>NC_055666.1:16574579-17227329 GCF_017976325.1 Chelmon rostratus
ATTTGGCAGAAAAGAAACTGCTGTCCTGACAGTCCACGCTGTGTCTTTGAGTGTGAATGGGTGCAGATAATTAGCTGTGATGCTAATCCGTTTGCTCCTGGGAGCTCCCATGGAGACAGCAGTCACTATGGTTACCGCATGCTCTCTGTCTCTCTATCTAGTGTGTGTAACAGTCCAGGAGAGAGTGTGTGTCTATACCGTATATGTGTTTGACAGCAAGCCTCAGGGACTTGGCCGCAGGCAGGCTGGTAGTGATAGTTTGATCCCCATGTTGACTGATCCCCCCATTGATGCTGTAGATATTAAGACTTCTAAAGCTGATCTGCGATCTGGCTCAGCTACATCTTGACAGAGCTTGGAGCTCTGGACTGAGAGGAGGTCTGACGTTTCCATCGGGGGTGGAGTCCCGTTACGGAGGGGGCGGGACTTGTGGACATGCTGTCACTCGGGGGCAGAGCTCTGGTTCTGCTGGTATATGGAGGCTTTATCCTTCAGCAGAGCCAGACACAGGTGACAGCTCCAGCTCCCTGTAACACAAGCAGAGTGAGGCAGGGCTCATGAACCGTGTATGCTGAGATGCATCATCAGCTCGTCAGGCATCACTGTGAGCAAATATTTGTTTGTTCAGTCTGCATTTAGTCCTCTGTAAACATCACAGCACACAACAGCATCTACCGGACTGTAATCAACCAAATCTCTCTTCTAAACCACATTTTTCCACATGATGACATCACGCGTACAGATGCTTTAAAATTTTTCAGAGTATTACAAGTCAGTGTAACTAATCTTTTACTAAAAGCCATATAACATGTTTCTCTTAACTCACAACCCACACAGACATGGACCAATTCTTCTATTTATCTGCTACCTGTAGCTTGGAAAACTACAGATGTGCATCAGGCCTCTAAAGAATGCATTTCTGAGGAAAAGGACACATAGTCCTATCAAAGGATCAGAGGCGACAACAAGTGAAGTAAAGTGTTCTGTGTCAGCTCACCCTCTGGTGGTTCAGTCATTGGGGGACTTAGACAGTACATGTGGTAGCCTCGGTCGCAGTCATCACAGAACAGCAGCTGGTCCTACAGAAACACATGATCATGGTCAGTGTACTGATCAGGCAAGAAGATAAAATTCCGGATGGATAACAGTGAACAAAAACACTGACACTCTAACGAAAGCCATCATGAGCCATGGACTCACTCATTGAGCCTCAACGATTAATCAATTAGTTGTCAACTATTAACTTAATCGCCAACTATTTTGTTTTCAGTTTGAGCAATTTTTTAAGGAAAAAAAAGTCAAGTCCAGCTTCTTACATGTGAATATTTTCAGGTTTCCTCACTCCACTATGACAGTCAAGGGAATATATTTTGGTCGTGGACAAAACAAGATAATTGACCACATCATCTTGGGCTTTGGTAAACACTGATCAATGTTTTTCACCGTTTTCTGACATTTTATAGACCAAACAAGTAATCGATTAACAAAAAAAATCATTGACAGATTAATCAACAATGAGAATAATTTTAAATTGCAGCCCTAAAACAGGGCAAGAGACACAATTAAAGTACATCAACAGCCACTGGCAAGCCATAGAACTAGTATCTTTTTTTCTCTCCCTTTCAGCCCTCTGTCCACACAAAGTAAGGGTGTCGCAGAGGGTGGGAAGGGACTGAATAGTGGTGGTTTAACAAGCCGAGACTCAGCGGAGTAAACATACTGTGCACACAGAAACAACATCTTAAAAAATTAGATAGCTTAGCGACCACTAAGGAGCCAGTGTTTCCTTTATGTAAACTGGGCTTGGATCTCGTGAGCAGACAAGTCGCCAACGTATTTTTTGGCAAACCAGGAGGACACATACGGAATGTTTGAAATATCACGAAAGGGCTCACATCATTCTCTGAGGTGCCGCAAACATTGCAGCACTTGCACTCGATGCACTGCCAGCGGTAAGTCTTCACTGCAGCCATCATCACTGGTGTGAACTGCAGGCATGTCGGGTGGCCTGCAGGAGGAAGAGGATGAGGGACAAATGTTGTCAAGTAAGATAAATTACTTCATATTTGATTAGTGACTTCTTTGACTTTCTCTGCATGATGAAGCGGTGTGTGTATGGGGTGAGTAATAATCAGCATTTAAAAAGTTCAGATAGTGTCTTTTTTTCTAGCTTTTCCAAAACACGAACACACAAGCAAAAGTGTCAAGTATGGAT
Organism: Chelmon rostratus; assembly: GCF_017976325.1. NCBI lineage: Eukaryota > Metazoa > Chordata > Actinopteri > Chaetodontiformes > Chaetodontidae > Chelmon > Chelmon rostratus. The sequence continues at coordinate 16,576,795 of NC_055666.1, forward strand.
TAAATAGTTTGTTTGACAGCTGCAGCAGAGGTGGGCGGGGCTAAGCGAGCAGTCAATTTGTAATGAAAGAGACAGAGTCATACCTGAGCGTCCGCAGTCTGAGCAGGACACTAGCTCTTCTGATTGGCCGGTCTTCTGGTTTAAGGTGGAGTCTCCCAGACAGAAGTCACAGTAATCATTGGGCAGTGCCAGCCCATTGGGACCCTTCTTAGTGGCTGAGCAGGAGAATGAGTGAGGAAACCATTTGGTGCACATTAGAACTGTCACTTTAAACTGAATTATCAAGAAAGATGAGTTGAATATCACTATCTTGGTCCACAAGAACAAATGTTTTAAACTTTGAAGCATAGTTTTACAAACCTGTTCATGCCACATCAGCCAACAACAACTTTTTGTCTCAACAACTGGCTGATGATGATGTGTTGAACCGTGATCAGTGTTTCCCCTGTGTTGACTGCTTTGGGGGAGCAGGGTGGGGGGTGTAACCCATACACTCGGTTAACTGTGCTGAGATCCTTTGCTGCTGCATTGCAAACTGACAGCTGCCATAGTTAATATTATCTTACAGTTCCCTCTGCCGGGCTGACAGTTTAGCCACACAAAACTTCACTGACTGTGTAAACCTGCTCTGAATGAATAGATGGTGAACCAGATATCAGCGTTAGCTAGTATGCTAACATCACAGCAACTGCTACAATCGTTGGGAGCCAGCTGGCTTGCTTTGAACGTTTGGTTCTTTCTTTGGTTTTGAATGGATTACATCAATAATTACTCTTATTGAGAAGTTTTTATTGCAATGAAACTAGCATGACCATAAATGACAGCAAAGTAAAGTGGAGTAAAGACTCTCACACTGAGCTGAAATGAATTCATTGCACATAAATTAGATAAATAACATTCAATTTTTTTGTCTCTTCCAGGTGGGGCCGGCCGGCCTCCAAAAGGCAGTGGTAGGGGAAACACTGATGATCCAAACTAATGAATGAGTGACAACTGACAACACGCACTTGTTGAATGTACTTCTAACACGATGTCGCGTGCACAAAAAACAACAGCAATGCGATGGATATGTTTGGGGGACAAAAAAGATGGATGATATGCTGAAAAATAAAAAATAGAAAATGCCAGGAATCCCAACTGTGCAAGCATGTTTCAGTCAGGAACACCGATCCCAAATTTGGGATTCAAAATCATAATTAAAAAAAAAAAAAAAGAGCGGACAAAAAAAAAAAAAAGAATGAGAGAGAGACATCCCTTGTACAAACACACACATGCTACATGGCATGCAACCAAACCTTCCCCTCTCTCTCTCTCTGTCTCTCTCTCTCTCAGCACTAGAGAGTGACTCACTCTTCTGCTCCTCAGGCTGGCGAGGAGTGGGTGGTGCCTCGATCTCCTCGCGGTCCTCGCCCTCCTCCTCTGCCAGGTGAGAGTGTGTATAGTGGTAGCTCAGGCCAGGACGGTTCTTGTAGCGCTTCCCACAAACTGACACACACACACACGTCATACAAGAGTGTTACAGTGATGGTGGCTAGTTCTAACTACCGTCCATTAAGGCCCAAGGCAGAACCACAAAGCTATGCTGTTCATCACCCCACAACCGGCCTTATTATGGTTTAAAACTTATTTTCACATGGTTAATTTTCGACTGACGCGCCAGTAGCAAAGTCATACAGCGGAGGTGAGTATTTGCACAGTGAGCGATGGCCAGCAGGAAGTTACAGAGCACACATGGAGCGACATCAGGGGGGCAGAAAAAAGAAAAAAGAAAAAAAAAAAAACGCATTCAGACGGGCATTTTTCAAATCTCTTTGCTGTCAAACTTACGTTCCAGAAGGAGTCTTTCAGATCACACCATGCATGGCAGAAAGGTTTATTTTTTCGTCTTTTAGGGGGAAAAGCTATAGCCTCTCTTGCCGACATGCATGACACACGGACGTTGCAAAGGAAGCTTCTACTCACTGTCGCAGGCGTACGGTTTGTCCCTCTCCTCCAGCGCTGCAGCTGCAGCCTCCTGCTTTTTCTTGCCATTCTTGTCACTGCGACCCTATAGAACCCATTTAACAGGTGAGAAAATACTGGACAAACTACTGAAAAACAACAATTCACTACTTAATCATTTAAAACACACTTTAAATTCAACAAAGAACAACATACAAAACACAACAGAAAGGAGCATTATTGAAGCGAAAAGAGAAAAAAGGTAAAGTAGGAAGCATAATGCAGATTGGAACAACAATTTTTTCCTGGGAGTAACAACATGTCACACTCTAAAAATGAAACTACCTCATTGTGATTACGAAGAGTCTCAAGGTTGAGAATGAAAACTATTGTAACTACAGCAGTAACTGTGATTGTAACTGTCACTCTGGTTGTTTGAGTTGACAGCAAACTCAACTCATTAGCTATCTTTTAACACATTTTTTTGTCTAGAAAAAACTGCAACTTGTCAAATAAAACATCTCTGAACGACAACATGCGATGAAACTGGCAACAAATCTGTCCACGAGCAACTCTGACTCCAACAATGAGACTTGACCGTGATTACACTGACGGCTTTACATCCCCCAACACTCATCCTCTGGGATCCCATGGGGAAGTGACTGCAGAGAAAGACAAGGCACTCACCTTGGACTTGCTCTTGCCTCGTCTCTTGGGGGTCTCGTCCTCAAAGTCTTCGTCATCCAAGTCGTCCAAGTAGTCGTCGTGATCCAGGACTCTCTGCAATGACAGGGTTACTATTAGGTCTCACTGTTTTGAATGTGTGAAGTCTTCAGGACTGCACTGCAACTGAATGTCATTTTTTAAGTCTAAAAAAGGCAATCTATTTGATTTTCAATAAATTTTAACTTTTGGACTTAACAACACTTTGGAGTTACTGGAAATTAGATCACACAAAACAATCCAACACAGCCATAACTGGAACCAAATAATACAAACATTGTAATATTAACAATTTAAGTGTGCCTTAATCTTTATCTGCAACTGTGTAGAAATATCAGGTTTAAGCAGAATTAATAAACATGAAAAAAGCCCTCCACATCATTCAAATATTGATTTAGAGTTTGAATGTCAACATTATGAATGAAGCTTCAAACTATTCAGTGCAGCCCTACAACTCTTCCTTACTTTACAGCATTTAGAGTTGGATGCTTGGTAAGAACTTGCCTCTGTTGAAAAACTTCAGAAAAGAGGTTCTGGAAGGACTGATTGGTCTAACTGGTGCATAATAATAACTTAATTCAAGACTGCCATTCTCTGCTCCTGCCACTGAGCCACACCAAAGTCATAAATGCAAGGGGAAAAAAAACACTAAAAGACCAGGAGAAGAAATCTGTCCTATCTTCGGAACCACAGACTATGAATGACTTGAAGAAATAAGTTCAAGTCGAAAGCTTGTGCCTTTTACATTACATATGTCATTTGGTGCATTGCATTGTTCTAGATGTCCGTTGCATTGGCACAAAACAACACTGTTCAGCGATCTTTGAGCCAGACCTTGCGGACACGGCCGGAGGACGTGTGAGTGGTTGCCGAGGTGGCTGGAGGCTCCACGGTTGCTGAATCTTCCTCAGGGCCGCGGAGGTCCGACACTCCGCTCCTCCTGTCGAGGGGCTCCCCCTTCAGCAGGGCCTCCAAACTGCTGCCATCCACCGCTCCCAACGCGTCACGCTTCAGACCCAGTTCCAAATCTGCTACACGCATGGAGCGAAATAGTGATGTATGCATTGACAGAACACAGCCACAGACAAACACGACGTTTATGATCAGACATTTACTAAATATGTTTACAAACTTTTACAGGTGAAGTCCTACCAACACGAATGAACCCAACCCCCTTGACTGTATTTGAGAAAAGTTGCTCCACCTGAGGTGATACCTGCTTTGAGAGGCGGAAAGGCCAAGCGGGGGTCCTCAGGGGGATGAGAACGCCGTTTCTTTCTCCAGCGACGGGCTGGGTAGGTGTACAGCTGCCCTGGAGCTACACCTGATGAGACAGGGAACAGTACAAATAGAAGAACAAGCAGGTGAAGTCAGTTTTGTTTTGATCTAAGACACTTATTACGGAAAATAAAAAAACAGGTGTTTTTGTGTTTTGTAAGGTATATTTTCTGCACAGATGGCATGCTACAGCATTTGTTAGTATAATATCTAATTATCAGTCAACACTTATTATATACCTGCACTTCGGTGTCTCTTCTCCATCCAAATGTAACAGTTGGACTGGGCCACACCAGTCTGAGAGTCCAGGAAAGGCATGAGGATGCTGCGCTCAGCACACAAACGAGCGTTGTAACTATGACACTGCTCCATGGCATCTCTGTAATACTGCTCTCCCAGCCTGAAATGTGGAAGTTGGACACTGGCAGGTCAAATAACAGATCAGGACAGACTTAAATATCACTGCTGGACAAATATTTCAAATGAAATAGAGTTATTTAATAATAAACAGTGTGGTGAGCTGTTATTGTAATGTATGCAAGTGGAATCTCTAACTGTATATGCATTCTTATTCTCTGCATGCCTACTCATTCCTCTTAAAGGTACTTAGGTGCTCAAGTTGCTTACAGAGAGTTCATTGTTTCTTATTCTTTTTTTTTTTTTAAATGAAGACATTACATACACAAAGATAACAACCTCTTCATTTTGAGTGCCAATGTTCATTCTTGACCTTGTGAAAAGCACTTTGACAAAATTACTAGCCACTTCATTGTTTTTTCTGGAGCTCTCAGCTGCATCAAGACTGTCTCCTTCATAAAGAACACCATTTTTGCTTTATCCAAATCTGTTCAATTTGTTTTTAAAGGAATTGTGACCACGGCATGTACAAGTGGGACGTTTGATGGCTAAAAAAGAAACATTTTCTCAAGTCAAAAAAAAAAAACCTTGTTATTTCTATAAGCAGATACCAATACACCGCCAACAAGCTAATATCAGCTATTATAATATAGCCTGATAACACCACAGAGTTAATAGAAAAAGAAACAAATTTTCTTGAATGTAGAGCTGCAACAATTTATCGATTAGTTGTCAACTTTTAAATCATGATAAAAATTCCACGATTACAGCTGCTTCACTTTGAATATTTTCTAGTTTCTTCACTCCTCTACGACAGTAAACGAAACATCTTTGGGTTGTGGACAAAACAAGACATCTGAGAACAGGCTTTGGGGAACACTGATCAACATTTTTCAACATTTTCTGACATTATATAGACCAAACAACTACTCGATTAATCGAGACAATAAGTGGCAGATTAATCGACAATGATAATAATTGCTAGTTGCAGCCCTACTTGAATGGTTATGTGGTTGGACACAGTAATCACATCCTCTGTTATTATATGACCACAAATGGAGTTAAATCAGAGGTGCACCACAAAGGAAGGGTGTAATCACTGCAAATGGCTTTACTGGACAACCTACTGCTACTATGTTAGCACACTGCAGCCTTACATTGTAATTCATAATTCTCACTTATTTACACCGCTTTGTGATTTTTTAACATTATCTAATTAGAAAGCGGCAGCCATCTTCGGTGAGGCTAAAATGAATAATAACAGTAGTCTACGAAAATGAATCTTCCTCACAAATACAGTATTAATTTTTGGACCAATTTCTCACATTGTTCCACTGCAATGCTCACAGACTCTACGATCCCTGCATCCATTAATAGGACACGCATACCCAAGTCTGGCCTCATGATAATGTCAAACACCAACAGTATCGATGGAGGGATGTCAGAACAAAAGGTTGATTGTTAGCAAGCCTCTCGTAACAACAAAGCACCCGCCAAGATGACAGTTTACTCGTAAATTAACTCTGAGCGGCTGGTTAGCAACAGTTTGGATATATCGTGTGTAACACCACCTTAAAACACACCATGAGTCGCTAAGTTTAGAATAAGTAGTGGCTAAAACACAGGTCTACAATGGGTTCGCCTCATTCATATCTGTCCACAGCTAACAAGCTAACCTTAGCTCAGCGGATAACGTTATTCTCTTGGGACAAATGTCGTATTCAAGATTGAGGATGCAATGTTTACACTATATTTATGCACTCTGTACTAACATGACAAACAATCAATTATAAATTCATCTCTGTATGGCTGCTGGTTTTACACTTAAGATAAATAAAGGTAAACTTACACTTTCACAACACTGTCGACGGCCGCCGCCATGTTTGCTTATTGCGGTTGTGTGAAGTGCCACTGCGTCTGCGCTTAAACGTTAGTGACCGTTACTGCCTCCCACGGTGAAAACAGGAAGTGCAGTTCCTTCGTGATCCTGTTGGATCAATGCAGTAGTCGTTAAACGCTTTTTTTTTAACATGTAATGAGCATATTTTTTTGGTATGACGACATATTTTTAACAAACTCAACGCCCTCAAATTTAAGCTTAATACCAAAACAGCACAAAGCAACGTCAGTAAGAACAAACTGACCATAAAATCTGCAGCACATATCATTAAACCACCAATCATAAAAAAAAGATAAGACACAAGACCAGCAGCTTAGAAAAACAGGACAAATATAACCAGCGACTCTCAACACAAAGCACAAATGAAGCTGAAACTCTCTAAGGAGGACGTGGGTACTCACATGGTGCATATTTTTAAATAAAGGTATGTTTGATCAAATTCCCACTAACTGATATACAGTAAACCTGGGGTCAGGCAGTGTTCCAGTATAGAGGTACTGATTGGTTTCTGGGTCTCTACAAAATGTAATAAAGCTGGAATGAGCTGTGTACTGTACGAGATGGGACTTTTGGAGGCAGCAGGGGCCCAGGAGAAAATCCCTAACAGTGTTATGCAGCCATGCCTACTGTGCCTTTTACAGTCTGAGCTACAAAATCTAAATGCGGTAAAAGACTAATTCAGGTGCAGTGTTTGTTGATGAACTCAGTATTTCAGATTATCGCCAACACAAAAAAGTAATCATGAACCTTTTTCTGACTAGACAAACACACCATTGTGAGCTGGGCTGTCAACTTTGCTTCTAATTTCCATATTGGAAAAAGACGCTGGTGTCAAAACTATCACCGCAGTTGCGTAATTTGTGTTTCAGCTAATATCAGTGTTGCCAATTTAATATGTCTGGGTTTGAAAGGTTGGTGAGTCACAACAACTCCAGCTTAGTGTTAACTGATTGGTCCAGTGTGTTCAGTGTGTCAAGGTTTTGATAGTGCTTAGGTGCGCAATCAGTAACATTCCTCCTGCCAGTAGCTGGGCGTTTTGATAAAAAGGGATTGTCTGCTTCATGCTGATAATAAAGTGCCTGTTTAAAAGGATATTAAGCTGCCTAGCTTAGTTTATCACACGAGAACCACAGCTCGCCACAGTATGGTTGCAAGTAAGTCAAGATTTCAATGCAAAACCTTTACTTATAATTTAGTGTTTCTATGTTGTTGTATTGCAACTTTTACTGAAGTCAAAGATTTGAATACTTCCACACCTGCCAGTAGTACTGTGGCTGCAGCAGTAATTTGGAAGTGTGTGAGAGAGAAATTGAGGTTCAATGTGAAAGTAACCTTAAGATGCATCTTAAGAGATACTCAGCTCTCACTCTGCAGTGACTTAATACAGCGGGCAGGATGTTGGCAAGTCATGAAAAGGTTTTTAAATGTCTTGAAGTTAAATATGCAAATATCAGATCAGAAATTAAATCATTTGTATCAAGTTAAAATCCTCATATCTGAATTTAACATAAGCATGTTAAAATCAATCTTATCAGTAACTTTAGTATATTTTCTACATGAAAAAAATGTTGAGCACCACTTTTTGAATCACTATCCATCATCTATCTTGGCAGATAAGAGAGTCCAAACATGTTATCTGCAGTGGACCAAATCAGAAAGTGTGATTTGTGTTACTTTGACGATGCCCGTTGAATAGGCAGTCCTTCAATGTGGCCCAGGACACATCTGCATTCACATTGCTAAGAAATGTGCCCATGAGTGGCTAAGACCACTTCCAGACATGGTGTTGTCAATATGCAAAAAAATAACAGCAAAAAAAAAAAAAAAAAAAAAAAACTGTAAGAGTTTAAGTGACCTTTTCCCTGCAGTAGTTGATCTGGATGTTTGTAATCAGAGAAGAACAAATAAGAACAAACGGAGCAAAAAATTTACAACTGTTGAAGTTTAAAGTGACTTTTGCCCTGCAGTAGTGGATTTGGAAGTTTATAATCAGAGGTTATCGACACAATAGCTATACATTGGATTGTACAGTCTGACAGCGGAGTAATGAATGAATGACCTGCGGTAGCGCTACGATAGGAAGAACAAGAACAATAGAGGTGCAAATAAAGGTGCAAATAGGAACAAACGGAGCAATAAATTACAACTGTCAAAGTTGTGAAAGTGTCTTTTGTCCAGCAGTAGTGGATTTGGATGTTTGGGTGTTTTGTAATCAAAGAATAACAGAGGTTATTGTACATAATAACTACATAGTGGAGTTGTACAGTCTGACAGTGGTGGGAATGAATGACCTGAGGGTGTCTCAGTTGGCAACTGAAGGAGCTGCTCAGCTCCTCTGCAGTCTGGTACAGTGGGTGAGAGTTTTTGTCCATGATGGCTGTGAGCTTGGCCAACAGCCTCCTCTCACCCACTTCCTCCACAGAGTCCAGTGGGCAGCTCAGGACAGAGCTGGCCTTCCTGTCCCGCTCTGTGCTGCCCGGGGCCCAGCAGACGACAGCGTAGAGGATAGCAGAGGCTACCACAGAGTCATAAAAAGTCCTGAGCAGGCGTCTGCACTCTCCGAAGGACCTCAGTCTCCTCAGGAGGTGGAGGCGACTCTGGCCCCGCTTGTACAGGGCGTCGGTGTTGTGGGACCAGTCCAGTTTATTGTTAAGGTGAACACCCAGGTACTTGAAACTATCCACTGTCTCAATGTCCTCCTTCTGAAGTCAACCACCATCTCCTTTGTTTTACTGGTGTTCAAGCACAGGTGGTCGCGCTCACACCAGTCCACAAAGTCCATAATGACTGACCGGTACTCAGGCTCATTCTGACACAAAGCCCACGATGGCGGAGTCATCAGTGAACTTCTGAAGATGGCTGCTGTCCATGTTATAGGTGAAGTCCGAGGTGTAGATGGTGAAGAGGAAAGGTGAGAGGACAGTGCCCTGGGGTGCGCCCGTGCTGCAGACTACCTCCTCTGACTTGCAGCTGCGCAGTTGTACGTACTCTGGACGGTCATTGAGGTAGTTGACGGTCCAGGCAGCAAGATGTCCATCCACTCCAGCGTCCTCCAGCTTTTCTCCAGCAGTGCTGGTCTTATGGTGTTGAAAGTGCTGGAGAAGTCAAAGAACATAACCCTCACAGCACATCCAGCCGTCTCCAGATGGGCGTTCTCCCAGTCCCCTATCTGGCCAAAAAAACTTTTGCAAAAGATTCCAACCTGGGAACACTCTTAGACAAAGGCTGGTGCACCCCAAAGACCGGACACCTCACACTCAGAAGGACAATCTGGTGTATGCAGTCCAGTGCAGTGAGGAATGCACAGACTTGTATATTGGGGAAACCAAACAGCCAATGAGCAGATGCATGGCACAACACAGAAGGGCTAACTCTTCAGGTCTAGACTCAGCTGTTTACCTGCGCCTCAAGGAGGAAACACACTCCTTTGAGGATAAAAATGTGAATATTCTGGACAGACAAGACACATGGTTTGAAAGAGGAGTGAGAGAGGCCAGGTCTGAGACACCACCTATCTCCAACATACAATGCTGTCCTTTCATCTGACACCCAAGGGTTGCACCCTACCCCGCCTTAATGGGGGATCGTTTGCCTCACAATAGAGTGATACCATCCTTGGTTTGGGGGGTTGGCCTCACTCAGAGGATAAATACTTGAACCTAACACCATTTCATTGGACTAGAGCAAGGCTACTACTAAATTTTAATTACTGTCATTACTTCTCATTACTGCAGCTGTTTTGAAGGCATCTGGGAAGATGTATTTGTATTTATAATTTTCAGGACATGACTTGAAACAAACACCTGCTTTTAAAAATGCTGTAGATACAGGGTCAACACATGATGTGGATGAGTAAGACTCTGTGACAGTCTTGCAGAGATTATTTAATGTAATACACCTGACTTTTCCCATTAGACAAGCAAAGAAACCAGTAAGTGCAGGGCAAGACTCATGATCACTGACAGAAGACTGATGTGGTCAAAAGTGGGCAGGTTAGGTAATGACAGATCAGTCCAAAGTTGAAAGCAAGAGAGTCTTTCATGAAGGCAAAGAACAATCTGGCACTGAGTGAGTGTGGGACAGCAGCTTAAATTCTGATTGAAAATGAGGAACAGGTGAGTGGACAGGTTAGTGGACAGGTGTGCGTGGGCGGCAAGGGGAGCAGTTAAGAGAATGAAGGCACTGTGATACAAACCCATATGTTGCGTATATTTAGCTGCAGCTGTCCGGCTGGAGACAATCGGAAAAGAAAATGTTTCAGGTCGATGGGCTAATGTACGATGAGCAAACAAACCAGTTTTCCTGGTATGTCTTGATGGCAAACCAGGCTTCTTGGATTTTAACCCTCCCCACAGTCTGTCATTCAATCGGTGCACGATGAGCCTGAACGTTCCAGGGCTGGTGGTGATGATGCTCTTCTACCTGCTGGTGCTGGGCACCGGGATCTGGGCTTCCATGAAGTCCAAGCGGGTGCAGAAGAGCAGCCAGGCAGACCGGACGGAGATCACACTGCTGGGTAACAGAGGGATCAGCCTGGTGGTAGGAGTCTTCACCATGACTGGTGAGTTTGTGATGCTGAAATGCAATACAATTAAAGAAAGTAGCCTAACTTTGTGGAACATCTGGATGGACATTTTTATATTAAAGTTAGAAGGACTCTTGATTTCACACTAAGTCAATCGAGGTTGAGGTTTTGTGTTGCCAAGTTGTATACGCCCAATATAGTTGCATAACCTAATTATAATCATATCACTTTGGCATAGCTTTAAATAGGTCAGTATGAAAAGACAAGCAAGCTAAAACGTTTTGACTCTCTATGTTTTGGCTATATAGCCAGTGTGTTGTTCAGCATTTATTCTGACATCAGAGTCTTTAACTATATAATTATCATTACAGCAACTTAGTTTTGCAACCTTTAACCTGTAGCCCTTTTTACCAACAATTATTAGATGAGGGGGTTGATCTCATGTCTTTTTTTTAAACTCGCCCTCCCCTACTCGGTGAAAAAAAACACAAAAGACCACAACTGTGGTCTCACTGTATGTTCTTTTTGATGAATTTCATCTTTTGTATATAATCATGGAACATATTCTTTATAAAGTGTTATATGATTTTTCAAATGTACAATAAGGATATGATACAACCCATCTTCCAGAAGAAGTTCAGATGCTGTTGCAAAAAAGGAGCATCCTGGAAAGGCTCAGTCATTCACAAGGAAGGATGGACCGAGGTTCACCACTTTGAGAACATGAGATTGTATAAAGGATGTTACTGCTTGAGCTCAGGAACACTTTGTAAAACTGTTCAGTAAACACAGCTCGTTTGCAAATTCTGTTTTTATTTATTTACGTGTCCGAACTTTTTGACAATCTAGGTTGTAGTTTCTTTTGAAAAGGATGAGCGACATCATCAAGAGGCCATCAGCGAATCAAGATTTCCTTTTAAAAACAACACAGTCACAGGAGCTACAGCCAGTCACATGACTTCAAACAAAGTGACTGTGCCTCATACCTCAGAGATTTAAATATTACATCCAATTTTTTGGTTAAGTATCTTACAAAATGTCAAAAATTGTGTGTGTGTGTGTGTGTGTGCGTGCGTGTGCGTGTGCGTGTGCGCGCTCCCTACAGCTACATTTGTTGGCGGGGGCTTCATTGTCGGTCTGACAGAGGCAGTGTACACTCCAACCATGGGACTTACCTGGGCTGTCATGCCAGTAACAGCAGCCCTGTCTTTCATCGTTGGTGAGACAGTTTTTCAGCTCTTTTTTCAGGGTTCATTGAGGGTTTGTTGTGCCAGATATGGCTTCAGATGTGCTACATACTGAGTGAACGGGTATTATACAGGTACCAGAGAATGACCAGGATGTCGTCAGTCGAGTTGCATTGACATGACACCTCTGGTTCTGCTGCATCAGTTTTGATACTTTGTGAGTCTGTCTTGAGTCTGATAATGTCATAGGAGTGCACTGTTAAATCAATGGAGTTCTCTTGTAAACAGACAAATGCAGGCATGCCGTGCATGCTGTGACACAGATCAACAGTATCTCCCTTCGTGTGATTCAATTTTTAAGGTGGACTCTTTTTCGCCAAGACAATGAGAGACAGAGAATATGTGACAATGATGGACCCTTTCCAGATCAAGTATGGAAAGTTAATAAGTGCAGCTCTGTCTGTGGCGTTGCTGATATCTGACATCATCTGGGTTACAGGTACTCTAATTGGCTTAGGTAAGCAACTCTGTTGTTTGTTTTCCCTGAAAGTCACATTTTACAATAATACAGTTAATGTTGTTATTTTATTGTAACTTGGCAAACATACATGATCTCCTGGAAAATTATTTTTCTTTTGATTTGAAATGTGATGAAACCTGTCCTTAATTTGCTAACACGCTGGTTATTATGCACCAGTGTAATTCAAAGGTTCAAACAGTTTTAACAATAATTGATCGTGACCAAACTCTGTTGTTTAGGTGAAGTTAAAAAAAATATCTATCCAAACTTTAATTATAATGATGTGCACATCTAAACAGAATGAGGAATTATTATGAAAAAGTTGTTACTTCATAGGTGCGACAATGAGTGTGATCCTGGATTTGTCCTACACCCTCTGCATTTGGATGTCTGCCACAGTCGCCATCGTCTACACACTGCTGGGAGGCCTCTACTCTGTGGCCTACACAGACATCATCCAGCTCATCCTCATATTCTTAAGTTTGGTGAGTTCCTCGCTTACATAGAAAATGACTTCTTCCAATATCTTATAATGAGATAATTCATCATGAAGCTTGTTTAGGCTAGTTTTGTACTGCACGAAGTTCAAGGAAATCTTCCCCCCCAAGGAATAAAACATCTTGTCTCTTATGATGTCTAGTGAAAACCCTGCAGTGCCTCCATGTTATCCTGCCAAGCCTTGAACCTTCTGCTCATCACACCAGCATACAGTGTGGATAGTCTAAACTACACAGCTGTCAAACTGCTTTTCTTTATCTGGTGAATATGCATGTTTTAAGATGTTTATGTCAGTGGTTCATTGTTGTCTGCAGTGGCTGTGTGTCCCCTTTATCATGATGAACCCCCATTCTGCTGACATCACTGAGACTGCTTTCAACTTCACCTACCAGGCCCCCTGGATTGGTTCAGTGGATAAAGAAAGAGCATGGAGGTGGATTGATAACTTCTTATTACTGGTGAGGACTACATTCAGTAATTTAGTACTGTTTCTTATTTTTCCTGCAAGTGCAGTCATTGATGACTACTGGAAGAAGGGTGTCATGTAAATAGGCCTTGTCGAGGACATGTCTGTAAAAATCTCTCTGGTCCTCTGGGTTCTTTTAATGAAGCAATAGGAGAAGATGTTGAGTCCAAAAAATCTGTTTTATTCTAACATCAATAGAATGTGCAAGGTTACAGAGCTCTGGGTCTCAACTTAACCTTTCCCTGATCCACAACAGAGTTGGGTCAGTTCATGAAGTCTGACACACTACCTCTCCCTGACCCAGTATTTTATAGACAGAACATGAGGAAATGCTGAAACAGTCGTTGGCTCCTCCTCGTTGCCGTCGGGCGCATTCTCTCCTCTGTTTGCTTATCTTCGAGAATCCAATGTCACCAGCCCAGCAACCTGTTTGCAAGGACAAATCTAGAAAGACAACCTTATCCCTGAGGCCAACCTGTTCTATCTTAAGTCGAGGGCCCCAAGATGTCTCCCATGCCAGGCCTCTGTCTCAAAACCTCCTGTTCTAGGTCACACTGGCCTTAGATATATTTTGCACACAAAGAATCACTCCTCGTCTAAATCACTTCTATGAATAATAAAGGAAAAACTTAACCGGGAGAAGTAGAATTTCTGTTGATTATTCAGTCACACAATCCATTCGCAGACAATATGAAAAAAATCAACATATCAGGATCCAACTATCATTAATGTAAGCATATGCATGTAATCTAACTATTAGCAGAATAAATTGTGTAATCAAACTTATCAAAGTATAGGAATATGACCCAAATATCCATCAGCCTTGCTCCCTTGAAGACATTATTACATATCATGGGAAGAAAACACAGATGTAAATGATACAATTAATGATGGCTGACTTCCATTCAGCTGTTTCAGTTTCAAGGTCCTGGCACTGTTCACGCTGCCTCACTGTCACGCTGTCATGACTGACTGGGACAGAACAGAGTTATTGTTAAGGTCACGCCTGTGCTTTACTAATGCCCTAAAGCTATGGTCACGGTACATTTCCCTTCAGTGAAATTTACCTGTGCTTTACCTGTCTAAAAGGCTCAGCGAATGATCACATTCTGTTTTATTTATGTTTTACACAGCGTCCCAAATTAGGGTTGTACTAAAAAGGTGATGAAAGTGCTTCTATTGGCCAACGTAGCACATCTGCTCAGTCAAAGTTGAACTCCCACCTGTGAATCCAAAGGAGCCAGACCAATAGAAGTGAATGGGAGACAGAGTAAATATTTGTCTTCTTAGCAGTTAGAGGTTAGCATTAGATTACGGTAGCATCGGTACTGGCCACTACCTGGAGCATCTCCTAAACAGGCCTGGGTCAGTTGAATGTGGCAGTGCTGTTTGGATTGTGTAGGACAGGCATCTCAAACCGGTTCCATAAAGGGCCGCGTGGCTGCAAGTTTTCATTCCAACCAAGGAGGAACACACCAGGCTGGAATCAATTAATCAGCTGATCTCAGTCTTCAGCTGATAACTAAGTGATCCCTTGATGTTGATTGGTTGGCCTGATGTGCTCCTCCTGGGTTGGAATGAAAACCTGCAGCCACGCGGCCCTTTATGGAACCGGTTTGAGATGCCTGGTGTAGGAGAAGTGTGAACTGACACTTGGGGGGTGACTCTGGGACGCCGGAGTTCACTGCCTAGCCTCCTGGAGGTGTCGTGGGACTAAGTAGGCGAAACACTGTTGAAGGGAGGTTTCCACCTGACGACCCCCAGAGACGTGTTAGGAATCACTGCTCTTTGGCATGTATGGAGGCAGATTAGGGGTCCAAGGTTCTTCACTGAGAATGAATCCTCTTTTTGAGCACAAGTATCTTGTGTTTAAATTAACTGTAGGATAGAAGTGTATGGGACCACATGCTGACACATCAAAATGTTGGCTTTAGCCCTGAGCGTCCTGGTTAACTAGCGTTTGAGATGCTGACAATGTGTTTGTAACATTCCCCATTCGGACCCAGCTGGGGACCAATTTGTTGCATGTCATCCCTCCTCAATCTCACTCCCTTCCTATTACGTCTCTTTTGTAGATATCAAAAAAGACACAAATGCATGAAAAAATGCTCAAAAAAGAAAACTTCCACTGATAATTAATTTATTCATTAATGTACTTCTGTTTTGGCAATTAATAAGGGGAATAAAGACCAGATTGCACTATGAAAATGTATCTTAAAAAAAACTTACCAGTGGCCTGTAACTGGTAAATTAAGTTCTGTCACAGAGGAAACCATGGTGTGAACGCTGAGTGTTGAGAAGCTGACGCTAAACGGCACTGCTGGCTGTAAAAGCTCAATAATAACAATAATGTTTTATTGCCCACCTGGCTCTTGTCTTTTAGATTTCAAAAAATAACTTGGACATCCCTTTCTTCACTCCATCTGCACGTTTTAATTTGGAAAGCGAGAGTTCCCTGTTATTTAATGTGTGATATGTGAAAAGGATGACACTCAACAGTAAGTAGTGAAAGAGTGGTTTTGTTTGTTTTCCATGAGACTCTTGGTAACCTGGGATATCAGGACTTCCACCAGAGGACCCTGTCAGCTTGTTCGTCAGCCACAGCCAGGATCATCTGCTTCATTGCAGCACCAATCATCTTCATACTTGGATTCCCATCTGTGCTGATTGGAGCGGTTGCAGCATCAACAGGTACAGTGATAGAATTGAATAGGGAACAATGAATGAAGGCTTTAATTCAAACATGTAACAACAGAACAATATTAGCTTAACATGTCTGAAAAGGAGAAGCTAGCTATATATATATATATATATACACACACAAACATATATACATACTGTATATTGTATGTATATATATATATATGTGTGTGTGTGTATGTACATACATATATACACACACATATATATACATACACCCTTTCACAGCTTCACCCCACATATAGAAGAAAACCTTTTAACTTGCAAAGATAAGGATGTTTTAAATTCAAATCCCCCTCAAATTATAACTCGCATCTCTATTAAAAAATGATTTACCAGGAAGTAGGTCATTTATTGCTTTGTACATTATTTCAGCAGTTTGAAAAAGGAACCAGGTCAGTGAAATTTAATACATTTGATTTTAAGAATAGTGATTTTGTGTGGTTCCTGTAACCTGAATTATGAATGATCCTTATGGCTCTTTTTTGCAGTATAGACGATGATTGAGTTGCACATTTATAAGTATTGCCAGACCTCTACACAGTAAGTTGAATATGGAAGTGAAAAGCTCTGGAGCTCAAGGCTTTAGGACTCAAAAGCAGACACAAATCACAGGAACAAAGACGGTTGAGCACGGAGGCTAGATTTAATAATCGAAAAATAATCAGGTTTTCAAGGGTAACAAATCTTGGCAAGGCAACAAAAGATTCTGGGTATTTCTTAAGCAAAACAAGATTCTCAGAAGCGCTCTTTAGCAAGGCAAAACACTGGCTGGTTCACAGGACAAGGTATTCAAGACAATCCAGCACAGGACAAAGGAAGACAGGGACTATATATACACAAGTTAACGAGGAACAGGTGGAAACAATTAGGGCGGGGGTAGACAATCAGACAGGAGGGAAGGACACCAGGAAGTCAAGGGTCTGAAACAAGAGGAGAGAAAATAGGAAGTGCATGACAAGACCTGATGCCGGTGAACAAAACACCTGATTTCTAACTTATTTTGTGATCTATTATTACACCAAGAAACTTGTTTTGATGAACTCTTTTAATGTCAACACCATCTACCTGTATCTGTACTTGAGTATTTCTATTAGAATTGCCATATAACATGATTTTTTACATTTCTATAAAGAATAAACAGTTTTGGACCGACCCCTGGGGAACGCCCCAAACAATGTCCAAGCATGATGAGGAATATTGTCCCAACTTCACACATTGTTTTCTGTCTCTTAAATAACTACTCATCCAGTGCAATACCACCCACCTGATCCCATATCTACAGTTTATTGATTCATATGTTGATTAATTGTATCTTAAGCTTTTTTAAGATCTATAAATATTCTAATTGCATACTGTAATTAATGAACTGTGATCCGAACCCGTGTTGACTGTCAGAAAGTAATTTATGTTCTTTGAATTCATGAATTTGTCCTATCTCTTACTGAATGGTTTTTCTGAACATTTGGAAAATTGTGGAAGGCCTGTAATTTGTGAAGTGATGTCTATTCCCACTTTTATATAGCAGCACAACTTAAGCGGTTTTCATTTTGTGTCAATAAGGTATGGAGGGTAATATTATTGTCTAGTACTATTTTTAATATGTCCCATATTCCTTTCATATTGTTTTTGTTATTGTTTAATATTTTACTATGGTATTCCATCCTACAAACCCTTATAATGTTAGCTGACTTATTTTTATATTTTTTTAATGTATTTTTTATCTCAATAGTTCTGTTTTATGAATGCTCTATAGAGTGTATTCTTCTTTTTACAGGCATTTTGCAATCCCTTTGCGATCCATTGTCAATCTGTGCATTTTTGTTTTCTGCTTTATTTTTTTGTAGGTCAGTTTTTTATCATACAATAATTTGAATATCCTTAAAAATGTGTCATATGCATTGTCAGGTAATTTTTGTTGTATACAATATCCCAATTTTGTGCCAGCACATCATCAATCATGAGGCTATGATCATTTATGTCACATTTTTACATTTTTGATGTCAGATTGGAACACGACCCTGTACGGCTCCCCGTCCCCATTCGAGCGTGGAGAGGCAAGTCAGGTTCTGCCCATTGCTCTGCAGCACCTCACTCCACAATACATCTCAATCATCGGTATCGGAGCTATAGCTGCTGCTGTGATGTCATCAACAGACTCTGCTTTACTGTCAGCCGCCTCCATCTTCACAACCAACATCTACAAGAACATCCTGAGGACAAAGGTAAGAGGAGGCCTGAGGGGAAGAATAAACTTGTGGTTATTTCTTTTTCTGTTTCAGCTGCAAGTCTTTTTCCCCCTGCAGGCATCAGAAACGGAGCTCCAGTGGATGATCCGTGCCACCGTGGTGTTGGTGGGCTTGGCTGGCACATCGCTCACCTTCCTACATAACAGCATCATGGTTTTCTGGATCCTGGGCTCAGACATAACCTACACCATCATGTTCCCTCAACTTGTCTGTGTCCTCTTCTGTAAGATCTCCAACGGCTTCGGCTCCATCATGGGCTTGCTAGTTGGAGTGTTGTTGAGAGTGCTGAGCGGTGAGCCATCGATAGGGTTGCCTGTCATTCTCCACTTCCCAGGTTGCACTCTTGAAAATGGCGTATATGTCCAGCGCTCTCCTGTGAGAACTATCTGCATGCTGTCCACCATCTTTACCACTCTGTTGTTCTCCTACCTGGCTTCACTGCTCATTAATAAAGGAGTGATTCCTGAGAGGTGGGATGTTTTCAAAGTAAAAACCCCAAAACCACCACAAAACCTACCATTAATGATCAACAGCACAACAAAAACAGATGAGGAGACATCTGAGGTTCAAAATGAGACTGAATTCATATTGGTCACAAATCAGCAGGACTGAAATGGAAATGATTTGATGGGACGCTAAACATATTTTTTATGATGCTGTATTCTCGTAAGTGAAAGTCCTCAGATTACCTTTTTGTAGTAGCGAGTAACATAACGTGTTAGTATCACAAGTAAGTAATCAGTTATTCAGCTGCATTTTCAAAGAAGCAATGTGGTACTTCTTGGGCATAGCTGCATAGAAGTGGGAGGTGTCTTGTCCTGTGGTCTCAGTGCACATGTGTAGCTCAGCTAGTGAGATGGTGGAGGGAGAAAACAGCCTTCTGTCGTGGAAGTATTGCCATTATTTTGACTTTATGGGTGAAAGGGACAAGAACAGTGCAATGGAATACAAACTATGCCTGGGTGGTTTGTGTCTGTCGGCTGCAAAGAGCTCTACCTCAATTTTGAAGAAGCGCATGCAAGTGAAGCACAGCTCCACAACATTCAGACACCCTCTATTTCTATTTACTATTACTACTTTCTATTCAACTTTTTCATTGCAGTTTACTTGCAAAAGAAATTACATGTTGTACAAACTTGTTAGGCTATATACATTCTACTAATGTATCCTCTTGATCTTATGTTTTCTTGTAATCAAAAAAAAAATCAATGATAAGAGCTGTAAAGGGGTTATTGCATCTAAAATTAGATTATGTAATGAAGATAACTATAATTAGCCTCCAGAGTTACAGATTATGAACCTTAGACTAGACACTGCACGCCCTGCTTCCTCTGAATAATGTAACCAACATGCACAAAGAATCGCAAAGGGGTTTTTATTTCTGGTAATGCAAAAGTACTCTAATAAATTACTTTTCTCATGATATAACATTACAGTAGTAAGTTACTCTTAGATGCCAGTAATCTTGCAATGTAACAAGTTACTTTTAAGTGTTACCGAGCACCGATTATCATGTCTCTATTTTTATACCAAATACTTAATCTTTGTAAAATTGTAATATTAGCCGCAGGATGTTGAAAGAACTCATCGCATTACTTGTGACAGAGTATTTCTACATGGCGGTAGTGCTGCCTTTACCTAAGTAAAAGACCTGAGCACTCCACTATTGTGCTTTGGTGATTAACTGAGCTAGTTAACTTTACTTTTGTGTTTTAAATTAATCTACCTTAAATATTTGCAGAAGCGGACATGATTGTTTGAAAGTGTTAGCAGCCTCCGCTGACATCTCGGCAATCTTAATTTTGTCCGTTACCCTGCGCCGTACTTCATTAGAAAACAAGGAAGTGCCTGTACAGCTGCAGAATGATGGTCAACTGCGAGAAGTAGCTGTCCTTTGGTTATCTTTACAGTAGCGTGTAAGGTGAGATGATGCATGGCGATTTATCCATCACGTTTTAATCTACCAAACCGTTAAAATGTGTTGACATGTTGAATTGAACATAATGAGATTCGTGTGTGAGAAGGTGTAGTTAGCATGGCGACGTTGCTAACTCGATTAGCTGTAGCCACAAACCGTTAACGGTCTTCTGTAATGAGCGTTTGTTAGAGGTCCGTTGAAAATGTTCCACATTAATGACATCTTCTAACCTCGACGTCTGCACGAGCTAACTTTTCTGAGCAGCGAGGCAGAAATGACAATGAAACGCGGTATTTAACGTTAAAATGTTCTCACAGTGGCCGGGAGGTGGTTGCTAATATACAAACCAAACTTATAGTTTCGAATGAATGTTGGCATCGCCTTCAATGTATCGGCCAAGAGTAAACAGAGAGACAAGTATTCGAAGTATAACATTAGCTACAAAACTCCAATCTTAAGGAAATTCTCTTAGACACCACTAAGTAACAGGTTAGTATAAGTAGCAGGCCGAGACAAGGTGTCCACTTAGCAACAAAAATAGTCAAACCTTTAGGTCTTGAGCCAAATTTCATTATGTTGATTTGCATCCGTTTTATAATGGCACAGCCTAAGACTTTATTAGTATTTAATGTGGACTGGTCCATCTGCAAGATACCCAGTGCTACCCCAGCAATTCAGAATTGCACCTCCATAAAGTTAGGAAACTTACCATAAACAGATTAGCTGAAATATCCTGACTTTTCCACCCCTAGTATGTTTTAAGGTCCAAAATAGTTGGATCCTACAATTCCCATAATGCAACTTCATAGATTAAGAGACTAAGCAGATCTTGTTAGAGCTGAAAAAATATCAGGGACAAAGAAAACAGACACTGCATAGGGAACTCAGCTCGACCCTCCCTGCCGGGGAATTGCCCACATTTTTAATCTTCATTTAGCACTGGCTTTCTGTTTAATATTTGTAGTCTCCAAGTCAAATCTGAAATTACACAAGTGATGTGTCTCAGTGATTTTATAAGGCTTGACAAAGCCACTAAAGGTATGGTACAACTGTCTACACAGCCTGTATTGTATACTTTAGGACTAGGAAATTGAATTTGACATGTAAAATCAGTGACGGGCCTATTTAAAGGTCACTTACATTAGCCTATCAGATTAGTTCACACTTAATGTCAAGGAGGAATATGAAGAGGAGCTTGAACTGATGTGTCTGAAATACTATGCACTCCCCTCCAGCAGATTCTTTGCGCTTTAATTTACATTTTCTTGCTAATCTCAACAGCTGACTAGCTCCATTACAGAAATGGAGGCTGGAGGTGGAGAGGAGAGTCTGGACGAGCAGGGGGCTGCGGCAGCAGCAGAACCAAGCTTTTCTGGACACCGACAGACTTCTGCAAAGCAGGTTTGGGCTTCGCTGGAGGAAGCAGCCCAAATGAAAACAGAAGGAAACGCTTTCTACAGAGAGAAGAACATTCGCTCTGCCATCGGGCGTTATCACCGTGCTCTGCTGGTCCTCAGAGGCCTTGACTCAGATGTGATGACATCAGTGAAAGGATTTGGACCTGAGTCACCTGCCCTCACTCCTGAACAGGAGGCTGCACTGAGAAGCACACAAGTGGACTGCTACAACAACTTAGCTGGTAGATAAAACATCACAACCATGCAAAGTCCAGGGGTAAAAAGATCTGATTTAAATATATGCCAGGTTTTGTAAAAATCTATTCAAGTGGTAGCATGTCATCACTAGTTTTATGTAGAGATAGCATAATAATTTCATTGGGAACATGCCCTACAAACAAATGTCATCGCAAGTCAGTGATGCTCTGAAAAGGTGCCTTCCTTTATAACAGAGCTTTTTCGCTGCTATAGCATATACATAATTGGTATTACATATTTACATATATCTCTTTCAGCCTGTTTGCTGCAAAAACAGAGTGTTGACTATGCGCGTGTGCGGGAGTACAGCCTGAGGGTACTGCAGTGGCGACCAGGTGATGTGAAAGCACTGTACAGGGCAGGAGTAGCCACTCTGGAAATGGGAGATGCACAGACTGCCAAACAGTATCTCACCCAGGCCTGCAGTGAGCAGCCGAATGGTAAGAAAAGAGCTGTCACATCAGAATCATCCACAGCAGGTTTAGGCCATCCTCCATATGAATAGATATTTATATTGACATCAATGAATTTCTCAGTGCGGTCTCGCCTTCACTGGCTGTGCAGCGTCAGTCCTCTACACAGGATGCTTTCAGCCACAGTAATGTTGCACTCGTGTTTTGGCAGCAGCAAAGTCTAATACGAGGTCAATATAGTTACATGACTCACCGAGAGGAAAATAGACTTTGGCTTAGAGTGCGGCTCAGACAGCATTTTTCTCTCCAAGCCTGACCCAGAGAGTAGTAACTGAGCCCAGCCCAAACCCGACGGGCATTCTGTTTTTTATAAGCCCGATCATGTAAACTGAAGCACCAAGTTCAGCCTGCATACTGCACCCTCTGTCCACATCTCATTGCAAGGCTGAATATTAATAGTAAATTGTAGTTTGATAGTAGTAGTAGTTTAATAGTTTGACATTTTGGGAAATACACTTATTTTTATTCTTGCCAAGAGTTAGATAAGAAGATGAATATTATCTCATATTGAACCATTAAATCTGAAGCTACCCTTAGCATAAAGACTGTAGAAACAGCCAGGTAAAAATCTGCCTACTAGCACATCTAAAAAATCATCAAAAATCTTGTTTTATTTCTTCTTTTTTTTGCATCTTGCTTTTTGCTCAAGGACATTTGGCTCTATCAGAGTACTGCTGGATACATCATATCCATGCATTTAATATCTCTTGCAACATTGTGCATATTTACTCTTAGCCCTCTCTTGCATATTTGAATACCTGTTGAATAAGGTGTGCTATTCCAAGAAAAAACTTCTTCATTTTTCTGTTGCAGATGCCAATGTAAGGAAGCACCTGCAGAGGGCTGAGGAGAAACTGAATCGGGAGTTGCAAAAAGAGAGGGCCATGTACCAAGGCATGTTTTCCTCCAGCCTGAGGAGCAGCTCCAGAGAAGGGATTAACCAAACCAACAGAGCTGGTGAGGGAGTTTAGCCTGCCAGCTCAACCAGCCAAATAAAGCCTCGACCTGAGAGAGACTGTGTTCAACCTCAAGTGATCACAAATCAACTAAAGAATGTTCACACATCTTGAATCACTAATCATGTTACCGTGTCTCCTTTAGGTGCTGATAAGTTGAGCGTAGCAAAGAATTGTAAATCATTCAGACTACTGGAACGCAGTCAATAGGAAAGTAAAAATGTCGCTGCTGAAAATAGAAAGGAGAGGACAGGAAAGTTGGTTTCCTAGCAACACGGAAACAAAGTTGTTTTTTGAGCCCAGAAGAGCAAGAGTTTGGATATTTCACAAAATGCTCCTGAAAGCTAAAGTGAGGTTCTTCATGCACTACTCAACATTTTGATTTTGCCTTCATGATTGCAGTTGTCTGGTCAGTGCTTTAATGTTGATTTTGTGAGTTTTCAAGTAAAATATTTTTTATAAATACTGTTCATGCTCAAACGTCTTTTTAAAACTTATTTCATTGTAAATGATTATATATTAAGTATTTCAGCCACAGAACATGTTTAGTTAGAAGTTTCTTTTATTTATCGTAAGCCATGAGAAGCCACATTTTGTCTCAAATAAATCATCAATATTTTAATCGTTCAATATTTATCTGAAAATCCTGAGCACAATATCAAGTTAAAGAGTATTTGCCTGGTTTTGGTCATTATCTGGCCAATATGATTGTACTTCAGAGGCAGTATTGCCCATTAAAGAGAAATATCACATTCTCACAATAGCTATAATCACTGAACAAGTCACAGAGCAGCATGCAGAAGGGGAGTGTACACATACACATTCATACTAATGGTTACAGGAGGATTCAACCAATGTGTAATGAAGCTGCTAATAGCCAATATTATGAGTTCATAGTCAGTATTCTTTAAATGAAGCTGCTTTTCAGCCACAAAAGGACCCAGAACAATGTTGTGATGTCAAATCCTTTGAACCAGCATTCACACTATGAAAAACTCTCACTTAAAGGTGTTTAAAAAGTTTGTAATTATTTGTGGTTTCTAAAAGGAATTACACAGTTGTCACCTATGGTTTCTTCACTGACATTTCTCTGCTGGGCCATGCAGCATCCTACAGTGGTTGCTTGCTACTGTCGGGTGAAGAATTAACATTAATACATTGTCAGTGAGGAAAGTCTTTGGGAGTAACAGTGCAATTGTTTGGCTACAAAGCACTCTTGTTTATGCTGCAGAACCTGTTTGGAGCAATTTCACGTACATTTTTTAGTTTTCGGGGGCTAAGAAAAGTTGTGATGTCTTCAAAAATTTAGAAAAAACATTACCACAATGAAAAACATGAGCCAAAAAACAAAATTAACAGTTAGGTTTTACTTTATGTGCCTGGGAGGATCTTCCATCATATTGGTGGTGGATGAAAGGACTGGCAGATATCTTAAAGCCAGTAATATGAACCAGTGTATGCGTCTAACCAATCGTACATCTTTGAAGCTTGAAAATTAAAAATTGGCACATCCTTTAACGTGAAATATAATACCAACCACCACTGGTGTTTTGAATATGACACTTGAAAGATGTTACAGTGATGTTCATTTATTGTACCAGAGTCATTTCTTGGATGGCTTCCGTTTGAGACTCAGGGACCTCATGGAGCCAAACACTCTCCTCCCCAAGTCCCTCAGTGATCGAGAGCGCTGGAGGGGCAACCGGGGAGGAGGAGATGGAGAAAAGGAAGGGGACGAGAGAGGGGAGAGGGAATGGCAGCTGCCCTCCAGGCTCTGAGAACGAGAGAGGTTAAAGAGGCTAGCGGTGGAGGACAGGCGTTTGTCTTCCTCCTTTGCCCTCAGAAGTCTGACCCCTTCTTCTTTGCTGATGTACACGCCACCTTGCCCCACGTCTAATGAGGAGACCCAGTGTGCCCGCTTCGTGGGCTCGTCGCTGTGGTTACGAGGCACCAGCAGGCCTTGGGACTCACTCCTGAACAAGGCTCTCCTGGAAAGCCTAAGACTGGAGCTGCGTCTCTCCCCTTCTTCCTTGCCTCTTTTCTTTGAGAAGATGGGGGAGTTCTCCACTTTTGGCCTCCTGTCGTTGCTGCTAGATGAAGCCTTCAACTTTCGATGCTCCCTCCTCCAGCTTCCGATGCTGTTCCTCCTCCAACCGTAGCCATATTCAGCTCTGTCCATCTCCTCCCTTTCGCTTTCGGACTCTTTGCCTCTGAAACGTCCCTCAAAGCCCCTCCAGAGTTTGTTGGAGGCCTTCCTGGGTGGCTGGGCTGCTGATCGGTCCTGGTCCTCACCCCAAACGGAGCTATAGTCCTCTCTCTTGGCATAGCTGCTTACTGTGGCTGCCCTGATCAACTTGTGTGAGGCATGCTTTCCTCTATAAAGCCCCTCCCCCTCCACCCTCTTCCAGCCGCCGCTACCCCCACTTCCTCCCCCACTCTGCCGAAGAGATCCACCCCTTGGTTGGATGCCGCCATGCTCCAAAGGAGAGCTCCTTGTATTGGTGCGAGGCAGGGAGCACTGGAAGGGCGCATCCCGTCGGAAAACAGAGAGCGGGGTGGCACCCAGAGGGGATGGCTGGAGAGGCCGGGGAGGGGAGCGGCCCCGGGGGGTGGGGCGGGAGGCCGGGGAGGAAGCTGTGGAAGAGGGAAGGTCGGATGAGGGAGGGATATGCTGGTAGTGGCAGTGTGAGGAGTAGTGGGGAGAGGGAATATGGATGGACTGATAAGGGTGTATGGGACTGCTGGAGTGTGAAAGAGGAGGGGTGAGGCTGGACTGAGACTGAGGAGAATGGGTGACACTGAGGGACAGCTGTATCGGTCTCTGCGGATTCAGGTCTGTCAGTCTGGTATAGTCGTGTGACTGATCAGTCTGGGCTGTCAGGTGAGTTTTACTGTGACCCTTCACCTCGCCCGCAGTGTCAGTTTGGAAGCAGTCAATATCCAACTCCACACCTTGTTCCATTAGTCCAACCACAACAGCCCTAGAGAGGCCAGAGAGGCGGGAGATCTCTTCCACCATGGGGGAGTCTTCGCATAGCATGGGACTGGAGCTGGACTCTTGGATCAAGCTGCTGCGCTGAGACCCAGGAGCTGATCCAGAATTTGTACCAAACACCGATGGTCCTGTCTCAGGAGGAGCACTGCTGCTCCAGTCTAATGAGCGACAGAAGGCAGATGACCCAAATCCAGGACTGGATCCAGACCCTGAGGTGACCTCCAGGGAACTGCGGTGGCTCAGGCTGCTTGGACATGTTGAAATGCGAGGGCGAGTCCTAAGTGCTGGGGTGGGTGTAGCAGAGGAGAGTGATGTTGCAGAGGCTGTAGAAGATGCAGCAAAGTCGCTCCTCAAAGCTCCACAACTGCCATTTTTGGGATTGTCATCTAGCCCCCGGCTAGAGTTTAAACCAGGAGTCAGGTTCAAGTTGAGGTTCAGATGCAGATTTATGTTCAAGTCCTCTCCAGTTGCAGAAGGAAGGTTACCCAAGTTGATTGAATTCCTTGTGGCTTTTTTCCCGGTAGTGCTGAGGCTGACTCTGGCAGAGTTTCCCAGCAGCGACTTGCAGGGAGTGATGCTGAGTGCACTGCGGCTCTCAAAGGCAGAAAGGGACTGGGTTGAACCATGACTTTTGCCAGGAGTACAAAGGCCTCTGTGCGTGACTGGAACATGTGTGGCAGCTGAAGTGAGATCAGAGGTGGAGGAGGTTACCCGGCTGTGGTACTGGCGAGCCAGTCGAGAGATGTACTGCTCCAGATGGGTGAAGGAGGCCAAGGCGGGGGGCTGCTGAGACTGGAGAGGCTGAATTGGATCAGTGCTGGACTCTTGCTGTTCATCTAGTTGGGGTCCTTCAGGGCTTGGAGAGGCTGATTGCTCCTGGCCCTGGGAGGTGAAGAGGGGGCTCTGCAGGGCGACGGCATGCAGCGGGCTGGGATAGGGGTACACCTCTTTGGTCCGACGGGACACCAGGTCTGTGCAGTAGCGAGGGTCCAGCTGGGGTTTTGGATGGAGGGAGGGGGCGGAGGAAGAGAAGGTGGGGTCGAGAAGTGGGAGCACGGTGGAAATCAGGGACTCACCGAGTCCTGAGCAGAGTTCAGACAGAAAGCTCAGACCAGTCGCTTCAAGGTCACTTTGGACTGTAAAGAGACAAGAGAAGAAGAATTTCAGACAAATTTTTATTTTAGATTGTCATTACCAGAACAGAACAGAACACTACTTTGAACCACCTTCAGTTGACCTTTTTTAAACCAGCTTTGGCTGGAAATTTATATTGGAAATTCCATGTAAATTCATATTTACATGGATGGATTTACATCCATGACATGGGTCTACTGTTTGCACCAGCTCACCTGAAACTGGCATCCCTTCTGTTGGTTTACCATCTTCCGGTCTGTTCTGCAATGCAGGCTGCTGCTGCTGCTGCTGCTGCTGCTGCTGCTGCTGCTGCTGCTGCTGCTGCTGCTGCTGCACCTGCACTGCACCTTCTGACCACACGATGTCAGTGTTGTCAGCAGATGGAGGAACCTGCTCCCACAGCTTCAGGGGTCTGGCTGGTAGCACTGGTCCTCCCTGAGCAGCATCACTGGACACAGAGTAGCAAGAGTCCGAGAGAGAGCTCCCACTCACTGAATAGAAACCTGGACAAGAGAGAAGAAAATAATTTTTGTCTTATGCTAACATCTAAGTAACAATATCCAACAATTAAACAATATCCAGCATCACTCATGATATAGACCTGATAATAGGGCCACAGAGAGTCCTGACCTCTCTGTTGTGCTGTAAAATACTGTCCATTATTTCACCTATATTATTATTAATTCCCTTAATTAGGGATTGAACCTATTGTTTGTCCTACTCCTATTTTCTGTTGTTTGTAGTTTTATATGTAGTTTTATTTATTTATATATATGGGTAGTGAGTAGGGTCAGTAAAATACTACACAAACTCAAACTTCTTTAACAAATTCCCAGTACTGCAGTGTAAAGCCACAACAGCTGTGAACACCTCGTTCTAAAAATAACACCAAAATTAAAATGTCAGATATGCTAGACTTAAAGGTTAAACATCAAACCTAAAATGCCTCTCAGGTTTTTAGGTTTGAGTTGAATTACCTGTTGAGTAAAGAACTGTATAAAAGAAGGCATATATGAGTACATAGCAGGGAGAGGAATGCTCGAGTTTGGCATAGAGACGCAGACACCACAGTTATACAACAAGAGTGAATAAGAGTTTGGCAACAAAGGCTGAAAAGTTGACTGAGAGAGAAATGAATGAGTTGGTGCCAAGTCACACAGTGCAAGTAAACAAAAGTAAAAAGAGTACTGTTAATGTTTAATGGGACTTCTCTTACACAAGGTGAGCTGTAGTCATATCAGAAGGTGACAAACTGTTAGTCATTGTTCAGGTCAGTGCAGCGGACCACACACTGTTGACCACTGAACACAAGTGCTTAGGTGTGTGTGTGTTTACCTGAACTAGGTCTGGAGTCACTGTCCAGATGGATTGTACCACTGGGGTCCGGTGTTGGGGGAGAGAGCAGATCAGAGGGGGCGTCCCAGGACAGAGTAGACCAGCGTGAGTTACTCCCCCTACCAGATGAGGAGTGGACCGTCCCATCCCCTGAATTACTGCTACAGTCCTCTGGGCTGCTCTGACAGGGCAACACCACTATATCCGAAGGAGACGGAGCCTGAAAAAACAACGTGTGACAGGTTAGACCTGATCTATATACATATACAAAAGCAAATATTACAGTATATTTGACCAAAACATCTAAATTATGTGACCATGACAACATGACCACATACTCTGACTATATGCACATACAACATATTTGAGAGAAAGTCTTCTGTGATATGGATAAAAGGCCAACGAGGTAAAAATATTTAGTTCATTTTGCCCAATTAGAAAAGACAAATAAGTTTGAAAACATCTAGCATTCACGGTGACACACATATTCCAAGCAGAAAAATGAGAACATTTGAGATATGGATTAGGTGAAATAGATTAAATCAATATCATGATATTAATAAGATTGAAGGTTTTCACTCTTTATGTCACACAGAACCCACCTCGCTCATTTTATCAGTTTTTAATTAAACTTTATTAGTATTGTCCATAACGGCTAATACTGAGTTATTGTCCAGCTTTGAGTGTTCTTCTGCAGGGTTAACCAGGGTTGCATGTTTTCTGGCTGCCATTACTGACAGCAGAATATCAAGGAAGCTAGTATTCTGGGTACTGTACCGCCTAAATGTCAATGGAGGTCAATATTAAATAATTATAACAATCACAAGTGTATATTTTCTGATATTGATATGTCTTGTGATTTATGTATGGAAAACCCCATAAAACAGCCATCAAAGTCAAACAGCTGCAGTCAGTGGACAGCCCGAGAAAGATTATGAGGGAGACCATATTTGAACAGTGGCAGTGATTGTTTTCTCCCCCCAAATAAAACTACTTCTTACCATGTGACCAAAATTCCATGACCAAGTTTCATGATGGCAAACTAAACTATCTCCATGACAACTGAGCAATTTCTTCTGCTCAGGATGTGAAGTCAGTGGATCTTAGCATGATCAAACTACTGTTTCCAGTGTTGGGAAGAAACCCTCAAGCTCAACATGCACTGTATGAAATAAACAAGCAGATGGTGTTCCACTGTCACGCACGAGACGGGAGACCAAACCCCACCCCATTTTATTGCTTTGCATGTTGTGTATTGTACCTCCTGACAATATACTATAATAATGTCCTGGATGCTGTTTTCTTTACTAACATTAATATGATCCTCTATTTTTATTATTGGAAGTTATTTAGAATCATCCATTTGGACAATAGAAATTTCAGTAGCAAAAGACTCTCTGATCACAATATGATCCCACCAGAAGGTATATACCAGCAGGTATATTGATTTATTGCCCAGCACTTTATGGAGATCTTAAATAAGAGAATGTTAAAATTGAAAATCACTGTTGTGTTCAACAATAAGCAGTGGTGGGAGAGAAAAAAGTACCAATACAACAATGTAAAAATAGTCCATTACAACTTAAAGTCCTACTTAAAGAAGTATTATCAACTAAATGTAAGTATCAAAATAAAAGCACTTGTTCTGCAGACAAATGTCTTCTGTGATGGGAAATGACATCTGAAACATGAGCAGAGGCCCCAACCAGACACGGTTTCAGTGTAAGACCTCATCAGACAAGCTTAGGAACCACTGGTTTACTCTTTAATCGTTTCGTGCATTCAATTGATTTATTTATGTTTTTTGTGTAAAATCAGAATCTGCAAAGTTGCATGAGGGGAAATATTTACAGTACATGTACCTCAAAATTGTACCTAAGTGCAGTACTTGTGTAATGCAATGCAGCCCCTTTGTATTGCCTGTCTCTGTGAGAGCAGAGACACAGTTAGACCCGTGTGAAAAGACATGAAGGGTTGTACCTCCATGATATAATTTACCAGAAACGCGCTCCAGTGACGTCACAATGCTTACCGGAATGAGGCCCCACACACAACAGCAACAATAACAATCGTCCCGTCAAGTAAGCAAAGTGCCTCCATTTCCTAGATTAGTGAGGGCTTGGTAGAGTAACCCCCGCCTGTAATTATCCTCCAAATCCCCAACCCACCCCTGCAGGACAGCAGCCAAGAGGAGCCCCTGCATTAGACTGATCGAGCCCAGACAACAGAGACACTGTGAGTGGCACTGATCAATCCTCTTGTTACTGAGGAAACAATACAGGTAGTGACTCACTGCTGGGGCGACAGGAGGGGAGGGATTCAGAAGATAATGGGAGAAGACAGATGACGTAACAAAGAGCAGCCAGAGCAGCAGAAGGGAAGAGGGGAGGAAGGAAAAGGAGCAAGAGCTTCACACTTTGACCTGTCTTAGGCTTATCTCGCCTCTTCTGCTGTGACACCAGGAGCCGCCGCTCGCTCCTGCGCCCTGTTTTCATTCCCTCTCTTCCAGTGAATGTAAAGTGAGTCGTGGCTGAGTGGGTGACCACGAGCCGACAGAGTGAGAGGGACCAAAAAAGAGACAGGGACTGGGAAATAAGAGAGTGAGTCACTGAAGGCAGCGAAGGGAGGGTGAGGCGGGGAGGGGGCGAGCGGTTGCCGGGTGAGAGAGAAGGGCATCTTGAAGGGCCCCCCACCTCCCCCACACCCTCCCCTCCCTCCCACACTTCTGTAATATCCTCCGAGCCAGCCGCCCCGTACTCACCATAGCTACAGCTGCTCGCTCTCTAACTCTCGCTCGCCTCTCCTCCCACACAGAACCACAACAGCACAACAGGCCCAGCGAAATATTTAACTCATCCTCAGAATGAACACACACAATCCAGCCTTGTTGTGACTCCCGCTCGCATGTATGTTCTGTCGCCTGCAAAATCCCACTCGCTGCAAATGCACTTCTGCATTTGTAACAGTTTCTTTTTTTTTTTACCCCCCCATGAATACATTCTCTATCTCCCTTTTCTTCCACAAACCTCCAGCCCCTCATATTAGCACATAATGCATTGCACATAACAGGATATAATGTTACACACAAACCAGTGTATGATCAAATCATAGGAGGCTGACAGACAAGTGGGTGGGGGTCTGCCCAGAGCTCTGTAATATGATACTCCTTCATGAGTGGGAGCAGCCCCTCTGGAACACTACGAACACAATGTATGAGGTCGATTGGATGATAATGCTACAGTGATTGCAGCTGCACAAGCAGCACACCTCCTCTTAATAAGTGCATTATGTCATTACAGCGAGACAAATTGCAGCGGTTGCCATGTCGAGGCAGAATAATTTGGTCAAACAGTGTAGGAAGGAGCAAGTGTTTGGTGAGAAGTACTCGCTCGGTGCAGTGTTTATTGTTTCATGCATTATTAATGCGGTATTGAAATTTAAAGACAGCCCACGCTGTGCATCTTCATCTCCACCGGCGAGCGGAGTGACGCTCTCCAGCTTCTTCTGAAACATTCAGGTGAATCTTTCATTGAGCATGAAAGTATCAGCGTTACAGACAACTTTTTTTTTTTCACGGTGAGCTCAGAAGGATCCCGAGGCCATGAACCAGAGACAAAAGCTGTCTCACTCCACATGTCAGCGTAATGGCTCTCCGTGTAAGATGATGCTTTCCAATGCTAAACCTAATTTAAAGACAGGCTGCCTTCAGTGGGAGAGCCCTGCAGATGGTGTGGACACATACTGTATACTACTACACTACACACACTTCTTTTTATTATCCATTCATCTGCTGGTTGTTTTCTCAATCAGTTCATGTGTCATTTGGTGCATCGGTTCCATGAACACCAGAGTAATGTCATGAAATGCTTCATTTTGTCCAACCGACAACCCAAAACTTATTCAGTTTACTCTTCTGTTAAGACTAATTTTCTCATGTTATCAACTAAAACCTGTGAGTTTTTGGCATTCTGTTGCTTGAAAGATAAAAATAGTTGCTTATGAATCAGACCGATCGCTGCAGCTCTATTGCATACGTGAAGTAAAGGAAGCTGTTCCACTTCCTGTCTTCTGTGTGGTTTCTTCAGCGAGGAATTTTTCATTTTTAAACACTGGAATGGCGACAATCAGTATTTCGCCAGTTTGGCCTTGACACCCTTTCTGAAGGGTTGCTGATGTGTGAAGCGACTCAAATGTTACACGCTGAGAACTCAAAGTTTTCTTCTAGTTTACACAATACAGAATACTTAATTTCGAAATCAAAGCTGGTTCTACTTGCAAGCCCAGAACTAAATTATTTATGCTCCTGAAACATATTTGTGCAAATTAAAAGTGTTTTCCTTCCACAAGCAGGATTGAAGAAGCATTGGTTTCGCTTTTTTTTCCTGCGTGCCTCACCAACACATCACATGGTTGAAAAGATGAAAAGAGTCATTTCAAATTGCATTGTTTCATCACAGGTGACACCATACAGCCATAATAATCCTGACCTGCCAAATATGGGTTTGCACAGCGATAACTTCTGCCCTCTCTGTGCTGTTAAAGAGAGAAAAGGTGAATCACATTTCAACAGTTTGATTCCAAAAAGAAAAAACAAAGCTGGTGTTAAAGTAGAGCACATTATGTTGTGAGTCATCTAATCCTCGGCTGACAAAATAGTTACACTTTAAAAGCGGAGCAGCCTCTGTTCTTCAAAGCAAACAGTAATGAATTTCAGGTAAAAAAGGATCTAATGTGTGTGGATGAAAGTAAGCGTATAACTTCTCCACCTTTATGGTAGTAAATAACCAGCAGGCGCTCCAGCTACTCTCCCTCCCTCTTCTCTCTCCAGCTGCTGCTGTATTATGGCCACTTTTGCAACAACAAGAACACCAATTTGTCTCCATTTATGCAAATGTTTTGTGTGTGTGTGTGTATGTGTGTTGGCGGAGGCCGGCCCGGGCAGAGGGCAGGGAGCCAGGCTGCTCTGCTACACTGGCAGCTCCCTTCAGAGGTGAGAATGAGCAATGCTGCTCGGCCTCTCCGCAGGACATCTCCGCACCACAGGGGGAAAACACAAGAGGAGATGTTGGTAGGTGGGCGGTGAGGAAGGCAGCACATGGCGAGCCACACTTCCATGCAGATGCCCTCGCTCTGATGGGATCACAATCTCTGTCCCTGCGCTGCTAAAAACAGATTTCATCGCGTAGAGTAGCTCTCCTCCTCCTTTGATTTAATATTATTTTGTCAGATAAATACACCGTTCTGCGAACTGTGACCTCAGCTGTGGCCCGATTCAGACTGAACATGTATTATTGTGCTGCAGGCTGCTGACTAACGCGACTCATTAGTATCAGGCGCACACGTTCACAGTGTAATAACACTCTGTGCAAAGCAGCCGGGGATGAAGTATCTGTTACTTTCTCAGAATAACAATTTAATGCTATCAGTGCAGCCAAGGATGACCCAATCGATGTCTGAGGTGAAAAACTCCTCGGCACCAGCAGGCCCTGAACGCAACATGAACCTGTGTGTCACTTGTTTATCAAATCTGTAAATGATTTAGAGATAATCTATGACAGACCGACTCACAACAGAATCACACGAACAGCACTGCACTCTCTGTGCAAAGCAGGGAATCCCCTTAAAGTTGAGGTCCATGGAAAAAATGTCAGTCATGGATTTGTTGAAGATGTTTTGGTCTTAAAGAGCAATTTTGCTGCTGGAAAGAGGATCATTTCATTCAAAAAGGCTGTCAATGCAGTGGAAAAATGCAATTATTGTTGAAATTGGTGCCCTATGATTCAAGAAATGGTTTGTGGTGTTTCCTAAAGCTGAAACTAACCATGATTTTCAAGAATAATCCTCTTTTTTTTTTTTTGCAAAAAATCTTGATCAGATATTCATCACAGTTTCCCAGTGTTCAGGATGACACCTTCAAATTGCTTCCAACCAGCAGTCCAAAACCGAAATGTAGTCAGATCATTCTCCCAAAAGACAGAGAAAAGCAGCAAATACTCACATTTAAGAAGCTTTAACTAGAGAATGTCTGACAATTTTGCTTGAAAAATGACTTAAACAACTCAGTCCTTATATATAGTTGCCAATTATGTTTCCTCCGATCCTCTAATTGACTCATTTTTCAGCTCTAGTCCTTCCTGCTGCTCTGAAGATTCAGTATTCTCTTGCCAATGCCTGCTTTAGATTAATTAATTTATACGTCCCCCGTTTCTAATCATAAAATATTGCTGGATGCACTCCCAGTCACTTTTATCCTCTCCTTTTCAACGCACTTCACATCGTGATGTCGTCACAGGTTCAAATTTAGTTCATGTTCGGGAATCAGAGATCAGACCACCTGCAGCCTCAGTATTCAGGCCTCAGTATGGGACCTGTTCACATCCTGTCCTCCTGTATTACATGTCAACCTACATTCCCCACATTCTCAACACAAAAAACCTGCGTGTGCATTTCAGGACACAGTAGGGAAGTGGGCTACTGTACATAGCATGTGGGTGTGTTTGAAGAGATCACACATCCTAACCTTTCTGTCACACTGCGCTGGAGCGGTTCACAAGATCAAGACTGCACCTTCTAGCTCAGGACGAGCTGAGGGACAGTGATGGAGTCGACAGTACCATCATGATGTGATCAGGCTGATCTGAATGCAAACTGGGTGCCAAAGTGACCTTTACAGCTGATGAGCCGACGGCCAGAGCCAAGAAATGCAGCAGTGTGTGGTTGCTGGCTTGCGTGCATCTGATTTTAGCGCCTGTATCCCACCACATCCTCCTTTGTAACCTTGAGGCAGGGCACAGAGCCAGCCAGACAGGAGCTGGTCCTGGTACCCTGACCTCAATGACATTTGCTCCATGTGATGGCCTCACTCACTCACTCACACACACACACACACACACACACACACACTGCTGCTGTGTAAAATGATCGGCTCATGCTTGGATGGTCTCTGGCACCATCTCACTCAGTTGGGTGTTCAGCTCGCGGCACAGCCATGCGCCGCCAGGCAGCGATAAAATCTGTCTACTTAGCCGCAGAGGGACTGGCTTGTTGGCAGATCACCATCATCCCCGCATCCATATTTAATAATCACGTCATGTAGAGATCCGGGCTGACTGACCTGTTGCCTGCGGGATGTCGCAGAGCCATGTTCGCCATCCGAGGCGCCGCTCTCCTGGGTTCCGCTCCCCTCCTCCGCCGCCCGCGGCTCCCCGGCGCTGGGCGCAGCCGACACTCGGTCCTCCAGAGCGGCGTCCACCATCTCCAGGTGCTTGCACCTGAGCACCTCCAGCTCCAGCACCCCGGCCAGCGTCGCTTTGAGACGCTCTCCGATGCGGACGCGCTCGGTGCCCGACCACAGCGAGTTCACGCAGCCTCGGCGGCCGGCCATCCTCGTCGGGGTGCCGGCGGGCGGAACGGGGGCGCACCGCTGACCGCCGCTCAGTCGCCGCGCAGTGGATGAGAGGCACGAATGGGCTAAGCTCCTGCTCCAGGTAGAGCAACACGGGTCCGGACGAGCGATGGCAACATAGCAGCCGCTTGAATTAACGCAAAAAGGGAAATATAATCCTCACCATCTAACGTGCCATGCAGCCTACAGCCTCACGCAGCCCTGCGGACTGGCACAAGACTAGAATTAATGAATTCACCGGCACAGCGAAGGAACACCAACGAGCCGTGTCTCATATTAATCCAGGCTTAATTTCCTGTTGACACCGTCCTTTTTTTTTATGTCCCTCCTAAGCTTCCCGGTCCAGCGGAGTTACCATGGTGCTGCGCCCCGTACGCTGCGTCCCCAATGAGACAATGCAACAGACGGACGGAGGCTGATAACGTTACATGTGGGAGCAGGCAGGCGGAGGAGGAGCCTCTGCACCAGCGCTGCACACCGATTGGTCGGGGAAGTTTTTCGAATGGACGCGTGGGGAAAAAAGAAAAAAAAAATCCCAAGACTGTCCAACTTGCACCGCACAAGATGTGAGAGGACAAATAGTCAC
This sequence comes from Chelmon rostratus, assembly GCF_017976325.1. NCBI lineage: Eukaryota > Metazoa > Chordata > Actinopteri > Chaetodontiformes > Chaetodontidae > Chelmon > Chelmon rostratus. The sequence continues at coordinate 16,613,596 of NC_055666.1, forward strand.
ATTCCTGCGGTGTTCCCATAGAGCTGGTGAGGATAAGAAGTGACCTCATCGTGCTGTAATATATTTTAATCACCAGCGGTTTCATTGTAGGCTGTAGTAGTAGGTGTATCCCCCAGGGGCCCCAACACCCAACTACTGTTAGGGAGTAGGCATAAATAATCAAATTAATGATGGCTGAATTCCATTTAGCTGCTTCAGATTTCAGGACCTGTTATTGTAGTACATGCTGGCTCACTGTCTTACACTCACTTGAATTGAACTGAGCCATAGAACTGTGCTTTTCCTACCATGACAAAAAAAACCTATTTGCAGCACAAATACAATATCTTTATTTCCCAAATCATGTGGTCCTGTCTCTCACAAGGGACTGGTGTCAAAATCTAATTACAGATCTTGTTATTATGCTGCGTGATCCCAAGTAAAGTGACTACAAACTACCTGACAAATTGTAAGCATGGGGGTGGGCATTATTCCAGAATAGGAGCACTGTTTGGTCTGTGTGCAGTCTGCTGTGTGCACAAGACTTTTATGGCCACTTGGAGGCAAAAGATAACATGCACAGTGTACAGAGGATGGCAGCTTGGCAGTGGGTCAATAGGAGCTAACTTTTGTCTGGAGCCCTCCACCAGGTGAAGCCGGACATCCTTCTGTTAGGTAAGAATATTAAGATTCTCACTCAAATGGTTCGAGATTTTATTGTTATGATTAAATTTGTCGGCTACTTGATCAGAGATTTCTGTTATTTTGGTGGATGCAAACTTGATGGCAGTTTCATTTATATTCTTTTAAATGTGCTTCATAAAAATCATATACCATTTATGAATATATACAGTCTCCAGTTTGAAACAATGCATTATCCAGGTTTTATCAACGAGAGTCATTTATAATAAGCAAAAGAAATCTAGTATGACTGGTGTTGATATGCAAATTGTGTCTGTTTGACAGGTGCAGTGCACTTTGCTCTAGTGCCGCCTCTCAGCCAGCAGGGGGCGATATACACCCACAGCACAGTCTGTCAGGTACTGGTTTATTAACAGTGCAGAGGACAAAATGTTAGAATCACAGCACTGTGATGTAGTACAATTCAACCCGCAGGCTCCAGAATGATCATTGAACCAACATCAGTTTAAAAAAAACAAAAACAAAAAACATTGTCTTTCATAAAAGGAGGATTTATTGGAGAGCAGTTGTATCAGACTGCTTTAATTTTAGCTCAGCATACCTAATAAACTGGCAACTGAGTGCATATACTGTAACATGGCACCTGGTAAAAAAAAAAAGCAAAACAACAGTTACAGTGCCTGAAAAAACATTTCCAGCAATTTTAGCTCAGTGGACAAAACAATCTCAACTCAAGGTCCATTTAGCAGCTGCTTCGAAGCTTTTGACCATATCACATGATCCTTATCAGCAGTTAGAGTTTGCCCACTTCCAGAAGTGGAAGAAGCACTCAGACCATTTACTGAAGCAAGACCACAGTGTAGAAATACTCTGATCAAACATACAAGTCCTGCATTCAAATATTTACTTGAGCAAAAGCACAGAAGTTTTAGCATCAAAATATACTTAAAGTGCCAAAAGTAAAATGACTCATTATGCAGGATGGTCAGTTTCAGAATAATGTTTATTCTATCATTTCATTATAATCATTAATTCATGAATGTGTGCATTGCTGGTTAATTACTTTATTCTTTATCTGCTGGGTAGCTTGTGAATTTCCCCCCTAGAGATCAATAATGTTTTAACTTAAACTATAATATTACATCAACATTTATTTGTCAATTTTATTGTGGATCATAAATTGAAATCAATGAGTATTAAGTAATAATAGAAACAGCAAGAAGTTTAAGTTCAAGTAGAAGGAAATGGAATTAATCAAGTAAAGTAGTAGTAGTAGTACGTCAGAATTGTACCTAAATACAGTACTTGGGTAAATGTACTTAGTTACTTCCATCACTGGCCACTTCAAGTACTTAAATTGCTCAGGAAAAAGTAAACGTAAAGTATTAAGACTGCAATATAACCGATCATAGTAGAAAAAGCTCAGGTGTCACTAATAACATTAACAATGGCTATGTTGCATTCAAGTGCCTCAGTAATCCATGACAGTGTGACGGTGAGCCAGCATTCACACTGCTTGCACCTGAAACTGAAGCAGCACAAGGGAATTCAGCCATCATTGATTTGATTATTTCCACCTGTGCGCTGTGAAAGATCAACGCTCGCTTGGTGGCCTTCTATAGCTCCACAAAACCTTTTTCTAAAGTAAATGTGTGAATGGGAGTCAGCAAATGACAGTAAACACACAAAAAAAAAAACAGGAAACCTCATGTCAGAAGAATAGGAAGACAGTCCAGAGACTCTGCACCTACAAGTATTGAAACCTCCACGTCACTGTCAATATTGATCATGATTGTAAGTCATTGCTGCAACGAGAGTGCAACATGTGGATCCCGATGAACAGCTGTCATGTGGCCAGCATGGCGGTCAGACTGTGAGGGCAGAGGTCAGGAGTTAACAAAATATGTGTGTGTGTGTCAAATCTCCCAATAAATGTGGCACCAGGTTTAGTTCAGTGTGACTGTCTGAATCATTACAGTCATGTGTTGTTTATGCTGTTCCTCACATGGTGGGCTGCCCTCGTTACACTCCTCTCCGGACCCCTGTGTGTGGATGTGTACGTGACTGCAGCATCAGTATCACAAGTCGATGTGAGAATGCCCTGTGAGATAACCAGTCTGTGTGAATCTGCTTTGACCCACACACACACACACACACACAGATGCCCCCCTGCATCCACACACACACACACACACACACTGCCCACCAGGACGAGGAGTGTGTCTTTATTTGCTGGTGTCACATATTTGGACTCCTCCCGGCTCTGTCTCCTATAAATTGGCAGCAGTCAGAGCGGCTCATTGGGGTTTGCTGACTTCCACCCGAGGGGACTTCACCGTCAGCCCGGGCAAGACCGCCACGCCGGCACCATCAGCCGCACCGCCTCCATCGTCGCTGGTCTCTGCAAACCGCCCCAAGCAACAAACAAACATGGCTCCTTTTGAGAAATCCATGGAGATGATGCCCTTCAAGCAGAGGAAATGCCTCGGCAAGTCACAGTCTTATTTGGTTCTTTGACTGCTTCATCCACATGCATTAACAAACTGACCTCACAGTGTGTGGGGGCTGGCTTTGAAGTGAAGTAGTGTACTCTGTCTCTTTTCAGAAACAAGAAAAGATGAAGTGTTCAGCATTCGGTCGAAATTCCCCAACAAACTGCCTGTGAGTTGCTTTTCCACTCTGGTATTTTCCAAACATGGTGCACTAAACCGCCAGTTTATTTTGGCCGTGGTGGCTCTAGCAGCTGATCCCAGGTGTGTTTTTTTTGTGTGTGTGTTCAGGTGATTGTTGAACGTTACGTCCGTGAAAAGACCCTCCCCCTGTTGGACAAAACTAAGTTCCTGGTTCCCTTCGAGCTCACCTTGGGTCAGTTCATGTGCCTGCTCAGGTAAATAATTAGTCACACTTCCCTCAACCCTCCCTTCTCTCCACTGTTTCCCCCCGAGCTGTCAGAGCCGCCATTGTTGTATCCACTGCTCCATCTGTCTCCCGCCTTTCTTCCTGTCAGGAATAAGATTGCCTTGGACTCCACTCAGGCTCTGTTCCTCCTGGTGGCAGAGAAGAGCATGTCCTGCATGTCTTCCAGCATGGGGGAGGTTTACTCCCGCTACAGCGACACTGACGGCTTCCTCTACATCACCTACGCCTCGCAGGAGATGTTCGGAGCGCCTCAACCATGGGCCAGGCCGCCCTGCTGAGCCCGGGACAGATAAAAATCACCTGGATTCATGGTGGTGACACCACACAGCCAAAGTGGGGAAAGAAAAAGACAAACTGAGCCAAGCCCAGACTGTTTTTTTTTTCTTTTCATTTTTAGCAACAAACTGCGTATCAGCCTACCTCATGAACCTTTCTGGACTCTCAAACTCAGTATATCTCCGTCCCTCCTTTTTCAAGCCACCTCAGCTCACCCTGGTGATGTCTTTGTTTTAGATTGATTGTCGATTGGCCATCGGTGGTGGATTCATCATTTGATGAAGACATTAGAAAATAGAAGTCAGCGCAGAGATATTTTTCTAATTTAGGAAACAATCGCGAAGATGCTAAAGACTGAGTGTGGTGATCGTTCTCTGTTGCTCCATCTTAAAAATATTGAATTCTTTGCTTGTATTTATGCTGTATGTCTTTATCGGTCAAAAATGTTCATATTTGCCCTTGGCATTCTTCAGAAATGTTGAGCTTCGATGCAAACAAACATGTTTTCACATTGCTGTAATGCCAGTTAAGTGTAAACCCACCACCACCTTCTCCACGCTGCACAAACGGAGTCAATGTCTTGCCGGTAATCAGACTCCTTCTTAGCACTTATGTCCCCTTCCTCCTCCCCTTTCTCTGACTGATTACCTCTTCATCCTTGTCTTCCCTTTTTAAAAATGTGAAATTGTGATTCTTGAGGCGCTCCCTGAAAACACAGATGTCAGTTTAACTCTGCTCTGAAATGTTTGTATTGAGCTGTCGGTGTGCCAAAAATAAATCCCTCTCCTTTTAATTGACTGACTTTGTGTGACGTTCAGGGTTCATAAGAGATCCCATGCTGAAAGTTGCATCGGTAACAATCTGATGCATGATGAACTGTTTGATCCTGATAGTTTTGTTCCCATTTACCAGCTTTAAAGTGGCTGCAGTTTTCACTTGCTGCTTGAAAAAATAGTCCTTTCAAAATGTCAAACTACTCAGGTAACAGTTGTTTTTTTTAGTTTGCACTCCAGGTGTTTTGAGGTCATTGAATGGACCTTAAACAGGTTATGGATTTTGTCAAACCGCTTGAGCCCTCACATTGAGTTAAAACATCAAAAGCATCAAAATATGCATTGTTTTATTCAGTACTTTTCAGCACTTTCTGGGATGGTTAAGGATCTATATTAACCACAGTTGAAGTCCAGTTGAGATCCAGTGATTTCTCTGTGTACTTGCACTCATGCAGGTGCCTCATTCCTCACCTGCCTCTCAGAATTGGCGCTCCCTCCACATGACCGTTATATAAGTTCGACCCAGTCAACTATCTGCAGGGGTCAGTGTGTCAGAGGCCTGGAGGCATTATTTTTAGACAGACAGTAGAAGGGACAAATGTGACTCAGAACACTGAGACAGGGGGGTCAGAGACGGGAGTGACGGGAATCCAGATGAAAAACAAAGAAACAGGAGCAGAAAAACAGGGGAAAGCTGCTCTCTGTAAACAGTGGAAGAAAATGGGGGGGGGGGGGGGGGGGGGAGGCGCCCTGACAGAGGAAGACAGGAAAAAGGAAACAGTGTATAGGAGAGATATACAAGAGGGGAGAGAGCCAGCTATCCAAACACACAATGTATAGAAGCACAGGGACGTACAGTCATGCCTCCTCTCACTTCACGCCACTGTGGGCATTCCAGCAGCTCTCTGTCAACATATTATCATACCAGACCAAGAGGAACCCTGAAGCCACTGCAAGCTGTAAATTATCTGTTTCGACCACAGAGCAGTTACAGTTTGCAACGCTCTTAACACAAAATGCTTCTCATTTCATGCTGTAAACACAGATCATGCATTCTAGAATCTAAAGTGAATCCCACAATATCTGCAAGACAGTATGATGGTTTTGCTGTTCTCCAATGCACCACTTTACGTTTTCTGACTCCAAACCTTAGATATTACAGCCGCAGTAGTACAGTAATTCTTGAGAGCATATAACATTAAACCTGTATTTACAGTATGGTAATAGACACTTAACACATTACACTTTGACAGTAAACAAAAGAAAATAAACTGTATTTATCTTTTAAACGTATGATATACGTAAGATGCTTCAGTTCAGACATATAATTTCAGGAGGCTCTTTCTAGCAGTGTTTGGAAATTGGTTGGAATATTAACATATATTCAAGGCTGTCTGTTTCTTACCTGTTTTATGTTTTTTTTTTCCATTTTATGCATTAATTTTTAAGATTTTTAAGCTTCTGTGCAACTGTTTTAGATTTCTTACTATATTTATTGTTGTTATTTTGTCTTATTCTTGTCTTTTATGTTCAACCTAGCCTATGTTCTACGACCTATGTCAGTGAATCCCAACCTGTAGATCAGGACCGTTCAAGGTGCCCCAAGGAAAAACTGAGGGATCACAAGATTTACACAAAACGATCCATATTTTCCAGTGAGTCTCTAATTCGCCTCTTTCTTTCTTTCTTTTTTTTTTTTAGCAAAATACTTTCACCTCCTGAGGCCACAAAAATCATTCAAATGAAATAATGCCAGAAGGAAAATCACTTTGATTGAACTGCTGACTAATAAGTGTGCACGCTGAGGCCTTAGGGATCACAAATAGACGTTATTTTGAAAGGGTTACGGCTGAAAAAGGTTGGGAGCCACTGATCACAATGTTCCCAGTGAGCAGCAGCCCTGTGCAGAAGCTGCAACAGAGACACAAGACATAACACTGTTAGAATTGGCACTAATATCGGTCTATCTATACACATCAATACCTGTAATAACATATCAAGACACAAGGGAGCGCCTCTGGACTTTATCAAAGCTGAAATCTGCTGCCACTGTGGTCAGAAAACAGCTGGTGAACATCATGCATATCTGGTGCTGACTGATAATCTGGTGAGTCAGTGTGCAGAATTTCAATGTGTCTCCTGTCAGGGAGAGTGCTGACGAGTGAGGGATGCGTGACTCTGAGTCTAACGTGAAAATGAAATATAACATTGTTTTATTTGGATGAAGACTGCTGCTCGCGACTGTGATTCAGAGGGTCACAAAAAGTGGAAGACAACCAGGTGATGTTTCCAAGATGAAGTTGATAGATGTCCAAGAATGTGGGAAAACGTTAACACGCATGACCAGACGTGCGGTGCCTGGTTGCATTTCTTTTGAGGAACAAGGTTCACATGTGTAAAAAAAAAAAAAAAAACATTCACTTTCAACTGATCGGATTTACATTTCACTTTGTTAAACCTACATCCTATTTGAATTATGCAAACAGACCTCAGAGCAGACTCAGATTGGTTCAGGTTAGATAATAGTGGAGTTTTACTAGATTAATGTAAAGTGAAGTTATCAGCAGCCAACTGCATCTCTAGTCTGACTCCAGTATGACTTTAATAATGTTAAAGCTTCCTGTCTTTGTGGTTATAATTTGTGCTCATCTCTGTGAGCCTCAACTGAATTTCTAGCTTTTTAAATTGTCTCCATGTGTCCTCAAAAATGCTCCAGAGAATGCTAAGTGTCTGTCTCCTCCAGTGTTTTCGATTCTCTGTCAGAAATATGCTCAGAGGCGACTTGTTTCATGGGCAGATGGCCTTTTCAGTCCTGTGGCAGTGCTAAATGACTCTCTGTCCTGCAGAGGGCAGTAGATCGCACTGGAAACTATGAAAATGAAGGCATTTCAAAATAAAAGTCAGCCTCTGGATGACCTCTGCTTGGCACAGTCCCTGACCTGACCGTTAATGGCGAATTACAAATTTAAAGCACACAAGAATGAATAAGGATCCACATATGCAGAAGTCAGATGGTACAGTAATCCTTTTTATTTATCTGGCAAAATAATAAAAAGGGGAGCATTTGGAAAGAGTCAAAGTTAACAGTCAGGAAATACAAAAATATAGATAAAACAATTCTAACAGCTGTTTTGATTTATTTCCTCTTTCTCTCTCCAAATGGGAAAAACTATATTTCTTTGGATCAACATATAATAATATGGACTGTATACTTATAAGACATCTTTTACACAGGATGCACAAAGCCGTGTTTAGCCCCATCATGCAACCTGCAACTACCCATCAGTTCACAATTTTGTAATGTCCTTTCATCACTTTGCAAATTAAGCCCCCCCCCCCCCCCCCCCCCCCCCCCCCCCCCCCCCCTCCCCATTTAGATAGATATAGAAATCTCAACATCAACCTCGAATGGACAAAGATTGACCTCTCCCCCTCCCCCAAGAACCCCTCCAGTCTCTCTCTGGTGAAACAGATCACAGCAATTGCTCCTCATGGTGTGTCAGGAAGCCTGGAGACTTGCAGCTTGAAGGAGGATGGTGCTGTTCATGCTTGTGGTTGGACTTGTGTCTGGAGAATCCTAAACACGATACAAAGCATTGAAATGGCAGGTCTCCACAGGCTGCTCCCCCCTCCTCTATTCCTCCAGGACTGTCCCGCGTTTGGACGGGGGCACCAGGTGACCGGGCAGCGTGGGCGGCAGCTCGTGGCCCTCCAGCTTCACCTTGATGAGGTGGTTGGCCAGGGCGAACTCCTCGTCATCGAGGAGGCCATCTTTATCCACGTCTGCTAGCTTCCAGATCTTTCCCAGGACCGTGTTGGGCAGCTTGGACTTCAGCATCTCCTTCTTGGCTGCGGCGCCGGACACTTTGCCGTTGATGGGAGAGAGGGTGTAGAAGATCTCATCATATGTAGGCTTGTCGCGACCCACCACCCACTCCAGCTCGTCGATGCCTTCGCTGGCGCCCTCTCCATAGCCGTGACCAAACGGACCGCTCATGGTTCCCTCAAAGGCTCCACCCTTGACAGACTGGCTGGGCATTGCGGCCTCTTCCTGGCGCACCATGGCCATGAGACGGGCAATGTCGTTGGCGAGCATGTCCTCCACCGACTCCAGCAGCTTGGGCTTCAGCGCTGCAAACTTAGAGAAGTCTTGGCCATTCAGCAGCTCCTGAAGAGATGGGGGGTTGAGAGAAAACAGGAATTGGTGATAGAAATAGATCAGTCGTCAATGGCTACCAATGGGAGCAGCATACAAGAAGCAGGATTTCCTGAAGAACCAGGAAAAATAAATCTCATCCCCGTCCTGGCCCATCCTGGAGGGCAAGGGCAGGAAAGAAGGGCAAAGATGTGAAGAGAGTAAAGGTTGGAAGGTCATTCTTCTCTGAACCTTTGTCTCTCACAATTTATATAACACGCCAGAAAGTGGCTAGATTTATCCTCACCTGCATCTTGGCGAGGTTGGGGAAGTCTCCAGGTGAGATTTGGTGCTCCTTTTCGATCTTATGGTAGATCTCTCCCAGGTTGGCTATCAGCTCCTTCTTCTTGGAGTCCTTTCCGAACACACTCGGCATTTCCTTTTTCAGAGAGCTGATAATGTAGGCTTGCACCTGGACAACATAAAACAAATTGGACAGACATATTTTCAGTGATTATTCAACCGTGCTTTTGTGGCAAGGCTGGGGAGTTGGACTATTTATATTTTCATAATTTTCACGTCTTTCTTCAAAGTAAAAGTTGGGTGTGCTGAGACGGAGAAAGGTCTGGCTGGAAATTCCACAAACCGTTAACACGTCACAATATGAACATCTAAATCTGAGGCTTTCTGATGCTTCCAAGAAAAACATTCTGTCTCCCTCCAGTCGAAAAATGTTTGAATGTTTGAGCTTCACTGTGCACAATGATGAATATGCAGAGTTTGACACTAGAAGCCTGTTTCACATTCATCTGCTGAAAGGGGAAATTTTCAACTTGCACAAGTGTGATGTGGACACGTGAAACTTCCAGTATACATACAGAATTATGGCCTTTGAGTGAAAAAGGAGATGTCTCGTGTCCAGCAGTTCAACTTTTTAAAAAATATTTGCATGTTTATTTATTCTGGATTTTTCTGAGTACTTGTAAAGGGTGCAGATGCAATTTTAAGAATTGCCTTTTTGTGGAAAAACCACATCGGACATAAATTGTTATTCAAAGCAGAGTATTTTCATACATCTTAAAACTGTCCAGAGGGGATTTTTTAAGTTGGAAGAATTTCCAAAATATACATGACTGACAGCAAGAATAACAAATAGTCTTTCTTCACTTCTTGTGTTGCAAGGCTAGTGGTTTATCAAATTGCTATAATCTTCAGACATCCTCTATCATTGTACTCACTTCTGTCTTTGCTTACTTAGATTAAACACAACAAAGTTGCATAAAACAGAACTTTTTTTGTGTAATCGTCCTGCTGTTGGGCTGGAGGACAGGGGGTAGTGGTGAGGAATGAGGAAGAAAGAGAGTGAAAATGAGATGAGTTGAATCAGCTTTTTAATCTGGTGGGGGGTTTTTTTAGGCACTCTGGGGCAGCTTGGCTCTATGAAAGGCAATGTCAGTGTGGCAGTTGGTCCACCACCTTTGTCCTGATGGAAATATCTCAACTGTGAGATGACTGCCATGAAATTTTATAGAGACATTTGTGGTCCCTAGAAGATAAAACCTACTGACTTTGGAGATCCTCTGACTTTTCCTTGAATGCTACTATGAGGTTCACTTTTGTGGTTTTGAGTGAAATGTGTCAACCATTGGATGAATTTCTATGAAATTTCATTCAGACATTCATGTTCCCCTCAGGATGAGCTGTAATAACATTGGAGATCACTCACCTTCTCACCTGCTGACATCATCAAAATCTAATGACATTCCCATCAGCCTCAGCTTGTGTTTTTTGCCAAATTAGCATATATACCTGCTAAACATTAGCATGTTAGCATGCTGCGTGACAGCACGATTGTAAGTCTTGGTTAATACTGACCTTGGCGAGGCGTGCTCGTTTGATGAGGTCATTGAGTTTGCGTAGTGCTGCATTACGCGGCAACGACTGGATGTCTAGGAACAGGTCCTGCTCCTCTGCCTCAAACAACTTCCTGTTGTCTGGGACCAACAGGGGCTGGGCCCAGAATGATCCGATGTATACACGCACCACCTGGAATAAAGTTTGCACAAGTTAATCCTCTGGTTACACTTTACTGCGCACACCCACACAAGAGAAAGTCTTTCACAGCTCACAAACATGACACTGCAAGCTGGCAAGACTGTGTAAGCAGACACAAAAATATATTTATATACTCAAAATAGACATATAGAATGTGTGACAATGCAATTCAGTTTAACAATGAAGCGACAATGCAATTTTCAAATGTGTGTGTGTGTTCTGTGCTTCAAATCCTACAGAGAGGCTTGACAATACAATGCACTCTCAAAGTCAATTAATAATTCTCTACATGATCCAAAGGTTTCTCAGGAAATGGTTTATGAATATGGCCCCAGGATCAAACATTAACTAAAGAGTCAGGGAAAATCATAAGACACGCTGGGTCACACGGTATCAGGTAGTACACAGGGTTTGAACAGAAGGTATCGACACTTCACTTTCATTACATTCATACATTTAAGTAGGTCTTGTGTCTTTAGCTCCATTGACAAACTTAGAACATCAGCTTGAATAATCTTAAAATCTGTCCAGGTGTACCCAAGATGAATGGGTTTGAAATGTTTATCATCTAAATACAATTGTGAATTGCACAAAACCACAAACCTCTGGCGTGTTGATGATTTTTCCCAAAGACCACATCAGCGCTCCGTAGACTCTCATCAGCTGTTGAGTGCTGATTTGGTCCGCTTTGTTCAGCACCACGCGCATTTTGTCCTCGTGGTTCTTCAGAGCTCGGATCACCTCGGAGAACTCGTCCGAGATGTCCAGCTTGTGGGCGTCGAAGAGGAGGATGATGCGGTCCACGCGCTCTGCAAACCACTCTAGCACCGCAGCGAAATCGTAACCTGGAGAGTGAAAAGGAGAGAAGACGGCTGATTAAAGCTGCACAGACACTGCTGTGACCCCTAATGACTTGTACTACAGCAATAAGCTAATATTGGCCAGTATATCATTACAACCCCTTTTCTTAGCTCACAAGAGAACCAGTCTTTGTACAATCTTTATTGCTGTGAGTTTTGAAGGGAGCATGTATGTATCAGCAACTTGGAAAAAATGCATGAGAAAAATTAAGAAAAGCTAAATCAGGGTCTGAGGTTGGAACAAGGTCTATGTAAAGGTGAAATTTATAGATCAGACACAAATCTCTTCACAGAATAGTCACAAAGTTTCTCTTTGTGTTCATTCTCCCTTTACATATTTCAATTTGGGATTTCCTAATTCAGCCTTGTTGGTTTGGTAATGAGCTGAGTGAGATTAAATTCAAAACAGAGCTGTTTTAGTTTATTAGACCTGTTATAGATCCTGTCAATATCCAGATCGCCCACAATAAAAAGCTCTCATTGTAAAGTGAGTCACATATGGGGGGCAACAAATTCCTTCTATAATACGATGAGAGTTACCAGTGAAATACAAATCCAGGAGGATATTCATAACTGCTGAGGGCAACACACACTGAGGCCTACAAGCATGTGTACTAAAATACAATGGAATAGTAAACAAAGCACTGGTGTGGAGAAATACACTGAACACTTCAACCTCATAAAGTGCTCATTGGCTGCAGTGTTAGAGCAGGTTTAATTGTGGGTTCTCCGTTAATATTCCATGTCATGTTGATCCAATAATGTTTACATATGGGCTTTCAAGAGGCAGAGCTTTCTCCCTGGGTTACCTATTAACTAGCTTTACTGAGACAGCAGGAGAGGCGTTTGAAGGTAAAGACAGTTTGGACCGAAGTGCTTTGGAAAAATCCAACATATCAGTCGAAAGCACGTATTAACCTTTGGCAGAAAGTGACCTCTGTAGGCTTTCAGCAATGTGTCCTATAAACAACAAGCTTGCCTGCCAGTAATGAGACATAAAAAGGAAGCAAGACAGCAAACATTTGAGATAGGCAGCAAATATGAGGGTTAAGATAAAATGCTATGCTGTGTCCGTTGTGGTGATAACGTCAAAAAGTGTTGAGTCTGGGCTGCGTTGTGCTACAAATATATTTCTATCACTGAGTAGACTGTACTCACTGGAGTACAGAAGCTCACTGTACTACTCACTTTCCTTTGGAGAAACAAGGGGACTAACCTAAATTACATAAAACAGGCCTTTCTTTCCTTTGCCTCGAGGAGCTTGAGGAAGAGAGAATGATGGTTTTGATTAGTGTCTGTGTGTCATCTGATCAGAGAAGAATGCAGTTGCTCTAAAACCTCATCTCGGCTGTCGCACAATCAGCGCCAGATCTGCCGCACATGCATTCCAACATGGCCGGCTTTTGTCTGTGTTGGAGCACATGTATACAAAAGAGAGACAGAGAGATACCGTTGGTAGATGGAGACTTGACATGCAAAATCACACGCAAAATGTGAAATACACAGATGAAGAGGGCGGTGGAGAGAGGAGTAAACCAGAAAAGGGAAGGAGAGAGATGGATGGGAGGATAAAAGTGAAAGTAAAAGAAAAACACATTGTAATAAGAGATGGACCTCAAGGATGAACACAGGAAACCACCTTCGGCTGGAAGGACTTTGTGCCTGTTTGTGTGCATCACAGCATGCGAAAGTGGAGGGGGATACAAGGGGAATATTTTAAGTCCAAGATCCCTGTGGGAGCCAGTCGGGGACATTTGCTCATTCTTTCTTAAGTCTGTTTTTAAACACGCATGACATCAGACAGACAGACAGCTGCTCAGGCTTAGACTTACTTATAGCACACAGCATCAACAACTGCTATGTCCCTACCATATGCATCGACATGCAGGGATACACCCAAGACACTCAAGACAAATATGGACAGGCCTCAAAATCATCTGCCAATCATTGACAAAGAAGTGGGAGGGCCAAGCTGAAGAGTTATTACTTTTCTGAACACATTAGAAAACACATTTTAAAGTTTGGCATTTTGGGAAACATGCTTATTTGCTTTCTTTCTGACAGGCAGATGAGATCAATACCACTCTCGTGTCAGTACAGCAAATGTGAAGCTACAGCCAGGAGCCACTTACCTTAGCTTAGCATAAAGAGTCGAGATTGGGGCAAACAGCTAGCTTGACTCTGTCAAGGCAGCAAACCAGCCCCATTTACCAGCACCTCTAAAGTTCACTAATCAACACTCAATATCTTGTTCGTTTCATTAAGCTTGAAAAATGACTTAAATCATTTATCAAAATAGTTGTTAATTTTCTGCATATAAATTAATACACATGAAATATTCTGGCACATAACACCCTGTAAAACACAACTTTCTACACTACAGCTATCATACATGGTAAATAAACACTTCGAGTGGATTTTGTTTTTGATTGGGTTTTTGTTTGTTGGCTAGCTGTGTCAAGTCATAATGTTAAGCTAAGCTGGTGATAGATTTGTATTTAGCATACAGACATGAGAGTGGTATTAATAGTCTCATCTAACTCCGGGCAAGAAGGCATATTTATCAAAATTGTCAAATTATTCTTTAAAACACTACAGGACCACACTATGGCCACAAGTACTAAAACTATCAACTAAGCTTCAGAGATTTGTTTTTCTGTCACCTTAATTTGCTGAATCGCATTAAACATGTCAGCATTCATGTCAAGTCATCAGCAGGGACTATGAGAAAGACGGCTACCAGTTCTGCAAAATCAGTTTCATTGTAGTTTTTGTCACTTCATGGTTCACAAAGGAAGAGGCACTGAGACATACTTGCTTACTTCACCAAAAATTAATACACAAAGTGTTATGCAATGAAAAGGCTTAACATCCGTGAAAGTTTCTGAATACAAAGCTCTTTTACACCCGTAGTAGACCTTCAGACCATACTAGTAGATTGAGCCAGTACGCTGAGCACTGACACATGCACGCCCGTCACACTTCAGCTGCACAATCCAATCAGTCCTGTTTATATATGACATAGTACAGTATGTCTGGGTAGTACAGTATCGTATCCGTGTTTATACAGAAACAGCTGGCAGGATAACGTGTGTATGTGTGTGTGTGAGAGAGAGAGAGGGAGCGTGTGTGTGAGCTTGACAAAGAGAGAGTGTGAACGTGTGTGTCTTTGAGAGTAAGAATGTATAAGTATGTATGTACAGAAACAAAACTGTCTGAGGTATGAGGCATCAGATTTCTCCTGCCTCTCCTCTTTTTGAAAGGGGTCACCCGGACATGAGCCAGTCCTTTCATTCATACAAGCACTTCCTTTGTTTTATCAGATGCCACGAATTTACGCTTGTATGTTTACAGTCGCTTCTTTGGCCTTTTCAGTGTCTTTGCCAACCATACCTACTGTTTCCAGCTCTACTGCTTCATATTATGCTGAAACTAAAAATACTTTCGTTATCGCTGAAATGTCAAAAAGTGAAAAATGCCCATAAATGTTTCCAAAAACCCAAAGTAATGTCTCTGAATTACTTGTTTTGTGGATCTATGAGTCCAAAATGTAGAGATATTCAATTAATAGTATATAACCCAGATAGAAAAATAGAGAGAAAATAGATATAAATCAGAGAAAAGCAGCAAAATTCATACTGAAAAGCTGTCTTAAACGCCTTAAATGACTCATCAGTTATCAAAATAGTTGTGTTTCCTGTTGACTGGCATTAAGCTCTACTTCTTGATATTTCAGTTTCATTAGATATATTGCTGCGTCTCATGAGAAATCGGACTCCATAATAAAGAGCACATTAACTGACTGTGTGTCAGCTCTCTGCACAACACAGGCGGTGGTGCTGGTGGGAGGGGGGCAGTCTTGGGAAACTCTCTGCTATGCTGGCCATTTTACTCCACATCCTTTCTCTAGAGTACACAAAATCTCCACTGCTTGTATGTGCGCTTCCTCTTAAAGGGGCTTGAATCAGGTAGAAAAAGCAGAAGCTGTGTTCAGCAGCACTGTTATCTTCTGCCTGCATTCTGTCAAATCATCAAAAGTAAAATTGTGTATGTGGCAATTCTGAAGTGGCCCTGTAGGTCACTGAATTGTTGGAGCACATGGAGAAATGGATAAAAATATGAATTGATTTATTTCCACAGAGCACAGGGAAATGACTCAGATATAAAGTGATGAATGCCACAGCAAAGGGATAAAGAGAGAGGGCACACAGTCACATAAAGAGGAAATATTTTTGACCACTGCTGTGAATTTAATCTTTTAATACAAACCTAGCTACGGACCTAACTGATAACAGAAAGAAAAACATAAAAAAGAGAAGGATGTCAAAGAAGATGATGCTACAGGAAACCACAGGTGCAGTGACAGGAAATGAACTTCAAAGTGCCTGGTGCCTTTTCCTTGCTACTGTCAAGCTGTGAAGGCCTCCATCAGATTTACATGACCTGTTTGTCTAAGCTTTCACCATAGGGAATTAATAAGTTAGATACAGGTTTGACAGCACTATGAGTGAGGCTGCTAGAGTTGACTTTGTAGAGCGCACAGCAAATAAAAAACCAAAGAGATACTGAAGGGGGGGAAAGGGTATGTAGGTCGTTTAACCATGCTTCCTTTTTATATTTGAACTTGTTGCTTCCTGTTGGTTAATTTTGCATGTGGGTGAGGTTCTCTGTTTTTCATTATTTCAGCTTTTGAGCAGAGAGGGAGTGGCTCTCTTAAGCAATAGCAGTGTGTGATTCGTTAGCATAATAGTTAGTAAGAGAGTGGTTAAAATGTGGGTGCTGACGTCAGGCAGACCTCTGCTTATCCTCTGTTTCTCCCCAGACAGGATTCCAGGAGTATCGATGATACTGATGCTCTCCAGGACGGGGTTAGGCATCTGGGCACACATGAACCTGGATGAGGGGGGGTGGGGGGGGTGGGAAGAAAGTAAAAGAGAAAGAGAGGGAGGATAGAGAGGATGGGGCATAGGGGCAGAGGGGGAGGGTGGGAGAGATGCAAAAAACAGTTGGGTGAGAGTGTTTATACATAAGCTTGGCATTAAACAGGCATTATTCCGGAGGTTTTCAGTAACAACCTCTGTCCTCTCACGCACTAACATTAATTGAATACCCTTGCTGGGAAAGATACACAACTAAAACACACAGTGGATGGAATGGAAAAACCAGGGTGCTGCCACTGCTTCATTTTCAGAAGTCCCTGCAGTTACACAATTAGTTGACAATAGTGGGTAACTTTTGAAATAATGCCAAATGGGAGTTTTTCCACACAGCACATTTGATGACTGCTGTCATTTTTGATTCATCTGCCTATTTATTTCTTGGTTAACGATTAATCATTTGGTCTGTAAAATGTCAGTGTTAAAATAGTTAAAGATGTCTGTCACGGTTTCCTTAAGACCAAGGTGACTGACCAAGAGTAAAAAAAAAATCTAAGATATTGAGTTTACCATCACAAGACAAAGAAAAGCAGAAAATCCTCACAATCAAAAAGATGGAGCCAACAAAATTTGGCATTTTTGCTTGAAAAATTACTTACTTTTTGTCAGCATACTTAATTAATTTTCCACCTGTTGACTAATCAATTGTTTCAATTGATTCATGACACACATTTTTTTCTACAAAAACAGGCCACATGATGATATAGTCAGGTTTTTTCAAACAGTGGGAGCAGCTTGCTTGTAGGAGGTCACCACTGATGTAAGAATGTTAGGGAAACACTGGGACAATACATTAAAAGTTCTAAACTGTAGGCCTGAGTCATTCCCAGTTCAACATAATTCATCACACAATGGTCTCCTTTAGCTGGGACACTGGGGTTTAAACTTTAAAAGGGGGACGTCACACTCTAACAGAAATCGTTCGAAGACACACACACATACACACTATAAAGCAAGAGAAGATGAGTGGTTTTGCATAAACCCACAGCGTCCCACTCAGGACAAAGAAAGGGATTGTTAAGAAACCCCACAGCTCAGACTACTACTTCTCGCTCTGCTGCCCTTTCACTCAATCTGAACCGATACTCCCAACAAGAGCTCAGAGGCACTGGTCATAAGACGGGGAGAACCATGCTTTTACATTCCTGCTGCTACCACACTGGGGGCGCGCGCGCGCACACACACACACTCACTCACACACACACACCACAAACCCTAACAGAGATCCCATACCTCACGCAGGGAGGAAAAAGGAAAAATCCAAGGACAATGAACAAGTCAAAGAAATATGAGAGAAGGGAGATCCTATGCATGGTACTACATTACAATAACACTGACTGCAAAAAAAATAACAAACATGCAGATCTTTCCACTCCGTCTCATAGACGATGCCGTATGATATCCAGTAGGAATTTTTGGCAAAGGTTTTCCACTGAGCTATCTACCCCTACATTTTCCACTCAGCGCTTGTAGGAAAAAATGCTCTGATGAACTTGAGCTGGAATTCTTAGAAACAGAGGACCCTGAGAGGCACGGGGGCCCTATGAGCCTTGAACTATTAAAGACCCTTCGCTGTCTCATTATGTCTCGAGAAAGTGAGAAACCCATCCTCGCCGTGAGGCTGCATGAAGGCCTGGGCTAATACTCTACATCAGACCTCTCATGTGATTGAAGATCTGGGTCCAGCTCATTATGCAAGGTCTTCCTCTCTTGCCCCACCTCCTGACCTATGAACTTCCCTCACATCGTAACCTCAGCTTCCTGCAGAGAAGAGAGGAAACAGGGCGGCTCTTGCTAGCACTGGGGATGTGGACAGGCAGGTCACAACTGTGTTACTTTTCCATGTTTGCTTCCTTTAAAATCTTCCCTTGAGTGTGTGTGTGTGTGTGTGTGTGTGTGTGTGTGTGTGTGTGTGTGTGTGTGAATAAATTAGCTATATTTTATGTATCTACACACGTGTCCTTATGTGTATTTGTTGTTATGTGGTTGGTAAGGCTGTACATGTGTCAGCCCCTATCTCAGTAAAGTGCAGAGTCAGTGCCCTTGAATAACAGGCCAGGAGCAGGACAGGACAGAGCAGGACAGTGCAGGCCAGGGTGGGCCAGTGCGGAACTTAAACTTTGCTGACTAATGGTTTTACTGACTGCTGGCTTACAGAGCACAAACACACTGAGGCCTTCTGACTGCAATGGTATTTTCACTGGAAGGGAACAAGAGATAAAATATATGCAGGTTTATCTTTATCTGGTGGAAGGGAAGTTAGTTTTACGGAAACATGTATGATTTAGGTCTTAGTACAAATCAGTGCACACATGCAGTGGGATGCAATCTAGATCCAGACTGCTACAAAATAGAAATAATGGAAAAACTGTAAAAATTGGCAAGCTAGTGGAGTACACCAGCTGTTACTTTCTGGGTTTGCCAAATCCAAGACCAAACTGTAGGTGTGTGGATCACATGATTTCTGTTTACTCGCTTCATAAATAACTGATTATACTAAGGGTAAGTCCTGTCTGAGGCTGGTAGTTAAAGGCTAATCTGCAGGTTGAATAACTATGGTTAAAGAGCTACACAGTGGAACTGCCATCATGAAAAAGGCGTGGTGTGCTCCCCTGTCACAGTATATTCTCCTCCACCTTTACATCAACATCGATATCTCCTACACGCTGTTATGAGCAAAAACACATTCAACCAACTAACAGCTGAAGGCCAATCCAAATACTTTTGGCCTCCTGAGAGGAAAATGGAAAGCTGGCCCAGTCTGAGCCAAAAACACCCCAGTTCCAAGTGTATGTCTGGATCTGGTTCTTCAGAGAAGTTTTATCAACTATAGGCCTGCTTTGGGCTATGTGCCATCACAACTGATTAATCATGAGGCATACACATACACAGAGCTGTTCAAACAAGTCATGCACCTGCTATTGCCATACACACATATTCTGTTACGCATGAACATGTGACCCTTTCTCTAAGCCAATGTATGACCCCAGAAGTCTGAAAGTGCTTCTGAGAAAAAAATGGTTTTCTTTGATTTCAAAAATGAAATGAAGTCCCATGATACCACAAGATTGTGTCCAACAGTTTAACAAATGATGTTACAAAGGACAATAGCCTTTGTTTATGTACAATCTTATCTGGTTTCCCCTCAAGCCTGCAATAAACTCCAGAGGGGTGAATCGTGGCCTATGAAGTCGAACACCCCCCACCCTCTTAAAGTGTTATCGGAACTGCATGACTTCACTTTTCTCAGTTTTTTCCGACTGATGCTGTTTGGCAGACCCTTGCACTCATTCAAGATAAAGCAAACACTCCACATAATTGAGGGAAGGAATCTCAGAGGATATAATGGGAAATAGGCCTATCTGGGTAAGTGTCAACCTGAGTGTTTGTACTACAGTATATGGCCAAAAAACACAATTGATACTCTGAAGAAAACAGATTAAGATCAAGACTGTCCACAAGATAGTAATTTGTGCGTGAAAAATTTAAACTTTCAATTAACACTGTGCAATTTCACATCATTTTGGACCATTCTTATTACACTATGTGAGAAGATAATAAACAAACAACAACCAAACCCTTAAAGATAAAACTTGCTAGAGAAGTCCACTGGGGAGCAACTACGACCATTACAGGTAAACGTCATTTAGTTAGTTGTGTTGCTCTGCACATTGATTTTACATTCCTTCAGATTAGGTGGCACTGGCCAAAACAGCTGTACCTAAGCCTTATGATGATAAGGAAAACCCTGGTACAAAATTTGTGTGTTTGTTTGGCTGACTATTCCTGTACAGGGTGACACCACACTGGCCACTGTGGAGCTAGGGGATATACCCACATCCTCTACAGGAAATGACACCATCAGCTATTGGATGTTGGTCATCTGATGTCATCAAAAATCCACACACAAAAGACTGGCTTAACATGTTTCAGCTTTTGCCAAGCGTTGTCACGTTGGCTGTGACTCATTACTTGGGCAGTCTCACCTTGCACTGCGACTGTGTTAGAGGGAAGCTCATTTCATTATCTCAGTGACATACTGGCAGCCTATATCCTGTCCTTCTTAGCTCGCTCTTGGATTCAAAGCACACACAAACCAAGGTTTCCCTCCATACTATTTGTTTCACTTTCTTTCCTGCTTTTATTTAGCTGTTATAGTGTTTTTGTCAAGTGTTTGACCCACCTGAGCAACACTACAGCTCTGACTCACTGGAGCTTTTGCCACAAGAACATTTTAAAATTGCGCTGAATAACCTGTGTCAGTCTGAGTGATTCATAACACTTTGGGAAGTGCTCTGGGAGTTTCCTCAGAATCCCTGGATCATCAGGCATGTGGATCAGACTCCAATGGGCTGAATGTGTTGATATCCAAACTATGGTCTTAGTGAAACACATGCTGACACAATGAAACTATACTAGACAGTCACACCAAAAACCTTTAACCCTTTGTGATAAGGTTTCACAAGGCCTACTCATGGGTAGTGAGTAAGGGAGTTGGCTCGTCAGCTTCGACTGATGAAGTAACACTTACATGACCAGAGGGTACAAAACCTGTAGCACCCCCACTGGAGGACAAGACAAGGTCAGCTTGTTACCTAGCAGCATCATTTAGAGCTATTTCTACTATTTCTGCTATTTCAAGGGGCCAGGCTGTGACACTGGCACAAAAAGCTCTGTCACCGGTGACTCTGCCAGGTGCTTTTCAGAAGTGCCTGATGAAGGACAAGGTGCAATGTTAACTGGCAGGATCTGGTCCAAAGAGGAAGGAGTTCCATGTCAGGGGAATACGGTGTTGGAAAGCACCTTTCTGTCCTTTGCTTTGACATACACAGAGTGGCTCTTCCACCGAGCTATTGACACTAAACACCCGCATTCTCTCAGGGTGATGAAAGAGGGAAAACTCACACACACTTTGGGAACATTGTGCAACAGCATGCTGGGAGTTTACTTTGAAAAAGTGTGGTACATGTAAGGACCTGCAGGGAGGGCATTTAAACCGTGAGTGATGTGTTGTTATGACACGTTTCTGAACACACAGCTGTACTACGTAATGACGTTTCAAAGAAAAGCATGATATATATTAATTTCATTCACGCATTAATGAATAGCTGCAGGGCTCAGGCCCTATGATCCTAGCGTATCACATTGTTCACATTGCTCGGTCTAAGCTCTTTATTGGAACAGGGGTTACCTGTTGAGGAAAGCGTTGCCAAAGGCGTTGAGTTTGCGGAAGGGCTTCTTGGGGTCGACAACCAGAGCATTACCCGGTATCACCCCATCCTGTTCACCGTGCATTACCGCGATGAAAGAGTCTGTGGTCGGCTCGGGGCCAATCCGCATACCGGGGAAGTCCTGCTCCATGAGGTGCCGGATGAAGGTAGTCTTCCCGGTGGAGTACTGACCCACCAGAAGGACCATGGGCTTATTGTCGAAGTCGGCATCTTCGAGTGCAGGAGAGTGGAAGTCGTGGAATCGATACGTGTCCTCCAGCGGGAACAGTTTGGTCCGGTAAAGCCGTCGCAGCCCCTCCGACACGTTCTGAAACAGCTCGGGGTCCTTCTTCAAGTTTTTTCTGAACATGGTTACCTTTTTTGCCCTTAAATGACACAACTGTGTCGGCCTCCCCTTGATTAATTAGCTGGTTTGGTGGTGTGGATCTCTCACACCGCTAAAGGAATAGCTGCCTGCTGGAATGAAGTAACGGCTGGGCGAGGTCTTAGGAAGTTTTAGTCCCCACCCTCCTTTGCGCTAGCTAGCTACACGCTACGAGTCAGTCATTCAGGGAGGACTCCCTCTTCAGCTGACGTTGGCTAACCTAACAAAGCCTGCTACACTCCAACATAAATAATTAGCTGTAGGTGGCTAGATATCGTGCAATACTACACTGCTGTGACTGTAAAAACGTTACAGTTCCTTTAAACGTGCGGCTAACTCGCTTGGCAGCCGGCTGTCAGTTGGTGTACCCCACTAACGAGGGCTGTCTCAACACGGATACCGGAAACAGTTACACATTTTTCACAATAAAAGCCACAACGATGGTAGTCTGCCCTCCAGGACACAACAGTGTATGTTCATGCTCCCAGCTTTAAATTCCACAGTTTATAAGAGTCGTACTTATTTTTAATATCCCTCACATAAAAAGTACCACAGTGCTAGAATCATTAGCCTAAATAATCATGTACCAATTTTCAGTGTTAACCCAAACATCGTCTCACAAATACCTTTTTTTACTACGTTGAAATTGAAAAGATTATTTTACACCCGTCTTTTTCGGTGCATTATGTCAGTATGACAAAGCTGCATGTTTCATTTGTTAAGTTTCTGTTTAATGTACTATGTATTGACCTGTAGCCTATGGACATTCAAATGAAAGCATTCATTTGTGTCTACGCAACTTCCAGTAGCTTTTTATCATTACCCAGAAATGTTGCTTTCATATTCATACGTTGTTTTGGTTTTAATTTTAAGCGGCCAAATGAAAGTTACCTACATTTTTTTCAGTTTTGTTTTTACTTTACATCGTTAATATTGTGTGTTTCTCACACTGGATAATACACATTTTTCACATTCTCAGTCTTCTCTTTGAGTTTAGAGTTAGTCTGTCTTCGATTTGTCCATTTGTTTAGTGGTTATCAGCAGAATAAAGCACTTGAATCGACTTGTTATGAGCAGTGTAATTCATTCAAGTCATCCTCTCCTCATTTCACTCTTTACACTGAAAATGGAAAGATGTTTCTATTCCAGTTCTTTTAGATGCCATCTCAATATGAAAGGCTTGTTTGTTTAATTTGATGGGTTTGACCTGATTGATATAAATGCACGCATTACGTTTTACTCGCTTTCTTCTTGTTTTCTCTCACCTCCGGATGTGATGTAAATCGTGTCTCCTAAGCCTCTTGGATGACACTTGAAGTATTTAATTCATTTATTCATTCTCTCAACATTGAGACTAAAAATATGATCTATCCTTCGGTGTACTTTTACATCAGTATAAAACCATTTTATTTTTAATTTGCTAAATTCATATCTCATACTATAGGTTTTGACATAAAGTTGATATAGTTCCAAATGTAATGTGAGTATAGGTTATCACGCTTGAATAAAGGTATTTATTCATTTATTCATATCAGTAAAACTTCCAGTAAATTTTGACCATTTATTGGAAGTGTATGTAGTTTTGGTTTTGGTTTTAATTTCACACGCGCATGCGCACACACACATATACACACACGTTATATATAATGATGAAGAGAGGTGTCCCTAATCACCATCTTTGTGTTTTCTCTGCATTAACAACACAATATAAAAGCAGAAAGACAGTTATACATCATTTAAGGGATCAGTTTAATTTTATTAAAAAGAGCAACCTGCACAGAAACAAAAATTCAAAAAAATGGCACAGAATAGAAAAACCAACAAACAGAAGTTGTTGCTGTACACAACCCAGCAACTTTCTTAAAAGTCAGATGTGTGAACTGTCAGCTCCAGAGAGTCTCAGTAGCTTTTCGATGACAAGAGGCGTCCCACCACAGATAACAGCAGCTCCACTGGAAGCCAGACCATTTCCATATGGAGATGCTGTTACAGCTGGTGAGACCCGCAGAAACAGCACAGCTGTCAGCACATGCAGACCATGAGAACGTGGCGGTGGTATTCATTTCGACACTATATTGGTTTGCACAGTTTTCTGCTGACATCAACCACTCACTGACGCAAATAGACTGAGATTACTGCAAGTGTTTGGACATATTTCAAAACACTCATCTTTCTCATTCTGCTCCTCTGCCTGTAAATGTGTGTGTTGTATGGAGTGTGACTTGTTCTCAGCTGAGGCCAGAATCATAGGATTATTATTATACTGCCTTTAAAAGTTTCACACATGTGAAATAATGCTGCCCTCTTTTGGTCATGCTTCACTTACTACATGACATCATTTTTTACTGCTTTGTTTTTTTCATCTGAACCCTTCATGTGATAATACCACCCACTCCTGATAAAGACATAGTAAAATATCATCCACCAGGTCACTATATTTCCTGATCTTGGTTTTTACTGCTTCTAAGACACATGTTACTCTTATGACACCTATAAAATCAGGGTATTTCACTCAATCCAAGAGTGCTAAGAGTCAGGAGGGAGTACCATCCCAGCAATTAAAATTTAGCCTTTACTCTACTAAAATTAATCTTTTACATGCAGACATTGATATGGCTTTGAAGACAAGTTGTAAACATGACTGTGATCATTTTCCTGTGTCTCTCTCAACTTTTGCCAACTGAGCTTTGACCCTTAACCCCTATCCTTGTGTAAAAAAAAAAAAAAAAAAACGGCCATAAAGCAATTTAAGGATGGAATAAAGAGACCTTCACCCCTATTGTAACCTTCGACTTTGCCCACCCAGCTTTATTTTTTTCACTAGATAATTCTAGTGTGAAAGTCGCTGCATGCAGCACTCAGATTAGAATGAATGTGTTTATGATGGAATCACTTTCATATCAGCTCTGGACAGAGAATCTGGTCAGTACTGTGAGAGGAAATCAAGAATGAGCAGAGATTCATGATTTAAACTTTAGACCTTTGTGATGCAGAATTGGTTCAATATTGTACACATCTTCACTTTTACCCTTTTGACAGGAGTGAGGTTAATTTTAGAGATCTACCGTTTATGTCCTGCACAGATAATGTTTCAGTCTTGAAATTCCCCATATAACAGTTATTACAGTTTAGAGACAGATATAACAGGTACAAGTGTGAAATGTTGCGTTTAGCCCTATTAAGAGCTGTGCAAATTGATTTAGTAGTAAACACAATTATCCAACAATTTAATTTACAGAAAGAAAGCATGTTTGTTGCCTGGCAACCAATAATCCCATCAGGATCTTAATTCAATTTTCACATATTTAATGAATTTCGTCTATTGCCATTTTGGCTCTCTCTTTACATCTATTTACTTCACTTCAAATGAGAAGGCAAAATTGCACAAAGGATGATCTGTGATTGACTTTTTTACTGATTAAAGAAAACAGATGCTCCTCCAGTGACACGTTGCTTGTAGAGTAGGTGCACAGTTAATGTTTAGTCAATACAAAATACAAAGCACATTACATGATCATCTTGGTGAATATGCAAACTAGAACTGCCCCATATATGCCCCTACAAATTAAATAAATCATAAGACACATAAAAATGATAAATTATCAGTTAATTAGCTGCATTGAAATATATATGAAACGTTCATACTCACCAAGTAAACAATGCAAATGAGGCTCATTTCAGTCATTAATTCTGTGACAAGAATCAGAAAAGTGAAAAACAGAGCAAAAAAAAAAGCCGAAGTGAATGTGTGAGGAAAAGCAAGCAAAAAAAAAACAACAGTAAATAGGAGAGAAAAAGTGTAAATAAGTAAGATTGTAAAAGAGGAGAGAAATAAGACAGAAGTGAGCAGGCTGAGACAGAAGTCTGTCGCTGAGTAATGGTGGACTCGTGAATGAGGGCTGTTTAAGACTGCGTGGGGGAGAGAAAAAATTAATCATTACTCTTACTGTAAATATGTAACAGACCCAACCTACCCATAAAAGTCAGCAAATTGCATTGTGTTTGAACACCCACAGACACATGAGGATGGGATATTATCATACAAGATGGAGAGCAGCCAATAAGAGACCCCATCCAGCCTCAAAGCACTTAAGCCTCCTCACACTTAGGCCTCTTCATTCCTGCCTCTGCCGTCACATTTTCCAAATCATACATATCTCTCTTATAAAAACTTTTTTTTCTCTCTTTAGAGTAAACAAAAAAGCTATTGAACTGTGTGCATAACTTAGACTAAAGGTCCCTCTAAAATTGATAGAACTATAAAAACATTTATGACATCTACTCTTTTGACCCCTTGTCATGTATTATCCAGGTCAAGAAAATACACTGAACACATCTATACCGAACAAAACCATAAATATATATCCCTCTGTGTAAGAAGCTGACAGGCTGCCAAAGTTTGTTCTGATATTGTCCCAAGGTAGCTGCACGAGTCTATCAGACTTAGAAACATTCCAACTGATATTTCTTTTTACAGGCAATGTTGGTGAAATGTTTGCTTTGCAAACGATGAATACTGAAACAATGGAGGAAAGCAACTAAGTACATTTACGAAAGTACTAACAGACAATTTTAAGGTAGTTATACTTTACCAGAGTATTTTCTTTTTGTGGTTCTTTATGCTTGTACTCCTCTACATTTCAGAGGCAAATATGTACATTGCATACTTTATATTATTGTTCATTTTTATGTACATAAAGCCATTAAGATTAGGTCTATCTCAAGCAGTGACAGAATTAAAACGCTGCTCACACATTCTTGCATCAATAATAAACCAATATAGTTGTATAGATTATATAATGATACAACACACAAACACACCATTTTTAGTTCTGTGTGTGTTTTATTCTCTAGTACAGTTTTTAACCAAGAGATGGTTCTGAGCACTTCTTTCACCACAGGCATGTGAAATTCATCCCAATTTTTAGAGTAAAATTTTTAGAGTATAATATTGTCTAGTTTCATTAACACGAAGAAGAAGAAGAAGAAGAAGAAGAAGAAGAAGAAGAAGAAGAAGAAGAAGACTGCTATACCAACAGCATGAGAAAAAACGCTTTTTTCCCCCTCTGTTCTGTTTGACCTATGTGGTTTCCCGTACTGTGGAAGCGGCGTTGACTGATGTGTGAGTAGCTAACTAACGTTTTCTTCATGTGTATATTAGCTGATATTGCCTCTAGTATAAATAAAATAACACTTCTGTGTTACTTTACATGCGACATACAAATTGACATTAATAGTTAAAGCAATGGAACGCTTAAGAGAGTTCCTGGTCGTTTAAGCCAGCGAGGCTTCCCAGCTAGTTTTGAAGCTAATTTGAACGTTAGCCACGTTAATGCTAATTTTAGCACTCAGCATAACGATAGTTCTGATATTATATAGCTGCAACTAGCGAGCAGAGGTAAACAAGTGTTTTGTTAGGCTGCTGGCCAAGAGAAGTTTACTGTTTGTTCGCGTAGTGTTTTATTGTAGAATGATAATGTAAGTGAGGTCCTTCACACATGACTGAGCTAAAGAATGAGCTCTTGTGTTGACTTAAATAGTAAGTTGGGTCAGACTCGTGCTGGGTCCATTATTGTGCCTCACCATCTGTTAACAACAAATAACAATAGAGCATAAACATGGCAAGTTGGAAGTTGAAAGATCGCTTCTTGATGTAACCGGTATATATAAAATCTGTTTCAGGTCAAAATGGCAGAGCTAACAACACTGGAGAGCCTGTTGGAGATGGGCTTTGAGAGAAACAGAGCGTGAGTTACACCAAATCCAAAAACCCATCCTGGCCAATAGGGTTCCTAGATTTGAGACTGCTTTCAAAGAAATAAAACATTGCCTCTCTATCCTTTATCTCATGTTTTCAGGGAGAAAGCGGTGGCCATCACAGGAAACCAGGGAATAGAACAAGCCATGGACTGGTGAGTCACACCCACCGAAACGTGCTGCCTGCATTGACATAGGCCTCTGTCTTCTGGTGATCACCAAAGTGTGATGTGCCATCCTCAGGTTAGTGGAACATGAGAACGACCCGGACATCGATGAGCCCTATGTGCCGCCTGTGGGGAATGTCCTGGGAGGAGAAGCAGACAGCCAGTCCACCACAGAACAGCCGACACTAGCAGACACCGCTGAAGGTCAGCACCTTGTGAATTTTGGGGAGGGAGGAATGGTCCTAGACACCACCATAAAAGTTGCCTAGGGTTGTGCAGTATGAAAATATATACCATTCCATCCCCTTGATATCTGCACAAGTTTCTTCATTTGTCAGGTATTGCGTTCACATGATTAGACAAAAACAATAATTTCCATCTGGTAAACTGATTTTTGGCCCTAACTGACATGGCCCACTCTTGTAGTCGCTCATTCAAGAGCGTGTATTTTACATCTATGAATAAGATCTAAATTTACATTAACATTTTTAAATGAACTGGCAGTCGCTGCTAATTTCCATTTAAAACAATATCATTTGGTTGGTTTCTTTTCCCCTGTGTTTATTGTAATTCTGTCAGCATGCGACCACACGATACAAATCTTTTTCTGTTTCTTTCACTTTCACTTTGTGTGTGTGTTTTGGCTTCAGGGTCAGCAGATGCAGACGGCAGCCACAGTGGTGATGAGAAAAGTGCAAAGAGGCCAATGACGGAGGAGGAGAAACTTGAGCAAGTTAAAAGGTGAGAATGCACCCACCATAGACCCCATCTTTCCACTACTGCACGTCCAACTCACAGCTTCTTCTCCTTACATAACAAGCTTACTTTAGAACACTTGAATGTCCCTGAAAATATAGTCTGTGACCATTAGGTTGGTGCTTGTAGCCACACATCTTTGGAAATACTTAATTTTCTGTTCATTCATTGCCTGAATGTCTTCAATGCGTAAGTAAGCCAAGAATGTGCAAAAACCTCACCTTCCTTGTCCGTAAGCTGATGCCTGTGTCGGTGCCTGTTGTCAGGCTTGAGGAGCTGATGCGGGTGAAGCAGGCAGAGAGAAGGGAGCGAGAACGGGAGGAAGAGTTGGAGAGGGAGAAGCTGCGGAGGAGACAGGGCCAAGAGCTGCAGCAGATTCGCCAAAAGCTGCAGGAGGATGATATGAAAAAACTCGCCGAGCAGCGCAGGAGAGAGAAGATGGAGGACAAACTGGCAAGGTTAGGTATCCAGTATAACACACGTATTCAGATAATGATGTAGCAGATGACAGTGTAAAAATGGCTGAATTCCATTTTATGAAAAAAAGTAAGAAAAGAAAGCCTGATCCATGAAATAAACAGTGGGTGGAAATAAATGAGTCAGGGAAAGTTCAGGGGGGAATCAATAGAACAAGTTGCGAAACTTGTAAGAGCAGAATTAAGTGAGACGTTCACATTAGACTATAGTTTGTAAATCCTTTGAACTGCTGTACATTCTTTACATTCTTCATGGCTCTCACTCTGTTGCTTCTCTTTGTTCGTGTCAGGCAAAGGGTTAAGGACAAGATAGCACGAGACAGAGAGGAGAGAGCACAAAAGGTAACCCAGCCACTGGTCTACTGATTTATCCCATTTCAGCTTTCCTTTTTTTTCCTTGTTCACTTTAAAGCCACTACTGTTGCAGTGCAAATTTCATTGACATGTCATGCTCAATGACAATAAAGGAATCTTGAATCTTGAATCTGTTGGAACCAATGTCAACCTTTCTTCCTTTTTTCTTTTTTTTACATATTCAGTTTGGAGGTGGTGGACCTGTGAGCACAGCCACATCGTCCCATCCTGCCCAGCCCAGCCCCTCATCACCCACCAGTCACGGCCCTCCACCTACTAAGAAGGAGTATGATGAGTCCAGGATACAGGTAGAGGCTCATGCACTTACATGCTACTCTTCACACCACTGAAGCACAGAACACACAATGGAGATGAGTGTGTCACACCCTTTGTTTTCTGTCAAAATAGCACAAAGAGATTACTTCACTAAAACCCTGATTCCTAAAAAGGTGGGCCACTGGGTAATACAGAAATGAATGCAATTATTTGGAAATCCATTTCCACCTATATTCAGTTGAATGCAGTACAAAGACAAGATATTTAATGTTGAAACTGATCAGCTTCATTGTTTTTTGTAAATAAACACGCATTCTGAATTTGATGCCTACAGTCCGTAAGCCTTTGAGACTGAGGACACTGGTTGTTGCTTAGCAGTTCAGACTCTCCATTGTTGTATTTTGTACTTCATAATGTGCCAAACATTTTCAATGGGAGACAGGTCTGGACTGCAGGCAGGCCAGTCTTGTACCTGCACTCTTTTACTATGAAGCCACACTGGTGTAACGTGTGCAGAATATGGCTTTGCATAGTCTTGATGGAATAAGCAGGGACTCCCTGAAAAAGACATCCAGATGGCAGCATATGTTGCTCAGAAACCTTTATGTACCTTTTAGCATTAATGTTGCCTTCACAGTTGTAGAATTTAACCATGCTGTGAACACTATAACACACCGATGCCATCAGAGATCCTGGCTGTTGAACCTCACGCTGGTAACAGTCTGAATGGTCCTTTTCCCCTTTAGCCCTAAGGACACAACAGCCATGATTTCCAAAAACAACTTGAAATGTAGACCTCAGCACACTTTTCCACTTTGTGTCAGTCCATCTCAGCTGAGCTCAGGCACAGAGAAGTTTCTGGACATTGATTTATGGCTTTCGCTTTGAATGGTAGAGTCTTAACTTAGAGTTATAGATACAGCGACAAACTGTGATTACCTACAACTGAAGAGTTCCCGAGGCCATTTGGTAATATCCCTTATACAGTCATGTCGGTTTTTAATGTTCCAAACAGGTGTTTTTGTAGCATTCAACAACTTTCTTTCTTTCAATCTTTTGTTCCTCCTTTTTTTTTTTAAAATCAAATTCAGAATAAGCATATATTTACAAAAATCAAAGAAGTTG
Organism: Chelmon rostratus; assembly: GCF_017976325.1. Taxonomy (NCBI): domain Eukaryota; kingdom Metazoa; phylum Chordata; class Actinopteri; order Chaetodontiformes; family Chaetodontidae; genus Chelmon; species Chelmon rostratus. The sequence goes on from NC_055666.1 coordinate 16,644,678, forward strand.
ATGAGGTAAAACAATCAATATACTGACTTTGTACTCTTTTTATCATATATAGTATATGTCAAAAAGGATTAGCATATTATCAAATTCTATTTTGTTTTACACAGCATCGCAACTTTCCGGAGCATTTCATTATCTCTGATGTCCAGAGCAAACAATCGCCCATAGAGCCACTCAGGAATTACAAAAATAAAGACTCTCCTTATGACTCCAGAACTGATTGATGTGATAGGTGTCTGTATGTTCATGAGTGCACTGCAAACAAGATCTGCAAAGTTGTAACTCACAGCATAACTCACTAAGTCCATCGTAATAATGGTCTCTGTTCACATCCTTCAAAGTATCATGTGAACTTTACCTCCAAACTGTACTTTTTACTTATTCACATTATTATTGGTTCTGTGAAAGCTTGTAAAAGCGGCTACATCTGTTACATCATATCAGGTTAGCCAAAAGACCAAATCTTTCAATGTGAGACACTGAGTTTATAAAATATCTATTTTTTATTTCAATTATACTCTTTTTGGCATGACAAAACAACAACTACAACAAACAACAACAAAAAACTGTCCTCCATCGTTTCCCTCATCCATTGCCTACTTTTTTCCTCTCCCCCTCCTTCATTTGCTCCTCCACTTCTTTACTTTAAAGGTCCGTCTGCTGGACGGCTCGACCATCACGACAGTCTTCAAGGCCCAGGAGCCGCTGGCGGCAGTGCGCGTCTATGTGCAGATGAACGGCAACACGCCCGAGGGTCAGGACTTCACGCTGCTGTCGCCGTACCCCCGCCACGAATACACCGAACTGGACATGGAGAAGCCCCTCAAAGAACTGGGTGAGCACTGGGCTGGGGACTACATTTTAAATATGGAACACACTTACTGTAATACTCATACCTCAACATATTGTCCGTGTGCTTTATTTTCTGTGTGGACTTGAAACTGTCTATTCAGAAGCTTTAACTGACTTTTTTCATGGCTTTCCCTTGTCTTTCTAGGTTTGGTGCCTTCAGCTGTGCTGGTTGTTACCAAAAAGTGAGATAAGGAGGATCTGCTCTGTGAGCCTACCTCACCACCTCCTCCACATCAACACAAAAGACACTAGAAAGAGATTTAGCCAGGAACAGAGCTGTCACCTTGTAGTATCACTCATTAAGCCAGCTAACTGAACTAAAGCAGAAAGATGCAGCTCGAGGCCGTGATCCGATTGTGTTTAACTACACGTAACAACTTTTTGGACATGTAACACTGAAAAACAGTTCGGTTAACTCACTGATTGATGCATTATGCCTTTCTGGGCTGAGTGATATCCCTTGCTATAGATTGTTTGATGTGCAGTGAGATGGACAGTGACTTTTACAATGTGAAGATAGCTGGCTTCTGATGGATACTGCATCATGGTTTTCAACAACACATTTCTAAAAACCATACAGCACAAAATCGTTCAATTTTAACCTGATCCTGACAGAGCAAAGTACCACACAAGACCCACTTGATTGGTTCTGAAGGGGCCTTAAATTTAATCCCCAAGATCTTCCTGATTTTGTCACATTCTACTTTGCCATTTTCTTTTTATAATTTTAAATATATTGACAGTTATGTCTGCATAATCACCAAGAATCTACTTAAAATAAAGCTGACTTGGAGAATTCTGATGGTGGACTGATTCATACATTTAACTTTCCTTACTTTCTGGTGATATTCTATATTTTTCACGTCAAAAAAAATCTCATGAAAAGAACAAAACCAGCAGTGAATTGATTTGTGTGGCAAAACCTGATAATGTATATGTTAATCCTCTGTGCCATAGAGCTCAATTATAGTCCAAAAACTACAAAGTCAGCTGTTTTAGGAAATAATTCAGCCTTTTTTTTTTTTTAATGAAACTATACATTTGTGATCCATTTGTACAGGTTTATGTCCCCAGTTGGAACAAAGACAGACATGTTTGACACTGTTTGTTGGAGTATTTTCATGTGATTTGCTGACAATAAGAAAACTAGAATACTGTCAGCCTTATCCTTTAACACCACATATGACTACACAGTTGAACAAATGCACATGTAACAAGGTTGCGTAGGAACTGTAGGAAGGTCCTGGGTTCACTGGCCACTGCTCTGATTATCTCATTAGGACTGGACAAACTGAGAATTGATTTCAATAGGGGGATTAATAAAATATTAAACTAAATTCTCACCCTAATTGAGTTTTACTGAATTATGTAATTATGTAAGTAGGCCAAAGATCAACAAGCATCTACAGTACACTTGTTTAGGATTTTAAATCCATTAGTGAACTGCAACTCCATGATATGCGAAAAGAAGTGAGATGATAACAAAAGACATTTTGACATGTCACAGCAGGGAAAGCACAGGTGCAGAACAGAATGATGGCTGCTTCAGTTTGAAGACCCCGGTATTGTGAATGCTGGCTTACGATAAGTTACTGGGGCACTTGAATAGAACAGAGGCATCATTGATGTGAGCGTTTCCTATCCTGACAAGTCAAAATGTCTGCTGTGAAAAAGACCTATTGGTTTATTCAGCCAGCAGGTTTAAGAAGCTGTGGTCCTCACCTTAATAGTCAGATTATCATCATGATCCTGTAAGAACATCTGAGTGCTTGTCCTACACTAACTAATTTTGCTTCAGGATGGTAGCTCCCTAAAAGTGGTCCCCAACCCCCTGGCCCGGTACCGGGCCGCACAACAAATCATTTTTTCCGTTTTATTTATTATCTGAGTCTGACGAGCTTTTATTTTGAAAAAATGACCGGATTCTCTCGGCCACTTAAAAGACAATGTTATTGGCGCAATGTTACGAGGAAGCTGCTAATAAAGTTGCATATGAGTACACAGTGGATTTACATTTATTATTATATTTACAATATCTCCGTCCACCCCCTCCCCTCCCAGGCTGTGGTAAAATTCATGTGTTGACTGAAGTGAGTGACCGCAGTGATAAAAAGGTTGGGGACCACTGCCCTAAAAGAGATTTAATGTAAAAGGGAACCAGCAGAGCCTGCTCCTTCTTTGTTTTGCCAGTTAGTTTGATAAAGACAGCTGAGGCCTCTGAAACCTGCTGGCTATGTGAATATCCAACTTGGTTGATTTTGTGCAAATGAAATTCTCTTAAAATTCCTGCTGACACAAGACTAGAGGCCATGCCGCGATGTACACAAGATTCCAGACGACTTCCCAACTTTTTAGAAAGCGCTGCTGAGGTATGAGCAGGACACAAACTATAGCTTTTCCTCCCTAGCAGACCAAGAGTTCTGTCTTTTTGAATGAGCGTGACGGTTGATTTTTCACCTTCATTATGGGAGTACGAGCAAACAGACGCAAAAACTTTCTGTTGTGACACACTATAAAACACCTTTATATACATTAGAAAAACAACAAATATCCTACTCTGGAATGGTACAAAATGTCAATCATACACCAATGACTTGAGCGAAGGGGGTCGGCTTTCAAACAAATACAAAAATATTTCTGATTAAAATGGAGAGACACTGATGTACTGAGAATGGGCGTCACAGTTTCCTTTCATTGCCTTTCCACCTGTCCCTCGGAATCAACGCTGAAATGACACGACATGCTAAAACCGCTCCGGCCCCGTGTTTAAACAAACCCAGGACAGTGAGGAAACTCAGAGGAAGGACGGAGAGGAAAGGATGCTGGGATGTTACTTTAGCGGGTGGACCGGCAGGACTGTTGTTCAGCTGAGAAGTCATTCGGAGTCAAACTGCTTCCTGTGGCATTTTCTGTGTCACAGTCACTGTCGCCCACTTTAGCTGGGAGGATAGTAGCCCTGGTTGTAGTTCCAGGTGTTCTGGTAGCCGTAGCTGCCGTACTGTGGTTGCTGGAAAAGAATCAGAACAAACAGGTAATAAGATTCACAGAACATCTCTGTCACAGTCTACCCACCGTAACCCTTTTATGGAGTCTGGTCACTTGTTTGAGCCACAAATTACATATTTCATACAGTTTTTCTGCACCTCACGAAAGCCCACTTAAAGTCCTCATCTTCTTTAGTCATATTGGTTCATTTACAGATTTCCAAAATGTTTTTCAACCAAACGATCATCTTCTATTTTTAAAATGTTGCCGTGTTAAAATCTTTAAATCCTACCTGGTACCAGCTGCTGTATCCCCCGTAGCCGGACTGTGCGCTCATGTCGGTGCCCATCACAGGAGGAGGGGGTGTGGTGATGGGGACGTGCGGCATGGTGGGTGGGGCTTGTCCAGCCACAGCAGCAGAGCCGTCGTCGCTTTTGCTCAGCTTCTCTGGGTCCTCATCCCTATAAATCAAGATATTATACATTATCCCCGTAGTTAGATTTTCTTCAGATTACACTCCAAACTGTATTTTGAATCTTTAATTTTGATGCTTATGCAAACAAGAGTCGCTCTTTAAAACAGAGTATGCGTGATGTTCCATTCATTATCGATGTAGGAGCAATAATTATGTCACGCTTTTAAAAAGCCGCTAACAGAGAAACCAGTCCAACAAGAAACAACAGGATCAAAATACTGATTTATGTGAAGAAATGTATCTTTGAACTGGATCTGTTTTTCCATCCCCTCTCACCCGTTCTCTGCTCCTCTCTTCGTTCCACCCAGCTCCCTCAGCAGTTTCTGGTGCTCTTCATACACAGACAGCACACTGCAGAGGACAGACACATCCCACAGTGAACGACAACAAGACGACTAATGGTTTGTCAGGTAACATCAGTGTTTTACGTCACCAATTTAAACTTAAAATATCTGCCAATATCTGAAGACTTCTGTTGAACTCTGACCTCTGGATAGAGTTGCTGTAGTCCTCGGCAAACTGCAGGCCTCTCTGTGAGAAGAGGATCTTGGTGTGTGGGGCGAGTGGAGCTGCCAGGGCTCGGGTCACACACTCCTGCACCGCCTCAGCTGAGGCCCAGGGGTCCCCAGACACCTCCAGCTCCAACAGGTTCAGGTGCAGTTTATCATTGTCCTGACAGAGGATACACAGAGAGACAGAGGCAGTTAAAGAGGAGACTTTTTTAGTATGCTGGTACCAAACTGTCTGTGAGACAGAGCAGGCCAAGACAATCGTGTAGCGGGAGCGGAGTGGAATTTACTTTTTGATTTAGTTCTTCTTCTTGACATTCTTTGTTTTTTGTCATTTATTTTTGGGACGATGGGCTGAAAGGCGATTAATCAAGAGCCTGTGACTGCGTTATCTCACCGGACTGATCTCCAGCGCCTCCTGTAAAACCTTTCGGGCTCTGATGGGGCTCCTGCCCAGTTTCAGCAGCAGACGAGCCAGCTTGATGGAGTAGAAAGCGTGTAACGTGGGCTTCTCTTTGGATTCGGCCACCGCCTCCCGCAGCAAGGCCTCTGATTGGTCCAGCTGGCCTGCTCGTCTCTCTAAAGCCGCCCTGCGAAGACGGACCACTGCCAACCCTGGTAGGGTTTTCTCCAGGGCTTCAAGCACTCGTCGGGCCTCAGTTAAGTCACCTGATGGAGAGCAGGAAGGAGTTTTCATGAATGCATTGCTACAAAATATGGAAAACAAGTGACTAGAACAGTTTGCATTAAAGGACTCGGATGTGTTTGAATTCAATACCAGGTTTTGTAATGTTTTTGCATGAGACGGCTTTACGATGAGGTTTTTCTACTAATTTAACTATATGGAGTTGGATTAATATTAGAAACAATACAATGCACCTTTCTAATGCACCAACATCACAGGCTACATCCTACAATGGCCTATGTGACACCATCAGCAACTATTAAAATTACACTCTTGTATCAGATCGAACTGAAATTCACAAGTGTTGACTCTTGAAGACACTCTGTGTGTTATGGAGCAACATGCCACAGACCATATTACATATTTAGTATGTCCATGTGGACACACAAGATACGCTGTCCTACCAACGACCACCAAGAAACGCAGACTTTGAACAAACAGTCCTGCGGGTAAAAGGCAAAGAATGAGCTGTGCCGTACCGTGCCTCTCCTCGAAGGTGGCCCAGTGCATGTGGATGTTGGGTTTGTGGGTCAGGTGGACCTCACAGGCTCGTTTAAAAACAGCCCGCGCCTCGTCCACACTCTGCAACTCCAGGTACTGAGTGTACTGAACAACACATGATACGTGTTACATAAACATCAGACATCATACACACAAACACTTCTCTTTTTAATCTAATCTTTATGCTCAGAAGGACACATGCACACTCGACATTAATACACACTAAAACGTAAACATGTGGATTCTTTCTCTAAACAAGGGTCACACACACAAATACTGTTCTCCTCACCCTGGTCCAGAACTCCTCATACAGAGCACAAGCGATCAGGCAGCGCTCGAAAAGGATGCGAACCCTGTGGTCGTCATGGGCGACCGCAGCCTCCTCTGATCCTTCCTGAGGCTGGGCTGTGACCTCTGACCCCTCTGTGGCTGCCTGAAGTGGATCTAGTGGGAGACAATAGTGTCAGGAGTGGGGACGCTTTCAGATGTTAACACAAAATTGTGGAGTCACTGAGACGACGATACAGGTGACAGAGGACAGCTTCTTTATACAGTCACCTTGGTTGGGGTCTTGAGTGTCCTTGGGTCCTTGAGTGGTGAGCTGAGCGATCTCCCAGTCCAGGTAGGAGTGCCAGGCCCGCAGCTGGAGGCGGTCGAGTGGCTTGACGTGGAAGTACGGACGTTTGATCTACAGATCAGAGAAAAAGAAATCAGAAAGTGATCAAAATGTGTAACAAGAAATGTATATGAAAAGGAAACTAGAAAATACAATATGAATCTTTTCCTGTAAAAATGCAAACAATAAAAAAATGATACTGGGGACAACTTAACTGAAAAGAAGAGAAAGTATCAATATTATCTTTGGCCTTCAGCACAAAGACAAAACATTGAGATTTTGGGTTTCGGAAAATTCTGGATACTGAAGCTAAAAATGATTTTGAAACCCGGTAAAATGTTTCTGTAGCACAGAACACACACAGTATTGGAGTGTGAAGTAGTGAAAGCTGGCATTAAATGCTGGTTCAAGAGTGCTTATCGTTGACCAAACAGTTTCTGATTTAAGTTCTTGTTCAAATGACTTTTTTTTAGAGATTTGCTTTGAAAATTTGCTGTCATGTCTTGGCTTTGAGTTCACAAAGAAATAGAAAGACAGTGAATAAATGAGAGAGCACAACAAAGAAAAGCACACGAAGGAGTAGAACAGAGAAAAAAAACTCACAGCGTCTTCAAAGTGCCATCTCTTGCGGACTTCTCCCTCGTTGTCCTGGTACACTTTGTCCCTTCGAACCAGCACTTGTTCCCTGATCTTCTGCATCAATTCCTCCTACACACAGAGAGCAGAAATCACTAAAATAATCTCTTTACTTTATGTCTCATTAGCATATATATGCTCAGTCAGCTGTTACTCACTGTGTCTGTGCCCTCTGGTGTGGCGGGCTCTTCCTCCCCCGGCGGCCTCTCCTCCTCCTCCTCCTGGGCCTGCTCAGCACGTTCTGCCTTCTGACTCTGACGGCACGACGCCCTCAGCTCCTCGTACTCCTCCGGGGAAAGCACCTCTTTGGGCTCGTGGCTGTTCAGGTGTTCCTTGAACCTGACGGAGAGGGCAGAGGGGAAGACGCAACAGGACGTGAAATCAGATTAATGGGAGGAGAAAAGAGCAAGAAAAAAGTTTGAGTAAAGGAGAATACTCAAACAATCATAATATGTGTGTGTGTCTGTGTGTGTGTGTGTGGTCTTACTTGTCGTAATGGGTGTTATAGAGCTGGGTGGGGACTTTGAGGACTCTGTCCAGGACTGCCGCAGCATTCATCATGTTCCCCTGCTCCTTCTCCCACTCAACGTAAAGATCCCATAGCCGGTCTGAGTGGAAGTCCAGACCTGCTGCCTGAACCGCATCCTCAAACACACTGTGGATTGGGGTTGGAAAACAATTAAAACAGCATCTTATTTGCCTTTTCTTGATATTGTGTCTTCAATTTCGACTATTATATGTGCTGCACACTGAGAACGTTCATGTACCTGCGAATCCGCGTGGGCGACTCAGGCAGATTCATGTCTAGTGTTCCCAGCAGCAGATTGATGTAGTGGATCCAGAGATCTACACTCAGAGGGATTACCTGCAGACCCTGTACACACACCTGACCCAACACACACACAACCATGAACATTAGTTCATATAAACCTGTGAAAAACACTTCCTCAATAGACGTAAAACTATTATTATTGTTGTGGGGAAGGAGAAAGACACACTAGTGAACTCCTCCTCTTTTACCTCCTCTGCTTTGTTGTTGTACCCAGCGCGGCGCTCCAGATCAGCAAATTTCTTCCAGTAGCCATAGCAGAGTGGGTAGCGAACGAGGAAGGCCTCTAGTGCACTGCGTGACGCTTTGACATGACCCTGAACAGATTAGAGAAAAAAAAAAAAGTCACACATTGTTCCAGACCTGGATGTTTCTCGACCTAATGGGGGTGCTAGAAGTCAATACTTTACAGTTTAAGATTTTAATGCATCATTACTACGAGACAATATGCTGGTGTCCTTTTTTTTTTTTTAATCTGAACCTCATTGGTTCTCCTCTGTGTCTCTAGTCAAAACAACAAAGACACACCTCTTGCTCGCAGTACTGCAGCAGGTCGGTCCAGCCGGTAAAGTCATGAGGATTGTCCTGGGTAGCCTTCCACAAACGCTCAAAGTCAGCAGGCAATTCTCCCTCCTCATCTTCTGCAGCTGGGGGCATGGAGAAGGAGGCAGGGTCGGGGCCTACGGGGGCTTCAGGGGCCTCTGCAGCACTGCCATTTTCCTCTGACATCTCCACCATCTCAGTTGGAGGCGATGCAGGAACCTCAGAAGCCTCCATGGCTAAAGAGGAGGAAGATCAAAGGCAAGTGCTACTTTCCACTATAGTTTTAGACATTTCTCATTAAACTGCTGGGAACATTACAAAACCAACAGAATGCCACGGCCAACCATTTTAACTTACTCTCAACAGGAAAAATGCATCTGCCACATCAATGTAATGTAATTAATTCATGAAGTTTCCAGTTCCTTTGTTTACTGGACAATTTTGTAGAAAATGGTCAACAGGTGTCCTGACAGCACAACAACAACCAAGTGTGGGAAAAAAAACCCACCATTTGCTTATGCACATGATACAAGTATCATTGCTACAGAGGTAGAAGTAAATCAATTAAGAAACTTAAAACATTGTTCTCATTTTAAGCTTCTGGTCAAATCCAGATAGGCTGAGCTATGGCTGATTAATGATTGAATTAAATTACAGATTACAGTGAGCAGTCAAACCAGTTCTGCATCTGAACATGGAAGTAAACAAACTACTACCCGCATCCTGTGATGCACACTAGATTAAAACATCCAACAAAACCAAACCAAATTGGCAGTTTTTGACTTTTATTCTTAAAACACCACCTATAAAACACCCGAAGCGGTAGGTTTCATTCATAAGAAGCTCAGTGCACTGAGTTTAGACGGCTGGTTCTCACTGCCTTCAGTACCTTTGAGTGATTATGACATAATTCAGTAAAACTGCGACGAAAGGTGATGAGCATACGCAAAACACGTTGTTAAACACAGGAAGGTGAGTTAGTTAAAGTTAGTCAACAGAAAACTGTGCTGTTTCGTGGTGTGCTGAAATCACGTTAGCCTAGCCTAGCTTGTCATGCTTGCCCCTTAAAACAGGGTCAGTTGGAGCCTTTATTCAAAATGCTTGCAGATGAGACAAAAGTTCAGGAATATCCGCGAAACGGCAAAACTCTTAATTGTAAATTCATTACTGTTAATCAAACTACCTGAAGACTCTTCGAGCTCCCCGTTGCCGCTCATCTCCTCACAGCCTTCCGCCGCCATGATGGAAAATCGTCTCGCTTACGTCATCCATGCGCGACAAGACGTAGTGAGGTAAATCAACTGCTGTACAAGGAGAACAGCTGTTTTTTACTGATTGCTTACGATCAATAGGCCGTTGATGTAGCACTGTGAATGCAGTGATTAATTCATGAGAGATGTATTCAAATTTAAAATTACTTTCATGTCCGCAAATTTTCAAATTTGAAATCATGATTTTTCTTCACATAATAGTTCGTTAGCAGATTCTTTACTCTTCAGTCAACCTTTTTTGTATCATATTGGAAAACTTTCTCTGCAATGCAAGATGTACTTATTTAACCAGACCCACTATTAATTTTATTGATGGTTTTTGGTATCTCAAGTTCATGTTCAAATATAGCAGGACACAACTCTTTGAGTACATCTTAAGAAAAGGGAAGTCCTTGCAGTTTACATGTGGCTTAAGGAACTGATCAATAACTTGCACCTTGAAAAATCAAGTTTGCTGAGGTTTTTGCTAATTGATGCTTTGGAGTGACACTTGTGAAATATAATTTCTATGAATATAAACAGATGTCTCATCACATGACAGAATTGCAGTGAGGAACGAACGATCTTAACTCAATCAAAACCAGGGACTTTTTTTACATTTGGTCAACTTTATTTTTACTTGGTCTCATCTTTTAGAGTACATCTGACAACTTTGATTGACAGCTGGAGTCTGTTCCTTCACTTCCATTTCCACCAATCCAACAAGCAACATGTACATTTATGATCATAAAAACAATCAAGGAGACAAACTCAGAACAACAAAACATCCTAAAAGGTCTGATGATTTGACTAGTCAGGACCCAATCCAGAGTCTCCAGAGAATCATGTGAAAATTCACGACTGCTCAGTGTGAATAAAGAATTTTGCTTTGCATAAACCAGAAGAAATGGATATTTGCTTGAGAAACACCTTTCAAGGATCAGATGTTACCTGTTCATTAAGATCCAAATGACACACTGGAAATCCTGGACGGCCCTGACATCTAGTAACACATGGAAATCTAAATTTTTAAGTTCTCACTCTTCCTCAAGTGCATTAAAAAGAATCTAGTAAACAACGCTGGAAAAAGAATTTGATAAAAGAAAGAAAGCACGGTGACAGGATGATCCACAAACATCAGTGGTTCAGTTGCTTTGTTCCAAATGACAGCTGAAATCCCCTCTGTGCAACAGTTGAACGACCTGATCACTCCCACTGTGAAGCCAGTCATCACTGAGGAACTCAGGGAGAGGCTACACAAGACTGAACTGGCCATGACTGGTAAGAAAGATGATTTCTTTCCATTCTGTGGCAGCAAGAAATGTAAGTACTGCAGGATTAAAGTTAAGCGTAGAGCCACACAGCTGATTGTTGGCAAGCTCTCCCCAAATATATGAAATGTGGCACAAGTAAAGACGACAGAGCTGTCAGCTGGCTGAAGTGCTTGGTTTGAAAGAGGGAGGGAATTAATTTTTTGAAGAGTATCAAGTAAGAAACAGATCGAGGGAACCACCAGCAGGTGGAGCATGTGCTTTGAATGTGAACCTTCATTTTAAATTGCAAACATAGTGATCTTTCTTGTGAGGCTGACTGGATGGACAACCAAGTGGACAGTTAAAAAAAGCAAAGCAAAACAAGAGTGCCTGAATGTTTTCTTTCTCAACCCTAAAGATTCATTACATGAGTTGACTTGCTCAGCTGTCATCCATCTGAAACATGTGACAAACAGAAGCATCTATCTAGTAGTAATACTAGATTAGAGTAGTAATCCTTTTTGTTGTTAGGTATTACAGTGTGACTGAACACAATAGGGACATGGCAAAGATGTTATGTGGCTCAACAGGTCTACTTGGAGTTATGAACATGTGTGTATTTCAATGTGTTGTGTGTGTTTATGTTCTCTATTTTCTATGATGGCTGTCCTGTTGTCTTGCTTTAGTTAGTCGTAGGTATCAGTGTCTTGTGTCTGTTCTCCTCCGGTTCAGTCATCGTCTCCTCCTGCTCCTCCTCCTCCTCCTCCGTCTCCATGGTTACTGAAGCGTCACAGTCCAGTCTGCCCCTGCGTTCATGCCGGGCTTACGGACCGTCAACACGGACATGGAGGCGTCAAAGTCAAACTCCAGCTGGCTGGGCTGACCACCTGCAGAACAGAAGAAGAGACAGTATGAGAGAAAGTGGGCATTCTGGGGAGAAAAATGACTGTGAAGTACAACATTAGAAGTGACATACACAAACAGATAATTAAAAAAAAAAATCCTGCGGCCAATCACCTGGAGGAAACTAAACCTTCACACTTACTGTCACCCAGCATAATTTAACTGGTTTTGAAGTGTGACCGCAGCAAACCTTTTCACACCATTTTTCTGACAGACTTTCACACTTTCACTTCTCCAAACCTGTGCACTTGAACTAACAAAGTTAAATTGTGTAAGGAAGTGAGAGTAGTTGGCTTGTCGGTACATGAACAGCTAAAAATAAAGGAGACCTGAGAAGATGATATTCATGAGAAATAAATCATAAAATGACATTTTCAATCACCTGTATTAACACATTTTCATTTGGCACAAACAGAAGGACAGATTCCCCTCCACCCTGCCTGAGTTACTGTTTAAGAGATAGTTACCATTTACCAACCATCTCTTTCTAAAAGTGTTCACATGAAATCAACTTGTTCCACTGTATCACGGCACTGAAATGTGATTCAACCCAGTGGTATAAAACCTGTTGAGCTGTCTCTTGTGAAACAGCTAGAGGCCATTTAAACAGATTCCTCTGAGCAGCATTCAGTCAGTAGCTTTAAATGGATCAGTCTGTGACAATTAAAAGGTGGGGTGAGTCATAAGGGAGAGAGATTATTATTGCCATCCCTCCTTCACAATGCGATTCCACATTAGCATCCATGATTTACAGTCTCGCTCACTTTGCTTGTTTCCCCATTTACAGAGCAGGGCTGTGTGAAACAACCAGATTTTTTTTCCCCCCAGCGCACACGCAGAACGGGCAGTTAGAGGACTGTGAGGAGTTATGTCTTAAATTTAAAATTCAGCAAATATTAAAAATCTCCCCAGAATGACTCACTGCACATTTTAGAAATGTACTCACCATCGGTCTTGAGGACAACCTTGCTGGGCTTACTGGCTCCCAGTATGACAATGCGTTCAATCCAAGAGTCGGTGGAAAACTGGGCATCTGGAGCCAAGTTACTGTGGACCAAGCAGAAACATGGATTTAATAGTTAGGAGGTTTACCATATTAAGATTATAAATTAAGAGAGATAAAACTTTATTCATCCCCAGCCGGGGAAATTTGGGCATTACAGCAGCATGTCTAGCAGCGGGAAGAAAAAAGCAGCAGAGATAGAGAACATTAACATTAACCTGTATAATACAAAAGATATCTGGTTCCCTGCTTCACTTAGTGCTTTGCTGTTTGTCTTTGGTCTTATCACAGGAATATTTTATTGTATCAGGCATTGCTAATATAGTATCAGCACTTCTAATGTCTTCAGTTGTCTTACTGTGCTTTTAATCTGTGTGACAACTGCACTGAAATATCTAAAAGCCTGTTTGAGGGTGGATTGTTTACTTTAAGAGGCAGGTTTTCTACTGAACTGAAACTGAGAGAGCACTCATCACTCACACAGAAGAGAGGATGTTGTTGGCAAAGGACAGCCTCCTGTGGATGAATGCCTTCTTTTCATAGTCGAAGGTGTGGCCATCATCTATGTAGAGCTCACCGTCCGCAGTTCTCTGTCAGAAAAAAGGTCAGAACTTTCAGTGTGACAATGCCAAACTTGTCAAATTAGCAGTGGATGATGGCCATGTCTTGCAGGGTTTGTACAATTGAGTTACCTGGGGGTTGAGAGCCACAAATAAAGTGTAAGGATCGTGCTCCATGCAGGTAGAGGACCTGCGAACTCGAAGCTTCCTGGCAATAATAGAGCCGCCACGCTGGAACACCGGGATCTAAAAAGACACAGTTTCATATTAAAACCAGAGCAGAGGAGGAGAAATATTAACTATTAAAGCATGTGGAGGGCTGAGAAATGTCTTTTTTTTTATTGGAAATTAACTTCAAATCATTTAAAAGACATCTCTGTGTCTTACAGAGCTCATGGTGACAGGGATGTAAAGGTTCTGGGCTCCATTGTGCTTCTGGAAGGTGTGGACATCAAACCAAACCTGAGGAACCAAACAAACACACAAGACAAGGTTTCTTCAAGACCAAAAACACCTGAATCTACAGTCATGTTACTGACACCACATCAAAAAGAAAGACACGGAAACTGTGTCCTCTTACCTCATCTTTGCCAGGCAGGTAGGCGGTGACTCCCCTGGCCCCCTCCTCAGTAACTGGGTGCACCAACAAGTCTCTCCCTGGAGCAGAGTTGAGTAAAGTCAGTGGATCTGATAATCGTTCAGAACCACATCTGCCGAACTGTAACAATTCAAGGTTTCATTCTTGCTTTCCCTCTTGTACCTCAGCTGTTCCCATGCTAAAGAGAACTGATCCACACCCAGCACATGGCATCATTATATCACCACAATAACAGCAGTACTCAGTTATTTGTGTGCACAGATTTGGACAACTAAGCTGCAGAAAGAGGCAGAGGAACACATTAAAGTTTTGGTGTTTTGTGTCTCACCGATCAAATACTCGTCATCCACAGCAAAAGTAGCAGGATCCTTAGGATACTCCACCCACAGCGGTCTGCGACAGAGATGCACACATCAGATGAGTACCATGGCTCCACAATATTTTCATCTACATTAAAGCATATTACTGAAAGTTGCAAAGAGTTCAGTGCAACACAGTGTAGGTTTTGTTTAAAATTCAGATTAGGGGACACATTTTGTTTTGAATTTCCATAATGCGATGTTCTGTCAGACTGATGAAAAATGTATTAGGTTGCTGCATTATTTTTTCCAAATAATGTTGGTACCAGGTACTGCTTATAAATAATACACTAAAGCAAATACATGCCTTAGGATTTGTTAGCAAATGCTTTATCAAGTCAACAATTTTTTTTTTAACAAGAAGTAGTTTGGTGGTGTAAGGCTACTTCAAAAATCCACAGTAACATGAACTCTAGATCCCTGCGACAGCAGGCACTGATAACTGTATTTGACGGATTACACTACAATCATGCCATTTTGGTAATGATTTTGTAACTCAGCACTACAGGAATGATAACATATGTGATACAAGATCACAAGAGATGCAAACAGTGTTTCCTGCCCAGTCCTCACCTCATGATGGGCTGTCCAGTCTGGTGTGCGTGGTAGAACAGCTGGTACCAGTAGGGCAGGAGGGTGTAGCGCTGGCGCACCACCTCACGAATCAGTGCTGTGTTTTCTGGGCCAAACAGCCAGGGCTCGCGGCGGGGTGTGTCCAGGTGGGCGTGGGCTCTGAAGAACGGCTGGTACGCCCCGGTCTGGTACCAACGCACCAGCAGCTCAGTGCTCGGAGACTTGAAGAAACCACCAACGTCAGCTATGAGACAGACAAGGTCAGTGTTAAGAGTCAAGTCTGGGATGTTCAGAGCCTGATATAAATAAAATGTAAAGAAAGCCTGACACAACAACCTCTTGAGAGCTTCTATTTTTAGAGCTTATGGTTGGAACGGGAGGAGAAGTAAATGTGTGATTTCTTGTACTAAATCAACTTTAATGTAGGTGCATTGACATAAAACACCTGATCTTCATTCTCATATCACATGACTGTTATATATAACTGCAGCTGATTACCCAGGGAACCTGTGCTCTCACCATGGTAACACCTCTCAGTGCACATTTCCATGACAACATTAACAAACACCCTGGGGAGGACTGAGTCAAATTATCTTAAAAAAAAAAAAAAAAAAAAAAAAAAAAAAAATTATATATATATATATATATATATATATATATATATATATGGCAATAGCTTCTGTTCACTCGCATTACTAAATTTTTAAGGGTTTATTTCATCAAATTTTCTGATAAGCTGAAGCATGATAATGAAGAATATATCCAAAAGAACGGAATTACAATTTCCAAAAAGGTTTTGATGTTATGACTTGTTACACTAAATTAATTGGCTAAACGCCATGTTATATAAATGATATTGTAAAATCTTTAAAAATGAAACCACAAACAATTGATTTAAAAGTTAGCCTTACAACTTTTCAGCAGTTCTCTGAATACTATGTTCTTATAGCAAGTTGATCATTTTGTGCTGAACAAAAAGACAAACTGGCAGTGCAACAGCAGACTGGAAAGCCTGAGGAAGTACTCACCACCACAGAAAGACATTCCAACCAGACCCAAGCTCAGACACATGGGGATAGAAATCTTCAGATGGTCCCACTCAGCAGCATTATCTCCGGTCCACACAGCACCTACAAACACACACATACACTTACTTTAACACTCCGGGTATTGTGCAGTCAATGAGAAATCTTTGGTTACAATGTAACTGCTTTTGTTTTATGGCACATCCTTTAATTTAGTTTCATTTTAGAACTAAAGGGCTTACCGTAGCGCTGTGACCCAGCAAAGAAGGCTCTGGTCAGGACAAATGGTCGCTCAACTCCTCCCGACCTTTGGATCAGACCCTCTGATGTGGCCATTTGCTATAGGATGTACACAGGGTAATCAGTGGAGCAGAGGGGGTACTTTTCTCCATATCATCTGATTTTTAGAGCATAGTTTTTGTTCTATTTCAAAGCAATTTTTGAGCTATGACAGTATGACCATACAATAAGAATAATTTTTAAAATCATAATCTCCCACATTTAATTCCCACTGCTGGAAAAATAGTTAATAGAAAACATACACTGATAATTCCACCCGTCCAAAGCTGCCAAAGTTGAGCCATTTTATTTTGCTAATAAATGATTTGTAAATAAGTTGGAAATGAAGTTCCAAAGTCATTTCCTCCTGTAAATCAACTACTGTGGCTAATCACTGACACTAGTTACCTTCAAGCATAAATACTCAAACTGAAAAACAGCAATGTCGAAATTATCCAGAACTTAGGGAAATATTCATCAGAGAGGTTCAGGTCTTCAAACAAAGCCACAGAAGTGCTGTGTGCACTCACCACGTAGAGGCCATACAGGTTGTGCACCTCACGGTGCTCCCAGGCCCCATGCATTGCATCCTTGTGCATGGTGACCTCTGGCCCGTTGAAGACCGACGGCTCATTCATGTCGTTCCATGTATACATGTTCTCCATGGAACCCTGGAAAGCAAAGCAGATTTGTAGATGCGAGTCTACGAAAAATGTGCCATTTTAAATCCATGAACAGATTCTACTAGTGCACAGAAACTGCAAATGAATGCTGGGGCTGTAGTTGGCAGCTCCAGAGTGAGAGAATATGCTGACAGTGGGTGACATTTCCCAGTTAAACAAGGTGTTAAAATAAGGAATTTGTGTCTCATCAATCTCAGCATGTAGTGTCCTTGAGACTCACCTCATACTGATCATAGGCAAACATGCTGGCCCACCAGGCCCTCATGTCTGCACGGGTGAAGTCCGGATAGCTGGCACTACCTAAAAAGGACATCATGCGTCCCCAGGAAAAACAAGAAACAGAGACAGGCATGTGAGGGAAACAGTTATAATATTAATGAGTATCTTTGCTCACTGAGAAACATGTCACAATAAATCATTTTCCTCTGTGAAGATCTGGTTCATAAAAGTATATTTACAAATGTATTTCATACACATTTTCTGGTGATTGATGTTGTCAGTCTCTTACCAGGCCAGCACCAGCCCTCGTAGTCTCCACCATCTTTATTCTTGACATAGAAACCTCGAGAACGGATTTCATTATGGATCTTGTAGTTGCTGTCAACTTTAATATGAGGGTCCACAATGGCCACCATCTAGTAAGAGAAATGAGAAAGAGAAAGTTAAAGACATATGAGCAGAAAGTCTTGAAAGTGTAAAAAATATGTGCCTAATTTACTTCACTGTAATTTCAGGTAAATTGAGACAGAAAGAAGAAGACCCATGAAACTGTGCATCTTAACATTGCCTGCTGGCAGAGTGATTATTTGCAGGGATGTACCCAATGTCATTTCAATGTCCACTGTCTTTAATGAATACAACTTGTCAGTTTCATCAACATAAATACATAAAGGCAGCAGGTTAATCCAATACAGGCATGAAATAATGATGAAATATAAATCTCAACCTTAGGCTTATTGCTGCTAGACTGCCTTGTTAATACAGGCACCTCCCTTTGTGTGCAGCAAGCAAGCGAGCAAATGTTTGACCACACTGAAAATGTTGTTGAAAGGCTAAATGCCAACAAACATGGATTGAAGCAGAATATTTAATTCGACAAAAACATATTGTGAATTTTGGAAATGATTACATCTTTTCTCAATAAATTTTGACTAACCTTTATCTGCAACTGTCCAGAAATACTGGATTTTAACTGGTAGTTTAAATTAATAGATGTGCCCCCACCAAAAAAACCCCCAAAACTTTGATGCTTTGAATTATTCAGTGTAGCCCTAATTATTTGCCATCTGTACCTTGCGTTTCTTCTCCATGAGACCCTGCAGCATTTCTTTTGGTGTTGCAAACTTGTGTGGATCCCAGGTGAAATAGCGCTTGCCATCTGTGTGCTCAATGTCAAGCCAGATGAAGTCATAGGGGATGTCGTGCTCGTCAAAGCCTGCATCCACTGCCTGCACGTCTTCCTGGTCATTGTAGTTCCAACGGCACTGGTGGTAGCCCAGAGTAGCTAGGGGGGGGAAGGACTGGGTGCCTGATGGACGACAAGCGGAGAGAAGCAGAGACGGAGGAGGTCAGTCAAACACTGGTCTTTTATTGGGTTACAGATACAAACTTTGTCTTGGCTTTATTGTTGGTGATTTTCCTTTCCTTGACATGACTTGTTAAGACCTGCTAAAACTGATATTTGGTGACATTTAAAAAACTGTAACCTCTTTGTCCACAAAAAAAACGTAAAAAGCATATAGTAAAAATGATTCTTGGTAGCTTAGCTTTGTTTAAATTTACCAACAGTATATTTTACCCACTGTCAAGGGCCACATGTACTTCTGGTAACTACTTAAGGCACTTCTGGGAAAACACGGGAAAGATGGCTGTAAGTGTTCACGTGAATGGCCAGTCATCCATATTCCTACCTGTGAGGGAGGCATACTGAGAGAAGACATCGTTGGGTGTTGGTCCAAGCATAATGAAGACATCAATGATGCCACTTTCAGAGATCCAACGCACATCAGTCTGTGGTGTCTCACTGGAGCCCTGCACGTAATCCAGCATTTTCCCAAACACAGTCTGGGAAGGGAAGAAAGTGAGTCAGTGAGTGAGGCACTGGACATCTGGGAAGTAGACATCTTCTATCAACTATTTTTGACCAAAACACTTACAGGAACTCAGATGAAAGGAAAAGGGGCATACCTTTCCAGCTGTGTTGGAGCTGATATCCACCCAGGTCTCAGCGGCATTGAGCCAGAAGATGCCTGTGGTCCGCTGGGCATTGTGGGCCAACATGACCGGTACAGCGCCATAAAGGGCCATAGGATTATATAGCTCGTACTGGAACACATCCAGGTTGTACAGCCGATACGGATCACCATTACTGAAACAGAAGAACATACACACACACACACTTGATCCAGACTACTCTGACTATTGTATAAAACATCCTATGTAACAGAAACCTCAAACTGCATCTTCATTTCATATTCGAAATAAGACTTGTTGACACTCACTCCGTTGTTTTGAGTCTGAGGTTGTCTCCGTGTTCTGGGATGCCGTAGACGTGCTCAACCCCCGGCAGCGAAAAGTCTAAACTAATGGCAGATGGACCTGTGAGGCGAAAGCATCCAATTATCAGTTAGAGGAAGCAAAATAGAAAGAAAAAGTCAGTTAACCCCAAAAAAACTTCACTACCATGTACCCACAAGACTTGTTTCAGACATAATACTAAACCCCCTTACTAACACATTAACAATTCAGATAAAATCCACTATGACTAAAAATATGAGCGGTACTAACCATTAGGTTTGCTGTCCGAGTGCGATTTAAACGTTTCCTCCCACATCCCGTCTTCGACTTTCTCTTCCTCTTCTTTTGCAGTCTGGCAGGCAAACAGGGAGAACAGAAATTCACAAGAGAAGATGTAGGCCAGGACAGAGCGTAGAAATTTAAACTAAAGGGAAGTAGAGAGACAGAATGTGTGCTTCAGTGTGTAGTACCTCAGCCTGGTTTGCCGGATCAGCCTCCTCTTTCTTTTCGGCCTCTGGGTCTGCCTGACTGCTCCATGGCACGAAGAATGGAGGGGGGAAGAAGATAGAGGAAAAACAAAAAAAAAAAGATGTGTCACTCATCCTATCTTGTGACAAGTAACAATATATGGAGAGTATAGGAAACTATGATAAAAAAGGAAAAGGACATACACACAGGGAGGTTGGTGAATGCCTCCTGACTAAAAAATGACAACCAAGAAATACTCTACATGGTCTTGAATTACTTTAATGACAAAGGGGACTGAGCAACTCCCTACCTTGTGGCTATTTCAAGCTAGGCATTATAGTACAGGACCTCTAGAGGCTTCGGCATGCAATGCCCACGAGGCTCCTTACAGAACCAACTGGCACCCAGTGCATCTACTGTATACCACAGGGTAATAGAGGCCATGGCATTGCAGCAAAGATCCCTTAAAACAAGCCTTGAAATGCTCAAACTTTGGTAGTCACACACAGCTGTGGACGTGCATGATCTGTAACAGCACGCATGCAAGAGGCAGTGGTGACAAAATGGGTTTTGAAAGCCTGTTATGCCATATTCATGTTGGCGGGAAAAACAGGCTCTTCTGTTGCAGGGTCACTCGACTATTTAGCATTGCACTATTACAACTTTGTCATACTCACAATGGCCAGATTAAAAAAAACACAGAAAAGAAAGATTCAAATTGGTGTGGCAGAACCACTGACAGTCTTTTTTATTCCAAACGCTGTTCTTGCTTGTCAAACCCTGGCGTCTACATTACCCACAATGCAACCAGACCACCAACAGTTCAGCTGAAGACTTGTGTTGTGTTGCATAAGTAGCTGCTAATGTTCCCTTGAACCACTAGTCTCAAGCAGAGTTGAGGAGTGGGCTACAGAGGTCAGCTATGACACTAACTCAAATGACCATAATAGCCTTTACACAACTTATTTTTTTTTTTCATATTCAGTGGTACTACCCAAGAGCTGGAAACAGATTTTGATGCGTGAAATTGGAGTTCCTCTTTAACATTAGTTTCTAAATATACCAGGCAAATGGACTTTTTCAGACCTGCAGGCCACAATGTGAACATTAGGAATGGTTTGCTCACTGTTCAGACTCAAACAGCACCACATGAAGGCTGATCCATCCATCAAATGTTTTCATTTGGTCTCAATATGGTGATATATGTTTGTACAGGTTCACTTCGAAACACTAGTCATTAATTCAGCCTCTATCTTAATTTGCAACCACGCCGGCTTTAGAGTTCAAATGTTAAGTTTCGGAAAAACTGCAGAAACTGTCCCAATTAAGAGAATTATTACTCCTAAAACTGGAATACAAATTGAAGCATAACCACAAAGAGAGATGTTGCTGTTGGGTTTGGGAACTGGGCTGCATTATCTGAAAATAAGACTAACTATTTGGTGGGACACAGACTACGTGTGTGAAGATTGCAAAACTTTCATTGGGTTTATGTGCCTTCTAAACTTGTCCACACCTGCTGCCACTAGCTTTATTTTCCATCTACGGCAGTTAGCTCTCACTATGAGCTGCGCAAGCGTGACAAATCATTTCAGTTAACATAGCTGGTCAAGAAAGACAGTCAGTCATGCAGTCGTGTTAGATCTGCTGTAGTGACACTCTACGTAGATGATTTCGTTAATCAGACACTGATCTGACAAGACAGTGGTTCACAGTTAAATCACTGGTAGGCACAGCAGGCCCTACATCATTCAGGTGAATATGCTTTTTCATGATCAGGATGATTTTTTCTTTGTTTCATGAAATAAGACAAAAAAAAATCAACACCCTAAGTGGCTATTATTGTTTAAATGGTTCTTTGAAAACATGAGGATGATAACAGGGGGCTGGACTGACCCCTTAGTTCTGGATCGAATTAAACACAGACATGCACACACTCAGCCACAACCATCTCTCATTCTCAGTCACAATTATTTCAGGGTAAACACTGTGCTTGGTGTGATGGGAGTCCCTACACTTTGTCACTATTGGCAGCATTAGCACAAGGAACAGAATACACACTTACAAATCTTAAGGGTCTTTACCTAGAGAATACCCTCTTGATATTATCCCACACGCTAGCCACTGTGCTAGTTACTTTATAGGAGAAACTAGGATGATAGGGAGAAGAGGACAGAACAACGAGTCAGAGACAATACTCAAAAAACCATTTCATGGGAACAAAAATAGAAATCATCCACTGAGTGAGGACGTAGATTAAAAGAGACGGCTGACATTTGTAAATGTGTGTGCATGCACGGTTTCTCACGTGTCCTTGCGCATCCTCAGGTGCTCAAAGGCCAGCAGGCCGCGAGAGTTCAGTGACATCAGCACGTCTCGCCCTTCCATGATGTCCAATCGGAAGGGCCGGGCGCTGACGATGACCCTCTGAGACTCCGCCCCCAGGGACAGCACCACCCCGTTCTCATCCTGAGACAAGAGAGACAGGCTGAGACAGACAGAGAGAGGAAAAGGAGAGGAAGTTTAAAAAAAAGAGGATTTGGTTTAGAAAAAGAAAAATGAGGACAGAAACTCAAGAACTCTATTGACTATTCACTATCTGCTCCAATCTTGTATATGCTGCAGGTTTAAATCCTGAACATTTGAAGTGAGATTCTATGAGATGGAGCCAGAAAGCAATTGTCTGAAAAAGCTGCCTCTTTTGTTCCACCCGAAGAATTTATATTCTGAGTTTCTAGCTTTCCTGCTGCCTTTTAGAACAAGTCATACACCGTAGAACATATTTGTGATGTTGGGCTTAATTAATAAAACCAACACACAACTAGCAGGACTAAAAGTTAATTCTGCCTTTTTGGTTTGATTCTGCACTGTCAAAACCTACACCCACGCAACGCAGTCAGCAACACCCTTGGGAGACTTACGGCTCAGTAGGTGGCTCCCTGATGAGCACGTCTGGGACCTCATAGCGAGGCTTCAGAGGCTTCAGCTCGTTAATCTTCACCCTCGTTATGTTTCCCTGGAGACGGTAGAGCTCGAGCAGCAGACGCACCTGAGAAACAAACACAGGCAGAGGGGGACAGGAGTGGGGTGGGGGTACAGGAGAAGCAAAGGATGGTACAGAGGAATTTCATTATTATCTCTAACATGACAGCAGAGATCAGAAAGTGGGGTCAGCCAAGGGCCAGTTTTCTCACCACTGTTTGCCATATAAGGCATTTGGTTTTGATACCATAAAGAAGGGAAGCTGCTAAATTGGGCTTTCATGACAGCCTATATTTTCAGAAATTTTATTGAGCTGAGAGATCCTGGAACAGGCATAGACATAATGGTAAGCGACTAGTGGCCATAACTCCACTGTGAACTACTTCTCTATATGTGATTTACCTTATTGTTGTCATTGATAAGCTGCAAGGTGAGTCTGGTGTTTGTCAGCTCCATGGTCTCCAGCAGGGCTCGATAGGGAGACTCACCAGGCTTCAGGGCTCTCTGACGCCTGTTTAAAAAACAAGAGTGGACACCAGTGATAAATCAGTACTTTTCTTTAGCCAACACTAACTTGAGGTAGGTAAATGTATAATTTTTTTTCCATATTTTCCATCTTGCACTCACTTGCAGAAGGCACTCTGGTCACAGGTCTTGAAGTTGCCCCTGTCCACAGCTCCCGTCCCACTGAGGGACACCGCCAGCCAAAGCAGCAAGACAGGAACCATCCTACAAAGAAAATCAAGTAGACAGCCTAACCTTAAGATGGATAAGGCTACTTTCCAGTCACCTCTCCAATTCACTGACGCACATTTGGCTGAGCAATGCCAAAGTAATTATCAAAGAGGACCCTAGTCTAACTACAGCACGTATACAGGAGGCCGACTTATACAGGACACACAGACAGGAGCACACACCCGGACTTTGATCTCTCTGTGGTGGTAAAATGTGTCCTCAACTGGAAGGCAGCGTCACACAATGTCACCAGCGGCTTAACGTTAAACCATTTCCCGTTTCCTCATCCTGCTGCAGCTACAGTTTTCATATATTGACTCTTAAAACCGTTTTTCATGTTAGACCTCGAGCCTGCACGGAAACGTTTATTTCTAGCCCCCATAACGTTACTCCTGTCAAAACCGGGTGATGAGAAGTGTCTTGAAATGATGCCAAGAGACAGCATTAGCTAACGTATCCGCTAATGTCGGCTAAAGTTAGCTAGCATTCAATCGGATTTCTGGCAAAATTCGCCAGAAAATGGGCACAAACTGCTGATTTGACAACAATAAGGCACCAGTGTTTCCCAGACAGACAAACGCCTGATTATCTGACAGGTGTTTTATCGTTAATTACCTGTTTAAATCAGGATATCGTGCTAACCTTGCTGACAACGGTACAGACAGCCTCTCAAGCCGCTAATTCAATTGGGAAGCGATCTCGACGTTTCCAGTAAGATTTTTCCCTGGCGGCCGATAATCTCTAAAACGGTAGGCTTGCTTACATGCTTACTAAGTGTGTACCCACAGCGATAATCTCTGGCCTCCCACACACTGATAGTAAATCAAACAAATGATAAAATTCGCGATGAAACAGCGCAATTGCTTTGTCTTACCTTTCGGTGAAGGTGGCCATCTTGATTATGCTTCCGTTTCGACTCCGCCCATTTCACTCCGCAACAAAGATCGTTAAAAAGTAAGATCCCAACTGACTGACAAAAACGTGCGTTTATTTAAACTAAGGCAGAAAATGTGGATATATTTACCCGGATCACAACATTTATTTGAGTTTTTTTCTTAATCATGGTGTTATCTTTTTATCTGACTGACAATGGAGGGAGGATGATTGTGAACTTGGTATGAATATTTATCCTCTCAGGCACGGACACGTCATCGCCAAGCTCCAGTCAGTGAAGTGCACACACTGATTTGATCCTCTGCTTTCATTTGATCGATTTCCAACCAGTGTAACTCACAACACCACGTACGTGAAGGGAACACGTGTACAGTCTAATGTAATGAAACAGCCCTGCAATAAATAAGTTTGTGAATTTGTACAAATTGTATATAAAATTCTAATTATTTAAGTGATTCCCAACCTGGATATCCCCTTAGGCATCACAAGATGATTTATTTTATTACTCTTTTTAATCTCCTCAAATACTGTCTCCTCACTCAGGCCTCTAAATTGTGATATGGGGTAACAAGCAGACATCCATTAATTTAGATGATTACAATGTTACAAAATAAAAAAAATATATATATACCTCTACACAGTTATGTTTTGTAGTATTTTCTAAACAATTATTCAAATGAAACAGTCTCAAGATGTAAGAACCACTCTCCTGTGATTTAATGCTTTGTATAAAGGGGTAACCAACAAGCCATGCTTGCTTAGGGGATTTACAGGCTGTAAAGAACGTAAGACTTTGATCACTTTAATCGCCAACAGGCTCCTGTGATAATACATTTGATCCTCAACACTGAAGCTCAATTCATGACACTTTCTTGGACCAAAGAAAGATTTATTTTGTAACGTGGTCGAAACGACAGTTTGCTCATATAGTAAGAGATGCAAGGCGTGTTTGTAGCCAAAATTTTAGAACAAGAACAATCTGAAAATGATACAAGGCAATCCAGAAATGATTAAGCAGAGCTAAGTTGTATTTTCTAACTGAAATGACACATTAAGGCTGGATTTTATGTGGAGCAAATTCTGTATTAACATAATATACATGTGTGCTATTTCTCTTGTCCTCTTGTCTTTCTAACAGAAACAATTAGTTAGAAACACATCAAGTCTAAAAATATGGTACAAAAGGTATACACACACATGCACACAGCTATGCTTGTATGAAACTGAAGTACAGTGATAGCAACTTTGCAGTCCACTCTTGAAGCAATGTAACACAGTATTCTGTCTATTTTATAGTCTGAATTTATTCACTGTGACCTGCTCTTCACAGTCTGCTCCCCTTTAGAGCTGGAACCGCCAGCACAGGTGTCCCAATCGATCTATGTTTTTATGCAGGACACTGTGGATCGGTGCCACGTATCTTGCCACGTCACCGTCCCGTGAGAAATCCCTGCAGAACAGGCCCTTCTCTGAGCTGAAGACAAATTTCTGGGGCATGGGCCCATTGCCCCTCACATACTCCCACACAGCCAAGAGAAGCAGCCTCACCTCGAAGGGAGTGAGGTGGGGGAATGCTTCGTGGACGTTGGCCAGCACAGGAGGCAGGAGCTGGCCCTCTCCCATGCAGGACACCAGGAGGCAGGAGGCCTGGAGGTGCCACGGGGAGTCTGTGGACAACACCTCGCGGGACGCCTCCCAGTGGGCCAGCAGAGTGGCCAGGAGGCCTCTGAGCACAGCTGAGCAGTAGCAGAGAGCAGGACGTCCAGCTGCCACCACCTGAAGCAGAGGGAAGAGCACTGGGTGGGCCTCGAAGCAGCGCCGAATGTGGATGTCTCGCTCCACCGTGGTGCGGGCGTGCTCTTCTGGGGGCCAGGAGAGCTCACCATTGGCCACATCCGGACAGACGTTTTCCACCAACGTGACTGCAACAACCTTGGCTGCCTCTGCGTTGATGGGCACCGGCTCGTCGGGGTCAGATGGTGCTCGTGAGCCGTTGATAGAGCCGTTGAGACCAGAAGAGCTGCAACACTGGACTATGACAGCCAAGAGAGTCTGGACGTTCTACAGGGAGAAGAAAATGAAATATTAAATACAGCCAGCAACATAGATCTACCTCTACCAACAAAGTGTTTACATGAAAAGTGTAGTTTCAAGTTCAGACTGATCAAAAAGACAGAAATGTGCATATACCCACTTTATATAGAAAAACAACTTCCCTAATTTGTATAAAGCACTGACTGCAGTGTTGTCATCTTATTCAATTCACATTTGGCTTGATACTGGGCTCTGCAACAGTTCTCAAATTGTGTAACTTACGTGGATGACTCCATATGGGTCTGGCAGCTTGGTAGCAGTGCGGACCTTCAGCCCCTTGCCAATCACCCCGGCATGAAACACAGACCACACGCTGCCAGAAAAGTTGACGGTTGTACCAAACCGACAGTTGATGTCCAGCAAAGAGGCTCCGAGGTCAGGGGACACAGAAGGGGAAGTCACGGGGGCACCAGACATGTCTGCGATCTGCCCTCCAAACAGGTCAGCGTTGCCTTTATGTAGCGCTCCCTCGACCAGCTGCTGAAGTACAGCTTTCAGAGTGAGTGGAGAATAGGCTGCGAAACGCGACAGGAGCTGGACTGAACAGTTCACTGCCTCCCCTGCCTGGCCCCCTTCTCTCCCTGCTTTCCCTCCTTCACCTCTTCTTCGCAGTGTCAGGAAGAAGTGAGTTACGGCGGCACGGGAGAGCAGGAGCAGGTGTGCTGGGGAGGAGGTGCGAGGGAGAGGGCTACAGGACAGGAGGCGCACTGCAGCGTGAGATACAGCTGGGTCACCATGGAGAAGGAGTGGGCCAAAATCATGGAGGTGTCCTGAGACTGCTGAACCCACCTGGATGGCCATGGAGGACTGGACACCTGCTGTTCCTCTTCTCTCCTCATCCTGACTCTGGATGGCTGCAGCCAGGTTAAGCAGCAGCTGCCTCAGCTGCCGGGGCCCCAGAGTGTGTGTATGGATCTGGGCCACACAGCGAGCTACAGCAGCAGGAATGAGTCCCGCCATGCAAGAGGACAGCGTGGTGTGGAGCTGCCAAGCCAGAGCCAACTCCTCTGAGTTGCGGGCCTGGGTGAGTAGCTGGCAAAAGGCCTCAGTGGCCACACTGGGACCTCCATACACCGACAGCAGACACAGCAACTGGTGCAGCCAAAGGTGACGCTTCCTCTCCAGTCGCAGTGTCTCGGCACAGAGCTCACCGATGTGAGACTGCAGCTCCTCCAGGAAGGGGATAACCCTCTGGGGCTGAGAAGAAGCAGAGTGATGGGGGTTGACCTCAACACCATCTGAGCGGTTGAAGACCAGTTTGTGGAGATGTAGAAGCAGCATTTGTAGGAGGCGATCGCAACCTTCTCTGACACCTTCATGAGGGGAAGGTGTAGGGCCGGAGATGATGACAGAGGCCGGCGTCGCTGTGTCTGCTAGAAAACGGAGGACCCGCGCACCTCCTGATGGGCTCTGGCTAATAAGGTGGACAGCCAGCCCCAGCATGTTATCCAGTTCCTCTCTGGGGAGGCCCTGTAGCAAGGCCTGCAGATGGAGCAGGACAGGAGGGCGCAGCAGCTCTACCAGCTCTGCAGACACCGCACCAAACAGATTGGGGGACATTGCAGCCAGCTGCAGCAGAAATGGCACAGCAGCACGACGGAGTTGAGGGGAGCTCTCCCATGATGTTGAGGATGAAGTGGGAGATAGAGGGCTTGATGGACTCAGGCTTTCCTGAAACATCCTGAGCAGCTCCTTCCTGATGCTGTCTGAGTGGTGCGCAGCAAGGTGCCCAAGGATTCCCACCACTGAGCCAATCTTGGGCACTCTGCTGCCTTTATCCACTCCCATCACCATTAGCCCTTGGTCCTTAGCGCCATGTGAGCAGAAGTCCTTGAGTCCACATGCCAACACTCGGCTGATGATAGTCCCCGGGAAGGCAGAGCCGATGTGAGCCACCACCCAGTCAAAATGCGGGGAGTGCTGAACTGAGGTGTCCAACAGCGCATCCACACAGGCGTCAGGGCACCAGGCCAACATGGCAGCCAAACACTGGGAGTAGGCCTCCATGAGGGAGCGGGTGGCAGCACACGACATCCAGAGCTGCAGCAGCTCATTGAGGCTGGAGGAGTGGGGGGCCACGCTGCGGCCGGCGTGCTTGCTGCTCAGCTGGCCCAACAAGTCCACAGCCCAGGCGGATACCAGAGGGGCCCAGGCTCGGGGGTTGAGACGGATGAACTCTGACAGCACGCCATGAACCTCCTACAGACAAACAGATATAATTACATTTATCGGGGAATTTCTGGACCATTATCATATTTTTATGAATGCAGGAAAACATTTAGGTTCAAGAGATTGGGCGGGGTCTGGTTCTGTTACTCTTCTGGGCCTATAAAACTGATTTAGACACTGTGGGATACTGGGCTACACTAATTGACCTCAGCTGATCTGAAAAGCAACCTCAGATGTGTCTCTTTATCTTGATTCCATTTCAGAATAAGAAACCTATGTAGAGGCACTGCCAAAAGTTGTAAAAATAAATAAAAATAAAAATAGTTGCTGACACTTAAACCCTAATCCACAAGGACTTAATGAAATGGCCTGCAATATTCTAATCTGTATTAAACTTTTATGACTTTTTAAGGCACTACTTTCATAAGAAGAAGTGTTTTTGTGTCATTGCACCTGTATGATGTCCTCCAGGTTGGAGCTGACCCCGGAAGTGGCATCACCCTCAGTCTCCAGGTTGTGCAGGAAGGCGGAGACATGCTCATCATAAACGCCCCTCAGATGCTCCAGCACCGCCCCTCGACAGGCCGGGACGGAGCGCAGCAGGCGCACAGCACAGCGGGCGTGTTCCCGCACACTGAGCTTCCGGCCCTGAACAGTGTCGACGCCACTGATAAAGGACTTGATCTCCTGGGACAGTTCCTGGGCGCTAGAGGGGAAGGATGGACATGAAATGATGAGGAAAAAGAGAAAGGTCTGTGTCTGTATGTGTCAGACAGGAAGGTTCTTTCAGAGTACCCATAAAGATCTATTTATACACTGCTACTAACAAGAGAAAGATATATTTTAGGGCTGCTACTAAAAATCATTTTCATTATCGATTAATTTGCCATAGGGGTGCAACATCTGGTTGATTAATCCAATTCTAAACAATTTTAAAGATGGTTGGCAACTGGCCTGACATCGATAAGTTGGGTCGTTATGATGCACAGTACACACTGTGTCAGCTCTAAATTATGAATGCCACTATGGGGAAGAGATGATCTGCACTACTCTGCCTCTAATTGGCTTGTACTCCTTGCCTTTGTTGGTTAGGTTTAGGCATGAGAAGTGATTATTGGTTAGGGTTAGTTTAAGAATATTAGGGTAAGCCAGAGGCAGAGTAGGGCAGGCAATCCCTTCCCCATGGTAGGATTCATAAAATTGAGTTAGGGTTAGGGTTTAGGGTAAGGCCTAAGTCTCCTGTGGTAGGGCCAGCCCATACACGACCTAGTGTAGCTCCTGATGAAGGCAGAGAATTACAACACAGTGGACAAACGGATGATTACAGGTTCCAAATTGAAAAACAAACGTGTAACAGTCAGAAATATCTTTTGGCGGTTTTCTCGCCATTTTGTGATTGGATCAATGTAGCCGGGCCCCTGATAAAATCTATTTTAAAGCTAATGCTTGATAAAGCTAACACCCCTGATAAAGCTGTATTAAAGCTAATGCTTGATAAAGCCAGTGCCCCTGACATCAACTAACAAATACTTTCATTATCCCACATACATTTTCTGAATGTACTGATTCATCCCTTATTTCAAGTGGAAGTCTTCAAGATGTTTTAGTTGTTTAGTTTACTATCACTTCAGACAAAGGAGGACAGCATATCTTTGTAATTAATAACGTGGACTTAGTTAATGCTAGGCATGTTTGCGATCAATTATCAAAAAAGTAAAAATAATTCATGTACCAATCAACTAACTGTTTAACCGATTTATCGCTTCAGCTCAACGAAAAAATAGTGACAAGGAAAATAATGACAAATCTGCAATTACAGCCATAAAATATAATTGTTTGAAATGTTTAATAAAATAAAAATATTCAAAATCTGCTGGATTCTTCTTTACAAATATTAGCTTTTCACCCATTGATATCAATTCAAAGTGTTTTACGGAAGTTGTTCTGGACAAATAACTGCCGTACAACAACATCCTGGGATAAGACTATTTCTCATGTGTAAATGTCTTTGTTTAACCTATAATAAAGCACATGAATAATCGATCAACTGAAAAGTACTCAGTGCAGCCCTAACGTCTGTTGGTAATCCAGCGACTTTCAACATGAGCCGGCTCTACAGACCAGTACAATAACTGACCCATTCATTTTTGTGCAGTAAACTTAAAAAAAAGTTTTTAAAAAAGCAAACAAACCATGCGCTAAACTGACTTTAGAGTCTAAATGTACTTGTTCTGTCAGTCCAGCCGTTTCCTCTCCACCAGCACTCACCTCAGGGCAGTCTGCGGTGTGTGAGTGTGTGAGCTCTGCATCGCTTTCAGCGGACTCCCGTCAAACACCACAGACATCGCTTGGTCTTTCAACATTGAAGTGTAACATCAAATCCACCTCTGGTGTACGGGGCTTCGACGTGAGCAATAGAGACAGCTTTTTCTTATTTTTCTGTCCAATTTCGGAACAAAAATACATCGAAAGGGCGCTCCAAAGCCGGAAGTTGGGACTTCTTCGTCGTTACAAAAAAAAGCGAACTGCTACAGACAGCCGACCTTACTGGCGACATCTAGTGGTGCGAAATTGATTTATCAAGAGGTCTCAAACCATTCCATAAAGGGCCATGTGGCTGCAGGTTTTTGTTCCAACCAAGGAGGAGTACACCAGGCTGGAATCAATTGATCAGCTGATCTCAGTCTTCAGCTGATAACTAATGTGATCCCTTGATGTTGATTGGTTGGCCAGGTGTACTCCTACATGGCTAGAACAAAAACCTGCAGCCACATGGCCCTTTATGGAATTGGTTTATTAAACCGTTACTGATTAGTTATTAAATTAATTGTATTTATTAATTCACAAAAGCTGGGTATTTAACTTTGCCTTAAGTAATAATTCTGCTTCTAATTCTGTTTGTAAATATTGAATTTATTTAATTCTAAAACTGGAATAGCAAAATACAATTTAATATGCCTTTTTAATTTTACTTTCTTTTATTTATGTCTACCTCTTTATATTCCATCTCACAACACATGTGTTTTCCCTGCCACATTTTCATATGATTATCGCATATATTATTTCAGACTCTGTTAGCAGGTTGTCATCTAAATGCTAGTCCAACTCGCAGAGCAGCAACAGGACCTTCTTTGGGGACAAACAGTATAAAACAACATGTCTTTAGCACATTAAATTTTGTGTACTTGCTTGTAAGAACGGTAAACAGTTGACTTATATCAAAACATACAGTATATTATATAATATATCAAATGGATTTGAATATTAGTATCCTTAATGCACACTCAGTTTATTGCTTTGTTAGAAAACGTTTCGCCTCTCATCTAAGAGGCCTCTTCAGTTCTGACTGACTGGTGTTCCAGGTTCAACTCTGTGGGGTCTTTATCAGGGAGACCATGTGGGTGCGGACGGCTGTGTGACGGTCCTTAAGGTTATCTCACCAGGCCAACTGTGAAAAGTTGCTAAATCACAGCATTATTAGGGACTCGGGGCGTAGCCCCGAGTCACTTATTACTATCCCGCGCGTTTCTTCTTATTATTATTAGGGACACGGGGCAACGTCCCGAGTCACTGGCTCCTACAGCTATGAAATAGCTGCAGGAGCCAGTGACTCGGGGCATAGCCCCGAGTCACTTATTACTATCCCGCGCGTTTCTTCTTCTTCTTATTATTATTATTTTTCATCTTCCTCCAAGTTTTCGTCCTCAAACTCGTCCCACAGCTTTGAGAAAACCCTCGCAAATTATATATCAAAACGTGCGTATTGTTCGGGATCGGTGTGCTATTACTTTTCTCAAATTTCCCATAAGAAATGAATGGGACGGGCGAAAAAAACAAGATTGAAATTGGAGTTTTTCAAACATCTGTAGCTCAGGCATACATTCACCGAGAGACTTCATTTCAACTTTAAAATGTAGACCCAAGTCTGGTCTATTGGTGTGTTCATCCACATTTTGATTGGTCCTATAGTTTTTGATCAGTCACTGTTCAATGACAGTGATCGTTTGGCGGGAAATTTTGAGATTATAATGGGTGTGTATTGCGCGGAATGTTCGCGCTAGAGTGCGTGCTAGAGTGGCACAGAGTCTAAAAAGGATCTGAAAATCTTCTCTTTTTCTCGTCGCTACGGCCACAAATTACACTCTACACGCATAATTTTGGGATCAGTTTGTAGACAAACTTGTCCTCTTTCGTGTGATGTCCTCGAAAAAGCCGAGAGACTTACTGAATTTAAATAGTGAGACGTTTTGTGCAGCCAGCGCCCTCCTGTTCTCCCATTAAGTCCCATGTTAAAATTCAGAGCTGTTTTGTGAGCAAAGCAGAAATGCCTCCTGTCTTTAGATCGCCATAAAACGAAAAGTTGTTGTCTCAGGAATAAAACGAGGAGATGGCCGGACTCAGGAAGTTCTCGGGACTCCGATGATCTATAGTACACTCTGATACGAGGTACGGTTCTCTCACCAGAGGATTTAGTTCGGGAGGTTCGCCGAACCCAAATCTCACTGCATACAATACAAACTCCTGTTCTCTGAGTCGCAGAGTCTTTTTAAGTCGACCATTTTGTCATTTTTCTAAAGAATATCTGGACATAAAACACACGTACATCTGGCCCAGACTTGTCCGCATCTCACAGTGTAATCGGTTTTTTGATAGCAGCTACGGTTTTGACACAATCGCAAGTTGTTCGGAAGAAACCGACAGCGAAAAAGCCGCTTTTCAAGGGAAGAGTTTAACAGGTGCAACTGTCATTTACACACACACCGGTCAAGAACCCACGCACACACATCTGCAGGACAACAAGCCTGAGAATGATTATCTTAACGAGCTCAGTCAAAACAAGGGCATTGTTTGAAAACAATCTCCATCCAACATACAGTTAAACTCAGCTTCACCAAGCGCTTTGCCAAAAAGGTTGAGACAGTAGTCACACAAACACACACACAAGCAGGGCTAACCAACAGCTAAAAAGTGATTAAAAACAAGCACGTCAAAACTGAACAGGAACAGGTAAAAAGTGGGAGAGGTAGAGAGGTAATTATCAGCAGGTGGGGCAGAAGTTACACACGCACACAAACAAACACACACACACACACACATTCAGACACACATATACCAGACACATCTCCATGTAGGAGCTGGTTGGGCTGCTTGTGTAGTTCAAGCAGACACACACACACAAACAGACGAAGACACACACATACGCAGTCACACACAACGACAGATACATAAACACACACACACAGACAAATGCATAATGAAAACCCCATCCCCCCGCCCCCTTGTTAACGCCGTTAGCTCTGTTAGCTCTGTTAGCACAGTTAGCTCTGTTAGCGCTAGCGCCGTTAGCTATATTCGCACCTTTAGCTGTTAGCTCAGTTAGTGTTAGCTCTGTTAGCTCTGTTAGCATTAGCTCCATTCATGTTTATTGATTCAGTTCATTAATTCATGTTAACAGAGACATGAAGCAGACACAGACAGCTGAGGTGATCAACAGAGACAGACAAGGAGAAAGCCACAGAAACAGACGAAGACACACACATACGCAGTCACACACAACGACAGATACATAAACACACACACACAGACAAATGCATAATGAAAACCCCATCCCCCCGCCCCCTTGTTAACGCCGCTAGCTCTATTAGCTCTGTTAGCACAGTTAGCTCTGGTTGCGTTAGCGCCGTTAGCTCTATTCGCACCGTTAGCTGTTCGCTCCATTAGTGTTAGCTCTGTTAGCTCCGTTAGCATTAGCTCCATTCATGTTTATTGATTCAGTTCATTAATTCATGTTAACAGAGACATGAAGCAGAGGAGAGAAGCAGACACAGACAGCTGAGGTGATCAACAGAGACAGACAAGGAGAAAGCCACAGAAACACAGCTGAGAGCAATTCATTAATCAGGGACTGACTGCCTCTGATATCTGCCGTTTTCTCACATTGCAGCCTTTTTCAATTGTCCGCTGCTTCGCCATAGTTTCTCCTAGAGACTTCATTCAAACTTTAAAACGTAGATAATTTTGTCGGCTCCAAATGACCCTCGGCACATTTTGATATCTCTTACGGTTTTCGAGCTATGACCATCGAAGGCCGACGTAAGACGCAAACAACTGCGATAAATTTCCCATAAGAAATGAATGGGGAAATTTCCTCAAATTTCAGCCTTTTTCAATTGTCCGCTGCTCGGCCATACTTTGTCCTAGAGACTTCATTCAAACTTTAAAACGTAGATAATTTTGTCGGCTCGAACACACCCCGTGTCCCTTTCAAAATTTCCCAGGGGGAATTTTCTAGTTATTATTTTTCATCATCCTCCAAATTTTTGTCCCTAAACTCGCCCCGCAGCTTTGAGAAAACCCTTGCAAATTATATATCAAAACGTGCGGTTTGTTCGGGATCGGTGTGCTATTACTTTTCTCAAATTTATCGCAGTTTTTCGCGTCGTAAGACGCGAAAAACTGCGATAAATTTCCCATAAGAAATGAATGGGGACGTCCTCAAATTTCAGCCTTTTTCAATTGTCCGCTGCTCTGCCATACTTTCTCCTAGAGACGTCATTCAAACTTTAAAACGTAGATAATTTTGTCGGCTCCAAATGACCCTTGGCACATTTTGATAAATCTTACGGTTTTCGAGCTATGACCATCGAAGGCCGACGTAAGACGCGAACAACTGCGATAAATTTCCCATAAGAAATGAATGGGGAAATTTCCTCAAATTTCAGCCTTTTTCAATTGTCCGCAGCTCGGCCATACTTTGTCCTAGAGACTTCATTCAAAGTTTAAAACGTAGATAAATTTGTCAGCTCAAAATTAATACCGGCACATTTTTTGATATCTCTTACGGTTTTCGAGCTACGACCATCTGAAGACCATCAAGTTTCTCACAAAAATGCTCAGAATTTCTCCCCCTAGAGTGGATAAATTCAAAAGTTAGAGTGAGACAGCCGGTGAGAAATCGCCTGAAATGTGTTTCTAAAATTGCCGTAAAATCCAAACGGTGAATAGGAGACACATAATTTTGGGATCTTTTGTAGACAAACTTGTCCTCTTTCGTGTGATGTCCTCGAAAAAGCCGAGAGACTTACTGAATTTAAATAGTGAGACGTTTTGTGCAGCCAGCGCCCTCCTGTTCTCCCATTAAGTCCCATGTTAAAATTCAGAGCTGTTTTGTGAGCAAAGCAGAAATGCCTCCTGTCTTTAGATCGCCATAAAACGAAAAGTTGTTGTGTCAGGAATAAAACGAGATGATGGTCGGACTCAGGAAGTTCTCGGGAGTCCGATGATCTATAGTACACTCTGATACGAGGTACGGTTCTCTCACCAGAGGATTTAGTTCAGGAGGTTCGCCGAACCCAAATCTCACTGCATACAATACAAACTCCTGTTCTCTGAGTCGCAGAGTCTTTTTAAGTCGACCATTTTGTCATTTTTCTAAAGAATATCTGGACATAAAACACACGTACATCTGGCCCAGACTTGTCCGCATCTCACAGTGTAATCGGTTTTTTGATAGCAGCTACGGTTTTGACACAATCGCAAGTTGTTCGGAAGAAACCGACAGCGAAAAAGCCGCTTTTCAAGGGAAGAGTTTAACAGGTGCAACTGTCATTTACACACACACCGGTCAATAACCCACGCACACACATCTGCAGGACAACCAGCCTGAGAATGATTATCTTAACGAGCTCAGTCAAAACAAGGGCATTGTTTGAAAACAATCTCTGTCCAACAAGCAGTTAAACTCAGCTTCAGAAAGCTCTTTGCCAAAGAGGTTGAGACAGTAGTCACACAAATGCACACACAAAAAGGGCTAACCAACAGCTAAAAAGTGATTAAAAACAGCACGTCAAAACTGAACAGGAACAGGTAAACAGTGGGAGAGGTGCAGAGGTAATTATCAGCAGGTGGGGCAGAAGTTACACAGGCACACACGCACACACACACATTCAGACACATATATGCTATACACATCTCCATGTTGGAGCTGGTTGGGCTGCTTGTGTAGTTCAAGCAGACACACACACACAAACAGACGAAGACACACACATACGCAGTCACACACAATGACAGATACATAAACACACACACACAGACAAATGCATAATGAAAACCCCATCCCCCCGCCCCCTTGTTAACGCCGTTAGCTCTGTTAGCTCTGTTAGCACAGTTAGCTCTGTTAGCGTTAGCGCTGTTAGCTCTATTCGCACCGTTAGCTGTTAGCTCCGTTAGTGTTAGCTCTGTTAGTGTTAGCTCTGTTAGCTCTGTTAGCATTAACTCCATTCATGCTTATTGATTCAGTTCATTAATTCATGTTAACAGAGACATGAAGCAGAGGAGAGAAGCAGACACAGACAGCTGAGGTGATCAACAGAGACAGACAAGGAGAAAGCCACAGAAACAGACGAAGACACACACATACGCAGTCACACACAACGACAGATACATAAACACACACACACAGACAAATGCATAATGAAAACCCCATCCCCCCGTCCCCTTGTTAACGCCGCTAGCTCTATTAGCTCTGTTAGCACAGTTAGCTCTGGTTGCGTTAGCGCTGTTAGCTCTATTCGCACCGTTAGCTGTTCGCTCCATTAGTGTTAGCTCTGTTAGCTCCGTTAGCATTAGCTCCATTCATGTTTATTGATTCAGTTCATTAATTCATGTTAACAGAGACATGAAGCAGAGGAGAGAAGCAGACACAGACAGCTGAGGTGATCAACAGAGACAGACAAGGAGAAAGCCACAGAAACACAGCTGAGAGCAATTCATTAATCAGGGACTGACTGCCTCTGATATCTGCCGTTTTCTCACATTGCAGCCTTTTTCAATTGTCCGCTGCTTCGCCATAGTTTCTCCTAGAGACTTCATTCAAACTTTAAAACGTAGATAATTTTGTCGGCTCCAAATGACCCTCGGCACATTTTGATATCTCTTACGGTTTTCGAGCTATGACCATCGAAGGCCGACGTAAGACGCGAACAACTGCGATAAATTTCCCATAAGAAATGAATGGGGAAATTTCCTCAAATTTCAGCCTTTTTCAATTGTCCGCTGCTCGGCCATACTTTGTCCTAGAGACTTCATTCAAACTTTAAAACGTAGATAATTTTGTCGGCTCGAACGCACCCCGTGTCCCTTTCAAAATTTCCCAGGGGGAATTTTCTAGTTATTATTATTATTATTATTATTATTATTATTATTATTATTATTATTATTATTGTTGTTGTTGTTATTGTTATTGTTATTATTATTATTATTATTATTATTATAGGGTCGTATTTTGTAACGTTTTCACGATGCCTTTATTTTGAAGGTCGCGACTAGTAGGAGCAACAATCAGCTGATCGCTCATAGCTGAGCTTTAGTCGTGGTCTTTGGTGGCGTCTCTGACATTAGACGATTTGTGTGGACGTTATCGTCAAAGGTAAGGACACGGACTGTCAAAACATTTCTGTGGACTGACCTGTAGTGTCAGCCGAGGGCCGTTTTCGTGATGATACGGTGTTTTATAGCCGCAGTAAACGCAGCCATGAAACCAGCGGCAGATACAGACGTTTGGACGATGAAAACACCGACCGGTCGAAGCTAATCACGATGCTAGCTTTCGTCTCCTTTGTAGTTTTCGTCGTTTACTAAAACGTTAAAACTGGGTGTTTATCTCCCGAGTCTTCTGTTTTGGGAATGAAATGATTCACTTCTTGTCCATTGCAGCGGGTTGACAGTGACATTTAAATGATGTAAAATCGTTAAGTAATGCTGGCTGCTGCTGGAAAGACAAACGCACATCCCAAAGTTCGTATGTGGAAAAAGTAAGATGAGAAAATGCCGCCACACTAATGTTACCGTCATGTGAACAGCGTTTCTTTCATTGTATGGGGGCATTTGGACAATCAATGGTTTATATACAGGCCTACACGCATTATCAATTACATTATTAAGTATACCTAGATAAAACTAATGCAGACTACGACACTGACACGTGTTACACATGTTTGTCCACCCCGTTTATATGGAAGAGGACTGGAAGTTTCGATATGTTACGCTGTCATTCCTATCACACCCTGTGTGCTATTAATAAGTGTTTGACATTGTTTATTCCTGCAGGTACTGAAAGTGAAACCAGTCCAGGGTTTCCAGAGAAATCAAACGCTGACATGGCCCCAACACTGGTGAGGAAACTATCACTTAATCAATATAGATTTAATTGGGTTTTAGTGTGGTTTTTTTTTTTGTTTGTTTGTTTGTGTGTGTGTGTTCTATTATTGCACTTACTGTATGTTTCAGTATGCAACTTTTAAGCATGTGCCCAAGGTATTATTATAAATAACATTTATTTATTCATCATTCATCTATATCTGGCATATTTTTTTCCATCCTTTTAACCCAGATTATGTCAAAGTCTGGTCGGGTCTAATGTGCTGCAGTTGTTGCCAAACACACTGTGTTGCAAAGTCAAACTTTTTATTTTTTCTGTATTTCCTAATCCAAGTATGATGAGAAACCGGAGCCTGGGGACTTGATAGAGATCTTCCGGGGCTCCTATCAGCACTGGGCTGTGTATGTTGGTGATGGCTTCGTTGTTCACTTGGCACCACCCTGTAAGTCTCCCTCTTATGTCTGTCTGGACTGCTACTCCCAAGTCCTAACCCGTCACAGTCTGGAACAATAACAGCCTTATGTGACAGCCCACATTCGCTGTCACATGTATTTAGATTTAACTGAGTTTGTAATTAATAACCCTTTCAAAAAGCGCAGAATGCGCTGCAGTGTTTAGTGCGTAAACCCACGCATGTTACACCCTTTTTTATTCATAGCTGAGGTCCCGGGTGCAGGCGCCAGCAGCATGATGTCTGTCCTAACTGAGAAGGCCATGGTGAAGAAAGAGGAGCTGTGGGACGTGGTGGGAACGAACCAGTGGAAAATCAACAACAGCCTGGACGCGGATTACAAGCCGCGCTCGGTTCACATCATTCTGAGGGAGGCCTGTGCGCTGGTGGGCCAGGAGCTGCCGTACTGCGTCTTCAGGGGGAACTGCGAGCACTTTGCAAACGAGCTGCGATACGGGAAAGCCGAGTCCCGGCAGGTCTGTGGCCCCACGTTAGTCTTTTACATGTGGGACTCTTTGTGATTGGGCTGAAATCAGAACGGGTAGTGATGCCAGACAGGGTGTAGCCAGTGGAGTGTGTGTGTGTTGTGTAATTGTGAGAGTAATAAAACACAAGGAACATGATACATTAAACGAATAAAAGTGCTGGTGAGATTAAAAAATGATCAGCTTTAAGCAGTTTTGCTGTTGAGGAAGATTGTGTTGTAATATTGTAATGTTCAAATATGTGAGTTATATATTTCCGAGACTGCTCTTCATATCTCTGCTCCCTGACCCAAAGATGTACGTTCCCCTCTGCAGGTGCGTAAGGCAGGAGAAGCGGTCATGGTCGCAGGCGTGGCTGCGGCGGTGGGTCTGGGTATCGAGGCTCTGGCAGGAGCTCTGTTTGGAGGCAGCAAGAAAGAAAACAGGAACACGCAGTGATTCAAGTCCTGAGTCACCTGTTGAGGGGCTTGATTAACAGATCACCAGCAAAGCCTAACTGGAGCTTAAAACACAGTCCAATTTACATGCAGCCATCCGTGATTTAGTGCACCTGTCCCCCACACCTTCTGTGTTTGAATAACAATGCAAGGATGGTTGGTTTGATTTTTTAAAACGTTTCTACAGACAGCATGTACAAGCACAACAATCTTTATTCCCTGTAATTAATTGAAATGCCAAGATGATAATGATAATATGATAAATAAGTGTTTTACTTTGAAAATTTTGAAGATTTTCTAGAAGACAGTAGAAATTTTTGGATTGTAGTGATTTGAGATCCACCGGGTTGGTGGATAAAAACAGATTAGTTTGCTGGTAGTTGCTTATGACTAAATATTCTGAATTACTTGAAGTCAAAATCTAAATGTCTCTGAAGTCTAAAAAGGTGATTCTCATTAGCAAATACTTAATGCAACAGGAATGTTTAAAATAATTAAAATAAGCTAATATCTCATTGTAGTTACATCTCAAAGAAAAGCCATATAATGTCATACACACTACAACCTACTATTTATTGTCAGTATGTTGATGAACTGAGGGTCCTGGGCTGAAATGTGGACTGAACTAATTCAACACTTGCGCACTTTTTTCCTGACATGTCACCTCTGAGTTCACAATTTAACAGGGATTTCTGAGGTTTTTTCTTCCTCTGACATTTAATTGTTTGTAATTGTTTTGAATAAAGAATAATTTGTGATTCTGGATGGAAGTTTTTCTTTCTGCAACACAGAGCCCCCTCACACAGTGCTGCAGTTAAACCACATGGGCCCTGATATCAGTCTGGTTTCAGTTTTTACAGTTGTGTTTGTAAATTTAGACACCACTGGGAAAATTTGTGAAGTGTTGGGCTTTTTTTGGAAAGTGTGTCTGATCATCTTTTATTTAGGATAGCGGTCAGATGAAGCCACTTCTTATCATATAATTGATTGATGAGGTGGAAGTTGAATTTGGCTGACCTACTTCTCTGATGCCACAGCAATCATGAGGATTTGTGACTGGGATGGATGGATTATTAATCAGTGTGGTGACAGGCAGGATAGCACGGGGCATCATGGCACAGTTACCTCTGAATCAACACTGCAGTGCGTAGAAATGAAAATAAAAATGCCTGTCACTTTTCAGGAGGCTGGATTACTGTGCTGGACAAAGCAGTCATGGTTTATTTAGCCCATATTACTGTCACCCACAATTTGAGGAGCAAAAATATTCATAAATAGGCCTACAGTATGTCAAGACTCTGACCATCATGGCTGTGAATGTCAATTAAAATTCCCCTTCACGTGACACTCTGGCTGTTTAATCTGTCTGTCAACGGAACACTGATTTAAGATAAGATAAACGTTATTAATCCCCAGCTGGGGAAATTCGGTGTTACAGGCAGCATCAATAGTAAGGCAATAGAAAATAAAAAATACAGAATAAGAAGTTGACTATATATGAATATCTTATACAAAAGACTATAAAAAATATACTGCCACTGGAAAATGTTGAGAAATATTGAAAAATTGCACAAGAAATGGTTTCTGCAAGCAATTTTCATGTAAACTGGAATTCGACCAGTATACTAAGATAAGCTATTACATTGTCATCGTAAGTTACATTTCACTGTTGTC
Source organism: Chelmon rostratus (assembly GCF_017976325.1). Lineage (NCBI taxonomy): Eukaryota > Metazoa > Chordata > Actinopteri > Chaetodontiformes > Chaetodontidae > Chelmon > Chelmon rostratus. Next base: position 16,686,857 of record NC_055666.1, read on the forward strand.
TTTTCAGCTTCCGGTTTGATGCCTCCATCATTAAAAGGGTACTGTCAAATCTTGCACTCAGGTTTCTGGCTGCGTTTGAAATTTATATCAGGTAGCCAAGATGTCTTAAAAACATAACGAAGTTCCTGACAGTTCTGTTCCTAAATGCAACAGTGGAGGAATATGCTGGAAAAGTATTTCCATCAATACAGGGAAGTCTCTGAACTGTTTTGAGTGAACCCCCTTGCATTGGGGAAAAATAACAATAGACTATGTGTCAGCTATATATTTTATTCAACCAAAGCAAAAGGAAAACTGTAAAAAAAACAGTCATCAAGTCAAATGTTAGCATTTCGCAGAAATATGTTTAAGTGTTTACATAGATTAATTCAGCAATTAGTTCTTAAATTACTGAAATCAGTCATTAAATGTGTGAATTAAAAAAAAAATTTGAATATTACAAAAATTAAGTGAATGCGATTTCCAGGCAAGTCATGGGAAAAGACCAACAATGCTCTGACAAAAAATAATAATTTCAGGCAGCTGAAAAAATAGCCAGACAGTAAAAAATCACTACTTGGAAATAACAAAAAATGACAAAGAAATACATTTTAAAAAATCAACATCTTAATACAAAATGTAAATATAAAGTTGTGTCAACTAGACACTTGATTAGTAAGTGATCAGATTGTCAGCATCAGTGCACTTCAGAAGCACCATGTCACATTTTCTCCCTTTCTCTGGACCCAGCCAACCACAAAGACATAAGGTGGCAATAACCAGAAGTGGCCAGAAACTATGCATTAAAACGGAGCCATGAATGATTATAATACCATTTATATGCTCGAATCCCAATCCAAACTGCAGAAGGGTGGACACAGAGACTATTTCCAGGATTTGATTTTGTTTCTGTACCACATGCAGAGAGAACCAGGGCTTCACTTCTAAATTCCTCTGTTCCCCAGTTAATGCAAACTTCCTCCATGTTTACCTGTTCCCTGAACAGTGTTAAAGTACCATGAATAAAACTCTTCCTTCCTGAAACTCATAAAACATTTCCACCAGAAGTTTTACATTCTACTTAAAAAAAAAAAAGCAAATTGGTCCAATTGTTCTGTTCAAAATAATGAAAATTAAATGAAAATGAAAATTGCAGCACAGATGGCAGCCATTGTCTTATATAAAGCTGTACTGATGTTGAGAGACAGATGGACTGCCACTGGTCTCGGCTGAAACAGTTTTCACTTCCACGGTAAGCACCTTCTTAAATGTTGCCTTCCTCACTCTTCGTCTGTGGGATTCATTGTGCGGTGGTGCAGAGGTTCCAGAATAGCTGATTCCAGTGACACTCTTGAAAAAGAAAAGAAAGAAAAATAACCCTTGTTCATGAAATTAGACATTTTTGTTTGTAGAATGATTTTTATTTTATCATAAACATGTGTTCCATGCTTATGTCTATCACTTTCTTCGCAAGTTCTTTCTTTCTTTCTTTATTGGCAACATCATGACGGTCATGACAGCTTAATCCACTGCAATTTATGAAAGCTTTGACTTGACACTATTTCACTGGTTAACAGTAATGTGCCAAGAAATGTATTATTGTACCAACAAAGACAGGCAAGGAGGAGACTCCTATCAAATAGGCAAAATGATGCAGATTTCAAACTTTACAAAAAACAAATGGCTTTGTAAATGTTCTGTGAGGACGGAAATGTTTTTATCACAGTTGTTAGACACACAATGTGTTTTGGTAAGTAATAGTCAATATAAACATGACTTTTATACTGATGTGAACTACCACAACTGACACTTTGTTAGACAACAATTTTTGGCAAAGGAGAGGACAGTTAGCTTAATGCTCTTAAACTTGTCTCTCTTTCTCCGCATCATCTGTTTCGCTGGGCAAAGGTACCATGAGTTAACCACAGACAGTATACATTTTGTCTTCCAAATTAAGCAGAACACCAGGTGTGTTGACTCTGCAGAAACGTTGAAATAATGTACTGTATTTTACAACTAAATAGCCACGAGTGGGGACACGGATGGAAGAGAGGGGAAAGAGAGATAGGGAATGAATAGCAACAAAGCAAATAATGTGAGTGATCATGGCCATGGCCCTGCTCATGCCATGAAAAAGGAGCACTGTTTTAAATCCTACCTGGGTGTTGAAACATCTGGATTATTGCTGTGTGAACGATCCTGTTGGGTAGGTCCACCATCTTCAGTATCCTGTGCAAACAGCGATTGGTTAAGGGTTATAGATAAGAAGAGAATTCACATATTGCACAAAAATGACAAATGACCCAGGTCTAGTGAAACATGAATGTGGCAGCCCCTTGTATTAAAACATGCATTGGTGAGGGAACGTGTTGTTTTAGGTAGGAGTGGTTAACCTCTGCTTTCTTGTGGAAACTGATGTGCAATATGGGGACGTAATATCAGGATGAATCAGATATATTGGATGATGATGATGACCGAGAACCCAGCTCTGGTATTGCACCCTGGAATAAGGATGGAGGGGACTTAGCTGGCCCTTGGCACCTGGGGCCAGGGTTTACCTGCTGATGTTGGTGCAGATGAAGGTTCAGGGCAGGTAGGAGAGAGGCGTTCTCCATATTTGTCATGATGGTTTCGTGGCGCGTGTTAAGGTCAAGAAGATTGTTGTCCAGTCTTCTGGGAATGTCTTCAAAATCCTGCTCTCTGAATGAACGGCCGGTATCATTCATGCTGTTGCACTTTTTAAGAGAATCAAAGCAAAACTCTTCATCGATTGATCCTGATGGAATGTTGGGAAGAGACCGGACCTGTGACAGCAATCTTGCTCTCACCTATATGTTACAGAAAACAGCAGACAGGTAATGTCATGAATGACAGCAGAAGGATTCTGGGGCCCAGGAGAACTGCAAATATGGTCAGTTCTCCTCTTTGTTTCAATATATCATTTACTTTTCAATATTAAACCTGTTTGCAAAGTGCAAAGTGATTGTTATCATGAAAAAGTGATACTGATTATTCCATGTTTGGCTTTTGATCTTCTGTGAATGATCATTATATAAAGTTTAGTCAAATTATTTGTTATAAAGATTAATCTTTTGATGATTTTAACATCCATTGTTGTTGTTCAATTGGTTGAGTTTTAATTATTAATAAATGAATTAATGTAAATGAGACAAAAATCTTTGATCCTTACACAGCATTGATCATTGCATCTGTACATGACATGAATACCAGTTTCGAATACATAGTTTCTTCATAGCTTTTATGGTATATGTAGAATAAGCCTATAATTTTGTTATACTTTACTTTCTTCTGGCGTTTTTTTCAGTAAAGCTTCTGGGCATTCAATCGTTCGCAACTGGACCTTGTTAGTTTGTCTTAAAAGACGTTTCGCCTCTCATCCGAGCAGGCTTCATCAGCTCATGCGCACCAGACTAGATAGGACAGCTCTAGTCTAATGAAATGGTGTTAGGTTCAAGTATTTATCCTCTGAGTGAGGCCAACCCCCAAAACCAAGGATGGTATCACTCCATTGTGAGGCAAACAATCCCCCATTAAGGCAGGGTAGGGTGCAACCCTTGGGTGTCAACGACAGTCGTCTGTCTTGTTAGTGTCCCATTCCAACTAGAGCTGTCCTATCTAGGCTGGTGCGCATGAACTGATGAAGCCTGTGTTATAATTGACCTTTGTTCACTTTTCACTCTTGGGCTTCTTACTAAAGAATCGGGTTAACACCTGCTCGGATGAGAGGCGAAACGTCTTCCAAGACAAACTGACAAAGTCCAGTTGCGAACGATTGAATGCCCTGAAGCTTACAATGACCTGGATGAATGAGAATATTCACAGGCATTTTTCAGTCAAGTTACTGACACCATGACAGAGATGGATGTGCAAATCTGAGGATCTATATTGTATATACCAACCATTTTCTCATTGAAAATGTAGTAAAGGTAAGACTACCTTTAAAGGTTGCCTTTACTGCTAGAAGCCCACTTGCTATTGGGAGGGGCTTATGATATGGGCCCCTGTACAACATGGGCCCCAATGCTGTTGCATTGTCTATAGCCATGCCCCTGAATAGAAGTAGTACATGTTTAACACTGAATCCTACCTGAAACAAGTCTTCATAGTCTTCAAAATCATAGTTCTTTTTGAATGAATGAACCCTCTTCTGAAACGAGATCCCTTCCTGGATACCCGGGTTGACCTGGCCCGCAGGATGTTGATGGCAACTCTCACTGCTTTTCGCAGTAGTGTCTCAAAATCAACTGCCTCTGCCTCTGGGTCTGGCGGTGGTGACGTCTTGAAGAATAGACATCAATAGAACAACATTTGAATCAACTTCCTTTTCGTAAGAACTGCTTCTCGCTCTATGGCACCCAAACAGACTTCCGCTAAATAACATACAGTAGAGTGTTTGGCGGAGGCGCACACATCTTCAAAACCAGGAAACACTTTTCATGTGGGCAGTGCTAAGTTTTCTACATTTTCATATTTTGAAAATCACATTAATACTCATTGGTAGGTTCTCTTGAGTAATTTCCGTTATCAAATCTTTAACTAATCATCTACCCATTTAGATATTATTGGTTTTATCTGTCCAGGCTTCGAGATATTGGTCTTTGACATGCCTGTCTGCACTCCATTACAAATGAGGTAAATCAGTGAAATTGTATTTGTGGTACTTATGATATACTGATACATATACTGATGATATACTTATGACTTATGATATGGGCTCCTGTACAACATGGGCCCCAATGCAGTTGCATTGTCTATAGCAGGAGTCGGCAACCCGCGGCTCCAGAGCCGCATGCGGCTCTTTCATCCCTCTGATGCGGCTCCTGAAAATAATTATTGAGCATTTAATAAAAATGTATTTTATTTTCGTTGGTTCGTTTTGAAACAAATCGCTTGCGCTCACAGATGACAGTTTACGATCCTGTGTAAAGATGCAGGTGACGGCACATAGTGCTGATGTGCAGACGCTGTGCGCTGAGGTTCAGGAGCAGAAATCACATTAACCACGTTGATTAATATTTTAATTGCCTATTATTCAACATATATTCATATTTTTTCATTGTTCAGTGAAATAGTCCATTTATTATTCAGGCTGTCACCTGACTGCATGCCTCAGTAAAAGGATGACAGCACGCAGAGAGTGGGCGGCATTTTTACCTTGCTGCCGGTGGAGAATTTAAGTTCAGTGTTTTTTTCATAAATGCAAGAAGCACTGAAGACATTGAGAATTTTACTTGAAAGTACCTTCAACCCAACGTCTTTTTGTCGGACTTCAAAATGTTGTTGTTGCATGCAGAAATGTAATTTTGTTTTCTCTGCAGTCGTTCAGTGATTTCATAAATGCAGCACATTATCATTTGCTTGTATATAGTATAAAGGCAAAAAAACGTTACCAGGGTTGACCAGGCCCGTAGGATGTTGATGGCAGCTCTCATTACTTCTCGCAGTTGTGTCTCAAAATCAACTGCCTCTGCCTCTAGGTCTGGCGGTGGCGTTGAGCATAGTGGTGGCGTTGGGAATGTTGGTGGAATTGGGTATAGTGGTGGCTCAAATTCGGTCGGTGGCATTGGTACATCTTCGTGTAGATTCACATCCTGAAGTGACAGAATTCAAAAATGGTTTTAACCTGTTGGTCTCTTAGACTCATGGTATTGTATGATTGTATTTGTGGCACTGAGTAATAAGAAAAACACTAACAGCAATATTTCTCTCCAGAATCTGTGTCAATCTTTGTCTTCGCACTTTCTCCCCACATGCATGCACAGATGGATTTTAAGTCATGAAACTGTAAGTTAGTGACAGCTGAACTAAAACATTCATATCCACTCTGTGTGTGTGTGTGTGTGTGTGTGTACCTAAAAACATTCAGTATGATAATACATTTGAATCAATGCTCAATGTGGTTGCACTGTCTATAGCTATGCCCCTGAGTTGTAGTAGTACATGCTTAACACTGAATCCTACCTGAAAAAAGGGAAGTGGGATTGGGCGTAGCTGTATATGCCATAGGTGTATTACTGCCGGTGGTTCATCTTCATGTAGTTCCACATCCTGAAGTCACAGAATTCAGAAATGGTTTTAACCTGTTTGTCTCTTGTAAAAATGTAAATGTGAAACTGCGTCACACCTTTGTTAGCCCTTGTCGGTCGTGCATAAAACTCCTGAACTGACATTGAAAATTATTTGTGTCATATACAAGCTTCTCTGAAATCAGCCCCTGGCTGCCCACTAACAGGTAGTACTTCTCTGCAGTTTCTGTCCTGTTAATTGTCCATCCTGAGGCTGAGCAACCACAAATCCAACCAAAAAATGTTCAAATGAACTAAATGGAAACAAACTTGTTTTTTTCATGTGGTCTTTGCAGTGGCTTGCTCAGCATAGTTTTCGTTGTTGTGCTTATTAATTAATTAAGCACAATAAGCCAAACATACTTAGACTTTTCTGTATACTTGTCAGGATGAGCCGAGTGTAATTCAGTATAATTTTTTGAAGTATTTTTCAAATAACTACATGAAAATTAAACTGAAAATATACTTTATTATTTTTTGAAGTCTTGAAGGATAGACATATACAATAGAACAACACCTGAATCAACTTCCTTTGCTGTAAGAACTGCTTCCTGCTCTATGGCACCCAAACAGACTTCCGCTAAATAACATACAGTAGAGTGTTTGGCAGAGGCGCACACCTCTTCAAAACCAGGAAACGCTTTTCATGTGTTTCAGTTTTCTACATTTTCATATTTTGAAAATCATATCATTACTTATTGTATTGTATGATTGTATTTGTGGCACTTAGTATTAAAAAAACACCGACAGCAATATTTCTCTCCACAATCTGTGTCTATCTTTGTGTCTAAAAATGTCAATCTGAAAGTGCGTCATAACTCCTTTCGCCCTTGTCGATCGTACATGAACTGTGAATCGTAAATCCTTAGCTGAGATAGGAGAGCTAAGATTGTTGCTAGCAAAGTGTAATATCGCTTATTGTCCATCTTGTGTTTTCCAAGAAATAAAAAGGGCTATTTAACGTAGCTATTGATCAGTTAGACGGAAAGCAGCCTGTTCTGTTCATTACTCGGTGGTCAAATGAACCACACACAAGCTCTTCCTGTTTTAACCAGTCTGTTTGACTTCCTGTATTACGTCACTGAGACCTGAGGAGAACAGGGGGGTTTGCTTTCACTCTCTAACCTGCATACACACCGCAGAAATACATGATTGCACTACATTTATAGTGGTTTTGTGTCACTGTCTGACAGCTCTTCCAGCTTAACATCAGGGTGGAGACGATGTGTTCACAAGATCATTCAGTTTTGAGATGCCAAGGGGTGCCACTCGAACTCCTCTAACAGTGTTCCAACTTTTTTGTAAATGGGGTTGAAGAAAAATTTGCAAGATATACTCGGGATTAAGACTCCTCCTGTGCTCCTCCCCAGCTTGCTTGTCCCTCCACACTTTCTCCCCACACCTGCCCGTCATGGGCCTTCATAGCTTGGCCCTGTTCCCTGTGTTTCCCTCAGCCAAACAACCCCCCTTCCTCTTCTTGCGTTTAATTCTCCCTGATTCCCCTCACCTGAGCTTTTCCACCCATCTCTTCGCCTGCTCTTCACGTCTCATTAGTTTAGTTTAGCCTTGTTCAGACTGCGGGCCCAAATCTGTGTTGTGGCATCTCCATATTGATTTGGAAATGTAGGATTGTAGACTTTTTCCTGCCCTGTCAAGAGAATTATGGGGTTTTTAAAGTGGTCCTGTTTAAATGCACGGTCTCCTTTTCTCACAGTATTTGCTGTGGTGGCATTATTGTGCGTGATGATGCGTTTCCATACACTAGATGCAGTCTCTCAGTTATCTCTAACAATAAAACACAGCAACAAATACTAACAATGAGGACTAACTTTACTGGATCACAGGTTACTGTAGTTAGATAAGCATATCATTACACACAGGCAGGTTCTCGAGTAATTTCCATCCAACTAATCATCTACCCATTTAGATATTGTTTTTATCTGTCCATGCTTCGAGATATTGGTCTTTGACATGCCTGTCTGCACTCCATTACTAATGAGGTGAATCAGTGAAATTCTATTTGTGGTACTTAAAAAAACACACTGACAGCAATATTTATCTCCAGAATCTGTGTCTCACATAATTATTACAGTTCCCATAGTTATATTTTCTGCTGAAGAAATAGTCCACACTGAGACCTGTTGAAATTTCCACCTGTTAAATTGTGAAGGAAGCAGAAATCTCAGAGATGGATACTCTGAAGACAACTCACTAAATTCTTAGGTCATAAATTTGCTAAGGAGGAATATGACTACAGCTTTAAAGAATAACCATACATTTCTTTTAATATTTATTTTTAGGATAGCTCACATGCTACATGATTTGGATTCTCTGTAAAAGGTTGCATCCAGTCCTTCTCAGGCCACCAACAGAGCATAGTTCTTTACCTGACCTGACCACCCCATACCACAACATTAGCTCCAGTGGTGAAGGCTACTGATTGTGTCAGCCGGTTTATCTAAACAGCATCTTACACCAAACCCAACACACCACATCCAGCACAGACAGGAGATGCGGAGTTACACTGAAAGGTTCGATGAAAACACAGAATCTGCTGGTGGGAGACATTTCAAAGTTCTTGGATGTGATCCTACCGAGCAGATCTCCAATTAAATAAAAGGCACAAATAAAAGAGTAAAAGCAACTTTTAGGCCACTTTGCCTTAACCACACCCAATGACTGATGGGTAAGTCTTGCTTCCTCAGATGATCCCAAAAGGTTTTAGTGAGATCTGCAGGATTATACAAGATCAAATGCATGACAGGACCTTCAAAAGATTTCAAAATAAAACTCCTTTGATGTCATAACCCCTCCACCACAGCATTACCCCACCTAGGACACCGGAAATGACATGTAAACACACACGTTTGAAACCAGTTCTCCAGGCTCAATTTAACTACTTATCCCCACCATGAGCTCATCATGTGTCTGCAGTGCAGTACATTTACTGATCTGATACCAGTCAAATGTGTCACCTGTCAGGCCAGTCCAGCACAGTAAAATACAGTGTTGTATGTGCAAAGTAAAGTCAGCATGGCTGTAGCTCTTTGCCATGAAACCTTTTGTTAGGCCACACAAAAACACAAAGTGCATGCACGGATCGATTTTAAGTCATGAAACTGTAATTTAGTGACAGCTGAACTAAAACATTCATATCCACTGTGTGTGTTTGTGTGTGTGTGCGCACTGAAAAACATTCAGTATAATAATACATTTGAATTCTGTTACATAAATTTCTCCGTTTAAAAAAAAAGTGTAATTTCTTTATGTCATTTTAAGACAAGATGCACCATTAATATACATTTACTTTACAGCTGAAACGTTATGAGCTGTATGTTAAAAAAACAAAACAGGGGGGACATTTTGTGTGACCAACTGTGCAGCAAGGAGTGCTGCTGTGTGCTGCTTCATGTCTTTCTGGATTTCCTTTTTAAAGCGCTGGATTGTTGCTTTTTCGCCCATCTGTCAGAAGCAGAGTCATCTACTGACCAACCACAATGTTTCCCTCTGCTCAACCAAACAAGGCGCCTTTATTACAGCGACTGCTGACAGTATTTCCTCCGCAGCTAACACTTCTGTGTGGTCCTTTGTGGAATGTCAAGCCTCCATCCACTGCTCTGGGTCCAGTTACCATGGTCCATGTTCCTCCCACTCCATTCCCGCCCTCAAATCTTTCTTTGCATCCCCGGTCAGTCCAGCTTGCGTGCGCCCAGTTTGAGAGGACCTTTAGCAGCTTTGCGCTCCGCCCGTTTCGCCTCCAGCTCTTTCCTCCTCTCCTCCCGTTTCTTCTTGGACAGCTCGGCCTTACTGAGACCTGGTTGAAGGCAAATAGTGTAAATGTGACAGGCGTCATCTGTTTGCAGCTCATTCTGAGCAAATAAAGGTTCATATTTCTAATAAGGGGGGCAGCTCAAAGACTTACCCTGGTTCCCATCCACTGACTCCCAGCTCTCCTCAGCTCCCCAGTCCCCTGTTGCCTCTGCACCCCAGCCTTCGCCACCCTGATGAGGACAAAACGCAACACACATCACTAAACTGAAATGCTTGTACTATCAAGATATGTCTGACTATTTCGCCCATTTCATTGTCACATTTTCTCGACCTACACATCAACTTCTCCCCCAGAGAAAGCAATACTTCGACCTAATTTAAAGGAAAAGGTTTCAATTTGGTAAAAAAGCATATTTGCGTTAATGCTGAGCATTGCCTGAGCAGACTGGTACCACTCTCTTGTCTGTTCCCGTTATATAAAGTCAGAACAAGCAGATGATAACTTTAGCTTAGCATAAAGAGCTGACACAGGGGGAAACAGCTAGCATAGCTCTGAAAATGACTTTTTCTAACCCTTGGACAGAGCCAGCACTTTAAACCTGTAAAACAAATCGCTAAGATTGAGAATGTTCTAACCCTATTAATACAAGATTTTTCATCACTTCCAGGATTCACATTTACATCTTATTTAAATCAAATCAACAGTAATTTAATCTGTCTATATCTTGCTCTCCTGTCTTTCTGCCCCCCACAGTCCTCACCATGGTGGCAGCAGTGCTGGCTGTGTTTCTCTGGGACACGCTGGCGAATATATCGTTCTGACTGGCCCCCTTGGCTGCGTTGCTGGTGTCCCAGTTGTAATCGCTGGCTAACCGCACCCCTTCGGGCAGGGAGAGCGTCGTGTTGGTCAAGGTTGTGTCCGTGTCCTCCTCCCCCCAGTCGTTGCCCCAGCCTTCCTCGCCTGCAGAGCTCTGACCCTGCCCTTCCTTCTCGTTGGACCAGCTGTCGTCGGCGTCCCAGCCTGAGCTGCTCCAGTCAGAGCTCTGCTTTTTCACCGCTGTGGAGGCTGACGACCGGCCCACCTAGATATTAGAAGGATGATAAATAACTGAAATGAAAAATAACTGAAATGACAGAAAAGGCTAAAATAAAATAAAGAAGAACACTGACTACAAAGTTCTTTTCAACCATTATGTTCTGCCTCTTTTGCTTTCCACACAGACCGTTTACCTGCATGCAACCAAAGCCTGCTTGGACGTGATTGGTCAATACTACTCGGATTACAAATGGAAACCAAAATAAAGGTATCTATCTATTGAGATTATGATGCTGATAGCATTGAAGGGGTAGTGTTAGCACTAAAGGCAGTGCTATAATATGGATCCAAATTAAAGGTCTTATACCCCTCTGTCACTGGCCTTCTTTTTAGATGCTGCCATTCCTGACCAGTCAGTGTTCCAGTCATCTGGCTCAGTGTGAGCTTTCTCTGGCTCCTATAAGAGAAAGAGTCATTAATTAATGAGATTTGAAATTACAATTATGTCACAACATAATCTCAGTTATTTTTTTTTTTAGCTAAAAGTGGTGAAATCGTACCTCCAAACTTCCCCAGTCCTCCTCTTCATCCCAGCGGTCTCCTATTGGCTCGTCATCATTGTCTGTTACTTCAAGAGTCTGTGATTGGTTGGCACGATGAGAGGCTGCATGGTGAGTCAGAGAGTCTTGTTGAGTTTTATCTTCAGAACCTGTGATAGAAATAAAAACAAGGTAATTGAAGGGAGATACCATTAATTATACACAATCAAAGTGTGTTTACACGTCTTGGGGGGCATGCTCTACATGTGTGGACAAAGCCATTTGTGGCTCCAGAGGGAGTTCCACGAAATCTGATAAATTGCCTCAAGTAATGTCACCTGGGTTAGGGTCACTTGGGGCTGAACAAGTTTGAAAATGAAAAAAAAAAAAAAAAACTGGAGGTGTGGAGTTGGAGAGGATAAGTGATCTTATCAGACCTCTGTTGCCCACTCCTCATTTTGCTTCGCATCTCAAGGCTTCATTAGCTGCTACTAGCCTAACACACTCAAACCTCCAATCCAACTTTCAGCAGTCAAGTTGCATTGTGGGTAATGTAGGTGCCAAGTGCTGACAAGGAAGATTAATGTGTGGAATAAAAAAGAAGATATCTCTGTTTCTGCTGTATTGATATCGATCCTCATTTAAAAAAAATCCATCATGTGTCCAACAACGTTATAGGAATCAAATGAAATGTGACAATCCTACCAGGTGCAGGTGCTTCATCGGTGGCACTGGTAGGGTTGGTGTCGTTGGCAGGCCCGCTGCCCTCAGCTGCTGCTCCCCCCTCTGTCCCTGGAGCGTTGCGGATCAGCTTAGACGTTAGCGAGGACATGCCAGTCACGGCCCAGCCGGCCCAGCTGGAAGAGGCACCTGCAGGCTGAGCACAGGACGCTACATCCTTTTCTGCAAGACAGACGTGACAGAGAAACAAATATACAAATATGTAAGATGTTATCGCTAGTTTCCTTGCTGAATGAGACATTCAAGTAGAGAGCAGACTTTGCAGCTCAGTGCAGTGTATCACATACCTATATCAGCCAACTTGGTGGGGTCCTCTGACACAGTCTCCAGCTTGGAAAGGAAACTCTTGATGGCTTTAAATGCCTGACAGAGAGAAAAAGGCAGGAGAAAACACCTTGAGCAGAAATACATCAGCATATTCCAGCAAAGACAAAAAAATGGCCTATAGAGGTTGAACATCAGTATACAAGGTTGAATTTATAAGCCAGAGGCGAGTGTCATATCACTGTATTTACTACTATGTTGCTCTTTCATGTTCTTCAGCATTTGTAATTAACTTGAATCCAGACCCATGGTCCCAGTCATGTGTACCTGGTCCCTGACGCTCTTATCGGTGTCAATTGTAATGGCACAGAGGGTGGGCAGGATCCGGGCGGCAATCTCTGTTACACTGTAGTAGTTGTGTGTGGCGGCGAAGCCAAGAACTCCAGCAGAGCGTGAAGCTGGGAAGGGGTCTTTAGTGGCTCGTGAAAAGGCAGAAATCAGAACACGCTGTCGAGTCTGTGAAGAGAGGGATAATCAAATTCCTCCACTTGAACGGATTCTTTCCTGAACTTTAGTACAAGTGTTTTACATGAAATGAATTAAGTGTAGCACAGTGATGTGGGTGTACTTTACCCCAGCATTGAGGTAGGAGGCGATCTTTCCCAGGCAGACGGTGGTGTTGCACCGGATCGGGCCTTGTTCGTCTCTGGCCTGCAGCCGGGCAAAGTGACGCATCAGCTCCTGGTTCAGGTTGGTCTCATTCAGCTTGGGAGCCAGCAGCAACATAGACTGGTGGGGGAGAGGGAGAAACAGACAAGAGTTGCGGCTACAGCAGGCTGACAACATCCAATACACAAGTAATATGTAATAACACTCGTGGCTTGTGGCTTTGTTTAGGCATGAAAACTACCTTAACAGTCTGTTCTCTGATGGCAGGGTTGGTGTCCGTGAAGCCGTGGACAACGTGAGGGAAAATCTGGGAATTGACTGCTGCCTCATTCAGATACTGAATGAACTGCTCCATCTGAGTCAGAGAGAAGAAACAGTGTCAGAGCAAATACATGTTTTCGTCCTTTAACACAGGCCTAAAAAGAACAGATATGGAAATAATTTCCTGCTGTTTTTTTCATCCTCCTTTTACCTAATGTTTTCTTTCCTTGCTCTAGAGCTGCAAAGACTTCCTATTAAATGGTACACAGAAAGTTAAATAAAATAAAAACTGGAGCACCCTATGAGATGGCCAGGTGAAATAGGCCTTGCATACCTGCTGCAGCAGTCGTATCCTCATGGCTCTGTCTGTGGAGGAAAACATCTTCACGATAACAGGGATGATCTTCTGTTGGTACTCTTCTGCTGACAAGAACTTTCCCACCTGGCAGACAGACAGAGGGAGATGACATCAGGGCAAATTTTAAAAAGTGGGTGGAGGGGGCCTGAAATGAAATCTGCACTTATATATTAATACCAGTATAACCGTGTTTTACAATGACTTTGTTTGGAAAAAGGGTTTTATTATGTTTCACTCTGAAATGATCAGAGATGTCTGGATAGGCTGCGGTACATCTGATATGTAATTAGGTGTTAAAGTTGCCAGGGAGGTAAGAATTTACCTTGAAGAGCGGTGTGAGGACTACAGCGCCTGCATTGCCAAACTCGAAGGCGGTGAGCAGCTGAGGCAGGACCTTGTGTTTACAGAAGTCTTCAGGGAAGGAGTCCAGATTGTCACTCAGGTCCTGGAAGAACTGCTGCTTCTCAGCTGGCTCCTTGATCTGGAGTGAAAGTTTGAATTTTACTAATATTATAATCTAATATACTATTATTAGTTATACTAAGGTACAGTTTAAAGTGGTACTTGCTGGTAATTGCTTTATCAAAGTAAACAAAGACCCCCACAGGACAGTCCCATTCAAACTTGATCCACATCTATCGTGATACCCTAGAATGTGACTTTACTGGTGAGATCTGATTGTGGTGCTGATACGAACACCACTGTTACACATGAAGGTGTGCCTTAATGGCAAGTCTGTGGACCTGTATCTCCTCCAGGAAAAGGTTGCTCTCCACAAAGCTGTTGCTGAGAAACCCCCCAGTTGCTCTGGAGTTCTGGAGAAAGCGGGCCGGGTTGGGCCGAGCTCTGGGGTTAGCCCCCACCAGCTCACAGTAATGAGGGACCAGGGCCTTTGGAATCTGTGAAAAAAGAGGACATGAGAGAGAGAACACAACTACATGAACATCATTTCTCCATGTCACAAACGAAGATCATTTTCAGCCATCACTGAAACCATGACGGAACAGGAGGTTCAATTCCTCGCTTGAGGGCAACTGCGCAAGAACATACAGTCTCTGCCACATCTTCTTAAGTTCATTTCTTCTTTACAATCTCAATGTTGTACAGAACATAAAGGGGTGTGAGGTAGATTGTGGTTTGTAGTACTGTGCTAAATAAATAAAACTGACTTGACTAAAACATCTGCCCTTTAATGCAAGATAAACAACCAAATAATGTAAATATTTTGCTTTTCCAGTATTAGGCTGTAATTACGCCATCTTGGCCGGGGCTCCCTTGCAAAAGAGATTCTGTGATCTCAACTGGTTAAATAAAGGTTTAAATAACAATAATAAAGTTCCCCCTTTGTAGCAAATACTGCATAGTAGACGTTTATCTGACATCTTGAGGTATCTATAGAAGATTGAAGTGGAAACACATCATGGAATCAACGACAATGGTGCAGTAATTACACAAAGTAACTGTCTGGGTATCGTACCTTTCCCAGTGAACGAAGAGACGACGTGCGAGGTAGCGGCCCGTTGAACACCTCCCAGATGAGGCAGCCTAGCCGCCACACCTCCCCTGCCCTGCAACAAAAAAGTACACAGTTCAGTACAAAAGTTTCTACAGAAAACTACACAGAAACCAGGGCCAGGTTTAATATCTCATCAACACATTACTCGGGTACTTTTACTGATACAGATATTCCTGTTGCTGCTCCCCTTTTCTTCCTGTGTAACATGTTATTATTATTATTCTGACTTGCTGTTGTGTTTTTTATACCCCTCACTTACCATTTCTCTCCACCGCTATTGGGCATCTCTGGTGGGTCATATTTCTCCATGTCTGGGTAAACAGCTTTGGGGGTAGGAAGTGAAACCCCGCTTGGGTCGCCCTGCTCAGGGGCCACATGGTCGAGGGCCCCGAGCTTCCACTCCCCAGCTCGATCCACAAAAACAGACCACACACCCAAGTTATTATGGAGCAGGTGGCAGTCGTTAATCAGGAAACTAAGAGCTTTCTGTGGGAGGAAGCAAACAGCAAGAGTGGAGTAAGAGCTAACAGAGGACAGGTGGCAGAACTATGACTCCCCTGATAATATCAAATGGCTCATAGCCTTACCACTATCTGGTGCAGTCCCCAGGAGACCTCCAGGTCCCCGCCTCCACCCTTCTCTGCCTGGGCTTTCAGGTGGACTGCCAGGGGTGTCACCTGCTCAGTAACTAGGTACAGGCTCTTCTCTGTCTGTGAAACAACCACAAGTGAAATCAACTATTATTAATATTGCTTTATGTGTGTGTTTGTAACTATTGTGCATGTTTTATTATGTTTTATTCATTACCAGCTTCACTGCTAAAATACTCAAACTCAATGGCTGAATGAAACTCATAATGTTTCATAATAAACATGACTGCTTTCACCACAGATTTTTATGTAAGGGCAAAAAAATGTAATACTAAATTATTACCTGAGATAATGAACTAGAGCAAGTGAAACACAGCACAGCCTTTTATGCACAGCAACATTTAAAAGGGATTTATGAATTATACTATGGACAAGGAGGAAGACAATGAATGTACACCGTCTTCCAAGCTGATAATCAGCTGTCACATTTCTTTTGATACTGATTTTCAGTTCATTCTTTTAGTAAATCATGCAATCGATGCACCAATTTCAAGTGTATAATAATCAGTACAGCATAAGCGGATGATTTTTTTTATGATCTTGTAGAGCACGAAGCACTGGGAGAACAATGTAAGAATCTTCTCACAATATATAGTACTCTACTCTACTCACTACAACTTTCGGACAAATATTACAGGCAAACACACTCACCTCTATCTGAATGTAAACATGCAGAGAAAAGCAGATGGACACTCATTATATGTTAGTTACACTAGTAAACAAACTACTTTGCAAACAAGCTGGGTGACATTTTCCTCTCAACATTATCATAACAATGTGTGGAGACCCAAAGATGGCTGCAAAATCACTCACACACAAACACATACCTCCAATCCATCGACATAAGCCAGGATGTTGGGGTGGCGCAGGGTCTTCATACGCTTGAAGGCAGCCTTGGCTAGCTGGGTTTGCTGCTCTGTTCCTTGTGCTACCTCGTACACAAACACCGACACTGGCTCTCCATTGGTCTGAGGAGACAGGTTGGGTTGCAATGAATCATTCACATAATTGACATGCCATATTTAACCCATTGACTTTACCAGGTTAAACGTTTATACGTTGTAATCAAATTAATCAGGAGTTTAGAATTCAAACACAGAACTATGATTTTTAAAGTTATGACAATAAGCATGCAGGAAGTTGGGGCTTGTTTGCCATAATCCGGCCCTGCAGTGATGATGCTGACAGTGACGGTCCAGATTAAGCTGCTCAAGGATAACAGTGAGGACAGTTGGTTGTGTGAAGTGCTGGTAGTGATGGGGGACGGAACCCTTGTTAATGTGATAAATCATATGCTTGAAAACCATTATGATAACAGTGAAAAACTCAGCTAAAACGGGGTGACGTGGCGAGAAATACGTGTCTGTCCCTCGGAGTAAACAAAGCCTGACCTCACCTCGTTAGCGAATAACTAGCTATACGTAGAGAAAGCAGAAAAAATAATGAGGACTGACATTGACTCGGGGATAAAGATACTGATATATGTGACATGTAACCACGCCGATATGACACCAAATGTCGTGCCTAGACGCTAAATCGGAGTAGCGAAGACAGTAACGCTAGCTTGCCGGCTAAGTGACAGGCCTCCATAACGAAGCGGGCTAACTACCCGTTAGCGCAGGATCGGTAGCGATCTGCCACTTTTACCTTTCGCTTCCCCCGATGTAGAGTCCATATTCCAGACTTTTCTTGGGTGTCTGGCAGAATTTCATATGCAAAGTCTTTGACAGGATCCCTGGCAAAAAAGGACCACATCTCCTCTTTCCTCCACACCTCATCAAACACACAGACACAGCGACAGGAGAATTATACAGACTGATAGAAGAAACTAGCTAGCAAATGGCACGGATGTATAATGGCTCCGTGTAAACTTCGTATGTGCCCATTGGTTCCGCAATAGGTTCCTTTCAGTACAAGTATTCAAATTAAACAGCAATGAAATTATAAGTAAAGTAAAAATTCTTCAGTAGAAAATACGTTAATACGTATGCTGATGTTGTCCAATGTCAACTTGTTATTTGATAGATTTTGTGTGAGGAGATGATTTGCATGAGATTCCCAATTAGTTACCAACATGCACAGGGAAACCACAACTGTTTTTTTTGTAACATATTTCTGAACACAAAGGAATGCACCATTCTATCGAAGTTCAGGTCAATTTTAAAAAACGGTATTTAGAAATGAGTGATTAATTACAAAATTGTCTGGAAAATTGTCTAATAAACTCTTAACTGTCTAGTGCAGCTGTCTTGTAGAGGGTGTCAAAATTATAAATGTTAAATTTGTGTTTAACCAAATTGCCATAAACAAGCAGTCAATGTAGGCCCAGAGATATTTGTTTTGTGTATAGAAAAAAGACCCCTCTCGGTACAGCTCATCCACAGTACCCAAATCATACTGGTGTCATCACGGCTGCCTCTTTGTTGCGAAAGTCCTTTGATTCCCCCCCAAAAATGTTACCAGAAGTCAGCCTTTGGCGCAGGGACCCCTCCTGATCCCTGGAGCCCTTGTCGACCCATTTAGAAATATACCTTGCATCTGAATTGCATGTCTGACATTGTCATGAACATGTTCAAATGACTACAACAAAATAAAGGGCAAAGTAGTGAATGATCAACAGAAATGTGATAGTATTTAAAGACCATTTTCAACTTTTACATAGACAGGCTCTCTAAATATGGGGAACAGGACAAAGTGGTTGTCCCCCCCAAAAAAATTTTAAAGCAAATGTTAGAACTAAAATGTCGCCTGCAGCAAAGCGAAACTTAAAGGACCATACATTTTAGACAAATTTATTAGTAATTTTTCCAGACTGCCTGACACAACCCCAAATGACCCTCCCAGTAATCTTCTGTTTTGTCTATCCTGCATGTATCAACAAGCTATTGGAAGCTCCAACAGAAACAACTCTGTGCTGCACAACTACATGCTCAGCTGCAAGTTTTTGGGCCATGGTGGTCTGTGTTTTGGGGTATCTGCTCCTCCTGATTTGTGTAACTGAAGCATGTCATAGTTAGATTACATTAGATAAGACTTTATTAATCTCACAGTGGAGAAATTCACTCTTACAGAAGCAAAATAAGAACAATAAGCATGCAAAAAAGAACAATAGGAAGAACAAGAACAATAAAGGTGCAAATAAGAACAAACAGAGCAATAAATTACAACTGTGAAAACCACAAAAATAATTTCAAAAATGTAAAAAAGATAAAGAAAATAAGGTATCTTATGTGTAGTAAGTTAGAGGGAAAAAAAATATAGGAAGTGTCAAAGAAAGTGTCATTTGCCCAGCAGTAGTGGATTTGGATGTTTGTAATCAGAGAAGAACAGGGGTTATTGCACATAATAACTATACATTCAAGTTGTACAGTCTGACAGCGGTGGGAATGAATGACCTGCAATAGTGCTCCTTCCTGCACTGAGGGTGTCTCAGTCGGCCACTGAAGGAGCTGCTCAGCTCCTCTACAGTCCGGTGCAGTGGGTGAGAGCTGTTGTCCATGATGGCTGTGAGCTTGGCCAACAGCCTCCTCCACAGAGTCCAGTGGGCAGCCCAGGACAGAGCTGGCCTTCCTGTCCCGCTCTGTGCTGCCCGGGGCCCAGCAGACGACAGCGTAGAGGATGGCAGAGGCTACCACAGAGTCATAAAAAGTCCTGAGCAGGCGTCTGCACACTCTGAGGGACCTCAGTCTCCTCAGGAGGTGGAGGCGACTCTGGCCCCTCTTGGGAAGTCCGTGTCGGTGTGGGGGAGGAGGGGGCAGGTGAAGGTGGTCTGGGGAAGGGGGGAGTGCCCGCTTGGTTGGAGACATGTGAAGAGGGGGGGGGCAGGGGAAATCAAACTGTTGAAGTAACAGTTTAATTTATCCACCCAGCGCTGGTCTCCATCAGCTGTCCCTCCAGCACTCTGTCCAAATCCAGAGATGTTCTTCAGTCCGCTCCACAAGTCTCACGCTTTGTTCTTGGCCCACCTGATCCTCCATTGTAGCTCACGCTGGACTCTCTTCTGCTCCTCTCTGTCCCCTGAGTCAAAAGCCCTTTTCTTGTTCTTGTCTAGCTGTTCATAACTGCATTTTCAAATATGAAACGAAGTAAATGTATCAGAAGAGGACTGCTCGGGCTCATTATTCATCCCCACTGTTCAGCATTGATGACCACTTTTATTAACTAAGTAAGTCAGGTTGTTGACAGGTCAGGAGGCCACTTCCAAAAGAGTGGGAGGAAGCAAACAGCAGGAGTGGAGCAAGAGTTAACCGAACAGGCCCTGATATTATCTAATGGCTCTATGTGCGCCTCCTTCTCTTCACTCAGCTGACTATTTCCTCTTCATATAAGTGCTTTTACTACTGAAAAAATTTGTAGCAATGAGAATGTGAAAAATCAAATGATCCGGGGTAACAAAATTGAGTTTTATTGATCATTTAAACATTCTTACAAAAACATGTTTCTGTATAATTTACTTTTTTTAAAACAAACAAAAATCACCAGAAAAAATGTCAACATTTCTTAGAATTCATTTTCACCATCTTAGATAATAAACCTCAAACCTTCTGTGCAGTTATGCTTCATGCATTAAATGTGAAGTGGAATTGTACACATTAGCTCAACATCTCTACTAGAAACTAACCAGGACCTTTAGGCCAGAAATACAGAAAAATTGACTGATCACAACATTATGACATTTGACTTGGTCCTGCATTTTTTTTTTTTTTTTTTTTATAAATACAGGTTGATAGCAACTGGTTGTGAAACTCATTTTACTCAGATCAGTAATACATGAAATGATCCTTGAGCGCCTACATTACTTTTTCCCCACACAGCATACTAAGAAAAAGCAAGACACCGCAGGGGCTTGAACCCTGTCCCGACAAAGTCAGGAGTGCCACCACCGGAGTCTTTTGCTTTTTTTTGTTGTTGCTGTATTTAAGGGCAAAAGCAAAACCTGGAGGAACAAAACTAGAAGTTTGTTCCTCCAGGAAAAGAAAACCCCGAACACCTGGTTGCTATATTATCCTGACACCGCATGGGGATTTCGCTTGGTCACGAGGCTGAAACTAGAAGAAAGAGACAACTGGTTTCCCCAATCCCCAGCATTCCCCACGACACTGAATTGGCATATGACTGATTCCACGATTTCCTTTCATCCATATTAACAAAACCACGATACCAGCATCCCTGGTGAAACTCAAAGCTGTTTTCCCTTTGCAATTCAGCAGGACTCACGGGTCAAAATGGACAGGGAAGGCTTTGCCAAGTTTACAGCTGTAATGGAAAAACAGACAGACAATTTAAGCCTCCCCACCCCCCTCCCACATACACCCCACACTTATTCCAGCATGACAAATTATGTCAATATGGTAATCGTTTACCGCGACTGGCGTAGAAGCATTTACCACAGCGACGCTAAAGACTGTACCCTAGAGGCTGGCTGTACCAAGTCATCCCATGACTTCCTGCAGAGGTTTAAGTCGCCTGGCTCAGTATCAAGTTAAGATGAACAAGAAATCTGAAAGGAAGAGAGAAGAGTGTTGCCCCACCCAGAGAACCCCTGACCAAATACTACTGCAATGTTTGACAACGACTTCATGAACATTGTTGTGTATTACAAATAAAATGTTATGCAGAGCTGATGTGCATGCAACATGTCGAGTTACACATTAAGCCATGGTATGTTAAAGAAAAATCAAGGGAACCGAAATTACTTAACTTAGCACCCATGAGACTGAAGTGATGCAGTATTAGCGAGACAAGCTTGCAGCTCTTGATCTTAATGTGACTGGATTCTCAGTGTTCCATCACAGGTTAGGCCATCCCAGATGACAAATTAAGACAATTTTTAGGTAATTTGACCTGAGAAACCAAAGGGAAAAGAAAAGGGCACACACAAACACAGAGAGCGGGGCTTCTGCGAAGGACGTCGGGGGGTTCAGATTTAAGCTCAAGCGCACAGGGGGTTGGTACTTCATTCAGGGGCCACACTCATATTCGCTGACAGCTTCCACAGATGGCTTTGCATTCAGAGGCAGGCGAGATCGGAGCGGACAGACGAGAATGATCTGAAACAAAGAGTGAGCTACACAACACACCCACCACACAATACTCAAAGATTCGACCTCTACTCATCTTATGGTTTAAGATGTTAAGCAATAGGGCCCCATGGCCAAAGAGGAATATGCTAGTAAAGCATTGTTGTTACTGATGATTTGAGGTTAACATAAAGCCAGTTCCAAGATGTCATTTTGTCAACTACAACATTGCAGAAGTTTATTTTGACAAGTTAAGCCAACATCTTACTACATGCTCCAGGTTAGAGGACTTCACTCGTGCTTGAACCAGTCTTGCACTCTGATTTCTGTGAAGAGAAGTGTAGGAATACACCCAACCAAAACCAATGCACAATATAAACTAAGGCAACACATTTGCGCTGCACTTCAGACCAAATTAAAGCTGCACCATGCACAACTTTCCTCAGCTACTTCAATTTTGTAAACCTCGCACAGTTGCACGATTTGAGAAATTTAATGTGACCAACCTACCACTTGCACAGTTGCGCAAGGGCAAGCAGCTGAGGTCTAGCTGTTCCAATCTACATACACGTCAAAAGACAACCTGACTCCACTTGCACAAACTGCGTGTTGGTTGATTTCAAAGGGCAGGATGATTCCTGTGTTGTCCTAGGTAGACTGCATTCTTCCTTTGGACTGTTCTGAAAGATCAAAGAGGCAGAAAAGAAACACCCCTATGCCCCCCCTCACAATATCGTAGAACTGACTGTTGTTATCCTTACCCAAATGCTTTACTGCAGATAACGTCAGAATCAATGAAGGTCCATCAAATCTTCCCGTTATCACCAGACTCTTGTTAAGAAAGCACAGCCGTGCTATTTCTACAGTCAAGTATAGCAAGTTGCTTTCAAGAACAATGAGGGCAGTTGAGCCCATTCAAGATAAAGTGACCCCTCTAGGGTGAGAATTTTCTGCTTTCCAACATCAATATTTGATGGATTCAACTTATCTGCCTTCAATTTCCACTTTGAAAAGGATGTCATTCGAGCGCAGGTCACATCCGTGCTCTACAAAGCTCCAAGCTTTAGTCATACCTGAAAAAGCACAAGAAAAGCTCCCCCACACAAGCCCCCAAAAAGAACAAATGCATACCAAAACCGTATTCAATCACAACAAGCTATGCATTTATTATGCAATAAGAAAATCCTTTACAGATAGTTCACTCATTGTATTGTCAATACAAGGCATAGTAACTAATTGCAAAGGAATTGCAATGGAGGCATTTTGCCAGACAATGAATGTTAAGAGAAATGTGACACATTTAGTGACCTTACGTGATGCTCGATGCGCAAGGAAACTTGTACATACAATGAGTTAGGAGAGTTCCTGATGATCTCGGATATTGGAAAGCGCACAGGACACAGCACACTGAAAAATGCAAAGGAAAAAGCCTCTCTCCCCACAATACCCCTCCAAAGAAACAATACAGAACTACAAGACAATTATGGCATTACAATACTGCCTTAGCGAGGACACAAACTGTGACTATAAATTCATTAAAGATTGAAGCCATTTTCCAGAAGAAGCAATTAAATACCGCAAGCCTGAGCGCGAAGGATTCCATCCTTATGAACTGTGGACGTGGGCTTGTAGATTTTTGAAGGGTGGGCCATACAAACTTAATCTGAAAGAGTCACAAATACACAGCCCCCTCCCAACCCCACAAAGCAACTTGAAGCCTGTACAGAATTACATTGACTGCTAGTAAAGAGACTTATTACCACACAGAGCTTCTTGCTACATCAGGAGACTAGTTTTGAAGTTGCTATCCTGCGCGGCAAAGTGTCCACTTGATTCTTGTTGGATGCACCTGGATGTTGCCTATTCAATCCGTTTAGCGTTGGGTAACACGGAGCTGTGAAGTCTAGGAAAAGACTGATTAACGCCCCACAACCCCCCTCCCGTTACCCAGAGATGTGCATGAAAACCCACTTACAACACGTTCCAAATAGTGCAGAATTAATAAACAATCCAGTAATTTATTGAACAATACCAAATACCTTCCTACATCTCTTTAAACTGCAGTGGATGCACATGATCCTGATCCATAGCACTATAGCAAATAAGATGAGTTCAACTTGTACCGAGCGGCTAGCATGGGGGATTCTTTCGATGATCAGCTTTTTGGGGCCAGGCCTGTGAAAAGAAGAACTCGAAACACGTTTTAAACACCCCCACCCCCGCCCCTTTACCCAAAAATCTTCACGAGCCAGGATCAACTATTAGTTCAATACAATTTCCTTTTGATAATAAATACTGTATGCCAGACAGCATGGGCAATGATGAATTCATGTACAGGATAGTTACACCCACGTGTACATTTCATGCATTAACTCACTGCTCGGGTTAAGAGGTAGACGAAGCTGATCTGTACCATTGAGGCGCAGTTGAAGCACCGAAGGGTTGCCGTATACACACATCAATCGGCCGCACAGGAGACCATCCACTCACACTCCAATGTGGAAAACTTCTTTGGGGAAGACCTATGAACAACAAAGGATTGCCTCTCCCGTCGGCTGGGGGAACTACTTCTGATCGCAGGGGTAGAGAAGTCCGATAAGATGTTCTTCTCGTCAGCACACTATCAAGGCATTCATCACAGCAGACACCACCACACTCATGTCAGCGCACAACAGGAGGGGCGACCACGGTACATAACGCTTTACACGGCTTGCCTGAAAAGAGGAAGAGAAAGCTGTGCGAGAAATTGTGTTCTACAATAGTTGTTTCTGGAAAGTAGTTTAGAAACTAAATTCCTGAGAATGTTACAGAGATACCTCTACCCAATATACAAACCAACGCCTTGCTTTAAACTTGTGAAGCTAGAAGACACTTGTGAGCCCTTTCCCACCCTCTCATCACTGGCTGGCTGGCTGGCTGGCTGGCTGGCTGGCTCTGGAACTGCTGCAACTGCTTCAGCGATGGCCACTTTGTGCTGCTACCCTGCCCTGCGCCTCTGGCTCCCTCTGGTGCACACTGGCCGACAGCTGCTGCTGCTTCCTGCACTCTTGGGCCCCCTCTGCTTTTCCTTCCATGCCCTCTGGTCCTCCCACGCCCTCTGGTCCTGTCCTGCCTGGCTCCACTCTGGTCCTCCCCGTGTCCCATGGCCTTGCTCCACGCTGGTCCTGAGATCTTCCTCTAATAACTAAGTCCATTCTTCCTTCCAATAACTAAGTCCGTTCCTCCCCTTGATAACTCAGTCCATTTCCCCCCCGAAAAAAAAAAAAATCTTCTGTCTTCTCTAAACAATGCAAAAACGTTGACGACTGAAAACAAAAAAGTCCATACTGAATCACCCCAGCCTGTGATTCCTTGAGCTAATGCTCAGGTAAAACAGATTTTTTTTTCCCAAGCCACTTTAGAAACTGCAGCCCTCCTTTCTTTGGTCAAAGGTAATACTATCATTTGAAACATGAAGATCCCCAGCAAAAAAGGAAACAAATGAAAACCTCACTTGTGGAGTTACAAAAAAAAGCTTAATAGCGTGTCAAGATACTTGCCTGAACAAAGGCACAGACTGAACTCATTTCTTATTTTAAATATGCTCAAAAATTGATTGTCTTGATTGCTTCTTTGGTTAACAAACAACCACTTGTTTGGATGAAACACAACCCAATTCTATTCAGCTGGTTTAAAAGACCTAATTTTCATTATTAACGTCCTGCTATGGTTCTATTTAATCTCAGACTGGTTCTTCTGTCCTCCCTATTGACATGAGATGTTCATGTGACAACTAGCATATTATTGCTATTCAAAGCCAAACTGCTCTTTTGATGAATCTTTGCATGTTGACTCTAAAGTCTATCTGCCCTTCACTTAAGCAACATTTTGACATTCCGGTCAACTCAAACCTAGTCAGCATCTCACCTCACTGCTTAAGTACATCTATAAAGGGCTATTTTGTTCAATCTTTCTTACAAAATCGGCTATTAAAGGCTAACAAAGCAAATACTTGCGGTGGCTGGATGCAGCTCTGAGGACATGTCAAGACTTGCCGTTGGTAAAATCCTGACCACTCCCTATCCAATTCAGTGACAGTACGTCACGCTTTTTTCAAATCAGCCAATAGCCACCATTTACAGACTGCTACGTCACAGCTGCCATCTTGGGCCAAATACCGTTCCGGATAAGCAAAATAATTTGGATTCGATTCTTTACAAAATACATGTCGGTTAAAGCTATCGTGACAATATTTAAAACGTCAAGCCAACAAGACGAACGCTTGAGAGAAATGGCGAGACAACGTTAGCATTAACTCGACGCTATAATTGACTTGCGTAGCCTGTCTTTAGCTCGACAGCTAACTGACGATAAGTGTCGGAAAAAAATAAAGCATCGACTTCGAATCGAAGCTAAATTTCACTGACATTTACAGCTGGAGCGTTACGTTATTGAACAATAAAAACTCCTGCTAAAAAACACTACCAGGTATATTGTGAATCTTTAAATTGAAGCTAACGTTTACAGCGTTCGAGACAGGGCCTATGTTCACGGACTCCGACAAACACTTAATTCAAACTATTCGCAAATACCATGGTAGGTAGTACGAAACGGCATAAGTTCGTTAGTAACGACTAAATCTCGAAGTATTAGAAGGAAGAAAAACAAGATTTGTTTAACCTGCGACGCCTCAAATCACGACGAATTCGTAGCAATGTAGTGTGAGCTGAAATGGCGTCAGCGGTATTTATACTGTTTCGGTGATTCGGCTACAGCAAGAGGAGATATTCATCCGATGAAAAGTAGTCCCACTCTCACATGAAAAAAAAACATTCATAAATGTCGATTGCAACTATCGAGTCGAGTTCGAAACAAAAAGTCAATAAATGAATCGGCGTGGGGGAAATATTAATGACATATTCTTTAAGATATTACTAATTCACAAAGAGGATGTCCTTTTCAAATGGCTCAGTAACACAGCGAGTAAGCACAGTATGATTGTGTTGATATAGTCAGTTAACTTCAGTGTTTGAGAACGCAAAACAGTGAGGTCAATTAAAATAGAAAAGACGTATTTTGAACACAATGCAGCATTGCAACGAACAGTCAAAACAGCTGACGTCACAGGAACGACTATGCGGATTAATCTTTACTTGTGTGTTATATGGTCCGACAAACCGGATCAAACTAGAATACCATGGTTGAATTGGCGGATCTACTTTCCCTTTACCGCAATGATGTGCTGCTGCTTGTGATTGACGAACAATAGAAAACAGCCAACTCATCTCCTGTAACTTGGATGGCCTGTATTAACACGTTTTTCTCTATGGAGGAAACTCAGTAGTTGTCGTAAAAGCTGCTGGTGCAGTACGTTTTCATGAAATGTATCCCGTGGTATCATAATCGAGGCTATTATGAAGGTATTGACTCATTTACACAAGCATTCTTGGTATTAATTTAGGATTCAGTACCAAGTGTAACGTTTACTCAAGTGATACGCCATTGCAGTGTTAGTGTAGTCTACAGAGTGTACGTGATCAAACTAGAAATAACCAGAAACATCCAGTGCCTGAGAGTGTGTTGCTGTGGCAGGGTGGAAAATTACCAGTACAGGATGCCAAAATGAAAATTACTTTTGTTCACCAGCAGAGGGTGCAGTAAACACCCATTTGTCATGTCTGTCCCAGTACTTGAAAACTCCCTCTCCCTCCCCTGTGTTGTCATCCGATGAGCTGGTTTTCAGCATTGATTACAGTACCCTGGACAAGTCTGGGCAAACTCCCTTATGTAACTATTCTCATGATAGCTCCATGCCATTGATCACACCAGCCGGGTGTAGGGAGTCATCCTGTGCATGAGTTTCAGCCCCACCCAACCCTAATGAATTGATCTTTTTCACAGTTGTTAGACAGGATATAGTCAGTGTCACACACATGTGATAACGATGCCACACCAAGGCCTTTCATGCTATAGGTTGTGTGTGGCTAGGTGTGATACTTGTTAATCAAAGCCATTATGAAGGAGTCCTTCTTAATTTGCATTGAGTGACTCAGTTACAGGTCGTGATAATAACTGGTATTTTTTTTAAATAGGGCTCCGTCGAAGGTGGAGCTGTGAAATTAAACACACTGCCGCAAATGTGGAAAATCATTTGAGAAGATGTTTATTAATTAAATGCCTTCACAGAGAAAATGTTTTGGCAAATCCAGCAAACTGAATACCTGATAGATCAATCACATTGATGCAAAAATCTTATAAAAATTCAACTTGAGTATAAACAGTCTTGATTACAGTTTTGCATCATTGGCAGCAGTGATATACCACCAGATACACTAAAGAGATAGCCGCTACAATACAAATCATATGATATAGGCCTAATCTCTGATGGTGAATGACAAATTGTCCCATGGTATACATTGTCAAATCACCCACCCCTTGTAAGTGTAATTATGCAGGCGTCAGCCTCATAGCAACAGGAAACCTCTCAAAATCAATGGGGAAGCTGTGGGCAGTTCAATATATCTGGTTAATGCCCATATTTGCTCTTTGTATATGAATAAAACTGGTGAAAACAAAGTAAACAACAGATGTCACGCAAGAATATAGGATATGAACATAAAGTATGGAACATGAGGCAGCACAAACATATGGGCAAACTCCACTTCTGTAAGATACATCAGTGGGTTAAATGAACCCTGATAGAGATCCTATCCCACAGGGCTTGATTCGATCGTCCCCTGTATGAGGACAAAGGTCTTGCTCTTTCAGCTGGTTCAATGAGCACCCAGCTGTTACATCAGGCCTGATTCAAAATCAAGCTACCATCCTGGAATTTATACATTGCTACTCACGAGCTGTGACTCCATTATTCTGCAGCTAGCCGTCGAGGCAGACCAACTTGTTTATGTAGGTAGAGGCAATCTGGACAAACTGGATGCTTTGCTGAAACTCTTGGGGATTTATTTTCTGTAGCTACTATTGCAAGGAAACCTTCTGAGGACTGAACTCCTTATTAGCTAGTTTAGAATAGAATTTTTTTTCAGAATACCTTTCCACATCCTGTACCTATTTTTGTGGTGAGAAACAGCAGTAGGTCCAGTCTGAAGCGTTGATCTCTGACATCAACAGACAAGTTGTATCCTTACAGAGTAAAAGATTGTCAAAAATAAAAAAACAGTGCTGCAGAGCAGAGGAAACAGCTGAGTACCAACACGGATCACCATCAGTGCCTCTTGTATTGTCAGTCCAACCAAGGACGGCATCTGCAGCCCTCCACCGAGGAGGAGACAGGTGATGGAGAAGTTTTTCAAACCTGTTCACAGCCCCTGTGGCCCGGATGAGATCATGAAGCCGCGGAAGCACCACCACCACCATCACCTTCACCATCACCAAGACCCTCAGTCACACAGGTAGGATGTTTCCCTCCAGTCTGCCACATTTGTAATCATATAGAGTGAAAGCTACATCTGCGTTTTGCGTCATTAAAACCACTCATTTTCCTTTGCTCTTGTATTATAGGTACACAATGTTCGATGACACAGACAGAAATACGGATGAAAGCCATGGGCGACACCGTCACCATCAGCATGGTCACTATCCCCATGATGGCCGTCATCACGATGCCCACCATCGTCATCAAACACAACAATTCCACCACAGCGAAGAGGATGAGATACTTTATAACCATGAAACACCCGTCTCCAGGGCCTCCTCCTCTTCCCTCTCTTCCTCCTCCTCCTCCTCCTCTTTCTCTTCCTGGTACACAGAGGAGAGTGCAAATGATCCCTTCTCTCTTCGTCATGCTGAGCAGCCACAGCATTCCCTGTCCTGCTCTAACATCGCAGATGTGCGCAGAGGCTTCAGGGAAGAAGAGCCTATCGTCTTTGCCACCATAAAACATGATAAAAACGGCAGTGTTTCTAGTGAGATACATGGGAGCTCACAAAAGAGGGGAAAGCGTGTTTTTTCTTCTCTTGACAGAGGTCACAGCAGAAGCGATGAAGGCCCTCTGCAGGGTAATGAAAGTGATCTCGGAGGGGAACACTCCAGAGCACCGCACATGAACTATGGACCTCTGTATAAGACAGTTAGTTTGAACCGAAGCCTGGCTTTCAGCGAGGAGGACATTCTGTTAGGGGTCTCGAGGGGCCCCAAGAGAGCAGTGTCCTCCAGCCAGCTACCCAGCAAAGGCATCCTCAAAAACAAAGAGCCTCATACTGACATTCGCAAGGCTAAGTCGATGGAGGTGCTGTCCCCAAGAGTTCCCAAAGGACAAGATCCCAGTGGAGTGAAGGGGAAAGGGATCACCCAAGTCGAGGTAGAGCGAGCCAGGGCAAATTTTGTGCAGGGGAAGTTGCAATTCTCAGCCTTTCTAGATGAGATTACAAAACAGGTTATAAGTCCATCAGATCTCACCAGCTTGGGTGTGAGCAGTAACAAAGCAACTGGGAAGACACCCGCTCCAACTCAAACACCTGGCCCAGTGAAGCCTCAGCTGCCACCCAAGAAGCACAGAGAGAGCTCAGGGGAGGAGAGGGAGCAGCATCCGAAACAGCGCAGCAGGCAGGAGAAAGCAGCTCACAGCAGCTCTCGGAAACACTCCGACTGCTCCAACCCCGACAAACTGATCTCATATGCAGCTAAGAACCACCACGGTAGCCCCCCGCCTCATCACTACCCCCACTCTCCCAGCCAGAGTACACACCATGGAAGCAACCGTAAAGACAGGAGGCCGTCGCCCACTGGGGGCCCCTCGTCAGGGGTCAGATGTGCTCGAAGTGGCCCTCACCTCACAGATGGCACCAGCACCAGCCCAGAGCCCAGCCAGCCCAAACAACGCCACCACCGCAAACAGCAGCCCGCTGCCTCCTACGGTCAACATACCCAGCACTTCCCTCAGCACCAGCCTCAACACGTGCACCCTGGCCCTGCTGCAGGGCCGGGCTTCGGATCCGAATCTTCATCCACAAAATCGGACTCACCCAGGGCCAGAGACACGGCCTCCACGGCCACCAGCCACAGCTCGGAGCACAGCGGTCGACACCATTCGCAGCATATGGGGCACTCTAAACAATGCAGGGTGAGTTTACTTTAATAGAATTTCTTTCCAAATTCAAGAGGGTAGAAAAATGACTTGAGTACAGCTTGCATACCTTACACCAGTTTACAAAAGTCAGGGAACATGAATGAAAACATGCTTTAGTTGATAATCATAATTAAAATGCTCTAAACACATATGCATGTATGGTTATTAGAATGTCATAAGCTTGTCTACTGATATTCACCACCCTTAAGGGCAGGAATCATTTAAAAAATTGTGTTTTGGGTGTTAACATCACGGTTCTAAATATTTTAAACACATAAACACATGTTTTTATACATATATTCAAATTAATTACTGAATAAGCTTGTTTCATTTGCCAGTCTTTGAGGATCGCAGTGGAAATAAGTTATGATTTACTAAGAAATTATATTTCTTCCACATCTCATATGATTTATTTATATCTACTTATATGATATGTGGTAATTGGAAAATGTTCATCATGTAAAATCAATGACTTTAAACAAAGGGATGAAGAAACCGTAGCATTATGCCACAAATGGCCTTGAAACGGGCCATTTGTGAGAAAGACATGAATCAGAACTGTTGTGTTGTGTTCAAGACATGTGAAAAAGCGACTCAAATCAAGTAAACCAAACAATTTCAAACAGATATCTGTGCAGAAAGAACAGGATGAGCTGAACGAACAGAGCGTTGCTCCTCTCTTGCAGACGCAGTGTAGCTGAGTCACAGGCTGTGTGGGATGTGTCAAACACTACGCATTGCAAGCTGAGTCATTCTTCAGCAATGCAGTAGATGACAGTCCTGTGCTTTTAAGGGAAACTCCTGCTGAAACTACCCGATTTATCAGTACAGTAGTTAAAATGGTACAGTTGTTTGTTTTCAGGGATCAGCCTTGATCAACCGAATGCTCAGTGAATCCACTTTGTTGGCAGAGAAAGTTACAATGCACATCATACATGAGCTGAGAGAAATCTCTCACACCAGCTCGCAGTGGCAGCCAGCACTGAGCAAACTGTGATGGTGAGCTGGCTGGATAAGAGCACGTATCACATTGCTCTTATGTAAGAATCTGCTCAGGCTTGCACTCTCATGTACTGCTAAACAGACATAATATTACATAACATTGCCTTTTTGTATGTGGTCAGAGTTTTTGCCAAGTAAAGGTTTGGTGAATTCACACATACACACACCTACATGTACAAAATCACACATGCAAAAGGGAAAATCCCAGCAACACTTCAGTTTCTCAGAACTAATCAATCAATCCATTTGCGGGCGCTGGTCTGCCATAACTCTGTGGTTTATTCAATCTGTCATGTCCTCAGTAATGGACTGATGGCCCATCCTTGGTGTATTCTGCCTTTTACACAATGCATGCAGGGCCAGGCTCCAGCTCTCATAACCCTGACCAGCAATGAGTGTGTACACAAAAATAACTGGATGGAAAGATGGATGTGACGCCCTGTTTATGGTTCTTTACGTATCTGTGCTTTTTCACCTACAGCACCAGGCCTGCAATCAGTCGCTCGGCATGTTGCTGCACATTGCAGACTCAGATCAGCAGCTTTAAATGGCTTTGTTCGCATGCTTACAGTGGATATCTGCAGTGCGTGTTGTATTTGGACAGCGGTGTGTTTTTCATTGCTTTGGCTCTACTCCAGCACGCTGGAATTCAAATGAAACAATGAGGCTGAGGTTCTGACGTCCAGCAAGGGAGTTTAGGGAGTGTTAATGTCCACAAGTTTGACAGGGGTCATGGAAGGTGGATGTAGATGCCCTCAAATTAAATCTGAAGTTGGTCCAAATACTTATGGATTACTCTGTATGAAAAGCAAACAAAGCTAGTATTATATCCTAAATCACCTAATGCCTCCTGCATGAGTATTATTCTCTTATCTTCCTTTTATTCTGTTTCTAGGACACGCTGTGTGATGCCGATCGTCTCCAGTAAGTGTGTCATATATTTCCTGCCTGCTTGCTTCACATTTTGAGTGATGCTTTTCATACATTTCTCTCTACCTCATTCTGTTCTCTCTCTGTCTATCTCCTGATGGGTCAGTGGTTATTGATCGCATGAATGAGCATCCTCTCTGCCTCCGCTCCGCTGTTAACAGGAAGAGGTGTTGTTATGGAACTCCTTTATATAACCATCTCTGTGTAGTTATAAGAATATGTGAGAAACTAAAGATAAGTAGGACAAAATAACATAAACACCAAATGAAAGCCCTCCCGTATGTACTACATGTCCATTCATGCAGTCTTTCCACTCTATTCCTCTAATATGATTTAGAACAATTTGGCTGATGCACAGATGATCTGATCTTTTTGAGTCTTGATTCTTTTGCTGGCATTCAACCTGTGTAGCAGCCATCTTTGTAGTGTTTGTTTGAGAGTCAAAGCCCTGTTTTTATTATTTTGCCAAAGCCTTGTGTGTTGTAATGAAGTTGATATCAGCATAATATAACATGTGGCAGTAAGAATGGATTTTTCTTCAAAATCAAAAAATATATTTAAAAATCCTGACTGTGCATGAGGAATAGATTCAAAACCTGGAGGCATCTGAGAGAACGACTCATCTGGAATGGTTCTTGAGGTCACTAAATGACAGCCTCTTTAAACTCTGGACCTTGATTATATGCCTACTGTATAGGTATTGGTATCCAGATCCAAGAGGGCAACTAAATAATCTCTATTGTAAATATGTTCTCAAACAAAACGTAATCTCCCATCATGCCTCTGTGTTCAGGGCGCTGCAGGAGGAGAATTCAGATCTTCACCAGAACTTGTTGCAGACTGTGGTTTGCATCGAGAGCCTGGAGGCGGAGTTGCAGAGGACCAGGGACGAGCTCAGCCATGTCAAGGAGAAATATAAAAGGTTTGGCATCACGAACAGAAGGAAAGTCAACATGCAGGATGGATTAGCATTAACAGTTTATACACCTTGGCTTGTTTGCACAAAAAACTACTGAAGATTGCATGGGGCAGGACAACATCGCTTCCATTGTAGTACATAAAGAACAGCATGGGACTGATTCAGGCTGAAATGGTGTGATGTGTGCACACACACCGGTTACAGAGCCAATTGTAATCAATAAAAAGCCATCAAGTCAACCTATGACTTTACATAACAGTGTGTATAGATTAATTGACCCATGGAACATACTGCATGTAGCTCCTGTACATTTCTGTGGGTCTTTTCTGCTCTGCAGTGACACATTTTCCCTGGCCAGCAGAGACAGGAGGCTCAAGGCATCTGTCCTTTCCCTTCACACTCGCCAGTGAGAGGCTTGCCGTGACCCGAGCCTTATCAAGCCTGTATTTACCACCAAACAACAGCTGCGGCCTCGCAGGCACATACCACACCTCCTGCAACAGACAAATGGAGTGAATGGTCACCTCACACTGGGCTCCAGTTTGGTGTCAGCTGTTGCATATTGATTAGAAGGGTTTGTGGCTGCCACTCGGCCCGACAAACAACTGTCTTTAACCCTAGATATAAAAAAAAAACAATATGGTAGAGTGGTGTGTGTAGAAATAACACTAATAATAGGTCATTCAAGTTGCATGGTTTATTCTGCTTTCTTCTGTGGTTTTTGCAGCCTTCTAGAGACCCACTCTGGGACCAAGCAGGCCAACAACCTGCTGGGGGAACACCTGCACATAGCGGTGAGAAGACTCAATGGAATGATAAAAGAGGGGATTTTGTCTCCCTGCATTCACAAACCCTGACCTACTTTCATTGTAATGCCACCTTCTTGTATGTCTCGGTGTGTTTTGCGTGTGTTTGCGCATGTGCAGTCAGAGAGCCTGAGCAGTGAGAGGAAGTACCTACTAAACCGAGTGTCGCAGCTGAGCTCAGAGTTGGAGGACGCCCACAGGACCATGGCAGCCCTGGAGAACATCAATGTGAGCACAGTGCCATCTACTGGACGTCCAGGCTCACTTACACATAGTGGAAGTAGATACAGAAGACACAGCGACAGTTTGAAAATGTTTTACTAAATGCATTATCGGGGTAGATTAGTCTTAATTGTTGGTTAGGTGGTTTATTTGACTATGTGAAATCTAATATTATGAAACCACATCAGCCAGCGTCCAAACATTCACGTCTGTGCATGTGTTTGAGGTGGCTTCTTCTCTTATCTCAGTTTGAGTGCTTTATCACACTCAAGTAAAGATCATATACCTATTTTTGTCTGCTTATGTGCATTAAAGCATGAACAAATTTTTGGACAGGCCAACCAGGCACAGGCCTGGTGCTGCAAGGGGTCACAGGGTCCCAAAGATAGACACTCTAATTTAAGTGGCTGTTATTAAAGACAGTTATAAACATTTCTCATTGGAAACTCAAAAAAACTCAGGATGTGACTGCTCCTGATCCTTTAACTGTGAGTAACTGCTGATATTGAGTCTGATTTCTTTTTATTTGCTTGTGTTTTGCTTTTTTCCTACATAAACAGCTGCACAAAGCTCACTTCAGCCAGCATAAGTTTAAATAAAAATAGAAAACAATTCAAATATGCTTTCTAGCAGATTAGCTCTACTTCTAAATCTGTTTCCATATTGTCTATATTTTTTATATATATTTGATTATTTGAACAGAAATTGAAAATGGAAACTATGAGAGAAGTTTTGAAGAGAAATGTCTCTTTAGTAGAACTGATAGCAACTCATAGACATCTGAAAGCTGTGACAAGGAGCCACAAGCCGACACTGCTCAGGATCCCTCTGTTTCAATCTGTGTTGAATTTTATAAAATTAATGTTCAATCATTTGCAAAAATGTTGCAAAAAGACACAAAATAACCTGGAACAATGCAGGTGAGGCTGTATTTCTTCCTCTTTTGCATGGATTGAAGTCAGAGTTCATGTTTATGTTTGGTGTGTCAACCACAGGTGCCGTGCTTGATAAAGGAGTTACTGGAGAAGCACTTTGATTCCCCTGAGGCCATACAGAAGTTTCTGACGACCCCTACTCCAGTCAGCCATTCTACCACCGCTCCACAAGCAGGCCAATCCCACGCTCCTAAAACGGATGAAGCAGCACATGATTGGCTGACAAAATCAGAAGCAGGTCCGCAGAGGGTCACAGCCTTCATACCGTTTAAACACGGGGTGCCGACAGCAGGAAGTGAAAGAAGTCCCTCGGGCCAGCACGAGTCCAGCCACAGCCCGCCTTTCTCTGTAGCCGACATCAGCACTGCTATCTGTAAGAATCTGGCTGCCAGTTATGCTGCCAGACCACAACCTCTCTACCCCCAAACCCAGCAGCAGCCTCCCCTGGGCGCTGACCACGTCGACACCCCTCCACACCTCCAGCAGGCCCACGTGGGTGGTGACAGCTGGGGTGGGAAGGGAGGGGTGAAAGTAACACTTTTAGAGCAGGACGTTGTGGATGTGACATCCATGTCAGCCCAGCAGATCCTGGATGAGTTCATGCGGCAGCTGCAGCCCCATAAGGAGACGGGTGGAGGGAAGGAGCAGCAGGATGGGCAGGAGTGGGCGGGTGGAGCAGAACATACAGGCAAAGTGGCAGACTGAAAATGCCATGCAAAAACATGGCAGGATGAAAGTACAGTCCCATGTTTGAGCATGGAAATATGTTTTCATTCATGTACGTCAGTGCTGTCAGATGTAAACACTATATTCCCAAAATAGCTTTATAAACTTCATAAACGGAAGGAAGAAAAGGAAGAAAATTCTTTGCATGATGTTGAAACATAGCAACAAACCAATTCTTCAGATTATTCAAGTATCAACAACAATGCATTAATAGCAAGGATGCAGTATAATTAATTTGTTGTATATTACATATATCTATAATATTTCGTGAATTTCCCTGTTGGCTTTATGAATATATTTCCATATAAGTGATCATTCCAATAATGTGTTCTTTACTGTCTATTCCCTTTTCACTGTTACCTGGTAATCCTCAAATAAACAGAGAGCATGTTGGTGGCATCTGCATACAAACCCTCCATGGTCACTGTTGACAATAGTGCGAATCAAAACGGCCTCTGTGTTTTAGATAAGTGACAGCCTTTTTTAATGTGGCGCGGTGCTGAGCGAAGTGGGGCACACTTACCTCTTGAGGCAATGCATCTGCTTTGGAACACATTTCAGGGAGCTCATGATAGTCATCTTTCAACAGCCTGCTGACACAACGTCAGCATCAGTGAAAAAGATGTCACTTCTGCTGTTGTTAATAGTGATTCAGCCAGGCGGAGATACGGCACCTCCTGAAGTTTCTACACACATTATCTCATTTGTGTTTGCTGACATTCATTTTTAATGTTTGTTTTGGATATTTGTGAACTTCTTCTGGACCGTAGATTGACATCTGATACTCAGAGCAGGTACATTGCTCATGAACTGATGTGAAGTCACTAAAAATATTTAAAATGATTCACTTATTTACAGGAAATGTCATTTTAGCTTAGCAGAAAATGTAAAATGTATTACTTTGTGTAAATATTTATTGACTGTGTATATATATATATATATATATATAATACATCCCTTCCTTTCTGAAATATTATGGGATAGATGTTTAAGATGATGCACACTTAAGAGACTTGAAGGTAATGTGAAGGTATTGGGACAGTGTAGACTGGATGGAGTGCAACGGCAGCACATTAATGTTATTTTACTCTGTATAGCTCCCATCTCTCATCAGTAAACACTTTACCCTCTGCATTATGCAGTTCTGAATACTGCAAGCCTGCATCAATTCAACATGTAACCGTGTCATTTCAGCTCTTCTACCAATAAAAATAATCATCTTTAATTAATGCAACATCTCATATTACAGACATCTGCTCATTATTCATGATTTCTTGTTCTCCCTCGTCTTGTCATCAACAAACATCATAAGGAGTTCTCGCTCTTTATATAACAAACAACATGGGGACAGCTTCGCTATTCTTAGCTGTGGTGAAAATGTGATATTTCTTTGATATTTTATTTATGAAACATTTCCTTTTATTATATATATATTTTTTACAAGACAACAAGCCAAAACAGACAGACATGACGGACTGAGGGTCAGAAATAGAGTCCCGGAACCTGGAAAGGCTGAGGAAGACCAAGGCTAGAAATCTGAAATCCTATCCAGTCAAAGCATAATACAATAAATACAGCAAAATACAGTCAGATGCAATTAGTTCCCTTCAAGTATTTTAAATAAAGGATCTTAAGAAACCTGGGGTGGGCATTGCACAGATCAGACCAAATGTCTTCAAGGTATTGACAAGAAACAAGAATGTCATTTAGCCATTTTTAAAGCAAAGAGGGGAAACTAACCTCCACTCTGTCAGGATAACCCTTTTTGAAAAACACAAGGGGCTCGCTGCGATGCTGGTGAAAAGTCAAAAAGTCGGAGCCGGCCAAAATCACAGAGGGAGACTGTCAGGGATTAGCAGTCTGCTGTATGAGTCGCTGTACAAATGAACAATGTCATCCCAGAAACTGATGAGCTGAGGCAAGACCAGAGGAGATGGAGAGCCATCAGCTGACTTACACTCATCACAGGTGGCAGAGACCTAAAATGTGATATTTGCCTTTAATTTGTTGCAATGAAGACAGAAAGCTCCAAAATTCTCCAAGAACGATTCTCTCTGTGCCTTTGGTTTAGATTTAGTTTCAATAGCCAAAATATGTTTTTCTTAACAAAATGTTGGCTGGCCTGATCGACTAACCAACATCTCTGCCACTAGAGGGCTGAACAGGTTCACTCACGATGACAGTATGAACTAATCTCTCCATCAGTCTCCCTGCTTAAAGACATCACTGCAAATGTGATTAATGTTGGCAATAAACGGATCATTTCTGTATATGAGGAGAGAGTTTGATTTAGTTTTCTGTTTGGTGTGTCATAAGAGCTGGCAACACGAGACTGGCTTCAGCCTAACTATAGCTCTGACTCAGGCTGTCATAAATACTTATAATAACAGTTTAATCCTATTGATGCAGCCCCACCAGCCGTCCTCCCCATTGCTCTGTGTTCATAATCCCATACGAGCATAACTCTCCTCTCCCTTTACATGAATTAGCCTCTCCCACATGA
This sequence comes from Chelmon rostratus, assembly GCF_017976325.1. NCBI lineage: Eukaryota > Metazoa > Chordata > Actinopteri > Chaetodontiformes > Chaetodontidae > Chelmon > Chelmon rostratus. The sequence continues at coordinate 16,725,854 of NC_055666.1, forward strand.
GTTCATTTATATTCACCTTATTTGAGTCAATTTGTAAATCAGTGGGTGGGCTGCCTCAAAGAAAGCAATCAGCACATGTGGTGTACTCCATTTTCAACATAAACCAATGATACCCTTGTTTCTCTTTTCAGAGAACACAGTTGGGTGTTGTGTCACAGTAATGCCACCTCATAAATACTGAAGGAGGAGGTTTTCAGCTTTGTTCACTTGGAACAGACTCGTCTGGTTTGGATGGAGCTGGTTTGAGGCCAGTATAGTGTCACGTTTGCAGTGGTGGAAAGTAGCTAAGCTGATCTACTGTATTTTAATTGCATATTACAAGTTTATGCTACATTATTCTTCTATCCCACGACTTTCAGAGGGAAATATTCTTTTAATGGGTGTTAAAGCTACAGAAGGTAATGTATTTTAAAAGCATTTTGTTTTATTTGTTGAAAAATGTGGCATCTGTGGCTGTCGCAGGCCTGTAATGAATTCATTGGATGGCCTACCTGCTTGTCTGCTGACATACTTGACTGCCTGCACCCTGCCTGTACACTCATTATGCGTGACCGGTCTTCCTCATGACCAGGCATGAGGGTTTATGGGATGTTTTCGGTTGGATTCGAGCCTACTCTCGCTGGTTTCTCAGATGTTACCAACATCAGCTTTAAGTACTAACTTGGGCTCCTCAGTTGTTAGCAGTTCCACCAAAGAGACATTTAGCCTCTGAACTTCTGAGATGGTTTCATCAAGACAAATGTTCCAGGAGGCAGAGTTATCTAATAACACACACACATACGCACACACACACACGAGAGAAAGAAAAACCTCAGTACTGATTAAATATCGGAACCATATATTTTTCTACTTTTCTCTCTTTCTCCTCTCTCTGGAGCCTTCAGATGTGATAATTCTCTGTGGGTTCATCACTGCCAGCGACACCTTTCACATTGTTTTCACATTGTCATTTGATACATGGGTATTATAAAAGAATAGACTATAGAGCATGTGTGAAACATACATGTGTACTTTTACTGCAGAGTGATTTTCACTTTGAGTATTTTAACATTGTGATATTGGTACTTTTACTTCAGTAAATGATGAGTGCTTCTTCCAGCACTGAACACTTGCCAGTGTTTGATTTAGACCTGGACTCTCTCCTCTTATTCCGTATCTTTGCTTTATCATTTAGTAAATTAGTTTTGCTTGTTCACACATCTCATGACCTTGCTACCATTTAGCCTCAGCTAATTGTGTCCATGATATCTATTCTGTTACTGAGGTGTCCATGGTGTCCAGCCTGTGTGTATGGGTTTCAGGTAAGTCCACCTGTAGCCAGTAGTCCCTCCCAGACTGCGTGTCCATCAGAACAAGTTTGCTGATCAGACACTGGCCTGCTTTCCCATTGGCCCCTGGACTTTAATAGGATCCGAGGGACTCTGTTGGGGGATTACGGCTCCAAACTCTCGACTTCGGCCAGTCTTTGTGTCCTCCAACCATGGGTACAGCGGTTTAGGGGGGCGCCGCACCTGCACAGACCCAGAGGGGCGCCATCAGAAGACAGCATCACGTCAAGAGGAAGAAATCGTTGGTTTCAGCTTGAAGGGGGGGCTACGGCGGTGTGACCAATCAACTTGAAGGGAAAACCTATCATCTGTGGAGAAAGGAATATCTCTTTTCTTCCTCTTTTTACCATTTGACAAATTTCTCACACTTTTTCGTGGTTTTGCTGCACTGATTTGGATTATAGGAAACCTTTTTGGGACAATTTCAGCATCCAAGTGAAAGCTTTTTGGATTATCCTCTGAGGTCGGCTGTGTCCTTTACCATCTAAGGGATCTACCTGCTTATCCCCTCCACCTGGAACAACTTAGATGAGCTCAACCTGCTAATAACTCACCAAACAACAAGAGCGAGGCCTGCACTGATCACTGTGTTTCTGCAACATTGAAACCACCCTTTTGTGACCTCTGTAGGGTTTGTCTTGTCTCTTTGCATGCGGCTTGCCTCCTCTGGATAGACACTCACACATTTTTGATCAGACTTTATTGAACTCTTCTTTCTTCTCTCCTGCTCCCTTTCTCTTGGTTTTGTCTCCCGTCTTTGGGTTGATCGGTGCATGGTAGTGAGCCATGGTGCTGCTGAAGGTGAAGTTCAGCCATCCGCGGCGGGTGCGTCTGGCCCAGGGCCTGTGGCTGCTGTCCTGGCTGGCAGTGATGTGCGGGACCTTCATCTTTTGCCTGGGGGTTTACCTTAAGACAGAGCTGCTCCGTAGGGCCGAGGTAGAGAAGGGGAAATCTGCTCACATGCACACAAGCACACACAAATTAATGCAAAGTTAGCCTAAAGACTAAGAGGGCAAAGTCTAAAAACAGCTACATGAATTGCACAAACATAGGTTTGTATGCTCAGACTTTTGCCTTTGCTCGTGGTTGTTTACTGCTGCTGCTTATCAGTGACTTTTATTCAAACTTAGCTCTATGGCTTAATCCACAAATACAAACATGCAGCACACAAAATACCAGAGTAAACATACACACAGTGACAGTCAGGCATGTTAAGTCATGAGGGTGTAGTGTGGTAAATTGCTTCGTTAAAAAGAATCAACATTTTTTTCCAAAGTCTTTCTGGTTCATTGTGTATTGAATTTAGGTACTGTGACCAGCAGGTGAAGGTCATGACCTCCACAGGGCTGGTGCATTTGTTCAAGCCAACCAGTCATTGTGCCGAATTGATCACTGATTGATTTGGATAGGTTGAATGCACTGATATCCAGCGGGCCACACAGGAAAGCTGCAGGCCATCAACACATGCCTCCAGATATTTATTGATCGCCACTCAGAGGACCAGATTCTGTGATCTCTTAGTTGTGCAGGAAGTGTTATTGAGTTAGCGTGGAGCTAAGTGTCAGGAAGCCAGAAGTGATTCGAAGAGTCGAATCCTCACATTTGGCAGCGTAGATATCGCAGGATGATAATGCTAGAAGGTGTCAGATCTGGGCTGAGATTTTTAACGGTAATTTTAAAACAACAATGGGGCAAAAGTACTTTTTGAAAACTCAGCCAATGATAGATTCAGCCGTTAATTGACTTTTGCTGTAACCAGGGCAATTAATTAAATTTGTCATCATACTTCTGTAGTAGCTTTTGCATCCAGTTTATCAGCAGCTAATTGAATCACTCGACTCCAGGGTCATTTTTAGAATAGATAAGGCTAACTGAATGCAGGATTATTACCTACTGAAGTGGGCAGAGGAAATGACAAATTGATCTGCAGTTGGCTGCTGCTCTTGCGGCTGCTACTATCTTTCACTGTGCTCTTCCTTTCTTGAGGTGATGGACAACACAGAGATCCACGTGGTGCCCAACATCCTGATGATGGTGGGCCTGGTCTCCATCGGCACCAACTGGGTTGCCAGTCGTGTGTGTCAGGACTCCCTGGACGCAAGCCGCTTCCCCCGTTGGAAAGTTCTCCTGCTGGCTTGGTTTGTCGTAGCTGCACTGCTCTGTTGTCTGCTCATCGCTGTTGTGGTGCTCAGCTATGCCCTGCAAGGACGCCTTGAGGAGTCCCTGAAGGTGGGGGTCACTAGGCTGGGTGATGTCTGGCAGGTCAAGTGGTAGAGTAGGTGCCAGTATGGTCTTGGGGGAAAGAGATCTGTGCCATAACAGGACGGCGTTCTCAGATCCTCAAACAAAACACAAGATGTAACCTGAAAGACACAACAAGCTGCCGAAAGTCAAAGGGTTCTCACCAGATTTGGGCTGGAGAGAAAGGGGTTATCCTACATTCCTGCAAACAAGTGATGGGTGCAGATAAAAAGAAAATGTGTACATTTATCTGTGTTTGAGTTACAGTTAAAGTGACAGAGTAGAGCTCTCACCCTTGATCAAATGTTGCACTGAAACCAGAAAAATCAACCCTGAAAATGATCTATGTCTTTACATTTTACAAGTTTTAAAGGCTGTCAATTAAAAATCAAGAAAGCAGAGATAATTAAATTAAAATAGGATTCAAAGTAGAGTGGAAACAGCATTTGTTCCATGCAGTCAAGTGAAACAATTGATGAAAACATTAAATCAACTGAACACTTCTCTCTCTCTCCACTGCCAGGTGGGCCTGAGGAATGGTATTCGGTTCTACAAGGACACTGATGTGCCAGGCCGCTGTTTTCAGAAAGAGACCATCGATCGTCTGCAGATGGAGTTTCGCTGTTGTGGAAACAACAACTTCAAGGACTGGTTTGAAGTTCAGTGGGTCAGCAACAGATACCTGGACTTCACCTCTAAGGACGTCAAGGAGTGAGTGAATCACACTGCCGGGCTGAGCAGATTATGAGATGCAGGGAGGGGAGGAGAGACGACGAACTAGAACATGAAGAAACTGGACTGATGAGGGCTGCACGGGGAAGAGATGAGAAGGGAAAGAGGTCTAGATGAAAGACAGATGAGCAGACTTCACATCCAAAAAGGTCAAACAATATGTTAGAGGAAGGATAGACGGGCGCTGGGAGGAAAAGACTGATGTGAAGGTAGAGGAGGAGTTTATTAAAAATAGATCTGGCCTTTACTTTTAAAGAGAATGACAGAAATGGATGAGAAGGTTGGTTCTGAAGCAGGCAGAGAAAGGTTGGTCAAAGATGAAATAAGTGAAAAGGAATGAGTAAACAGAAAGGTTATGACATGATGACTCCTCTATAGAAGCACCGCTCATTTCTCACTAATGTTAAGTGTGTATTGAGCTTGAAGTCAGGCCTTTAACCTGCCTGAAAATAACACTTTCTGTGCTTCACCGCCAATAAAATGCCCTTCTCTACCTTCATTTCTTTGTCACCCCTCTTACTCTTCTCTCATCTCCAATCTGTTCCCATCATCTGTCCCTCCAGTCGTATCCGGAGTAACGTGGACGGCCGTTTCCTGCTGGACGGTGTTCCTTTCAGCTGCTGTAACCCCGCCTCCCCTCGCCCCTGCCTGCAGTACCGCCTGACGGATAACAGCGCCCACCACAGCTATGACTACCAAACAGAGGAGCTCAACCTGCACAACCGCGGCTGCAGGCAGGCTCTGACCGATTACTACATGGAACTGATGAATTCAACTGGTCCTGGTGTGCTGTCAGTCATCTTAATACAGGTGGGACTCATGATGAACACTTCAGCTATTCTTTAATTGCGGTAAAATAGAAGAAATACAGTATTTATAAAGGCACACAGCTTTCATTGATGTGATTGTGTTTTTAACTGAATATATAAGATTCTGTCATGTTTGCCCCCCCAGGCCCTCATCAGAGCGTGGGAAGTTTCTCACATTTTTTCTGAAATTATTCACACACAAACACACACATAAAAAAAAAGAAAAGATTTTTAGATAATGGTTGTCTACCGATCGCCCTGACAACCGCCAGAAAGAAAAAACCTCACTGACACACATTGATTTCTGCCTTTTTAATCAAACATGCGCTTTCTATCCTTTGCCAAAGAACAGTATTGATGGCACATTCTCTCCAGATCCCAAACGAGACCTCAGGCTGGCACAGGATGTTCACACACATGTTTAACAGTGCATCGTTACACACTGCCTACAGCTAATCAAACAATCTATACTTTTAAATGCAGCAGCTCAGTATGGTGCTTTTTCCAGTCCTGCATGAGGGTGATGGAAGGCTGCCACGAGAAGACTTAACAAGGCCTCAAGCTGAGCTGGAGACCACGTCTGATTGTCAAGCAAAAGCCAAAACCTGCTTTGAATCATGCAGCTCGAGATCAAAAGAACGGAAGAGTGCGAAGAAAAAACAAATGTTGTGCATAAGCTGACTGTGTCACAGTTGATTTAGTTTGCTTTATTTGGACTGAGCAGTTTTTACTGGACATAGTTTGGATCTTAATGTTTGTGGAAGTGAGCTGATTTTGTGGAAGGAGCTTTATGAAAGTAATTAGGGTGGGGAGGGCAGGCTGGACCTTATTTTTCACCTTTTAGATGTACCCTTACCTTAATCTTAACATTTGACATTAATATGTTGATGGAATAATAATTTAACCCCCTCACACCCACTAATACAAACACCCAATAATTTTCATACACTCCCTAAGTGAATATTTTTTGTATTGACTCAGATGAACTCATCTTCATGCATCTAATCCTGCAGTAAAAAATGATTATTGCTATGATGTTGATTCTTCCTGGTCAAAGAGATTAAGCAGTGCTACTTAATTCAAATCAAAATGCAAAAATAACTTCTAGTCTAATGCAAAATGTGTTTTATCATACATGCAGAATAGGAACATACACATATAAAAATATAGACATATGCAGAGAGTTAAGAGCAATAAATATGTGCACTATTCCTATCTTAGTTAACAGGTTAATGTCAGTTGGATTGAATTACTTTTTGAATATATTTGTAGCCAGATGTTGTCAGGGCTTCCTTTTTATGATATTAGTGTTGATAAATAACAAAGTCAGTTTTCATGAGTCTATCGTGCCTTCTGGCCATCCCATTTTGTGACAAACGCTGCATACTGCCGCTGATTTTATGCAGTTTTTACAGCATCTTCATTGTGTCTTTCTGTCCAGATATCAGTGCTCGTGAGCCTGCGGTACCTGCAGACGTCCGTGGAAGGAGCCATGGCTCTGGAGGACCCAGAGGGCGACAGTGAAGGTTATCTCCTGGAGAAGGATGTGAAGTCAACCTTGAAAGATCTCAAAGCCAAAGCCCTGACCATGCTTAAGTTCGATCAGGTTGACCCCAACGCTGGCGAAGCATCCCCCGAGGCTGCGGATGGCGAGAAGGCTGCTGATAACACTGCAGAGAAGGCTGCTTCCCCTTCTCCTGCAAGCTAGAGGGGGAAATTATTGAAATAAGAGCTGAGGAGGAAGGGATGCAAGGGGGGGCGGAGGGGCTGAGTTTTCTTGGTCGTGTGGGTTGGCTGGTGGCAGGTAGAACACCTGTTGGGTTTTGACACGTTAGGCTTGATTTACGCTCCACCAATGCAGCAGCCGCACGGCCAAAACAAGGCAACACATAGGGAATCTTATCAAGCCCTGCACACCCACACCAAATCTAACATCTCCTCAGTGCAGGACCTCATGAATGTGTAACCATCAGAGAGCCTGTTCAGGAGATGTGTAGCACTTTTTGTTGTAACTAGAAGAGAGTACATTCAGTTTAAATGGGTGTAGCGTTCACAGACATGTATTTAAAACGTTTTGACATTTGGCTCAAATTTGGAACAGTCACATAACGCTCAATGTTGATCAGTGCATTTGTATTATTCATCACCCAGCTGTAGAGTTTGTAACTGCAACGAAATGCATAGGAACCTGTTAAAAATGGAAAAATGAATTATATATTAAAGGTAGAAGTTTTTAACTGCTAAGTAGAGTCTGCTTCCTTTTGTACAAGCAACATAATAGAGGAGCGAGTTCCCCGACTGGGTTATCTGAGTTCGGCAAGGAGAGTTGGATTAAGTGTGTGTGTTTGTGTGTATGCGTGCGTGTGAGTGTGGTGCCCTATATGAAGCTGTCATCTTGTCTATTCTGGCAGCTCTGAAACAATCTGATAATCCTTGTATAGTTAATCCCAGAACTGCTGCACAAGCAGTATCAGCACAGGCTGGCAGCACACAGGAGCACACTCGACAGCGCGCTGACACAACACGCTGGAGGTCATTTTGTGACGCGAAACGGTTTTTAAATGCTTTTTATTTGCAAAGAACACATCATGGTGATCTGTCCTGGCTACAGGTATATCCCATGTGTGCTCGTTCTTCTTAAATAAAAGTCTATCACAGAATGGGGCCAGTGGATGTTTTATTTTATTCAGAACAAGCAGATAAACATGGCGTCAGCGGCTGCAGAAAGACATGTTCTTTAATTAGAAAGTGCAGGTAGCAGAGATTGATAAAGGAGTGGGGTTGAACATGTGGCTTCATATCACCTCTAAAAATTTAATAATTAACACCGCAGTCAGACAGCAGGAGGCAGAAAGTTTGATCCTGTGGAGAGTTTTCTTAAAGTGAACAAACGAGTCACAAATGGAAATAAAGCTGCAGCTTTTTCCAACTTCTTTCAAATTAAAGATTCCCAGTAATTAAATGAAAGAGGACACCTGTTGACCATTTGTGTCCACAAATGGGTACAGACGACTGTAAACACACCACATTATTGTTCTGCAGCCACACGGGTTTTTTTTCTCACAATAGTCTCCACCGTGCAGGAAGCGCAGCAGCAAAATGTAAGCAGGGCAGCTTTCACTCCCCCAGTGATCGGAAATAATGATGTAATGCATTTTTTTAATGGGCAACCTGGATTTGGAACCACCAGAGGTCGCTGTTGCACAGTGCTTGAATTCGGTTCAATATATTTTAATGAGGGCTTGCAGCAATACTGACAACAAAACAGCTCGACAGCTTTACTAATGGTAATAACTCCAGTCAAAATATGACCTCCGTCACATTCATGGGAAAAGCGGCTGCTGAGGAGAAACAACTCCGACAATAATGGCGCTGAGTGGGCTTCAATGCAAATAATGTACTCTGTAAAAAAAAATAATTCACAAATGCAACGTGTGTTTGCATTGCATTGCATTGCATGGAGGGCGTTTAATAATGTCGGCTCAGAAAAAAAGGCAACATGTGCGTTTTGAAAATTCCGGTGTGGTTTTGCAATGAAACTAACTGACACACACAGAGAGAGGAAGAGGCAGAGAGGTGGAGGGAGGGGAAGGGCCGCAGAAATGTCAAACTACTTCACTTGACACAAGATGGATTCTCTCTGTTTGATTCATTACGAGCACGGCGTTGATAATACTTTTTAATTAGCTGTCCTGTGTAGTGTTTCGGTGCTCTCTTAGCACAACAATGGACTCTAACATGATGGAGATAATAGAGGAATTCATGGAGAGTGCGCTGGCGCAATGGGTATGTCATTTATCATTTCTCACTTTCAGTTAGAGAAAAGGTCATTATTTCTAGAGGCAGAGAGAGGGGAATAAAACCGTGAAACTGTGCAGAAATCCGCCTTAGACAGTAACCAGTTGGGCTGTAAACACTATTATTTCAGTCACAAATACTTATGGCACAGTTTCTTTTACAGCAGTCTAGTTTCCAGGTCTATTCACTCGTATAAATAGAAAATTATGAGCTGAATAAACTGCAAAAATGAAGCTTATGTAGTGCGTTCTTGCTTTAGTGTACAGAAAAACACCCCACTTCTCCTTTTGGCTGCTTCCCTTGCCTCTCATTGACCAGCTGCCTTGAAACTTCCGTGTCCTTGGGCTGTCTTTGATTTGAAAATAATACAAACGTATCTACTGTGTATTCAAGACAGTCCAATCACTAAAATCTGTTGAGGATTTGTTTGGTTTGTAACAGGCTGAATTTCCAGCTGGGTTTTCCACATGGGAGACCAATCAGCCTAAGGGGACCCCCTTCCCCCACCCCCCTCTTCTGGTCAATGAACAGTGTTTACCATATAATGTGATACTGTACTGAGCCTCTCTATTCGCTCTGTTGTTGCCCTCCAGAGAGGAGGTCAGAGGTCAGGTTCAACAGGATGCCTACAGCTGGCAGACTATGTGCTCAAGGGCTTTTCAGCAGAGCGGTTATTCACTGACACGAGAGCTTTCACCCCGCTTCACCTGTGCCGAAGGACACCCACTGTAGCCGCTCTGTGTTTACCCTGTCGCACAGAGTCTCGAGGTGCTCTGCCTCACCTTATCAGCTGAACCAACTCCAGCTTGTTACTCTGTTTACCGACAGTGCAGTTTTTAGAAGGTGCAGGTGGGAATAAACCTCATTATATTGCAGTTTGCATTGGCACAGTTCTTCTTAGCAGAGAGAGAGACCTTGGCTGCGGTCCTGCTTGGCTGGCTGTCACTGTGAAGTGCTTCCCAGTGTGAGAGCACAGATCCCACCTGTCCAGACAGGTGCGCCGACTCAAGTGGCTTCCTGTGTGAAAATGTTTGCAGCTCTCCATCTCCCTCCTTGTGTCTCTCTGTGAGCCTATTTTTTGCCACTGTCTCCGTCTTCATTGTGTTTGAACACCTCCTAGTACACACTCATGCATTCCTCCATACATACAGCATAATGACTCCCTGTCTCTCGCAGGTTCAGCTGTTCGAGAAGATGGTGGACGGGGAGGATGGCGTCCTGCTCTATAGCCAATACATGGAAGTGAACTCAATTTCCCAGAGTGTCCGGGATCGCTACATGAGGCTGACCAATGGGATTTTCCTCAATGAGGTCATGAGGGTCATGTAAGATTGATCAAGGTTTTCTTGCTTCATTGCCTTGCAGCTGTGCACTGGCTGCAGCAAACGTGGCCACTAGACAAAGGAAAGTAAGAACTAAAGTGAGGAACATGTGAAGACATTTCACAGTCAATCTGTCATGTAAAAAAAAAAAAAAAAAAAAAAAATAGGGTGCAAAGTGCTCATTTTCAGCCATTTGTGTCCACCACTCTGGTCCAGATTGAAAGGTCTCAGCAACAACTATTGGATGGGTCGCCATCAGATTTTGTACAGACATTTATGGTCCTCAGAGGATGAACCCTGCTGGCTTTGGTGATCCTCTGACTAGCCCCACCATGAGATTCTCATTTGTGTTTTTATTGAAATGTCTCAACAACTCCAGGGCGGACTGCCATATACACATTCTGCTGACATGTAATCTAGCGCCATCCAGTACACATCAGTATGTTAGCATTGCCATTGTTAGCATGCTAGCATTAGCTCAAAGCACTGCTGTGCCTGTGCACATCCTCACAGAGCTGCGAGCACGGCTCTAGATTGCCAGTTTTGTTATGCACTTGCATAGAATTTGAAGTAACATTCATCACATTCCCCTTTGTAACCGCACATTGTTCTGCTGCCGCTGTGAAAGGATGGCATGAATGTCTGATCCAGTCGTATTTTTCACAAATTTCCAGTGAATCATGAAATGGGGTTCTGCATATGTGCCAGCCTGTTAGTCATCTTTAATGAATTCCTTATCTTTGTGTTCAAATTTCAGCAGGATAAAACCTTTTCTCTCTCAACCGGAAAGACAAGATCTTTGTCAGTATTTGCTGAACAGCTGATTAATTTGGCCTGACCTAAGCCACATTATTTCAACAAATAATTGCGTGTGGATTCTCACTGCCTGCTTCTCAGGCTCATTAAAATTTTATTCCCTCTCTGCTTAAATGCACTGTTGCATAAGGACTTCTCATCTAGAGAGAGACGTGGTGCTGGGCTGTTTGATCAGGCTGCAGTAAATTCACCGCTGTGCCTTTTCTGTGTTCCTCCCAGAGACCCGAACCCCAAGGTGGAACGGCTGTACGACAGCGAGAGAGATGACCACATGCTGAGAGTCCAGAACTTTTCTATTTTAAATCGACACCTCCGAGCCTTCTACCAGGTAGGGGAGGGTCACGGGGGGGAGGAGGTTGTGATCGAGGCATTAGATCAGCTCATCGGGAGGGAAATCAGGAGTGATGGTCTGAGAGCATGCGCAGATCTTCTCAGCAATTTTCCACTCTGAGATGGACGAAACCCACTGATGGACCTTTCAGTCCGTTTATATACTTGCACTGTTGTTTCACTCCTCACGATAGAATTTGTAAGAGTTTGTGAGCGCACTGGAATTAACTACAGTCTCTCTTCTAACTTTTATCTCTATTCAACTGCATGATTTTTGCATTTTTTGAATATTTTATAAAGGAGTAATTTACATTTTATGTTAGTAGGCCAACATTCTACATTTGAAATCACATCCAGAACAGAATACTCATTTTGGATGCATAGCTATTTACAAACAAGCCAAATATTAAGTAAACCAATGCAAACTCCACTTCCTGCATCTCGTGTCATCCGCATGAAAAAGTTGAACTATTTCTGCTATTAACTGTTTATTGTCAAAAAAAAAAAGATCCTTCACAGCAAACAAACAAATATTGGCCCATTTGTCATCAGTGTGCCACAAGGAGATCAGCTATCCTGGAAAGGCTCTGTTGTTCACAAGCAGGGATGGACCGAGGTTCACCATGTTGTGAACACGCGATTGTATAAAGGACCGTTACTACATAGAGTCAGGAACACTTTGTTAAACCGTTGCTGGTGAACACAATTTGTCTGCAAATGATTGTGTGAATTAGTGCTGCAGCGCTGCAGTTTTCCTTCGGGGATCAATAGAGTACTCCATCTATCTATTTGTCGTAATTAGTGAGCCTCGAACATGCTGGTAGGCTGGTTTTTCATTTATTTTACCTCTGGACAGAGCTGTGCCTTCAGCCTCCATGCTAGGCTAATCAGCTGCTATCTTTTAGCCTTGTGTTTGGTACAGTGGTGTCAATCTCACCCGACACTCAACAAGAAGGCCCGAACAGAAAGTGAAATATTCCTTTGGGCCGTTTTTATTGTACTTTCATCTCTGTGTAAGAAAAGCCTCAACCAGCTCTCAGCAGTCATACGCAGTCAGACAGTGACAGAGGCTACACAATCATTGGAGCTTTTCTAGCCAAAAATTAAGATTTGAAAAACATCAGTGTGATGGTGGACTTTGCAGAAGGACTGAAATGACTTGCAGCTCATTATAAATAGAAATGTCTCGCTGAAATATCCTTCTGAAACATAACTCAGGGCCACACCAAATGGCGAGGGAGAGAGGGCGACGGAGGAGGGCTGGAGAAGCAGTTGTCTAGCTGTAAGGTAGTAAAAACAGAGGACAAGACAAGGCTCAGCTAGTCTCAACACACAAATATTTAGCCTGAGGATATTGTAGAAAGTTTGAGGTGTACGCAGGGGTCGATGGAGCATTTGCACGACGAGATGAAACACTATACATTTCCATCTTCAGTAGCAGTGTACCTGCTTATTAGCAGGCAAATTGGGTGAGAAAAAGTGGTGGAGTGGCGAGCTGAATTTTTTTTAGCTGCACTTGTGGCTGGGGGGTTCAGGAAGGAAAGTGAATAAAAATCTATCAAACAGCAGTATCATGCATTTCATAATGTGCATAGTGGGCGCCTGTGGCGTTAGAGGAAATGACACAGTTCTTCCCCCCGGAGGATGATTCAAAGGCCTGTGTTCTCAGCAAAGAAAACATCCCTGAGCACGAGTCAGGTGGACTGATCATGCACGGCTTAGCTTGTCACACAACATAGGAACACGAGTCTACAAGGTTTCACTTCCTAATTTTCAGTGAATCGCTAATGTCCCTTGAAAGTTCAGAGCAGCACAAAACACTTGTGATAATTGGGAAGCTCGTGTCAGCCGGCGACGCACCAGAATCTCACCTGGTGCGCTCGGAGCAGGCTCCGCTGTCGCCGTGGACGCTTAGTTCCACGTTGTTCACAGTTTTACTTCTCGCTGGCGTTGTTTTTTGACGCTGCTTTGTCGTGTATATGTTTGTGTGAGTGTGTGTTTGTGGCGAGTGAAAGCCACAGCAAGAGTCTGCAGCCTGGCAAGGCTTAATTTTCTCTGCTGTGACCTCAGTTTCTCTAATACAGCTACTGAGCTATTTTTGTAGATGATTCAGGCTGAAGGCTCTTGTACAGTACATACTCTCTCTGCACTGTAGCCGCATCTAAAACACCGAGTGGCGGTTATTCTATTGTGTTTTGTTGCTTTTTGTTCTATTCTATTGTTTTCTATCTACTCCACTTTATTCTATTCTGATTCGTTCTGTCTCGCCTCTCCTCTCCTCTTCCGTATTATTTTTTTTATCTGTTCTATTCTATTACATCTGAAAAGCCTTAACCTCCTTTGAATGGAGTCACTTAGTTTTCAGCCTTCTGTTAATGGGATGTTAAATGTTAATTTCTCCTGCTCACTAATTTATTGACCTTTTGCATTTAAAGATTTCCACCCTCAGTAAACCCTGATATTTTTAAGGCTACTGAACGTCCAATAAATTCTGTTTGAATTGACATAAAAATATATTCATGCGTGCAAAGACAAAAAGTAAGTATAAAAGATAAGAGACAGCCCACAGAAGCACATAAGCATTGAAAATCAAAACTGTTTTGGGGTAAAATGGAAATGAGCACCAATCCAAACAACAAAAAGCATAATTATTGTTAGAACAGATAATGTTGCAGGATTTTGATTATCTTCACCCCTGCAGTCTACAGCTTAATGTCCAAATTCAGGACAACTGTAAACAACACTAGATTCTTTTCAGAGGTAGACTCACTGAGGGATAAAGGCTAATTTCATATTTTTCATAGTTATACTTCCTCTAGAAATTATCCATAAGAGAAGCTGTCCTAGAAATCATAGCACAGCACAGAAAATTGCACTGTGTATTACTCATATTGTTAATCTCTCACCAATGCAGGGTACATAATTGTACCAAATGACGATGTATAAGATACAGCGCTGGAGGGATCTGAACAAACACCATCCAGTATGTGTTCTGGCTGTGTGATGCCGGAGAGGGAATTGTTAATGAGCATGCCAACAACAACAAGCAGCTTCTGTATAATTTCTCTCAAGGCTAATCTCTTGCAGAAGTCTGCTTGGCATCATGAACTATGAGCTGCACATTGACCAACTCAAAGCTGCTGCTAGCCTACATGCCCCGAAGGAGCAGAAACTTCAGGTTGGCTGCATATGCATCTGATGCCAAACTCGCACACGATGGAGTTGCTGAAGGGAGCGCCTGCCTCTTGGTACATTCCCTCTCTCACTGTACAGTTTATAAATCACAGTGAGCAGCAGAGAGAGCTGTAATTGTGACTTGCCGCTTGCTTGTACTCTGGTGATTTTGCATCGACGGATGCAGGAGGATGTGAACAGGCTTTCAGAGCAGTTGGGAAAGGAGCTCGCCAATGCCAGCGTGTGGCTCTCTGACAGAAACATTTTTAATTAACAGGGAGATCGTTCTGCTATTTTCTGAGTTTAAGACCAAGTAAGAAAATTAATCAAGTATCAGGCAAAAGTCATCCGCCTGGCCTGGATGGCAGTGTAGGAGGAGCGAGGCACTGCAGGTCCACATGACAAATACATGTCCCTGCTGCCAGTAAAGCCAGGTTTCTGGACAGGGAACGTCTGAGGCATCCAGCTTTACTCAGCGTCATTTAAAATCTGCCAGGAGATTTTTCCAAGATCTTGAAGCGGAAACTGCGAGATGCTGAAACAAGCTGACTGCAGTGTTGATGGCCCTTCTGTTAGTCCTGAATCCCCCCATTTACTCTCTAAACATGCTGTTTAGCACAGAACCAAGCTACAAACATCCGGACTCAGGAGCTTATTTTGACGGTTTTAGAGTCCGCAGCAAGGGCATCACGACCATTTAACCTTAGGAGGCTCATACCTTCTCATTTTTGAGATTTCGATGTTTGGAATCTATTTTTCATAATACTCTTCTGTGATCTCACCATTGTGGCTAAAAACAGCAATGTGAGGACATGATCTGACAGTTAAAAGCTGCCTATTGATAGCTGATAATTACACGATAATAATTAAATATAATAATGCTATTTAAATCCAGCATGCATGCTTACCGTCATCCAAACAATCACATCAAAGCCAACTACAAAACCTGTTCAAAACATTTTATTCACACGACATTCTTAATACAAGCAGTAAAGCCAATAAAGTCTGAACGACCCCAGATTAATATTAGATTTAGTTTTATTTTTTCAGAATGAGTTGAGGTGAAACTGCTGATGCTGAGTAATGAATGCTGTGCCCCCCTCCAAATATTATGCACGACGCCTCAGGTGCACAGAAGAGTGAAAACTCAGCATAAGCTCCAGTAAATCTGGTCGAACCCGGACCAGGTATGTTTGTCAGAGTCTGTTGCAGAGTGTTAGGAGCTGAGATCCAGCAGTTAAGTCTCACAAAGTGAGTAAGTTATGGAGTGTCGGGTGGATTCTTTTGAAAGATATTCTGTATTTGACGATGAAAAAAATTAGATCATAGATCGCTAGATGTCATCGGAGGAAAAGCCCAGATGTCTCCCAGTAAGCCACGAGAGCGTGACAGCATGCACAGTGCCGGGACCCTGAAACAGAATCACGTCATTAATTTTATCATTTTCACCCGTGCTTCTCCCACTAAGACACGTTGAATTGTCATCTGTGAAAAAAGCCTATATTTGTTTTTTAACTTGCGCTAACACCTTAAACTCTTGGGCACACCCTATAAACAAATGATATTCTATGTAAATTTAACGGTGGGATGAAGAGTTCTGCTTCTTACTAAATATGATCATACGGCGTCCAGGTCAGGCTCCAGGGAGTGGCTCGCGGGCAGCAGTGTCTGTGGTTTGGTCTTAGTTATGTGTTCCGGTTGTGTTTGACGTCAGTTGTGATACGCATGACTCACTACATTGCTGTCACAGTACCCATATTATGCATATGTTCTAACCACAAGGGCACCAATAAGGGAATTTGTCACAGGTTTGTTTCTCATTCATCTGATCTGTTTTTATGTTTCTGTTACTTCAACAGAATGCTGAGAAAGAACTACAATGAAATATTTCAAATAGGATTTTGTAAAAACCCTCCTTGACCTCTTATCGGATATCAGCTCTTTGTTTACACCACAAACTGCAGAAGGCTGGTGGAAAGTTTTTCTGCTGTTGTTTACACAGGCTCGCTGTGGGCAGACAGACAAGACGGGCCAGCTCATCACATGGAATTTTTTTTTCACTTAACTCAACACATTCTTTTTCTTCAGGAGGACATGCAGCAGTTGATACTGATGCCTCTTCCCAATGTTGCCATTCTGGGGCAGGACCCCCTAACAGGTACAAGATAACAGCGTGATCCTATCACTGCCATGTCTCTCAGCGGCAAGAAAGTAATTATACTTTATATACGAGTCCATATCTCTGCTATCTGTGAAACACATTAAGGTGATAATGATTGGGCGGATGGCGGTGGAAGGGAGGGTAGAGATGATGATGATGATAATGATGATGATGACAGTTATTTCTGTGTCCTCAGAGGCGGCCGTGGAGGAGCTCAGGCGACTGCTGCTGCTCTTGCTAGGATGTGCGGTGCAGGTGATCACACACTCACATGACCGGCACGCTTTCTGAAGGTCGATAATGACACACACACAGTTGTTTTCCTGAACCTGAGGACAACCGACATTTTGTACCAATGTGCAGTATTTTGAGCCGTGCTAGTAGTGTGGTCAGATCCAACTGTTTGGTTCAGAGTTGAATAATTAGTGGACGAATTGTCTGTGGTCTCCAAAGAATGAGTCAAAATGACTTAGGTGTTCTACTGATCCTACTCTTCAGTTCATGACAGGATTCCTCTCATTATAGCATCTTTCAAACTATTCAAATGGTATAGTCTCACCCACCTTGCAAGAGTTAATGTTTTATTGTTTTGCATCACGCTTTGAAACTGTTAAACAGAAAAAGATCCTTTAATGTGAAATACACAGTAAAAAAAAAAAAAAAAATCAGGTTACACAAACCAAAATCATCTCTGGTGGGGACAGTCAGCTTTGAAAGTCAGAAAATGAGTTAAATCACCTGTGTGCAGGAACTCACTCAGTGCCCTGGCAGCGTTTTTTCTTTTGTGAAGCACTTTGTGAAACTGTTCTCCAAAGTTGCTATATAAATAAACTTTATTATTATCATCATTATTAAATCAATCACAGCTAAGCATTTAACCGATACCATGACTAAAATTAAATCTTCCTCTTCCCTGGGCATTCTCCCAACTCACTTTTTTATTCTGTTCATAATCAATTCTTCACCTACTTCTGGTCAAGTGGCTGAATATATCAGATCAGCCATAATTCAGCCAGTTCTCAAAACACCATCTCCTGACCCAATTCTTCTTCTTCTTCTTCTTTGGATCAAATGTGAAAATAAATAAATAAAAATGATAAAACGTCCTAGTCTGACAGTGTAAAGCTGAGCCTGACAAACTGAGTCTGTAAAGATTATAAACCTTGATTTAATTAGCAACAGATTTTCCTCTGGCACCACCCTCAGGTCAAGTTTTTTTAGCCACAGTATGATAATTGTGTGTGAATATATCTATCTATCTATCTATCTATCTATCTATCTATCTATCTATCTATCTATCTATCTATCTATCTATCTATATCTATCTATATCTCTATCTATCTATCTATCTATATATATATATAGATAGATCTATATATATATATATATATAGATAGATAGATAGATAGATAGATAGATATATAGCAAAGCTGTCTCTCTATTTCCATCCATCATCATTTTATCCATCAGACATCATTTTGTTGTCTGGTATGCAGTGAGCTTCACAGACTCTGAGGGCTGATAATTCATTCTTGTCAGGGTGGAAAAAAGCAGCCTGTAGGTCATTGTGAATAAAACTTTTCATCAAACTCCTAAATGATGAATTTATTTTAGGTGGATCAGTGCTGATAACCTTTAAACAAATGATTTTTTTTAATTACTTGCACGTAATTAGATTTTTTTTTTTTTAGTCTGGGGCATTCTGCAACATGACTGTTATGTTTAACACACTGCTTGTTGTTGGGCTGCAACTAACGATTATTTCCAATATTTATTAATCTTCTGACTATCTTCTTGATTAATCAGTTAATTGTTTACCGTACAAAATGTCAATAATTAGCAAAAGACAATCATGATTTATCAAAGGCCAAGAAGATATTTAATTCATAAAGATGTGAAACAGAGAAAAGCAGCAGATTGTCACAATGGCAAAGCAGGAACGAATTTTTGGCATTTTTGCTTGAAAAATGCTCAGACTCATTAATCGATTATTGAAATAGTTGCTATTGAATAGAAATACATACACAGAAATACACTCACACACCTGGCTCTGTGTCATCCCTCTGTGTCTGCAGTGTGAGAGGAAGGAGACGTTCATTCAGCAGATCCAGTCTCTGGACATTGAGACCCAGGCAGCTATTGCCAGCTGTATCCAGCAGGTACGTTCAATTATTAATCAAATCAAGGACCCCCCCCAAGACATTCACGGACTGACCGTCAGTATGAGGAGATATTATCTTGGGGAGACACTTCTAAAAGGATTTTTGTTCCTAAATATGATTTAGCAAAGAATTTCTCCACTGTCTGGCCTGCAGACAGAGAGAGTGAAGCTATTATACCTTCGACTGGGGCTTGAAGTGAGTGTGAAAATGAGCTACTTGTTATTCTGCTGGCAGCCTTTGAAGGACCTCTGGGTGCCCCTTGCTGCCACCGCAGGATGGATCCTCCACCCCTCATGTCCACCTCTCCACCTCCATTTCTGTCACATCATCCTCTCTCCCTCATCTCTCCTCTGTCATTCTCCGCTTTCCTCTCCAATAAAGCCTAAAGCCAAATTGTAGTCTTTTAAAAATACCCCCCGTGAATAATTGCCTGCATTACAAAAACAGCATGTTGCATACCAGCGTGGCTGAATTACACTAGCAGCGTGTTGCCCACCGGCCTTTTTTGTGCCAGGTTCCTCAGCCTCATAAATCATAGAGGTGAGAGGTGCTCTTCCTGCGTGGATGGATGCACCCCCTGCTTGCCGTTCATATGCCTTCCACCCGAGGACATTTCAAACCTGTCTACATGATCATTAGTTTCACATGCATTAGTCAGGCATTTCTGGACATGCTTCCTTAACAGACACCCCTACAGAAATGTAAGAGTTTTCTTTCCCCTTTGCGCACAGGTGCATCCCTGCTTGGTATTCACACAGCCTCCACACTGCCTGGATTGTTTGTCCCCAGATCTACCGTTTTGTGTCAGGTTTCCCAGATGCAAATTGATCTTATCATAGAGACCTGATACACTGTCCTTGCTGCAGGTGACTCAGGATCCTCGCGTGGTGCTGCCGCTTCGGTGGGAGGAGCTGGTAGAGGCTGAAGGTGCAGACTTGCAGCTGGTGTTCGGCTCCATGGCCAAACAGATCCAAAGCCTGCTGGCACAGAGAGACTCACACCTGGAGGTATACATGCACACACCTAAAGGAATAGTTTGGCATTTTGGAAAAAGCAGATGAGAGGATTGATATCCCTCTCATGTCACGTTAGAATATAAGGCTACAGCCATCAGTGGGTTAGCTTAGCTTAGCATAAACAGAGGGAAACAGCTGGCATGGCTCTGTCCAAAGGTGACAAAATGCAAAATAATTAAACAAGATATTACCTTTTAAACTTACGTTTTGAGAAGCAGAGCTACAATTCATCAATTATTTCTCAACTATTAAATTAATTGACAAGTATTTTGATAATCGATTTATCAGTTTGAGTAATTGTTTGAAGAAAAGAAAAATGGCTGATTCCAGCCTCTTAGATGTGAATATTTACTGGTTCTTTTACTCCTGTATGACTGTAAACTTTGGGTTGTGGACTAAAACAAGACATCTGAGGACGTCAACTTGGGCTTTCAGAAACACTGATGGCCATTTTTCATCATTTTCAACCTTTTTTGTGTGAAACCTGTACAATATTTTTCATACACCCAACACGATAATTAGAAAATTCAGTTTACTTTTATGAAGTTATGAAATGTAATTAACTGAAAAGCAGGATATGCATAATTAAGCGAATCACTTGTTTCATCTGGGCTTAATTGTGTCACATATTTGATCAACATTTTATATGTTACGCAGCTCAGATCTCATATTCAGTTTGTAGTTATTCTTCACCACTCAGAGTTGCAGTAATTCTGCCTTATAGCCAACAAAAGCCGATGCTAAAATGGCATCTCAACTGAGCAGGATAGATTTCATTTCAGAAAACATGAGCAAGTTTCTTAATATGACACAATCCTGCAGCCTTAAATGCACTTAAGTTTCACTGAGATCTGTCACCAGCTTCTGTTGGAAAAAGGCACCTGTTCTGAACAGTGAATAACATTCTGAACCTTTAGCTACAACCTTAACACGAGCTCAGAGCAGCACAAGACATTAAATTTTGATCAAATAATTTCTGCTTACTCAAATGAGCCCTGCTGGAACCAGGCTTCACCTTGCTCTCCCGTATTTGAATCATGTCACCACATAAATACAGAATTTTGTATTGCTGCAGCGTCAAAGTAAATGTCACATAGACCGCAGAGGCAAGGTTACAAACAGAGAAAAGTCGTTTTGCATTAATTTTTCAGAACAACAAATGGTTTAAAACCCAGTAGGTGTCGGAACACTTTGATGACACTGTACCTGCTCTCAGTAACGTCACAATGAACAGACGTTAGAGCTCATTATACCAAACGGTCTGCTAAAGATTTGGAATTTTGAGCATCTACTTGTTGTTTCCAACCTCCTCTTTGTTCCAGTAATCCTTTATCTTGCATGTTCCTCCTTTTCTCTCCAAATCTTTCTTTTCCTCCGTCCTCTTTGTCCCTTGCCACGTGCATCGGCCCATCTCTCTCTCCCAGAGGATGGCAGAGCTGTGTCGGGAGCGGGAGGGCCAGGCTGACTCAACCACGGCGCTCCTGGGTGGTCACAGCGAGGAGCCACCCCAAGGTCTGGCACTCCAGCTGGCAGACAACAAGGCCAAACTCCGCCGCCTTAAACAACAACTGTGAGTGTGTGTGTGTGTGATGGAAAAACTCAAAACTTGCAATAAAGGTCAACATGAAAAATGTGCAAATGATTTTGTCACACTTTACAATACACAAAACTGTGAGCTGTTACTCAGCAACGAGGAAGGAACAAATCAGATACCCACTGCTATAATGCAATTCACACAGTGTATTAAACATTAACTATGTCATAAAGGTCACTGTCGGCCAATTATAGTTTCTGGATATACAGTTTTTTTTCTATTTGTAGCAAACATAACCTGCTCTAATCTAATCTAATCTTTTTTTTTATCAGCTGATGTATCAAATAAAATAACAACATTAAAATACTTTTTTGCATAATTGCATTTTTGGTGCTGATGTTTTTTTTAGGGAAGATAAAGGTGACCAGATATTGGATTACAAGCAGGAGATTCAAACCATGGAGGAACAGCTCAAGAAACTTCAGAAAGAGGTACAGACAGCCTGACTCACGCTGCCAGATTCCTCTTTCAAAGACAAGGAGACAGCTTTGGTTTGGATACACAGCAAGCCTTAATCACACATAAAACTTAACTAGTTTGGCAGCTATAATCGTTTGTATATTAGGCCTGAAAAACATGACGGCCAACACAACAAAACACAGGTGGCTTTTAATAGCCAAGAAGTCAATTCCTCCCAAGGTTATGTATTTAACAGGAATTAGACTACACACATTGCAGCCAGCTAAAGTGTTGTCCGGTAGAACATTGCTGTCAGACTTCTTTCCCAGCTGAACTTGACAGTTTAGACTCCATCCAGAACAAAACTGCTGGCGTGGTTGTGGTTCATGTGGGGTCATAATGCCCCCCAGAGAAGAAGCCTTCCTTAAATCATTTTCTTGTATTTTATCATTGTGGTAGTGCTAAACTTCCTTTCAAATACACACACGCACGCACACACACGCACACACACACACACACACACACAGACACACACACACACAGACACACACACACACCTTTCCTTCTTCCTGAATTAAACTTTGTCAACATTTGCTTTGCTGCACATACCAGATCTGTTCACAGCCTTTTTTGACCTCATCCCCACTGGTACATGAATGTGTGTGTGTGTGTCACTCTGTGTGCGCGCGTGTGTGTATGTGCGTGTATGCCTGCAGAACCGTACTCTGCAGGGTGAGGTGAGGGGCATGCGTGCACTGCGGGATGAGCTGGACTGCGCCCGAGAGCGAGCTACACGGTCCGAGCAGCTCCAGACTGAGCTTCAGAGCTGTAAACACAGATTGCGCAGCCTGGAGCTCACACGCACTCAGCTGAAGGTACACGCACACACACACACACACACACACACACACTGCAAACACACCATTTACTACACACACTGTTGAATAAGTCATTTAAACTGGAAAGAAAACAAGCAGCACTGCAACATCTACACCATGAAATACATTCAAATTGTTTTGGCAGTAACTTACATATTCTGATCTCCCATAGTGTGGAAAATCAAACTCACACATGCCTTTATACACATATGCACACAAACACACACACTTTTACAAAGCAAGGACCTCATATCAACATTGCCGGCAAAGGCCACATCAAGAAGATCCCGTTTTTGACCTTTCCCTGAGTGGCTATTATTTTTTAAAAAGAAGTGCTGTACCACTTAATCTCAAAAGCCATACAGTGTATACCCTCTCACGGCCCTGAGCATTTCGCTCAAGAGTGAGTATGAACAACTCTGAAGCTCAAAGCCGGAGAATGAGATTAAACTGTGTGATGTCATCGGGATTTACAGCCCGGAGCTGCTTCATTGACAAAGAGCAGGAGTATGGCTTCAGTTATTGGAGCTTTTACACCCAAATGAGATTTATTTTGAGGTAGTATAACTGTTCTGAGGCAGAAAATGTGCTCATATCCTTGTAAAACACCCCGCAGTGTCCTCACTGTCACCTTCTCAGTCTTATTTGATTTATTCTGCCTTCATACCGCCTTCCTCTGACAGCCCAAAATCTTCTCATGTTTGGGTTCATAATTAATTTCCCCTCATTCACAGTGAACCTGTGCGTGGTTGTTAAAACCAGAGCAGCTAATGCCGAATGTTTACATGAGGAGGTGTTCCCTTTTAAAGGACACACTTTGTGAGTAATTTTGTTTTATTAAATTTTGGGTGTTATTTGCACAATTTTGCAATCCAGTTTCTAATTCCACAACTAATAACAACATTGTTCTCACCAAGTTAATTGTAGAGATATGAAAATGCAGCGATGTCGCTAAGAAAAAGATCAGAGGAGGCAAAAAACACAGTCAAAACTGGTCAATACCAACATTTTAGGTGCTGACTTTTGGTTTAAAATAAGTAGTTTAGATAATCTGGCTAAACTATTGTCTTGTTTCCAACCTGTCTGACCTTCTAATTGCTTGTATTTCTTGCCCTGTTTGACTTTGTTGTTACATGTGTAGTGAAAGGTTATTAAATCTGCTACATACGACAGTCAAAACAATTTAATAAGACTGAAGTTGTTTTAAACCAGAATTATCCTTTGAAACACTCTTAAACATATATGTTGTGTGGCATATTTCTTGGCCTATTTTGCTGCTGGGAGTTGTATTTCTCATTTTAAGTGGTCAGATACAGTACAGTATCTTACCTTTTTGGCTGAGAGTTAGATGAGGAAGAACAGTGTATCAGACTTCTGATCAAGCATTCACAGCATTGAAACTTCTGATTCTATACTGTTTATCCCATCCTTTTTATATGGACTAAAAAAATCCTGCTTCACAAATGGTTTCTCCACGTATAACAATAAAGGGACCCACTGGGTGATATCAGATAGCATTCTGGGTACATGTAGTGAAGTAGAAATGAGACCAGACCACGCTGACATTGTCATCTGAAACCAGACAGGTAATTACCATGGTTACTGATGATTTTGCCCTTGCCTGAAGCCAAAGCTGACAAATGTTGATCAAAGATGGATCAGCTCTGAGGGCTGCAGCCGAAACATACATAAATAAACAATGTGATTCCCTCAGCAAACGTCTGGTCAGGTTGTCCACCTTCCTCGGGTCTGACTGACGCTGCGTCCGACTTCACTTCATCTTATTTTATGTCCTGCCTGTCTGTGCACGGCGCCCCCTGCAGGAGCAACAGCAGCTGTGTGCAGCGCTGCAAGAGACCAAAGCACTTCTGGAAGCACAGCTGGCAGACGCACGGGCACGCTGCTCCTCACTAAGGGAGCTTGAGAGGGACAATCTTCTGCTGCGTCAGCGAATCATGGAAGTGGAAGCGGTGGGTTTGATTTAATGTTGTGTTGTCTCAATATGCTGATAGTGGCTATATTTGTGTGTCATATGTGAGGAAACACCAAAGTGCCTTTGGATTTTGGTAAGATTTTGTACTGTACTTTTATGGCATTCGAGTGGCATTTAATGAAAAAAATCTGCATGTCTTGTGTGTGCCCCTTGAAATGTTTTTCTTGTAATGGAGTTTGGTTCCTTTGTGTGTATGTGTGTGTGTGTGTGTGTGTGTAGGAGCGGGACACCGAGAGGCAACGAGTTGATGAGCTGCTGGAGATGAACATGAGCCTGGAGGTGGGCCTGAGGCACGGCGACAGCATTCCCGCTCGGGCTCACCGGCATTTCCTCCAATCAGAACTGGACTCTGACGAGGAGCTGAGCGAGCTGATTGGTCAGAGCAACTGCCTCTCTGCACCTTGTCATTTAAGACATTTTAATTAACTGATAAGAGAAAATGTGTTGAGGTAATGCTGGCCCACAGGTTTTCAATAAACAATAACCGAGTGAATCTCTACATATATCCATTCCTCTGTGTCTGCTTTTCTTTTTTCCACCTGTCTGCCTCTGTCCCTCCTATTTTGTCCTCTTTTTCCTACTTCGTTCTTTATTTCTCACTCTCTCTGTCTCAGATCAGAAGCCGCTGAGTGTGGAAGTAGGCGAGGCTTCGGCGCTGAGGCTGCTGGGAGCGGAGCAGGAGAACGCGGAGCTGAAGAGACGGCTGGAGGAGCTGCAGGCCCAGCAGGAGGTCAGGGTTCGGAGGCTTGACGGTCATGACTTCGAGAAATCTATAACAGTTTAGCTCTCGCTGGTTAAAGGTTAAAGCAGGTCATACATAACAGGAGATAACTGTGCTCCTGGATATGTTAAGTAAATCATATAGTTTCAAGTCAACCTGGTGTCACTGAAGTCAGACATGAAGCTCCTCACTATCTGGGCTTAAAGTAAACAGGAAAAGCTGGAAGCAACCATTAAGAGTTAAACATCCGTCTCCTCTCGCTGCAGGCTGATGCTCCAGATGCAAAGGACGAGCTGGCTTGCCTGGAGGTGGAGCACCAGAACACACTCAGAGAGGTGAGCTGAGGGGGAAGTAAAGGCTGCTACAGTCCTGAATTCAACAGACGTGAATGAAATGTACAAGGTTTTCGAGAGGCTGGCCGGCTCTGTCAGACATAAGGTGGAGTGACAGTAGGCTCCATGCAGGTGTCTTAAACATGCTTAAGTAAAAATACCTATTGGTTGCTCAGTATTCAGTAGTCATAAACACTGTGTGCCAGTATGTGGTGGTTGTGTGGGGCAAACAGGCAACATTAGAGTGCTGAAGCAAATAGTCATTAATTGCTCTGATCAATTATTATCATTCCGATGTACTGAATGATAACATATACATAATGTCCCTACACCTGAAACACCCACCCTGGAACCAAAAGATGCCACAATATACACAATATACACAACCTGACATGACGAAAAAGAAAAATTGAAACAACTCTGATGGATATTTTGAAATGGTAAAGATGAAGTGATTTTTGATGATTCTTAAATTAACCCGAAACGAGCAGATAATACTGTACTTTCTGTAAGAGGAGGGTATGGATTGGATATAACTGAACTCACAGTCACAGCGCAGCAGATGAACATGAGGTTTCTCATCTGAAACAGCTTCATCAGCAGTGCTGAATTAATGATAATGAGCTTGTAAAATTAACAGATCCACAGATCAATGAAAAACAGTAGCAGGCTCTTCATATGCGCAAATGCTGTATAAATAATTGTTTTTTACAGTATATTACATATATTCTCTGGGTTGTGTTTATGATTGCTGATGCCTGTTGTCCTTTTCGGGCTGCTGCTGGACTGTTTAGAGTTTCCTTTGGTTGTTTGGAGAGAAGTGCCTTTGTATACTATTTTTATAACCCTCAAAAAAAACTTTCAAATCAATCTCTAATTTCCCTGCAGGCATTTATCCTTCTTTCATTATTTCTTGCTTCTTTTCCACTCCCTTGTTTTGAATCTGGATGCATTTTGAGTCAGAGCAAGTGGTGGTGTTGTGCCTCACAATGCATTCAAGTTCAGTCATGTTCGATACAAAGAAGGACAAAAAAGAAGCGAAAATGCAGGTGATTCAAAGCTTTGAAAAGCACCAAAATTTCCCTTCCCTTATTCTCCTTTTATACTTTTCAGTTTCAAAACTTGAAGAATGAAAATGACACTTTGAAGCAGCGCCTGGAACAGCTGGTGACCAAACTGCATCACCTGGAAGACAAGAGGAAGGAGAAGCGAGTGAATATGCCCGTCAGAGAGGAGGAGGTGGAAGAGAAGGTGGACAGAGGATTGCAGGGCTCTGAATCCTGCAGGGGAGAAGGGGAAGGAAGGGTGAGAGTGATGGAGGCTAGGGAGAGGAGAGGAGAAATCATTGGGACACATAGGGAAGCAGGAGTAGGGGAAGAGGTCCTCCATATTCAAGGGGGGAAAGGAGAACCATGTGATGAGGAGGAGTCCAAAAGGAGAGGAGAGGCAGAGGGAGGGCAGAAAGACAGAGAGAAACAGGAGAAAGAAAGAGAAATAAAGAAAGACCAGACTACAGTAACAACAACCTCAGAGATCCCGAAGCATCCAAACAGCGTGGAAGATAACACAGCGACCACAGCTGCAGACCAGGCAGTGTGTTCCCTCTCTGGTCCCGATGTGGAGCTGCTGACGAACCGGCTCCAGGAGGCCCAGGAGGAGGCTGACAGACAGGCGATGGTGGCCCAGGACCTGCGCTCCAAGCTGGGAGAGCAGAGCAAGAAAACCTGGGAGGCTGAGCAGAGGCTGGTGGTCCTAGAGGCTGAGCTGCAGCATCTGAAGAAAGCTGCAGAGAGTCTGGGAGATGCCCGTAGGCAGATAGAGGTATGGATGGATGGATGGATGGATGGATGGAAGGATGGAAGGATGGAGGGATGGATGGATGGAAGGATGGAAGGATGGAGGGATGGATGGATGGGTTGATGGATCCATGGATTGATGGATAGAGGGATGGATGGATGGATGGAGGGATAGATGATTGAATGGAGGAATGATACATGGATAGAGGGATGGATGGATGCAAAAAGTTTGTTGCTTATTCTGTTTTTATTTATGTTTTACACGCATCCGTTTTTGGAATGGCGGCTGCATTCCGACTGCTTCAGAAATTGATTTGATAATGGAAAACATGGTAAATATTATACCTGCTATGTCATTGTGATCATACTAGCATGCTGATGTTTGCATTTAGCTTAAAGTATAGCCTCACAGAGCTGCTAGCATGGCTGTGGATTCTAGTGTAGTTGAGCTGCAGGCTGGCCTGTTGACACATTTCAAATGTTTGCTTGTTCAGCTGACCTTCTGTTCATTGACAAAAGTTTCTTTTTGCTTGCAATTCATTAATTTAATTGGAAGTTTACAAACTGAAACTCTCTGCATTTCTATATAATTAACTCCAAGTTACGTAGACCTTTCCAGGGACCTTCCCGTGAAGGCTATATATGAGTAGAATAAAACCTGACCCATCAAGTGAGCATGAAAGTGTTTGCTGGAAATGTTTATTTCTAGAGGAGATGTTTATTTCCAGTTCAAGCGCATATATATTTACAAATGTCTGCATGCCTCCATGGACAGAGCTCAGTATCCTACCGTTCTCTCAGGCTCTCCAGGCGGAAGGTCTGGCTATGGAGGAGGAGCTGTGCCGCCTGCGGAGCCAAGCGGAGCTGCACAGGATGCAGACCACGGTCATCGCCACCCTGGAGGGAGAACGGGCTGCGCTGGAGAGAGACAGGGACACGCTACGCAGCACCGTGGACGCCATGCGCACCGCCCAGCGCAAGGTTGAAGAGTGTACACACACACACACACACACGATGCATCTGTGACTGAACATTTTCATGAGCACGGCAGATGTCATTTTACTTCAGGGAAGATGTGCGAGAGGCAGACAAAGAGAAATGTACGAACCAGATGAAAGGGAGTTTTTATGATGTAGCACAAACCCCCAGTAGCTGATGTTATTATTCTGTAATCTCTTTAAATAATTTCTTGGTTGCATTAAACACATTACATTAGATAGGGGGTCTTCTTGCCAAATGAATGTTTTTTTTTGTCCTGCATTTATATCGGAAATCTAATTCTATTATTGCGTGGAGAATTTGTTCAGCGGGAGGTGGATTTGACAGCGTGAAGTGAAACAGGTGATTCAAGCTGCCGTCTGAGAGTGAAAAAACACGTTTTTTGACATCCAGTATAGAGAGATGGAGTATGTTTAAACCTCCGATATTCAGATATTGACAAGTAGCTCCTCCACGCTCAGAGAGGCCACGCGTTAAAGATTCGGTACAATTTGTTTAAGGCCTTTAACAAGATGAAAATCACCTCGGTCAGACACTTCATCGAAGGATGTAGACGTCTGAGATTTTCTGAAAAAAATGTGACGCAGAAGACTGTGTTTAATGTGCTATTTGCAGTAAAATTGCAAGACATCAGAGAAATTGCAAGCTAAGGAAAAGAGCAGTGCTAAGTCAGCATTAAAGAAATACCATAAACGGGATTCATGAATACCTCCCATTCAGAGAGTCGTACATAATCCTTCTTCTGATGCTGTAATATTCTGCTGTATTACCTGCCCTCTTTTTATGAAGAGAACACCCCATCTTTATTGTAGATGCTGTACATGCTGTACATCCACAAACCCAAATATTCCTCTACATATCTCTTAAACACGCTCAATATTGGCTGATAAAATACCTTTTTTTCAGCTGTCTGCGTGTGTTCTGCTATGTGATCCCATGAAATTGGATTCAATACATCAAGTTGTTTTACAGTGCTGATATATGTCAAAGCAAGTGAAATATAGATATAGATAATAATATATAGATAATGTAGAAAAACAGTGGCATATTTCTATTCCCATGATTTCTAAACACTAAAACAGCGACCCACTCGGTAAATGCTCCAGCAGAGGCGGTACTGTGCTGTCATTTTGATTCATGAATAAAAAACTTAAAGTTGTGCATTAGCACCAAATTAAAATGTGTTCATTTCAACGCTCGATGATTTAGAGTAGTTTCCAGTCCTGTTTGAGGTAGACTTTGTATTCTGACCACCAGAACAAGAAGCAAACACTCAGAATTAATGCAGATTAGAACAGCGCGTGTTAAATGAAACATGAAGTGCACTTCTTTCAGCTGTAGGGGTGAATAAAACCAAATAGGAAATTACAAATCATCTACATCCTCTTTCTTCCCGTTGCTTCCTTGTTGTGTGGGTTTAGTGAACTACTCTGTATGGAAACATAACTAAAATGTCATTTCTTTTGACGATATTTTAATGCGGAACTTTACTTAATGCTTTACGTAATGGTGTATTTTACACTGCAAAACTGCTACTTTTACTCAAGTAAAGGATCTGAATACTTCCACAGGGTACTGTTAAGTTATTTCTGACCAACGATTACCACAAGTTACATAAAGTCCAAACCATACCTCAGTGTGAAGCTGTTTTTAGTAGTCTAAAAAGAGAGTTAAGTGAACATGTTGCGTAAACAGCACAAATGAGACATATTTATTACCAATTTTATTTGCCCCGTTTTAGGTACATTTTTTGGCCTTTTATCTGTACATGACAGGTTGCTGGTCAGGGTCCTGGGCTACACTATTAGCATTAATCTGCCATCTTGTCTTTTTTGCCAGGGAGACCAGTTAGAGCTCACCATCCAGACTCTCAGGGCGGAGCTGGAACGTCAAGGTCGGAGTCTGGAGACCTCTCGTCGTCGGGAGGTGGAGCTGGAGGCAGAGCTCCGCGAGGCCACCTTGGAGGCCGAGTCTCTGGCCCGTTCGCGAGACCAGGGCCTGCTGGAGGCCTCGAGGCTGGAGCAGGAGAAGGAGGTGTGTCAGTCGGAGCTGGACAGCCAACGGAAGGAGGGGAGGCAGAGAGAAAGGGAGGCGGCGAGGCTGAGGCAGCAGCTGGAGAGCACGACCCTCGCCCTGGAGCACAGCAACCAGAGAGCTCGGTCTCTGGACGCCGAACACAGGTAAGCCCACGCGTGTTCACACACTTAACCTTAATCACGAGCTGAGGTATGCAATTAACTTTAACAAGGCATCAGAGAGAGCTACTTGGCTGCACAGTGCATTTATCTATAATGTCAAGCCCATCTTTATTCAACCTGTGTCTGACCTGTGTCGCTGCAGATGTGTGTGTCAGCAGCTGTCTGAATCCAAGGAACTCTGCACTCGGCTGCAGGACCTGGAGAAAGAGCTCAGCAGTCAATTAACCAGCA
The DNA here is from genome assembly GCF_017976325.1 of Chelmon rostratus. Lineage (NCBI taxonomy): Eukaryota > Metazoa > Chordata > Actinopteri > Chaetodontiformes > Chaetodontidae > Chelmon > Chelmon rostratus. The sequence continues at coordinate 16,756,884 of NC_055666.1, forward strand.
TGGAAAAGGGTAAACAGCAGCTGCAGGAGCAGTACGCAGACGCTCAGGCCAAGATTAGCTCACTGTCCCAGGTGTGTGTGTGGGTGTGTGTGTGTGATGTGGTAGTTTAGTCACTGGCAGTAATAACTGCTGCAGGGATGTAGGTTAAACTCAGTTTTCTTCCCTTATCTAGACAGCAGAAATTGTATAAACTGAGATTCGTTCATAGGACTAAAAAGCATAGTAATAATCCTTAATTCTATGATGTTTCTGTTTGTGTGTTCATACTGTAAAATTGAAAAAAAGTCTGCACCCTCAAACAATGCAGTTCACTGGATTTTTCAATGTATTGTTGAGACACTATTGTCCCAGAATGCAATGCACTTGGGAAATAGAAACCCTGTTCACAGGTGGAAATTGAAAATTAAAACAGCCCAGCCCAGCCCCCAGGAACACAATAGCTGTGTCCAAAATTCCCAAGAAATGCAGCAAAAAAGTGGTGTGCACTATTTTCTGCTCTGCGAAAATGACTGTTATTCAGCTCTACAACTGTCAGGGACGACGCAAAATGATGATGTTTAGTAAGTGTCCAATATCTAAATGTTGTCCACACAAAAACAAACAATATTATCTGAAAGAAAATCATTTAGGTTTCCTCCTTTTTAATGTTTCAGTTAAATTCAATAGTTTCCCTTTAGTATTAACTCATTTCTTGTCTACACTACAAACTACCAATTTATTAAATAGTGAACATTAGTAGATTGTACTTATTGTACAGAATTCGTATGCACTATAGAACTGAGCCACAACCAGTGCATTAAAGTGATCCTATGAAGACAGACCTGCAAACTTTCTGACTAAAATGAAGTCAGTTTAGATGTGTTTACCACCATTTTATTTTCCACAGATTATAATCTCTGAACCCTGCACTGCCTCTTATCTCTCCCATCAGGACCTATCCAATGAGCAGGCACGTTCTCAGGAACTCTCCGTCGAAGTCCAACGTCTGAGCCAGGAACTACAAAAAGCGGAGACCGAACTAAAGGCGACAACCGATTCTCTCGACCAATCACGGGAGAGAATAGAGTCGCTCTCCCTGTGCCTTAAGAAGAGCGAATCTCTCCTCCAGCTGGAAACGAGAAGAGGAAGTGCGGAGGTGGACGCGCCGTCTAATTCAGACTCCTCAAACAAAACGCACATTTGTCAGACAAACACTCGGGAGACGTCACATCTGGATCAATCCCCTGACGCTGGCAAAGGTCGTGACCTTTCTGTGACCCCAGGAGAGTCAGAGAGGCAGCTGAGTGAGAGGCTGATAGAGCTGGAGAAAGAGGTGCGTATCTGCGTTTGAATACATTTCTGGGACTGATGTGTGCGTATGTGTGAGCCTTTGAATCTCATTTACAGGATATCTGCATGGTTCAGTGCAATTTCTGTGTGATGGAGATGATCTAGATTATGTTGAAATTCTTGCTCCGGGGATGCTTCACGACTATCAACTCACAGTAGGCCGCCATATCCCTGAGTGCAGCACTTTATTTCCAGAACTACTGCTTTATCTCTGCTCATCAGTTTTTATAATGTCACCTCGGCTACTGTTAATCTTCCTTATCTCCTCTGCTGCTCTCGTGCTGGAGCTCTTACTCTTTCTCTCAAACACACACATAGAAACTCACACATACACCCTAACATCGAGCTGGAAGCAGCAGCTCCGGCCAAGGTCAGGAATTTCATTTTTCTAATAGGATGGAAGAACAACTTTTGGTTCAGTTTAGTCCCTGGTCCCACCCATACTGAGCTGCAGGTACACTTGTTGATACGTCGCACAGTGGTGGAAGAAGAAAAAGTACCAGTACAACAATGTAAAAATACACTATTACAAGTCAAAACTTTTTTTCTGAAGTATTGGATCATTCAGTTGTCTTTGGGCCTCAAACAGTTATTTAAATAAAAAAACAACATAAAAATACTTAGTGTAAACTATCTGAATATTTCCTCAACTGTTTTTTTTGTTTTTTTAAACAACTCCATTAAAAGTCCTGCATTGAAAATGGTACTTAAGTAAAATTATTTAAGTGTAGTCGGGAAAATGTAAAGTATTGAAATTAGATTTCTTTTATTTTAATATTATTAAAATAATGCAGCAAATCCCCACATTTGAAAAGCTGGAACCATAAAAAATAACTAAAATTATATATAATATTTTTTTCTGTCAGTCCTTTCAGCTGTACTTGTATGTAATGTAGACTAATTAAATTATAACAAAGCATCATATTTTGTAAGATCTTTGTGTGCTAAGTTAAGAAATGCTGAATTTATATAGTAACTAGTAACTAAAGCTCTCAGGTAATTGTAATGGAGTAAGTACAATATTTCCCTCTGAAATGTTGTAGGAGAAATAGAAAGTGACATGAAAAGGAAAGATCCTCAGTACCTCATATTTGTACTGAAGCACAGTACTTGACTAAATGTATTTTGCTACATTCTACCACTGGTACTGGAGTAAATGTACACAGTTACTTCACTGACGCTGGTCAGGAGAACAGTGGCTGGAAGTATCTCTGCTACGGTGAAAAAGCAGGAAGTCTAGAAGAGCCAGTAAAGACAGTGCGACTCCCCTGAGTAGCAGAGGGATTCATTCAGGTGCTGGCAGCAAATGTGACAGAATCCAACATGAAAAAAGCGCTGCCACACACCAAGACGGAGCTCCAGACCCTCTCGATGACTCACACATGAAATGTGTTGTCGCTGTGCCAGTACAGTAAAAAAATGCTCAAATACTTCACATTGTTTGGTGGGAGCTGAGTTGTTGTTTTTTTTTTTTGTGCTGCTGCTGCTGCGGGCTTACTTTCATTTTTGATAAAAACACAAGGTTTTACACATTCAGCAGTTTTGGAAATCCAACATTGTCTTTTAATTTCTAATCTATCCATGACAATGCCCAATCAACACACTCCTTCACGGTCAAAGCAGATTAAGAATCACAACGGATTATAAATGCGTGTGCACAGACTCTGCTCACTGAAATCTTGCAGTGAACAACAAATGTGGACCAGTGGTACAGAGTGTATTCTCAACCCTTACAATTTCGCAAACTCAGTCACACACAGGATGAATTTCATCATTATACTTTTAATTAACGCAAACATCATTTAACGCTGTAACCTCACTGCTGTGAAAGGTCAGCTGCAGATTCGGTGCAAATAAAATGGATATTTTGAGCATCGTGTGACACCAAGGGCCGCACAGCCTCTGACGCAGCTGCTGCTCTACATGGCTGTGGACTCTCTCTCATCATTAACCTCTCCCCCTCAGAAAGCGGTGGTGGTAGCAGGACAGGAGGCTCTGCTGTCGCGCCTGTCCCAGTCCCAGGAGGCCTGTGAGCACCTTCAGGAGCAGGTGGAAGCACTGCGCCGGCACTCGCTCAGCCTGCAGGACTCCTGCACCAGACTACAGACGCTCAACACCCAGCTTCAGGTGACCAAACACACACAGGATGATCATTGCTAAATTTAACCATTTGGCTCCTCTAAATGGACAAGTTTTCAGCATTAGACCCTTGCATTGAATTTGGATGTAGAAGGACGTACCAGCCTGCTTTAATGTAGGGAGACGCCATCATTTTAGCAGTGCTGTGGATGGCATTCACATCCCCCTCTGAGTTGTAATAACGTTGGCGATCCCTTAATGGTTCATCTAGCGCCACCATCAGGTCAAAATTTAAATTTGTCCGATAGTTTGGTTAAGACCAGATACCTGCCAAACTAACAACATTCCCACTAGCCTCAGCTGCACTTTGAGTTTAGCAGTAATTAGCAAATGTTAGCATGTGAGCATGTTAAACTACGATGATGAGCATGGTAAACATTCTACCTGCTGAACATGTTTATCATTGTGACCATGATAGCATGCTGACATTAGCATTTAGCTCAATACAGCCGCATAGCGCCGCTGATGTGGCTGCACACTCTTAGTCTTGTTAAAATTTCAGCTGTATCCTCCACATTGTACATTGTAGAGTTTAATCTATGAGGGCATGCATTATATGTTCATACTAATGTTATTTTTCATAGTACAAGTAGTTTGTGAAGTTTTACTGTAGATTAAATGGTAATTGGCTTGTAGCAAAGTCATAGATGTTTGGGTTGTTGGCTTTCTGTTAGACGCCTAAAATGTAGGCTCAGACATGTCTCTGCTTTATACCAAATACACAAAAACAACACGCAGGTGGAGCAAGCATCCCTGAGCTCCCAGCATGCAGCAGTGCTGGCCCGCAGCAGTGAGAGCGAGGCCCGGTGTGCGGCTCTGGAGGCCGAGTCCAAGGTGTGGGCACGGGAGCGGGAGGAGTCAGTGGCCAGGATGGAGGCTCTGAGGCGGGACCACGAGCGGATGACGGCGCTGCAGCAGCGGCAGGAGGTGGAGCTGGAGGAGCTGCTGGACAAACACTCTCAGCTGAGGAGCAACAACCGCAGCCTGGAGGCCCAGCACAGGGAGTTGGAGTCCAGGTACAAACACACACTGACTGCATTAAATCAGACCCCTTTGTAAACTGGAACCAGAACTGACGCTGGAGGATTTTGAGTTTTTGTTCTCATTCACTAACACAACCTGCATCCATTAAAAATATGCACTCTCTCTTTCTGTCATACATTTTTTTTTATCTTGGGGTGAATGTTGGATTTTCCGCTCTCAAGGTACAAGGAGCTCCTGGACGGTAAAGCCCAGCTGGAGGAGAAAGAGCGGGAGATGAAGCTGGAGAGAGAGGAGATGGAGGCAGAGACCCAGAGGAGGCTGGAGAGTCAACGAGAGCTGGAGAGGTTGAAAGAAGACAACGAGAGGTAAGAATTACGCTCAGCTGTCAGCTTCTTCAGCGTCACATTCATGAGATCTGATTATCCTCTCTTCTCACTGCACGTTGCTCTGAATAAGAGGGAGCAGCGGTGTTAATGCTTCTTTATGACGCACCTGATGACCAGCTAACCCCAGTTGTCCTGTCTCCTAACACTGCCTCCAGAGGCAATAGGTCGATAGTAATGTATGGCCTCCGTAGTTTCAGCTGAGAGATGTAGGCAAACAGCGAGTTCACATTGTGTTATATTCTTACACCTTTTTCCCTTATTAAACAGAAGAAGGTAACCGTACACCTTCTGAGTTCAAGTATTACTCTTTTAAGATGAGCTGGTTTGTTTCTCAGAGTTATATGTGAAAGCATTCAGCTCTAGATGTTGCTTTTCCACATGGTTCTGATGCCCCTGGATGTAAACGCCAACAATCCCCCGGTGCTCAGAGCTCCTGGTCCAGGCAGGCTCGAGGCAGCTAACAGGGCCACTGGCTGCACTGCGAACTGAGCTAACTAGCTAAGGGTGGCTAGTAAAATATAGCTACAGCAAGGAGTATGCAGAGAGTACAGTGAGCAGCAGTTAGCATTGCTCCAGTGATGTCCTGCTCCCTCTTTGTGACCTTTGACAGATGGCCAATTCTTACACGTTACGCCTTTAAGAGTTCTGGGCACAAAACAGCAGCACAGAAAGTTACAAGAGATCAAAAACAAGCAAAAATAGAGGTTTGGTTGGATACTTTACAAGTTCAATTCCAGAAACATAAAAGGCAGAGAACTGAAGGCTTTTGAACTCAACAGATTCATTCATCTTAGATGTGTACATACAGTCTTCTTAATCATATTTGAGCCTCAGATCTTACAAAAGGTTTGAGGTTAAAGTGCTTCTGATTGCATTTTATCTTGGGGGTGGTGTGTATATAATGGTGATGTTCATCATCATAAGATGCCATAATTAGTTAATCAAACAGGTTTTCATCATCATATTGTTGCAACTGATTACTGACTGTCTCAAATAATTTGTTGCCAAGCTGGAGACAGGATGGCCTCCTTTGCTGGCTGTCAGATGACACTTGACTGAAATTACTATATTAAGATAAAAAATAGGCATTTCCTTGCATTTAAAAATGCCTGTTTATTTATTTAATTGTTTAACTGATTTGCATATTATATTATATATATTACACAACATATTACGTATGCTTATTAAGCGTCCAACAATGTGTCAATGAAAGAGTTCCTCGTAGTGAAGAACCTAAAGAGAAGGATCACCTGAATCTGCAGCTCCCCTCAGCTTTACTGAGCTTTTCAGTGTCAGCTCATTGTTCAGCTGACCGGCAGCAACTTCACTGTTCTGGTTCGCTTTCATTGCTCTCATCATCTCTTTTTCTTCTTCAGTAAAAAACCCTAAACTGACGAAGTTAACAACTAGTTGGTGAACAAGTTCACTTCATCAATGATTTGTAATGTTTTTTCACAACTTGTTTTTGCTGCCCCCAAGTGGCCAAAAAATGAGTTATTGCAGGTTTAAAATAAATGAAACTCACTACTTCCAGCTTCTCAAAAACAAATGTTTTCTGGTGTTTTTTTGTCTTCTGTGACCTTATTACCTTTGGGTTTTGCACTGTCGGACCAAACAAGACACTGAAGACGGGCTCACCATGGGCTCTGGGAACTTAATGAAATATATGGAGAGTGGCTGATTTGTTTAATAGCGAGCCATGCTGTACACTGGTTCAGTTTTAACTTGCATAAAAAGTTTAATTTCAAAGCACTGGATCCATAAAATGTGAGATGCTTATTAATGAAAATTACTAACTGCCCCCCGCAGTGATCATTAAGAGTTTCATCTCATCTCATTACAGTTCTCATTACAAAATGAAACAAAGATGATTGCTTACCTCTATAATGCTACTATTTTGGTCTAAAACCACAGAGTGACTCCATAATGTAATCTTCAAGCATTTTGTCTGAGATAATGTCAGATTTTTCTGTTGGTTGTTATCTGGCTTTGTAGGCACGCATCATGCTGTGTAATAATATAATAATGAGCTTCGGTTAGAGAGCACTTAGCAAACAATGATGCACAGCACTTTGCAGGACACACAGGGATGAGCCCATGTGTGTCGTGTTGCAGGCTGCAGGCCCAGCAGAAGGAGTGGTTGGCGTTGCAGGCGGAGCTGCTGGCTCAGGGCTCGGTGCTGAGGGGGGAGCTGAGCGCTTCCCAGCTGGAGCGGACTCGACTGGAGGGGGAGCTCAGCGCCCTGAGGGAAACCAACCAGAGCTTGGACCTCAGCAGCGCTCGCCTCACCAGCCAGTACCAGGTATAAACCACACACACACATACACACACATAATTGCATCTGCACAACTGCAGACACACATAGGTGTTTTGCATTCAAGCTGTCAGCTGACCATTGACATGCAAAAAAGGGATTTGGTGCTTCATAGTGGAGACACTCAGACACATTACCCCCATTAAATAAAGAAACAAATTTATTTAAAGCATTATTGGGCAATTAAACAACATTCATTAGGACTACAGTGCAGGTTTTAGAGAGTGATTTTCACAGTTGTGGTCAGGGATGAGCAGCTATCATATCATCTGTGAGGAACAGTGGGCGGTGGATTTTTCAGCTTGACATATCAGGAAAAAAAGACACATTGGTCCAGACAGAAAATGAATATCAATGAACTAATAAGGAAGAGGGCATCTGGCGTCTGGCGTGTAATGCTGTCAAGCAAGCGCTGAATACTGAAAACATTCTTCAAGCAGTTCCACTCATTTGAGGGGGGAAAGAGGTGGAAACTTCCTGTGCAGAGTTTAAGAAGTTAGCCAGCAGATGTTACCTTTGGCTGCTTCATCCAGCTGCTCGTGAAACGACGAGTCATCTGGTCCTTTAAAAGCTGATACATGTGTGGAATTGTGTAAAAGAAGATGCACGAAATCTCTGCAGGATTCAAAACATACGTAGGCCAGCATGTTTCTGGATTACTGTCAGCTGGTTGCACAGTTTTGTTCGGACAAAGGCAACCTTTAAAGGAATTGTTTGACAATTATGAAATTACAGTTGGATTAGGAGATGGATACCACTCTCATGTCTGCACAATAGATATGTAGCTGGAACAAGGTTAGCTTAGCATAGCATAAGGACTGGAAACAGGGGGAAACCAACCAACCAGCACCTCTGAAGATCACTAATTAACACATATTTATCTAACTGCTATAATCTTATGGCAGCATTTATGTGCTGGACTTTTTTTTTTTTCTCAGAGCAGTTGCCAAGCAACCGGCAGAGACTCAAGAAAGTTACTGCATCTAAAAAAGAAATAGTCCAGTACATAACCATCCATAACATGGTTAACTGTAACCTTTGCACTTATTGCACAGATTAATCAAAGGGGATACAGCATGTTAATGATTGATCTTTAGAGGTGCTGGTAGGTGGATTTTGTTATCTTTGGACAGATCCAGGCAAGCTGTTTCCCTCTGTTATCAGCCTGCTCATCACTAGCTGTCAGTCACTTCATATTCACTGTACATATGTGAGAGTGGGTTTTGCTTCTTACTCTCGTCAAGAAAACAAATGACAATACTTTCCAAAATGTGAGACTATTCCTTTAGATGGCCAACTAGTAGCATATTAATGCTATATGCTAATGCATGTCACAAATTGCAGTATTTGTAGGCCCTTTTTTCCCTTATTTCCTAGCAGATCATCTCTTCATTCACTCAAGTTAAAAAGTCCCTTAATTCAAAACACAGCTAAAAATGCTGAAGTATCAGCCCTCCCATGTGCCCCACTGGATGCCTCAGCCCCACAAAATGCTGTATTGTAGGTAGTTCAAACAGACGGCCAGGCTTCTCATTATACTGTTTTGCAGAAGGAAATGAAGAAGTGGCGAAGAGGCAACTCTTCCCTTTGATCAAAAGTTCAGTTTGGAGCTTGTGTGGTTGTGCAATTAACCTGTTGTGCTAACTGTGCTAACTGATGGGCCTCGACTGGACAGGACTGTGGCTAAGAAGGGGAAAATAATTGGAAACAGAGTCACAAATAGGAAATTAGGAGAGATGTTCTGTAAAGGTGTGGGGATGCCTTCTTGTAAGACTTACATAATCTCACAGAGTGAGTTTTTTTTTCTCAGATATGCGAAAGAGTTTGTGTTTCGAAGGTATTCTTGGAGCGTTAAAGCTTGAACATCTATTCAGGTACAGAAAAAGGCTCAACGATTAACCCTTGAATTTATCCACCGCTTGGTGCAGTAGTTGTGCTACACCACATGCACTGGGTGATGTGGTTTTGTGTGTTAGCTTTGGATATTAACTCAATACTCAGTGATGGAGGTGTAACCTCGTGCCTCCCAGTTTTCCCAGCACATTTGATTTCCTGTCGACTTCGTCCTTTTCCTGTGAATGCATATGTGCTCTAACACACTCAGGACGTTTTTCTTATCCGAATCAAGGCTCTCAGGATGGGAGCCGTATGCTGAACGGACTGTAAAGCTCCTGGTGGCAACTTTGTGACATTGCTATATAAATAAAAGTGGCTTGACAATACAGATACAGATGTTAAAAATAGGATGCGTATATATATAGATCACAGCAAAGTATTTATTTTGATTGACATTCACGGCCTTATGTGTGTAGCTGTTGACCCAGTTGAAGGGGAACATGGAAGAGGAGAATCGACAGTTAGCGGAGCAGAACCAGAGTCTGCTGAAGGAGAACCGGGCCTTACTGGAGCAGAGCCTGGAGCGCCGTGACCAGCACTATTCACAGCAGAGGGAGTACCAGTGAGTACAGGCACACACACACACACACACACACAATCCAGATAATTTGTTTTTGCTGAGAATTACTGACAAGAAAACAGAAGTGGATTGAAGAGGAAATCAGGTTTCCTCACAACAAAGCGTCTTAACGCCGTTGTTCAAATTAGAGCAACAAAGCAGGAGCAAACTTTATGGAACGTGCGCTAGAGCAAAAGCAATTTCTTAACATATCTAACTTCGTAGGTGGTAACACAGTCTGTGTTCATATCTAAGCACATAAAAGCACTGACTGGATTTAAAGGGTTGAGACTGCGAGACAACAATTTCAGAGTTCAGCAGCATTCAGCCATCATCCCTTTAAATCACTAATAGACTGGTAATAGATTAATCCAGAACTAATAGTGAGCATGCAGAGCTGGCTTCACCTTTTAAGTTTAATGAGCCAAATTCCTCTTAAGCTACCAAATTTCTTTTTGTAGATTAATTTTAGGCTTTAATTCTTGAAAAGATGATTTTTTTTTCCCCACACTGGTTTCACCTTTTTTTCCTGAAATTACTGAGAAAAATGTCCCTGTTAGCGTTTTACATTTCCAAGTGTTTCACAGCACATTTTAATTCAGCACCCTGCCATGCGAAGTCTGTAGCCTCTCTATTTCAAAAGCACGTTAAACAGCCACGCATACATAATACAATACATTTACATAATTACAGAAAAATGCCCAATGCATGCTGGGATAATGTAACCTGGATAGTCAGGTGGTTTGTTACACACAGCCGTCTGAGAAGTCGGCCATGGAAAAAGGCAGACGCTTTCAAAAAATACTTGGCAGGTGATTGGATGATCATCATCTATCAGAAGTAAGAGAGCGCTACCTGTGAGCGCTACTGGCGGGTAAATCACACTCTTGCCAAGCCAGCAGGAGACAAGTGAAAACACCTTTTTGATGGAGAAAAGTCGTCATTGGCGTTCTTTGCTCTTCTTTCAATGGAGAAATGTTCTCCAGTTCTGATAGAACTGATGCTATAGCAGCAACAACGCTAACCTCTTTATGAACCGCCGTCATTGTTTTCAAACAGACAGTCGTGCTGTGGCCACGTTTAAACTACGCCCAGCCCTGGTTGCCAGTAGTTCCTCAAAGGACACTGACTGACAAGCACATAACTCGAAACCTAGAAAGATGGATTCTCGTGATCTTGTGATCTCATGATCCCCACTGCCTCGCAAGGTAAGGCATAAAGGGATAAAGAGGATATCAAAGTATACCAGATGGAAGGATGGATCTTGGGTCTGACTAATACGATATGTGCAGTGTGTACAGATGAAGAATGTGCGTAATGGTAATTGGTGATTGATATAAAATGGAAAAACATATTTTTATCTGATTTTGAAGCTTGTTAGGAAGAATGTTTGGTCACTTTTAGAGTGCTAAAGGTTAAAGGTACCCTGTGGACTTTGACCATACGTGGCATTATGGAGGAATGTGTGCAATTTAGTTTGGATCTTATTCATGCCCGGGAGGAAAGACATGGGCAAAAGACGACAACATCACAAATCCCAATATGTATTCCTGCCAATGAATTCACCCAATTCCACTGAAACAGCAAGAAGAAGACTGCAAGCTACCAAACATGGTTAAAAACAATCCAAAATCTAAAAATTCTAACCCCTTTTACGAATGTTTTATGTGTAAGGAATTGTATTCAACTCATTTATTTGGCCTTAAGGATACACAAAAGGCATTTTGTGAGAAACAATAAATGCAAACATAACTTTGTTTACCAGAAGCGCCAAAGGGTACCTTTAACAGGATGGGCGTACTGGGGATTCAATATCACAGGCTAACTGTGTACTGTAATATTCTTTATATAAGGCCGCATCCGCTTTAATTTACATCTAAACTCCTGAACACTGGGCACACTGAGGGAGGAGTTAAAGCTGCTACTCAATATTTCTATATTAATAATAGATCAAAGGACTAAATGTACTGTCATCGGCATCGTTTGCAGAAGCAGCAGACTGTGTGCTACCGAAGCGGCACCAAAGGTCAGAGAAAGTTGGCAACTAGCTGGTGAACACAGCAGAGGATTCAGCCTTTAAGATGATTCCCGTAGATGTTAGTTGGAGACTAAAACAGAGCTAAAAAGAGAGCAAATGCTGGATTTCCATTATTCAGATGGCCAGTGCCCCCATTAGCTTTAAAGGTGATAGGATGCCCTTGTTTTATAAGTTATTGTGCCGCCCCCAAGTGGCCAAAAAAAATTATCATTTAGAATAATAATTTGTAATAGGTTTAAGGATACGGGGGTGCAATATTTGTTTATTTGTTTTCATGTGCACACGGTTGTTGGAAATTCATCGTCAGACAAAACTCAGCAGGTGGCGAGTATGTACACACCCGTGAAAGAGACTGCTGAAATGTAATTAGCTAGAGTGACAGCCAGAAAGGCGTCGCTAGTATCAAGCACTTTTGATATAGACGGGACTTGTTTAAGTTGCATCACTCTGGGGACGACCTTCAGGCCGTCACTGCAAGTTTATGCTCTGACAGTTTGAGTCCATATCAAATCTGACTTAAACCAGCTTCACCCTGTCTGCTCCCATTGCTACCAAATGCAAAGACATGAATATTTTGAAACATTATTTGAACAGAGAGCTGTTTCTTAGACACAAATTAGTATTCAGGGTAATGGTACTTGTATTAAAAAAACAGCAGGGTTCTTGAAACCACTTCTGAGTACAAAAAGGCTTTGTGCTTCTTCTATAAGCTTTGACCTCGGCACATTCCTCGAACTGTGTGTTTTCTTTGTGAATCGTCTGATGAGGTGTTATCATCCCAAGGTCTAATGACCAGAAGTGCATTTTTAGAGCAGTTGATTTAAACTGGAGTGTTTATTCCTGTAGTTTAGGTTATTTGAACAGGAAACGCAGGTCTCTATCCTGAGCCAAGTAAACTGTGGTGCGGTTCATGAGGAATGAGAATGTAATCCAAGCTAACACCAGGATACAAGTCCAAATAGAGTGTCAGGGGTGGAAGGGGGCGGATGTTATTATTTCATAGCCCGCAGTTTCTCTTACTCACACAAACAGGCATTAGAAAATGAGATGAGGCAAAGTGAGTCTGAGGCTCATATTCAGGTTTTTATTTGATGGAATGAAGAGCAAACACAAGCGTATCATGAAAACATATTATTACAAACAGGATGACATAACAGTCCAGTGAATGAGTTCATGTGATATTACATGTGTACAAAAACGCACCAAATATCTCACGTCCAGCCTGATTAAACAGCTGTAGTAGTTAGTGTAGCTGTAAGACAGATTGCCACATAGAAACATGACACTTTCTTTAGTGAAAGCAGACTTAAAGACTCCATACACTTCACAGACATCTGGGCTTCCTGCCTCAGCAGTCTCATCTCTTTATTTTCCCTGAACAAGTGTCTGACAAAATATATTCAAGACCTTGGAAAGTGGAAAAGACAGTTTAGATTGACTGATTTACAAAATCACTTTTGTTGTGAGTGGCGCTGATCAAATGATGCAGCGACTTTGCCCTTCCAGACTAATGTCGGGAGAAATGTTGTGAATTCAGTGAGCAAATAAGTGAAGAAGCCTCATAAGCTTTTATAAAATGAATCGAAGTGGCCTTCAAGAGCGCTTCATCAAAGTAAACTTATTTAATAGTGTACATTTGATACTGGTCTGCTGCAAGCTGGAGGCTTTGGTCTGTAGTTGATTCACATACTGAAGTAGGAGGATTTTGAAGAGGTAATACAGAACAGATCTGAAGGACACAAAAATAACCAGAGCCGATGGCCACATTATTACATTGGAAAACATCCAATGAATTAGAGAAGCCAATTAGAAATATGAAAAACAAGATGATGAGTCTAAAGCCTTTTCTCTGTGAGGCTGTACACAGGCACAGTGGCGCTTTGAGCTAAATGCTAATGCCAGCATGCACACATACTAATGCTAAGCAAGTATAACATTTACCATGTTCACCATCTGACTTTAGCGTGTTAGCTAACATTTGCTAATTAGCACTAAACACAAAGTAGGCTACAGCTGAGGCTGATGGGAAATTAGTTTTGCAGGTGTTATGAAAGTCTTTGTCTGTCTGACAATATTAATCTCAAGGTGCGACCACATTACAAGAAGATCTATTCTTGTAGGATTATAGGATTTATTCTTGGATTTCTTAATGATCCATATCAGATGTTGAGATATTTCAGTCCGGACCAAAGTGAGGGACCAACTGGCTGACTGATATTGCCATCCATAGAGCCATGCTGTTGCCTTAGCTTATTATAGTAATCCTACCATATATATACAATATACAACAGATCTACACACACACACAAATATGGCAAAAATGTATATTGCCATGAAGAACTATATGAAATATTGTCATAAAAATATGCTGCCAAAATTTCTAGATAATTTCACAGTTTTTACACAAATTGCATGTGGATAGAAAATTGCACATAATGGGTGGTGCGGTGGTATGGATAAAGTAAGTAATAACACTATTGCACAGTAAAAAAAATATGTGTCACAGTAGAATACCAGTATGTTGAGATATTTCAGGACCAAAGGACGACCGCCCAGCTGACGTTGCCAGAGCCAAGCAGCTAGTTCGGCTAAAAATATACACAGGCCTGGATGCTGACCGTGGCTCATCTTCAATAACCTTCCCTGATCTTTTCAGCTCACAGCTGAGTGTCAGTAACTAAGTCAGTAGCTGTGCTCAGTGTTTTTATTCTCAGCCGTCTTTCATCCGGCGGAGTTTTGCTGAGAATGCGGGCTGTTTTTCAACCCTGTCCTGCTTTTGGTTTGTCCACGCTGCACCTCGAACCCAGGACCCTCTGCTCTGCAGCAGCACATGAACATCCACATGGGGTCTCCTCTCTGATCTGCTGCTTTAAAAGGAATCCAGTTCAAACAGCACAGCAGGCTCCATTTCTCAGTTGAGGGTTTATTGGAATGGGCTGATTCATACACCATCAGTCACTTTACATACACACTTCCGGAAAAATCTCGACTACTGATAATGAATGCTTGAAATGAATCAAATGGATCCTCCTACTCAGTTTTTTCCCCCCTTCATCTTCCGGCTTTGTTCTGATGTTTCATATGTTTTCTTCAGGGAGAAGCTGAGCGAGCTCCGTCGGGAGAAGCAGAAGCTGGTGGAGAAGATCATGGATCAGTATAGAGTCCTCGAGCCAAGCATGCAACCTCCAGCCAGCAAGGCCAAGTACTGTATAAAAATATATAAACTTAGACACAGAGCTGCCAGTTTATTAGTTAGGGTAAAAGCAGGCCAGTGTGTTCATGCAGCACACTACAAACATAAAGGCAAATAAAAGTGCTTTACACAAAGAAAAAGAAATACAGCATATCATGTTAAAACAGGAATGGATTCAAAGCAATTTAAAAGTAAAAGTTTAACCGATATTTTAAGTCAAAGTTGAGCAGGTCTTATACATCAATAAATTATAAACTCCAGATGGTAATAAGGTTTTGATATTTTGTCCACATTGGACAAAAATATTAGAAACACTACTTTAACCCCAGACTGACCCAACAGGTCTCACATGGTGGCAGCAGAAAGTGAACATCATAAAGCTCACAAACATGACAGTGAAGTGTCTGAGCTGAGGATGTGAGTGTGAAAAACATCCAAAAACTGTCGGGACTTCAGTTTACCATTTTGTTATCTGCCCCGTTTGTTATCTGTGTTTTCTATTATACCTAAAACCCTGACTTCTTGAAGTGTGTGAAAGGTAGAGGAGGCTGCCACTTGTTTCCAGAAATTAGCCAGAATAAGAAACTAAAGTGGTAAACTGAGGTCATAGTCTTGAGACTTTTTGGTGTTTTTGAAGTGCAGCTGTCTCAGTTCATAGCTTGTTATAACCCCGCAGAACACCCGGTCCCCTCAGAGGACGTCTACCTGTCTTGTATTGGACAGCTGGCAAGCATCTCGTCGCATAAATTCAATTTGACCAATTAGTGTTGTTGCGTACAAAATGTCTAAGTGTCACAAAAATGCATTTTGTCCCCGCTACCAGATGAATATGGTAATGACATTTTAATTATAACATTTCCAAATTGATTTTCTTGATGTCATGTTACAGAGCACTTTCTTTTCCATAATAAATGACAGGTGGAACCCTGAGGAACACTTTGTTCTCATTTTGAATGTTCACGTCAGGAAGCGATCGCAAAGCATTTTTGCGAACGAGATGCAGCAGTCGTGACACTTGGCATCCTCCGAGTGTTTTCTCTCTTCTCTTGGTTCATCCCTCTTTGTAAATGGTACCTGTCCTCTTTGCCCTCGTAGGAAATCTAACTGGATTGCAGACAGGATGAAGAAGCTAATCAAACCCCGGGGAGGAGGAAGAGAGGGACGCGCCCTCTTCACCGCCGCGGGCAGCGTGGAAAACCTGGCCGACAGCGCTGAATTTACATCAGACACACACGCGCCTCACCCTGGTGAGACCACACACATATGCGCATGCCGGCCGACTGGTTTTCACAAAGCTACGCTCACACGCTCACCCCATCAAGCGAGGCTACAGGCATGCATACAAATCATCTCATGACTACCAAGTGTGGTCAGCATTGATACCACTCTCTTCTCCTTAGATCTCTCCCTGCAGAGTGCCAAGACTTTCTGAGGCTGGCTTTCTCTGCTAACCACATGTTGAAAGGAAAAGATCCGCAAGGCTTCATTCTCTTCTTATGCACCTTGACTGTTGTATGAATTTACTGGCTGAGAGAGAGGGGAAAAATCTCTCTGCAGACATTTTCAAAGCCAGGATTTAAGCCCCAACCTGCATTCATGTGGGTTTTTTTTCCACTCTCATGTTGTTCCCATTTAATTTAATTTGTCAGCACATTGTGTTTTCTATTATCCCACCTAAATCCCAGCTCTCCTTAACTGCGTGTCAGAACCAACACTTCGAGGCCCGGCGCTTTCTGCTCCTCCCTAGCAGGACTGGTGGTTTTTATTGAGCCTGAATCCCGGAGAGAGACTCAATCTCTCAACGACAAGTGGAAGAAGCAGAAAATCTCACCGAAAGATGATGCATGTAGCAAACACAGTGTATAACAGTGAAAATAATTCAAATCCCACTTTAAGTGCTTTAAATAGATTAATTGGTGGCTTTTGTCTCGTAACAGAGAGACTGAGTCAGCCGAGACATTTCACACAAACGCCACTCGTTTCTATCGTCTTTGTTCGAGATGACATTTCCCTTAACAGCTACATTTAACCCTGAGACTAACCCGCTTTATGGCAGGTTAACTTAGCTTTAACCACTGGACTCAGGTCAGTTTTTAGGCTGCAGCCAGTGTCTCTGAACACACACGGAAATACAGCAAGTTCTGCCAGAGCAGTTCTTTACCTCATAAAACTAAATCAGAATTTATGATATCATTTTCATTGTTATTTCAATGTGATGTAATCTACTGTTAAAAGGTTGGGACTGCCTTTGTGAATATAAAGGTCAGGCTTGTGTCCATGTTAAGCCCTTTAGTTAACTACTGTTCTTTTAGGTTTCCCACTAAGAACTAATTGTAGACCATATTGGGGCCACATTTTGAATATAGCATTTTCGGCATTATATTTTTTCAGTATCATGGCTGTAATTCTAATTTCAAATGCCGCGCAGCACTGAACGGATTGAAAAAGCCGATGAGGCATTAAACCCCCACAGCCTGTAGCTGGACTGTAAAGATGTTATTGTTTCATTTTGTGAGTTTAATGTCTCAAATGTTGCATTTTCAATAATGTTAGTGCTGATAGTGTGCAGCATTTTTTCATTCTCCTGTTGACCAGGCATGCATTAGACAATATTATCTTAAATGCCATAAGGACTAAGTCAAATTAAAGTTAAATAAAATTAAATTATGAAAAACACATAGCTACATTTAGATTATATCCACCATCAATAACAGATTATGTGCAGATATTAATGCATAGGAATGATAGCACACAAATGGACGGATAAACACTCAACATGTGTGCTGAAGTACATTACAAACATGTACATTTAATTGTTTACATGCTGCTGATAATTGCTAAATAGGGAGTTTAAATCGAGGGTTAAGCACTTATTTTACATCATTTCCCCACTTAAGCAGATCAAAGTGCTTCACGACGCCTCTCATTCACATATTCACTCACTCGGAGCTGCATGGGTATCAGGAGCAATTTTTTCGTGGTTTAGTGTGTTGCTCATCACATTTCCTTAATTTATTTCTGCACCTGCCGTTGTCAGAGTCTCCGAAACTGATTTTGCACTGGAAGAAGAGCTTTTGCGTACACTACCATCCTGGTTTATGCTGTAGATCAATCCAAAACTATCACGCTGAGGGTCTTTTACATTGAAAAAGACAAAACTGACATGGCCTTTGTATAAATATGGGATTGAAGGAATAATAACCTTAAAAGTATTTCATTCTGTTTCAGACCCCCGCAGTGCTCCAGTCTCTCCCTCTCCCATGAGAAAAGCAGAGCCAGACATCTCGGTTCCCGGGACTCCAGCCACGCGCTCCGGCTCCGGGGGCCGTCGGAAGCTGGGATCCCGTCATGGTTGGGGGCTTGGGTTGGCCAGAGGGGGCTCTGGGGTTTCCCAATCATTCAGTCCCGGTGACCACAAAACACCGCCCCGCCTGCGGCTGCGCTCGAGCCAGAACACCTCCTCTGTCCTCTGGGAAGGAGAGAGAGGCGAAGCAAGCGCACCCCAGGCGGCAGACGCACCACTTACCAGTCAGGAGAGCATCGAGGAGGATGAAGGCAGAGGTGAGGAGGAGAAAGTGGAATGAGGAAGATGTGTGCACTTTTACAAATATCCACACTAACAAGCCATTTAGTGAGATTTTCCTTAAAAGAAGGAAAACAGCAGAAGATAATGGTGAGATTTATTTGGAAGAATTGTTTTTATTCATTCATTTCCAATAAACAAATGACTCAGATGGAGAGTT
This sequence comes from Chelmon rostratus, assembly GCF_017976325.1. Lineage (NCBI taxonomy): Eukaryota > Metazoa > Chordata > Actinopteri > Chaetodontiformes > Chaetodontidae > Chelmon > Chelmon rostratus. Next base: position 16,775,465 of record NC_055666.1, read on the forward strand.
TGTCGTTGCGAGCATGCTACATGCACAGCGTTGTGAAAGGTCTACGGGGTAACAAGTTAAATGTCGAGCTGAATAGAAATTGGACTGTAAAGTAAAACTGTGCTCAGAGAGTAGTCGTAGCATCTACAGTCACTCAAAACACAGCTAATATTCTTTTTAATAAAACACGCATGTGCCTATTAGACTGTGATCTTATCTGCCTTCCAGACAATCAACACTCCAGCGACGACAACGCAACGGCCTGAGAACGAACTGCAGTCGGCTCTCAATTAAAAAGAAGAAACCTTTTATATTCTGTGCTCCTGGCAAACTGTTTTGATGCTTTTTATACGTCTGACTATTTTAAATATGAGATCCTTCTAGTATTTTTGAATACATGAATGAATAAATCCTTCTGTCAATGATTTCCAGTGTTCCTCAGTTGTAAAGAAATGAACTGTCTCTCTAGTATGAGCCCCAAAACTGTTATTAGACTGTCAAAAGTAAATTGAATACACCACATAGATCTAATAATAGTATTTTTCCCTCACCACAAATCAGTTGATACCTTATAACTATGTGTATCCTTCTCTAACTCGTTTTACTTATTGACTCCTTTGTTCCTCCTTCCGCCTCCTTTTTTTGGTCTTTTAAAAGAAAACAAATGTAATCATTTATTTATTCCCTGTTTTCCCAACAGTGTCAATCATAAGAGGATTGTCTTGCTAAGTAGCTAACACTGAGCACCAGCCATTTCAGCTAAAGTTAGCAACCCAGCCAAAGCTAACATAATCCTGATACTACAGCCGGTCCACATAGTGTTGATCACTCATATACTGAACTGCTTTCTGCAGTGGCATCACAGTACAGACTCCTGGAACAGTAGTCAAGCTTTTTAGCCAACAAGCTAATGCTAACACTACGAGGAAGTTCACAAACATTGTGCCTGTGCTGGCATAACATTATCCTCTCACAGCAGCTCTGCGGTTAATCAGTCAGTTACAGATCCCTCATGAAGACATCAAGAATATCCAAGTGGATTTCACGTGGAACATCATATAGGCTGTTTAACATATATGTCGCGCAGCAAGGGGAGGAAATACCCAAGTGGAACAGATTTGGTAGAAGCACGAGCCCTCATATGCAAATGACACTCAAGTATTAAAGATCAGTGCTAGAAGTGCTTCATCTAGTCTTCCATAAACCTTTATAGGATTAACTAAAAATATTCTGTGTTCCTGCTGTTCCTTCTGATCACCTCCTCTTTAAGTTGGCTCACTCAAAGTCAAAAAAGTATCACTTTTAAGTGCTGATCACATAGTTTTGCAAGACATGCTTCAAGATAAAAAGGAGAAGCTGTCGCATAGCATGCACTCATGAAATGTTGAATATTAGTGCTGAAACAAGGTGAACTAAAAGCATAAACCTAACAGGAAGTGACATACCAGAAAAAGGCGCCACAAGAATGGATGCAGATGGTAACTGGAGCACTTGTCTTACCGACCACTGAAGGCGCTTCAAACAACACAACCCAGCATTCACACACTGGTAGCAAGGGCTACCATGCAAGGTGCCACCTGCTCATCTTTGGAAGCAGTTTCAGGCTCACCAAAGCACATGTCAACAGGTAGACTGCAGGGGCCGGGGATTGAACCACCGCCCTTTGATTAGTAGACGACTGCTCTACCTCATGAACCACAGCTGCTCCAATTCCAATTCGATATTTAAGTGAATAACAAAGAAAACATTACTCAGTCATCTGCAATCCAGTTTGAGGAATCATTCTGAGGGTTGGATTTATGCAGGGGGCAAAATAAATACATAAGTTTCGTGACAAACCTCCCTGTAAACCCCAGATCTGATCAGTGCACAGCAGGATAAACATGGAGAAACCCCTCCATCAGGCTCGCATATGGCTGAAAATCCCATTTCATTTCTGGGTTCCTGTGTAAATACAGTCATCGATCTAATGGCAAATGATCCGCACGAGCGCTTTAATGAGAATCCCCCGTAACTCCTTTCGCTGGTGCACCAAATGGTGTCAGTGTAGAGCCGGGCAGGCCTCTGCCAACAGACAGACAGACAGACGGATGAAGAGGCGAGAATTAGCATGCAGCTTTCCAAATGAGCAGACCTGAGAGTTCATCATGAAGCTAAAAGGGCCCTCTTATAAGAGAGGCAGCTTCCAAAGAGCCTCTGCCTCCCAGATTAGGACAAGGATACGTCAGCATTTCCGGTAGAGCTTGTTTTGAGTGTGTGTGTGTGTGCAGAAGGCAACACTAGGGATAATGGCAGGCCGTAGCTCTTTCTCTCTAGCCAGCCCTTCCCAAACACACATCCTGAATTATGATTTGCAAATGACAAATGGATCGCTAATTCAATTCATGAATTATGTAGTTGTCATGGTGACATTAATCAAAAAGCAGGCCCCTTCTCTCGGCTCCGAACATTGTGTTTGTGGAATTGAGATGCATGACGGGGGCTGCACAGCGCGCCGCCTGAGTGAGCACAGGGCAAAGCGATAGCAAGATATTGGTTCTGCCAGTCACTCAGAGGCTTATTATGAGTGCAATGCAACAATCACACGCCCTCAGGCACACAGACAGACAGCACCCACAGACAAAAAGTGAAGGGTAAAGCTTTAAATTCTCAACGGAGGAGCCTTGTGGTTACTCACTCTGCGAGAGCATGCACCGCTTTTTCTGTCATTTATCAACCTCGGCGCATTATCAAGAAATTCTTAAAGACTGGCTCTTGAAAAGGAGGATGAATAAAAAACCAGGAATGTGATTCAACCCTTGTTCATTCAGAAGGATCTCTCGCTGAAATAAACTAGTATTTTATCCCTGCAAGCACGAGAGGCAACACAGAATCAGTCCAAAAAAAAAAAAAAGCCTTGGAGAAAAAAAAAATAGTGAGAAAAGTCTTGGCACAAAATGAGTGATTAAGTGCCATCTCCACCCCTGATTCCTAAAGCGATGAATGATGGATGGCTGCCTTGGTTGACATCACAGTTGGCTCTCAAGAGTCTGCTCAGCTGCTTAATTATTGAGCACCTGAGGGGTGTAACACTATCAGCGAACATCATTTTTTCAAACCCCCTTTTCTGTGTTTTTGGCCTTCCTCCCCTAGTGAAGACCTCCTCCCTCTTTCCCTGTGAAGACTTTCCATTTCCTCTTTCTCAGTCAAGGTTTATCTTTCTCTCATTTTCTCCACTTCTGCTGCCCCTGTATATCCTTCCTCATCAACCCACTCTGAACCATTTACCTCCGGTCCTTGCCGGAGCGATCAAATTTTAATGACCGTGTCTAGCTAAAGAGCCTCTAGTGACCAAAAAAACCTTGCTTATAACGCTTTGTACACTAACTGAACAGGCATCCTAAATACTTGGCGGTGCGTTGGACTTTTTGGGCTTTTGCTCTGACATGAATATTTGCAACCATCATTTAAATCCACATCAAGCTGTTTTTCAACTCTTGCTCGTTTCGGCAGTGGTTGATTTAGAATCAGGGCACACCACAGAAACTTCACTTTGGGTTAATAAAAAGTTGTAATTCGTGGATTGTTGTTAGGCACTTTTTCCCAGCAGAGGCCCCCGGTTGGGCAGGCACTGAGACAACAGAGCGGCGAGGTGATCTTTGATCGAGAAGTGGTGGTGTAATTCAATTAATTATATTTTGCTCCAGGCAACAGAAGTCTGGGAGGGGATCATTGAGAGGGAGCACAACGCAACTAGGTGGAAAAATAACAAGTAAGTGGAGAGTGTGCGCACACACCGGCTGACCCTGCAGCCTTGCCTCCTCACAAAACTGTCAAAATCTCCATGCTTTCAGCGGGCTTTTACCCAATGAGGTTAGCCCAAAGGTGAGTCTGTTCATCTATAACTTCCCTCCGTCTGCCTCCATCCGTCTCTCCATCCCTTCCTCTTTACCCCCCTCTCTCGTCTATTTCATCATCCTCCTCCTCTCTCTCTGCTTCACGCGGGATCGTTCCTCCTCTCCTAACAGTTTGTCCCTGCTGCACCCCCTCCCTCCCTTCCTCCTCCTCCTCCCTCATGCACTCCCTTTCTCTCTCCTAGTGTATTAAGGGGCTTTGACGCTCTCAGTAAAAGCTGATTTATTCTCTTGGTGATATCGATCGGTTTCTGCATTAAAGATTATAATTCATTACCCCGGCCCCTTTTAATACATTAAACACTCAAAATAAAAATAAAATACTCCCCCCCCAGACTCGCCGTGTCTCGAGGGTGCGGGAAAACACTCTTGTCGAGACGTCCGGCCTGTTGTCCTGCGCCCCTGAGCTCCACCTGTGTGTGTGTGTGTGTGTGTGTGTGTTTCACCCACTCAGACATACTAAGATACTCACAGGAACACAATCCTGCCTTCATGCACACACTTATGCAGGTTGTTAAAACACATCATACAGACAGACAGATAGATAAATGGCCGTTTCTGTTACCTGTAATTCAATCAATACCACAGAAGACAGTTTGTTCTACCTCAAAGTCGTCTTCTCATCATTTACATGAATTTCCTGAGTGCGCAGCAGAAATCCCCACCTTCACCCGACTCGGCCGATGCCTTGCTCACCAGCAGAATACAGATTCCTTCCAGGTTAAAGATTTGTGTACCTCCTGCGTATACTCCCCTGTTAGTCAATGCGGCTGGCCTCTGTGGGATAGTTAGGATTTAAGAAGCGCCATGTGTCCCCCTATTGATTTTGACCCAAATGGCCGCACCAATTCCCTGCGCAAAACAAGATTGCCCTTCCCCATCGCCTTGACAGATTGATTTTGTATCTCGGCCGTGAGGACTTGAACAGCAATCCCTCTGATTCTGCCTTCCACTGTCACTCTGATGGACAATTTCCCTCTCCATCCTTACCTCTCCTCTTTCTCCTTCCATTAAAGGACTCTTCTACCTCTAAGCTCTAACTTCCCTGTGTCTGGCCCCCCCAATTCCCCCGCCCCCCCAATCCCCCCCCTCCTTCTGCCTCCACCCCCCACACCCACCTCTCTTTCCCTCTGACAGGCTTTCAGACAGTAAATCAGAGACATTGATCCAGCGCAGCGCCCAAGTGTCCTGGATTCTGCTAAAGAGCCATTTTCATTTCACAAGCAGTTTACTGGCCTCGCTAACCCCCCGCCCCCCCACCCGTAAACATCGCCCTCCTCCCTCTCCTCTCGCTCTTTCCATCACGGCCTCATCCATACACATCACCCATCTCACCTAACTGCTGGATCCCCATCCTCTGAGTGCCGGCTGCTGTTTTCCTCCCACTTTTTGCTGCCGATTCACAATTTTCTTACAAGAAAAATACCTTGAAAAGCCTGAAACATTAAACTAATGCTTCCTGATCTCTCACACTCACACACACACACACTTATGAGCCTACGCTCTTCCACAACCAGGGCCCAGAGCTCAGCAGGGCTCATTGAATTGGTTCCAAGAGGTCTGACTCCAGCAACATCAGGACTAGTTTAACTTCTCCGTAATTTCTTTGACATCAGCATAATGAAGAGATGTGTAAGACTAACAGGTCTCCCTGCGACCCAGCATGATTTCTATACCTTTCCGCCACAATTCTATAAAGCCATATTTTAATTTGGGGGGAAAGCAGCCCAGAGATGCTGTTGCATTCCAAGATAGCTACATATCATACAAATGTCAGGGATGTGACATTTATCTATAGACTCCGGAGGAATAGCTTTACACCATACTGACACTTTAATGCAACTTGTCATTGGTGGTTTCTGTAACTTCTATAACATTTTCTATTGTGTTGTCTTCATATAAGCACATTTGACACGAAATAGTGCCTGAGGGTGTTCACATCCGTATTGGTAAAACTGTGTAGGAATCAACTTGCATCATACAAATTTGTTTGCGCATTAAAAAAAAATCCAAATAAAATAACACACCTCACAATATAGGACTCACACCTTCGTATACTCGCATATATATGAAGTAAAAAAATGAACAGACGCCTGTGCTGCAGAGGCAGGAAGCTGGGAGCACACTAATTTCAGACAGTGCAAAATGTACAGGGTTACAGTTCCTGCGCTGCTCACTCAGTATGGGTAAAATTCATGCTGGAGTTGAAAGTCAAAGCTGAAACTTTGTAGTCATTGTTTCATTTTAGATCAAATATGTGGGAGGACAGAGCTAGCATAACTAAAGATGAGACACTGGTTAAATATTCACAGACGGTACTGTTGCTTATTTTAAAACTGACTGATGTCACTGAGGTAACATTAGCGTATGTGTACTAATGCAATGGTAATATCTTTAGGAAAAGAAAACTTAGACGGTCAGCTTCTCCTGAACGACACATTTTAAGTCAGTGTGGACAAGAAGTCTTTAAATCGATCAGAGAAAAATGGAAATTTGAACGTGTAAAATTTGATGATATATGGGCAAACTCACTCTGCTGGTAACAATCACGTGATGTGACTGAAAGCTCTGGAACAGCTACTTAATGGACCTTGTGGTGAGCTTTCAGGCTCTCTGACCAGCAGCAGGGCAGAGTGACAAAACAACACAAGCACTTTCTGAAAAGTGCTTTGAATGAAATGATTGCAAACACAGCTGGATCACATTAGTTTGAACGCCAGTTTACTGAAACTGTTTCTCAAACCTCTTGCACATCAGATCTGTCTGTCAGTAGTCTGAAATTGAGGCCACTGTTTCTCCCTGAAAAGCATTTTGTCTGTTTATGCTGTCATGATTGTTCTTGGCATATAAATATTAAACTCTGGAGCTCTGTTAGTTTTACCATGTTGCTTGAAAATCTCACTTCCCTCAGTGGAGACTGTCATGGCTAATTGGCATTTTGTCTAATATGAGACACCTTGCAGCAGAGTTTGACAGTGATTAAGTGTGATTAGGTAATTGTGATTAATTGTGCCCTAAACCATTTATTTTGCAGTTTAGTGCACTTTCCAGCAGGAAAAGTACCTCATCTTGTCACTTTCATAAAGCTGTTCAGTCAAAGATTAGCCCTCAGCTTTCAATAGTATCCACCTTGAATGTCTGATGACCCGAATCTAAGCATTGGGAGCCATAACCGTCTGCCTGCCAGCGGCCTGCAGGTAACTGAGGCCCTTCAGGGAGATAATAACGCACAATTGCAGATTCAGAGGCTTGCAGGTCAGACAAATGTCTGCAACAGGCAGTCATACAAAGCACTGAAGGACTGGAGGAGGACTGCTGACAGCTGTTATTGTTTCCCTTGTTAATACTGTAACGGCTGATTTTCTTGTTTGTATGTACAGCATATTTCAGTCCACAAATGTTAGTTCCTTGACATGTTGGAGTACTCCCTTGGCTATGAATGACTTCCCTGTGGACTGTTGTTTGATCCGTGCACTGTTTGCAGAATGTGAATAATGGGAAAACCTCCCTTTATTCTGACTTGAGTGCTAATGCATTATTCCAAGATTGTTACCCCACAGCGAGCCTCATAGTCATCATTAAATTAGCTCTTCTTTCCATGCCCATATTGCTTTCGGTTTTTCCCAGTGGCCACACACGGCATTGCAACAAAAAAATCCCCCGCAGCCCAAAAAGCTTTTCCCCCATAGACCACCATTGCAAAAGAGACTTCTTAAAACTGTTGACATAATATAGGACAGGATATAGGCAATATAGGACCCAAAAACAGTACTCAGGGACATACGACAGTTTCCGAGAATTTATTTAAGTAACTGAGTTCAAAATTCTTCCAGAAGTGCTGGAAGAGCCAGGTGGGCGGTGGAGATTGACAAGTTGAGGACCATCAGGTGGCAAGGCATAGAGACCTGGCTGGCTTAAAGCAGGCATCAAAGAACACTGGCTGCAAAAAGCAAGGCTAGCAACTACAGACTGAAGTGAGGAGCCGGGGTATATATACTGCAGGAGGTGATTGTGAATGAACGTCACGTGTGCAAGTAAATTGGCAGCAGGCGGGAGGAGATGACCACACCCAGCTCAGTACAGACACACACACACACACACACACACACACACACACACACACACTCACAGTGGAGAAACACACAGCAAACACAAGGAATTTGGGAGGTAATACTGTTGAATCCTGACAGTCAGGACACCTCCAGCCACAAACATGGTCAATTATTGCTCTTTGTATTGTGTATTTTTGAGCTGTAGGGGTTTAATCTTTGTAAAACTTTTCCAAAGCACAGAAAAGCGTGAGCAGGCTATGCGCGTTCATGTTGTGTTTTGGAATTGGTTCACGTTGCCCTGCTGGGCCTGAAGCATGATGGGATTAACACGACTGTGCATTTTTTAGTGGGCCGCATATCCACAGAAGTAACCTGGAAGCTAGAATTTTTTTGGTGTGTGCAACAGGCAAGCAATTCTTTCTGGACTGAGTCAGCAACATCTTTGGGTCCAGCTCTTATAATACATCCATGCTTGCCGCCATTTGTCCAACGGTTTGTTTACATTTCTGTAATTCTTTATTTCTTTATATATTCACATTGGAATTATAACCAGGAAGCAGAAACATGTTCTCCATTCGGATTTGTTTGTAATTTCAGTCAATAAGATGTGATTGTGGCATATTTCTGTGAACATGTTGATGCTACGTACAACCCCGTTTCTGTTTCGTTAGTAACACAGTTTGGTCTAAAAAGAGCCTCCCAGAGAGGCTTAGTCTTTGTGAAGTAAAGATGGGGAGGGGTTTGCCACTCTCTCACAGACTGCGCTGGCAAATAGTGCAAAAAAATTGAGAATAATGTTTCTAAACGTAAAATTGGGATTGGGATTGCATTGTCTACAGAACATAATGGCATTAAAAGATTTAGAGAATCTGAAGAAATCTCTCCATGCACTGAAAACCAGTACAGGCTGGCCGTGATCTTCAGGCCCTCAGATGGCGCTGCGTCTGAAGTGGACATCACTGCCTGGGCTCAGGAACTCTTCCAAAAACCATCGTCTGTGAACACGGCTCATCACTGCAGCCACAAATCCAAGTTGAAACTCTACCATGCAAAGAGGAAACCGTATACAAACCAGATCCAGAAACGCCGCCTTCTCCGGTCCCGAGCTCATTTAAGACGGACTGAGGCGAAGTGGAAAACTGTCCTGTGGTGGAGTTGATGCAACAGAGCGGTAAACGTGACCCTGTCCCAACTTCTTTGAAAGGTGTTGCTGGCATCAAATTCTAAATGAGAATATCATTTTCAAAAACAATGAAATTTCTCTGTTTCAACATTTGACAACTTTTTTTACTTTTTGTAGATGGGGTTATATGTCCTGTTCTGTATGTCAGCCAGATCATTGTTGACTTTTATCCTTAAAGGCTTTGAACAACCAGGCAGGTGTTTTCAATCACTGCCTCATTACAGATCTGCTCAGGAGCCATGCTGGACAGGCATGAGGTCACCTGACTTCAGGTACGAATAGGACGATAGCGGTTTTGTTTCGTCCTGCAATAAGCATTGCATGCAGGTGTTAACAGGAGAGTCAGTTTCATGTCAGTCAAGCAGAGCACATACAACTCTGAGCTGTGTCTGAAATCACTCCCTCATTCACTGCTACTTCTATACAGTAACAAACACATGTTCACTCAGTAGTTTACTATATTGTGTGCACAAAAATTCAGATTTTGGAAACCAACTGTATTAACATTTGCATCATAACTGACAGCTGCAGAATCACTCGATCGTAATTTTGCACCTGTAAAATGCAAAATTGCATTGTGGGATTGTTAGCAAAAAGAACTGAACGTGACATGAACAATGTTTGTTTCATTCAACTAAACAGAGCAGAACAGAGAGAGATTTCAAAGCCTAATCAGCCCATATAATTGAAATGACCTGTGTGGGCTCAGTATGGGTGTGCTCGCGGGGGCCTTTGAGTTAGGGTCCAACAGAAAGTGTTAATAATGTGACAGTCTTCCCACCCCGAGTGATCGAAATGGCTGCTATCAGGCAGGCCCAAATGTTTTTTTTTTTTTACTGTGAAGCTATTGGTAGCCTTTGTTTTGAAAAGCGCTGTATGAATAAATCCTTGCTTCCAGCTCTGCCTCACACACTCAGAGACAGGTTTGTGACACCTTGTGTGATAGCTGATATCGTGGTGCTACATTACCGCGCATGGAAAAAAATAAAATAAACTGCAATTAACTGCACTGCCCAGGCCTGCAACACAAAGAACAAGTCACAGCATGATGGGAGCCACACAGAGAGAGGTTGCTGCACCAAAAAACATTCAGCAAAACGGTACCAAAAAAGCACCAGATTTCCTCATTCCATGTATATGAACATTTGAGCCAAACCAGAAACGCCGGAACTGCAGAGAAATACAGCTTCTGAATAAGAGGCACTTTATTAAAATGGCACAATGCGAAAGCAATGAATAAAAAGACAGATGAACAATTTGAAGTTTGCTCTCTGTCTTGCTGCTGGAGGAAACTCAAGCAGAACAGCAACAAATATGTTTTACGTGCCAAGAAAATGTTGACAAGGCAGTGACCTATTAGACTGCAATGAACAAAGTCAGCAACAGCAGTCATCGGCCTGAAATAATAGTTCATCAAACACCTGAGAGTTCACTGCCGTCGGATACTGTCAACCCAACGAGCAGTGGACATTTTTTAATATACACACACACACACACACACACACAATGTCTTTAACTATTGACGGCGTTTAAGGCTACACACACACACACACAGGTGCGTTTGAGGGCCATGAGCAGTGAGTAATTTCCAGGGCCAACAGGATTATCAGTGTATGTTCTGGAAGATGGCAGCGAATCAGCCTTCAAGTTAATGAAACAGTTAGTGTAATTGGTCTTCATCTGTCATCTCAAACAGAGCTGTGGACTGTTTGAGTCCCGGAGAGAAGGAAAGAGACAGAGAGAGAGAGAGAGAGAGAGAGAGAGAGAGAGAGAGAGAGAGATTACTGACGGGACAGTGATGAAAATTGGTCGTAGGATAATGAGTCTCGTTGTTTTTTCATCCTCTCATCTGCTGTCTCTCTCTCTCCCTCTCATTACTCAGAGTGACTGGTCGGAGAGTAGCTTCACAGTCTGCTGCTTATTAAAAAACCCAGAGCGCCTTTAGATGAGTTCATCAGGCTCTCCACCCCTCTTTTCCCTCCATCTCTCCATCCTCCCGCCGGCTCTGTATCCTCTCATCCTTTCACCTTTTTTCCTCCCCCTCTCTCAGTTTGAACTCCCACATCCTTCCTCTCTCCGTCTCTTTATCCCTCCCTCTTCCATCTGTTTATTTTTTCCACCATCCTGTAGAGCGAAGCAGCGAGAAACAGGGACGAGGAGGAGGAAGGAGAAGAAACGGAGGCCCAGACAGGGAGGGAATCAAAGAGCTCAGGAGAGGAAAAGACAATCCCCTCTGTGACAGATGAAGCTTTTATAGAAAAAGGGGGCTTTCTCCCAATTTCCTGTTGATATTCTTTGTAGTTTATTTTTCCCCTGCTACCCCTCTCCTTCCTTTGTCCCAACACCCCCCTCCTCCCTGTGCGTCTGCGCCACCGTGGCAGATTGTTTGGAATCAATAAAGATGGTTGTTGGCAGATGAAAGTCGTGGGGCGGGACGGTGGCGCGCTAAACACTCAATTCGCTTCACACAAATCACCGCCTGCGTCCCGCCGACACGTGACGGCTACATCCTGCAACAAACAATTAAAAACTCATGCAAATGCGCTGTAGGGAGAAGCATGATGGCAATGGCATAAATACACATATGGCGTGTTCTGACAGGCAGACAGGGGTAGATGGGATTTGGACAGCATGGAGACAAAAAGGAAATAAAGGGAAAAAAGAGGGTGGATTGATGATTGTTGTTGAAAATGAACAGGTGCTGTGGTTCAAAAAGTGAAGCTATGAAATTGAAAAACTGAAAAAAGGCATTGCTGGCAGTTGTAAGATCCTTTCCTCCAGTAACACGACAATAATTCTGAAGTAAAAGTCCTGCATTTCAAATTTTACTTTCAATGTGCAAAAGCACATAAGTATTATTAGCAGCATGTTCTTACAGTAGCTATAATTTATATTTTTTATATTGCCAGTGTACCAAATGACTGTGAAAGGGCTCAAATCTGCTTTACGCAGCTTTATACTGAGTTACATCTCGATGTTCAGCTGTCAGGCAGCAACTTTACCGTTTTGGTTCACTTTCTCTCTCACTTTCGGCCACAGCTGGCGGCTGTTTTCAGCGTAAAAGCTCTAAAAGCTCACAGTACACGACCTGCTCACCACCAATCAGCACAGTTAGACACAAGCTGGTGGAGCATCAGCAGCCAGATATTTCCCTCAGGAGCTGGTGGAGACCAAAACCAGAGCATACAGAGAGTGAATATTGGCTTTGGATTCACCAGGTGGACACAAACATGACTCCAAACGAATGATAGTGTCACTCTGTGTTACTGCTGATATATATATATATATATATATATATATATACATACATATATATATATCAGATATATCATCATATATATATGTATATATATATCACTATATGAGGTGATGATATGAAAAAGTGAAAAAATAATCACTCACTGCAAGTTTAAAGCATCAAAGTAAAATATTTACTGTATGTTGCAGAATGACCCCTTTCAGAGTGATATATTATTCCTGTACGGCATATTTTTTATCAAATTATTACTTACCAGTATACTTATCTACGGCGAGAAGGACTGACTTAATTAGTGTAAGCTCATTTTAATTAAACAGTACTAAAATTAGCAACTGAAGTTCTTGATTTACATGTGCAAAGTGTTCTGTCTTATGTAATGCATAACAAGGGAACAGTTCATCACACTGAAAACCACTTTATTTCAAATGTGATTTTACATGGAAAAACATTACACATGCTACAGATATCACTCATGTGACCCTGCTCTACTGATGCTATCACTGCTAATTCTTTATGTATTGCTTTGCAGTTCAATCTAACAAATCACCATATTTCAGAAGCAGAGATGTCACTAGTACCAACAGGGGTGATAGTGCAAGATATCCATCTGAAATGTAGTAAAGCAGAAGTCTAAAGTAATCTAAAATCCTCAGATAAGCATATGAGTATCTACTGAGTTACTTCCACCACTGCTGACAGATAAAGTTCCCTTTTCTGTCTCCTTCACATCTAGACGTGAGGAAACTAATAAGGAAATATTCATCTAAAGTTCCCTCGTGACGCCGCAGCTCACTGAATCATGTCGCATTCTGAGAAATAATCAATTCATACAAACCAGAAGCCTGTGTGATTCTTTTAATAAGCTTTTGCCATTGTCTCACACACTGGAATCCCAATATTCAAATAACTCATAACTCAAAAGGGGTTGTAAGCTTAATGCCACTGATCACAGACAATAAAGGTCAAGTCTGAGTCTGAGCTTAAGGTACACACATTTTTCACAAGAATTATCAATATCATTACACAGCTTCATTGTGTCACCTCTCTTAGCTTCAACCATTAATGGGAAAGGCAGAGGAACTAATCAACACATGCAGAAGAGCCAGTGTGCACTTCAAAAAAAGCAATCATCTATTTAGGAGTTATCTTCCTGCTGAAGAAAATCTCGATCTGTGATGGCAGCGAGGAGGAGGAGGAGGATGAGGAGGAGGGATCTGGTTGTTAAGCGTGGCAGTGTGTATCCACAGCAACCAAATCTGACAAATCCACTCTCTCAGAGTTTACTCTTGACAGTGGCCTCTGTGGGAGCTGGGAGAGAGAAAATGTAAACTTGTAAAACAAGGGAAGCCAGCATTTTACTTTGGTCGTGCAGCGGTTAATAGCATTTTGGCTTTTGGAGCGTCTGGTTGCTTCAGAGGGATCTGTTAGCGAGGATTAGTCACTCTCAGTCCAACATGGCTACAGACACACTCAAAGCATGCAAACACACACACACACACGCACACACATCAAACAGACAGCCAGTGTGGATTGTGCCAGGTGTTGGAGACACATAAGGTTTATAGTGGAGAGTTGGAGGCCTGCCTGCAGCAGCTCTGTCACACAGACAGACAGTTCCGGTCCATCTACCAGCCAAGCACCGCCACTGCTGCTACAAAATCTGCTGCACATCCATTACAGGAGAAAGACACCAACAGCTAGCGCGACTGTTTAAAGGGGCGCACCTGCATTTTTGGAAAGAAGCCTCCTTTTGTCGAGCGGCCCAGTGCGGAGATGTGAAAGTGCTGATTTCATGCTTCAAGTGAAGAGCTGATGCTGCGTCACAGTTTGAAACTGCAGCATGTTGAGTGGAGGCGTAGAGTTTGCCTCATCACATGAGTAAGAAAACAGAGCCTCCAACTCTAAAGCTGGATGGACTCATGGTTCAGTATTCACTAACTCAACAACCTGACCTTGAAATCAAAGTTTATATTACACATATGCCTTTAAAGCAGCATTAACTGTGTTTTGTTTTGGGCCAGCTGAGGGTTGTGGGACAAGCTGTAAACACATCACTAGGATATTATGACCTCAAAGCCATGACAATCATGTTAGCAAACAGCTGCATATGTACGAATGGTCACAGAGCATCATTAACATTCATTTGGTTTCTGGCCACCTGGCAAATATAACTTTAATATTTTCCCAATCTTTTCCTCTCTGTTTTGGTCTCCACCAACTCCTGAAGGACATATCTAGTACTTTAGCTGCTATAAGCTCTAATATGTTCACCAGCTGATCGCTTACTTTGTCTTTCTTCCATTCAGTGAAGAGTTAGTGGCACACAGTGCATTTTTTTGTGCTAAAAACAGTTGAAAGATGCTAAAATGCTCTGCAGTGCAGGCGATTCTTTGAGGGTTTGTCACAAGCGACAGCTTTCAGGTGATACATAATCATTTGATCCACTGTTATATGATAAAACATATATTGGTGATGATGTACAGTATATTGGTGCCGCTTTAAGTGATTGAGAACATATTTAGTGAAATGTAAATATATTGTGGTTAAAGGGTCCAGTGTGTAGGATTTAGGGGGATCTATTGGCAGAATTGGAATATAATATTCATGAGTATGTTTTTATTAGTGTATAATCACCTGAAACTAAGAATTGTTTTTTGTTTTGTTAGTGCAGAATGAGGGAGTGGGTCCTCTTCCACGCAGTCCATGTTGCACCACCATGTATCTACAGTAGCCTGTTTTTCTTTTATTTCACAGCCACAGCAGGCTCTCTGATAGCTTGGAAGAGGAGGTCAGCAATCGGCAAGCTCACCACTAGATGCTACTACATCTAACAGACTGGACCTTTAATTTGGTACAAACACTTTGTAACCAATCAAAGAGAGCATATTTGGGGACTGTGATTGATGGCAGACTTCCTGTCCAACCACTTACTTAAGACAAACTGCCTTTTCTTTGAAGCCAAATATAAATCAGCTGCTGCAACATTTTTATTTTCACTTGATTATTAATTTGCAGCTTATAGTTCTGGGTGCTGTGTTGTACAGGGGACTGAGATTTATTACAAAATGCTAATGGATATGGCTGCTATTATTCTAAATTTTTCTTAGTGTCAAGAAATGTCATTGAAAGAACAAAACCAACATTGCGACAGTCCATCTGTCAATACTGTCTAGCTCCCCTACACTCAGCCCCAAGCACACTGGAAGCATAATCTTTAAAAGTGGGGTACAAATGTGAGCTTTTACTTTCTAAATAAATTCTTAAAGCAGCTGAGGACTGTACAGTAGTCCGTAGAAAACATCGTGCAAACAGGGGTGAATAGACAATTTACTAAGGACCATTTTCAACAGTGGATTAATACACACTTGATGCTCTAGAGATTGCTATCATCAGCAAGAGAGTGTATGTAGGACTGACTCACATTATAACCCCGAACCCCAATAAAGGGGTGGGGCATAAATAAAACAAAATGTTTGATGCAGCAACATGTTGCGACAGGAGCAACTAAAGACTGGGAATGTTGTGGAATGATCCAAAAACACCTGCTTGGATCATTCCACAGGTAAACAGGTTGATTGGTAACAGGTGATAGTATCATGTGTCACACCGCGGTGAGGTTTGTCTCGTCTTGGGTTTTTGTCTTGTCATCCCCTGTTCTATTTTTTGAATCTAATTCTCCTCTCGTTTCAGAGCACTTGCCCTCCCTCATGTGTCACCGGTGCGTCAGCCTGATTACCCATTGTCTCCACCTGTTACCTATTACCCTCCATGTGTTTAAATGGTCTGCGTCTCCCTTGTCTCGTGCCAGTGTGTGTTTGTCCTTAGGTCGTATCACCCGTGCCTACTCTTGAACCACAGCCACAGATCATCCCTTCGTGTAAGCCATTGTTCCTCCTCGTGAGCGTTTTATGTTGATAAAGTTTCATAGTCTAGTCAGAGCTTTCTGTTCCTTTGTTAATTCCTCGTTATTCCAAAGTTCTCCTTAAGAGTGTTTTCGTTGTTCTCGTTTCATAGTCCTTTGTTTGTTTACTAGAAATTTCCTTATCCTCAGTGTGAGCGTTTTTTGTTGTCTTATCATAGCCTGTATATTCGTCTTTGCCTTTTCCTTCCCTTCCCTCCTAGCGAGCGCTTTATGTTCTAACCTCCCAGAGATATTGTGATAATCCTCCGTCTTTTTAGCGGAGCGTATTTTGGTTTGTAGTGGTCTAATCCCTGCGTTGAATAATTTTGATAGCCTTGATTTGTTTTCTCCCTTTGGAGCGGTTATTGTTTCTTAAGTTTTATAGCCTATATTCCTCCTCTTTGAGCGATTTACGTTATTCTAGTTATTCGTTTGGTTTCCCTAGACCACAGTCAGGTCCGCATAATATTTGCTAAGAGTAATTTCACAGCTATTGTTTTCACGCCTGTCGAGGAGTCTTTGGCGAGTTGTGATTAAATAAACTCTGTTGCTGTGTACTCTGCGCCTGAGTCCTCTTTTCCAGTATCGGCCTGACATCATGCTTGGGTACGAAGGGGCATTCCAGAAAGACTCAGTCGTTCACAAGGAAAGATGGAGCGAGGTTCACCACTTTGTGAACACACAGTTTTTAGTTATGTTTTAAACAGCGTCCCAACTGTTTTGGAATCCAGGTTGTGTACTAAAGTGCCAGAGTTCATGTTCCATGGAGAAACACTGATGTGTTTATAATAAAGTTTTTGGACCACACTGGAGTCGATGTCCATATGAGTATTTGGATATACAGACTATACTTGTTAGTAGGATCAATGCATTGTTAGTTTTTGTGGCATTTGTTAACAATGAGAAACATACAGAATATCACCAGCCTTATCCTTTAAGCTCCTACTCACAGTTGCACATTACACTGTATGTTAGTGCTTCTTCTACACAGTAATTGTTACATTTTTATCTATAAAACACTCCTCAGTAAACTCACTACAATACTTATTTAGGCTTTTATGTGAAGTAGAGAGCACAAGGGCATCGCAGTTTGAGATCCCATTATTTTTAGCAATTGATCTTCCCCGAGGCCTGAATTGAAATGAGAGAGAAATCCTTCCTGGAATCGGCCACTACTGGTCAGATCTGTCTGCGGAAAGATAAAAAAATTAAGACTCTCGTCTGAGTTAAAGCTTATACGAGAGATATGGCCACAAAGTTGATTGGATTCTGCTCTTCTTTTTAATAGGCTGCGCCTCTTTTCTCTCTCACCCTTCTTTAACTCCTTTTCGGTCAGGGCACACAGTATATGTAAAATGCTTTAAATCCTCAGTTCACGCTGTGTTTTTTTTTTTTATCTTGTGTGATGTATTTTAGTGTGTTCATTTTTTTATGTAAATCTCTCTGCTTCTGTTTTCCTGCTGTACGTCTTAAAACATACACTGTATTGTAAAGGCAAGAAAATTACGTTAAATGTCATGCACACAGTATATATATATGGCCTTAAACTGTTACGCAGCATGCATATTAATGTTATACAGAGTAATATATTCAATCCCCACAGGCACTTCTCTGTTGCTTTGACTTTACTGCCACTGAGACCATGAAATTTCTCATTTCATTTAAAATTAAACACAACACTCCCTGCTTTGGTTTCAATGTCAGCCTTGCTTCACTGCGCTGGCTTTCTGTTGCTCATGCTGCCAAGTTTTTGTTGACAGCACAGCGTGTGAAGATTTGTCTGTTTGTTGTGGTCTTTGGTGTTAACTTTTTCTCATTTCAATTAATTTATCGCTACTGTTTTTTCGCCTCACAGCTCTGTAAAGTGAAAAGAAAAAACGGAATAAAGCCTGATTATTCTAATTGCTTTGCAAGGTCTGAAAGCGCAGACAGTGGCAGGTTGTAAAGGCACTGATTCAGGTCCACGGTTGTTTGCATTGCCAACTTCTTAGTGTGTATTGACAATATGAGTTTGAGTGACCCCAGTGCTCCAGCTAAATAATTCAAGCAAATGTAAGATTGTGACCAGATTAGATGCAGGACTCTGCAGCCGCACAAAACATGTGGAGGTGAAAATCTGGAGGATTTCTTTATTGTTTTGTTGGTCTTAAGTTTGGCTTTTGAAAAAAAATATGAAGGCAGGAAGAATGATCTGGTTGAGACCTTCCTCTCAAAATGTTTTGGAGACGAGAGCTGAGTTTGATTTATAGCAGTGGTAAAGCAAGACATTAGAGGTTAAGGCTGCAGTTGTAATACCGATGCTTAATTTGAATAATTGAGTGAATGACTGATCATGCTTAGGAGCCCAGCCTGCTTGGCATTAGAACACTATCAATCAGGAGTGCAATCAAAACAAATGGGTGAAGTCATCATGTCACAGCTCGAGCCAACATAAAATTTACGTATTTACTAAACTTCATTTAACCACACAGATCAATCTGCAATGATGGCAAACGACTTTCCTTTTAGGTCATTTTGAGGAGCAGGTGAGACAGGTTGAAGGGAGAATCTTGGAGATTTAAAACAGGGCTGTTGCTTTATTTCACTAAAACCAGACACTTTTCACCTCAGTAATGGTTTGTAAAGTAGTGCCCATGTCATTCATTCAGGAATGCAAAGAGTGTAAAAAGACAGTCTCATTTAACTGCAAATACTGGTGATATATATATATTCTCAAAATACGACGAGTGCTGGTTGGAGGAAATGTCAGGGTTTCCCTCTGTGAACACACAATCTTCACGCAAAGGTTAAGACTGCCCGTCCACAAACAGACTAAATGGCGTTATTCTTGTTGATGAAGCAGACCACTCATGTTGATGCAAACACCATGCTGGTTACCTGAAAAATAAGCTGTCGTCATTGGTCAGGCTAAGGGGACGGACACAGAAATGAAGGCAAAACACACATGATTGGCTAAGAAACCGTGTGTCTCATTCAGTCCTCAAATGTCATCTTGTCAACAATGCGCTTGGAAAATGGAAAAAACACACATGCACACACAAGTTTTCCATAACCTAATACTCCCACCAGGGTTAGTCAAAAACTATTAATTCCCTTAAGTCTTTTTATTGTGCCAACCCTGACCCCATTGCCAACTTCCTGCAATGATTCCAGACCATAACTTACATGACATACCGCAACCCCATATCGATATTTAACGCTCAACACAGCCGCTTAACTCACCAGAATAAATGTCTGACACAAAGACAATTACTGTCAATCAATGGAACCTGTGTTCAAATATTATGCTTAATTTATTAAGTATATCTAATAAATGGTGAAATAACAAGGCAGTTGGTCAGCTGGGGAAAAGGCCATTTCAATAACCAGAATATAACCACATGTCCTGAATGTCAGAATTGCATCTCTGAATGTGCTCAAAAGCGTGTTTGTGCATTAAAAACATTTGATAAAACCACAACATCCTGCTAATCCATGGACACTGCAGCACTTCCTGTTTTATTTTGTAAGAGGAACATCTCCCATCATTTCAAGTCCTGCCCTCGTGTGTCTCCCGCCTCCTTGATCATTCCCACCTGGGCTGCGGTCGAATAGCTGCTTTTCTGCTTAGCAAGGTTGCTCCCTGAGTGAAACGACCTGGAAGACTCCAAGCGGCAGCTTTGATAAGAACTGGTTGAATTCTCTAAATGCTGAGAGCAGTGCTTCCTTTCTTATCTCCTTTAGCACGGGGTACACTGGACCATCCTTTACAAAAGGAAAGGAGATCATGCCGTCCCACAATTCCTCGTGTCAGGAACATTCAAAGAAAAGCACCATTCAGAAACTGTTACATAGCCTAGTGTAAGTGCAGCCGGACTCACTGCAGTTGTCTTTTTCTAAGCCCTTACAAATCGTCCTTCAGATCTCGACTTAATGATGTTTTCCATCGAAGTCAAGGAAAAGTGTATAGGAAAGGACATAGAAGGTCATTTTTTGACTATTCAACTGCAGCCCTGCTCTCATTACTCACTTGCCCACTAGTCAACCCTGTAGACATGCTCCCCTGCCTTCCCTGTTCCCCCGCCAGGCTGCCTTTGCTCATCGCCTTCCAGCATTTTTCTAGTGTTAACCTCTGTGTTTTTTCACTTGGCTTTGTTTATTGTTTTTTGGATTTTTCTGACTCCCTGCTTGGATTTGTTTGCTGATGTTGGACTGACCTCCTGTGCGTGACCGTCTAGTTCACCACTAAAGACTTTGCTTTTTTGAACTTCACCTCGTGCCCTGTGTTTGTCTCTGTGCTTGAGTCTCTGATCTGCCCAGAAACATCACCTAAACACACCTGTGGTTCGAACCACTGCGCATGTTTGAACGCTTTATGCTGTACGTCACTGCATGTATGTGTGTGTGGGGAACAGAGTATATGTTTGTATGATGTAATTAAACCCAATTAAGTGTGCTATATATACACGGCATTATCTGTCTAATGGCCTCATGCATGTGTCAATGTACTGGATGTGCAACTAGCACACAGCGGATAATGCAGAGTATTTATCACACCATTGTGTGTGCCTCTGTTTGTGTGTGTAGCTAAATTGAGCTGAGCTGAGCTGTCATCACTGTATACAGGCGAGTGTGTGTGTGTGTGCGTGTGTGTGTGTGTGTGTGTGTGTGTGTGTGTGTGCGTGTGTGTGAGAGAGAGGAAGACAACTCACCAGCAGGGAAGTAGAGCGGGAGATTCTGCAGATACAGCTCCTTATCCGTGGGCAAGAACACACAGAAGATGACTCTGTCCAGCTGACACACACACACACACACACACACACACACACACACACACAATGACCTTTATTACAAGCATATGCAATAACCATGAATTCATCAATAGCAGGGGGAACAATGAAACAGTGTGTGACATTGTGTGGCTGCAATATCAGGAGAATGCAGCTCATGCATCAGTCCATTACTCCCCTATTAGCTCCCTATTATGATCATGCCACAACACAACGCTTATTACTGTACACTGCATGCTGGGGACAGAGTGCTGCGAATGTACAGAGAGAGAGAGTATGTGTGTGTGTGAGTGTGTGTGAGTGTGTGAGAGAGAGAGAGATAAAGATGTTAGGCAGAGGAGAAGGTCCTTTGGAAGTCTATAAGTACTTCTATTAGGCCCTCAGTTTCTCTGATTACTGTGTGAGGCACTCCAGTCAACTCAGTCCAGACTCACCTTACACACGCACGCACGCACGCACGCATGCACGCACGCACGCACACACACACACAGAGCACACAGTGCACACAAAGCCATAAAGATAATAGATTTCAAATAATGTTAAGACACTGGCCAAGTGAGTGCAACTATTTTACAACAATAAACAATCTTTATGCTCTGTGCTCTGGTGTTCCTCAGATCCAGGCTCTGCAGTCCATAACATTTACATTACCGTGGACTCAGCTGGACCTACAGTACAGCACAGTCCACAGCGATACATGAAGCCCGGTGATTAAAGACACTGAGGCTAGAGTAAAAAGATGCTTCCAGGGATGTAAGCTCCACTGTGCGCTCTTATTTTTCAGACTCTGACAAACATTATTACCAGCCTAATGTCTCTGCAAAGGTTTTGATTTTTCCGTTTTGGGCAAGGCAGTGGGATTTATAGCCAGGCCGTTTCTATCAGTTTGTGTCTGGTGTGGGAGTTTAAGTCTCACTGCTTTCGAGTTCAGACATTTCAGCAGCCTGCTAGCCCGCAGCCCGTGTTTTTCAGTCCCAGCTTGTTGCACAATTACCATCACTCGGCAGGATTTGAATGGAGGCTAAAATGGAAGATATGGAAATATGCGGTAAGGAACTACATCCCCTGGGCTACGGCTTCAAATCTCTAACCTCCACCCTGTGTTGACTCCACTTGCGCCATTTTGCTGCCGCACTCATTCAAACTGATGGAAACGCTTGATGCTTGGACATGCAAAATGGCCTCCAGAAAGCGGTAGCAGTGGGAAGCTCATTTTGATAGTATTGCAACAGGAACCCTGGAGATGCTAAAACTAATAATAACATCAAGTGAATGTAATGGGCTCTGAGAGCTGCCTGTCTTTAAGGGAAACACAGAGCCTGTAAATATTCCCTCCTCAAATGGAAAATCTGTGTGTACCAAAGTTTATTTTCCACATCTTTGCACAGATGTCACTCACTGACCTGCTGTGGAGAAAACACCAGCACTGGTAGACTTTATACATATTAAGTCTAATGCAAATGTACCTTGAATAAATGGGCATTTTAATATGCAGGCGATACTGCATTTTACAAGCATTTTGCTTTCTATTGAATACATGTAAAATAATATGAATTTCAAACTGTCATAAACCAAACTAAAAGTCTTACCACAAGGTCCATTTAGTAGCTGTTCTGGAGCTTTCACTCATATTGCAGGATCTTTATCAGCAGATGGGGTTTGTGCAGTTACGCAAGTTGTAGATGTTCAACTAGCTTCTGTAACTCGATGCAATCTCTCACGCAGCAGTGTTCTTGAAGTTTAGTTTTCTTATTCTAAAAAATCAGCAAATTGTAACCTTTGCGATTTTAACAACTTTTACAACGATTATTTTATTAGAACAGAAAAAAGCTACAGTGCCTGTGAAAGTATGGAAGCCTGGGTACGTCATTGTGACTGTGCTGTCAAAAAATGGTGATGAAGATCGTGTGATATGATCAACAGCCCCATGAGCAGCTGCTAAATGGAGGGATCATTTTCTCAACTGTCCTACATCACATCAGTTTTGTCTAAAGTCTCTAGTCAACTGTGAATCTAATTTATAAAATATAACTACTATGAATCTGCCTTGGGTATTACTTTCTTGTGGTGTTTTACAAATAAATGATTCATGTTTTTATTATTACATTTGATGCCGAGTGCTGGCACACTGCCCTGTGTCTCGAGTCCATTTGTGTCTTACTGTGTCTATAATTTTCAATTTCATTTTCATTTTGCACTACAAGCCAAAGCAAGGCCAGCAAAACACACTGTAAAAAGAGTCAAATGGAGGGGGTTCAATTAAAGAATCAACCCAATTTCCTCTGGTGAACATTCCTACTTTATATGTATGCAAATAAACTCTGTCTCATTTGTCACGAAAAAAAAATGTTTCCCCCTTAAAACGCGCACACACACACACACACATACACACACACACACACACGCACACACACACACACACACAGCGGAACTATTTCTGTGCAGAATGTAAATTAGTGCCTTGCTGTCTTGGCTTTCTGCTCTGATTTTCAGCCGTTTAAGTCCTGTTGACTGTTGTCCTCTGCAGTGAGACATGTTTAATGTTCATTTGTTGAGCTCGGTGCGGCTGATGGCATCAGTTGTCTGGTATTGCCACAGAGGCTCTGGAGACTCCAGCGCTAACAATAACATCGTCAACACCCTCTCTGGGAGGCGATACAGCAGGGTGGTTAGAGAGGGAAAGGAAGACTGGAAAGAGGGGTGGGAGGAGACCTGAAAAGTAAAGGAGGAAGAGGGGAGGAGAGTTTAGAGCACCTAAACGACTGATTGGAAAGTTTCCTCTTCGCCCCCCCCATCACTCCCCGTCTCTCCCTCCGTCCCTGCCCTCCAGTCATCTATTCCATCATTTTGTCTTTTCTCCGCTTGCTATTTCTCCGGAGAGAAAGCGTGTGTGTGTGTGTGTTTTTGTGTTAGTCAGGTTTAGTCCCGCAAGGAGCCAATTAAAACGCAGGCTTGGCCATGAGCATGCGAGGAGTGTGCGTTTAATTGTGTGTGTGTGTGTGTGTGTGTGTGTGTGTCACTGTGTGTGTGTGTGTGTGTGTGTGTCACTGTGTGTGTGTGTGTACGTTTTCTCAATACACCCTTCTCCTCGCTCCCACCAGAAAACAAAAACAACAGCTGTGAAAGGAATAATACCTAGAGGAAATGGTAGGGAAAAATTGCCAATCAGGCACACACAAACACTCATGCACACAAAGGCACACACACACACATGCACATACACACACATACACACCTTGTCATGATGTTCATCCAGATATTCCCTCACAGTTGCCAACGCCTCGTGCACAGCCTGTTCAGGTGGATATCCTGTACCGTCACACACACACAACAGCAAGAGTAAACACAGAGTTTGCTAGAACAGGTGCACTGACAGATCTGTGTGTCTGCGTTAGATCGCTTCCTGCTGCGCTATTTTTTTTTCCACGACAGGTATCTGTTCTTCTTGCCACTATTCTAACACCCTACATTGTGTGTTTTCTCACTTCCTCTCACCCAGACTCGCCTATTCAGACGAGACGCAGACACAACACACTTGTTGGTTACGGGGAGACAGATGGAGAACGACTACAGCGCTTCTTCCATATTCATTCAGCGGCTGAGACCTTTCAGTGCAGGAGAATCATCCCCACTGCTGGAAACGCTGCAAAAGGCTGTAAAAAATTCATCATCTGGCCAGACTGCTCTGCCCAGACAAACATACAGTGTGTGATTATACAGTGATTATTCCTTACGTCAGGAGAGAGGGTTCATGCAAATTAGCGCTGAATGTGTCAGCATCAAAATACACACATGCAGTGTTCACACCTCCAGGGATGTAACGTGATTTTACTGCTCGATGTGAAAAACCAGCAAAGTAACACTAAAGTCAAATAGTCCCGATCATGTGACGAGTAAGTTTGTTTAAAGTGTAAAATCTATTCAGAGCCTCTGCACGTCCTCGGACCGCCTACACAGGTGCTTTCACTTATTCGCCTATTCTTGCCTGTGTGGGCGTGGGCAGACTGTGCTTGATTGGCACCTGCCTCGCTCTTCTGTTAGCTTTTTCAAACTTGACTTTCATGTGGTACTAAATCCAACAGAAACTATGTTGTCAATGAAATGGAACGCCAGGTTTTTCACTGTCATTTCATTCAGTTTCCTCCATTTTCCTCCTGGCAACTAAAACATGAGTCGTGTTTTTAGGGTTATGCCGTCTGCTGTCTCTCGCAGCGTGTGTGATGTCACCGGGAAGGAGGTGGCAGGGACGGACTTCCAGGAACAACAATGTAAACCAACAATGGTGGTGTGTATGACACCGGCTGTTTGGAGAAGCCTAAAGAAAAGAAAAAGCAACTGTGAGCGTATCCCCTCACAGCACCATCATCTTTCCTCTTTCATTGCGCCGTAGAAGAGTGTTCTGTGCTCTCATTGGTCAACGTTTGGAACAAATAAACCCTAACATGCAAGTGTTTTTGCCGGGACATCACGGGCCGTCCAGATGAGGCGTTGGTTGTCGTCCAGTATGACACTCTACACAGGGTAAAGTGATTGACGCCCACTGTCGTTCCCGACCTGATGCCCTACATCCGCCGGATCAGGCTACATCAGGCTGATATCTTGTAGCCGGAACCCAGCTTTACTGAGCCACGTGCACAAGGCGGGATACAGACCCTGGTCAATGTCAAAATCCTGACAAAGTGATAGAAAACAGCTGTGCAAAGCTTTAAAGAGCTGGTATTTTCTTATTTTGGGCCATTTTTCCTTTCCTTTCCTTTCCTTTCCTTTCCTTTCCTTTCCTTTCCTTTCCTTTCCTTTCCTCTTCTCTAATGGTTGTTTCCAGTCCTCCACAACAAGCTTTAAAGTAGTTTGTAGCATTATTCAAAAACTATTAGCAATCAGCTTCATGCTTTAACAGATGTTACGCAACAGAAGAGACGCCAAAATCCATCTTAAGTTTATACAATTTTGTTCCTCCTTCCGCTTTAAAATTGAGCCCGGGTGAAACAGGCGCATCAGAGGGGAAGAGACAGATAACACATATCACAACTTTGGCCTTTTCCTCTATCTAGCAACAGGGGAGAAGTGTTGACAACCAGCCCTCACACCCAAACCCACCCCGGGGAGTGTTTAAGCACTATCCTTAACGCTCTCTCCTGCCAGTGTGAAGGGGGATTACAGTCAATCTGACACAATCTCTGGCCTAATCTATTTTAATCTGCCGGTCTTAATCCAAGGCCTTAATCTGAGAACCACCTCTGGGCTGCAGGAGATAATGTGACAAGTGGCACCGGGTGGCTCAGCGCTCTGGTTAAACAGAAAGCCTGATACTGGAAACAAGCATGTGATGGAAAACACTGCCTGTGTGTTCAGCGTATAAACACAGGCAGGGGTTTTCACCATTTGCACTGACTACGACTATGAAAATAATGACAAAACACAAACACATCACACATGACAGTAAAACAATGTCATGCGTTAGCTCTGGTTTCAGGAGGACACACACACACAC
Source organism: Chelmon rostratus (assembly GCF_017976325.1). Classification (NCBI taxonomy): domain Eukaryota; kingdom Metazoa; phylum Chordata; class Actinopteri; order Chaetodontiformes; family Chaetodontidae; genus Chelmon; species Chelmon rostratus. The sequence continues at coordinate 16,801,992 of NC_055666.1, forward strand.
ACACACACACACAGACACTCACCGTAGATTCCAGTGGAGATGCAAGGGAAAGCCTGCAGAGTAAAGATGACAAACAAAGTGGTTACAGTCTGTCGCTGATCACATAACAGGCTGCTTTCATCTCTCTATCACACACACAAACACACACACACACACACACACACACATACACACCAATGCCCAGAAATCACACTCTCTGCCTGATTTCAGAGGAAGCTCTCTCCTGATGTTCTGCTGTTCTTCTCCCTTTGAGTTTCACACTTATTTAAAGAGCAAACTGTTGATCATCCTTTGTTGTCGAGGTCTGGTACCACTACTGTTACTATGGCTAATGTAATAATGACAGAGGTGGATGTGGTGACCATCATAGAGGAAACACCACTCACAAGTCCACTGTAAGTTAGAAAAAGATGAAACATTTGCTCGATTTGGTGCCACCGGTGCTTTCTTTTGACAACAGCAAGTGTGATTTAACAACACAGGTCCCAGAGTTACATTCAAAATGGCAAAACACAACAGCAACGTGGGTCTGATTACAGTGCAGCCAAACAAACTGAGGCCTTATTGTGTCACGTTTTAATTCGTTGGCCTTTTTTCATCACGTTGAGCGAGTGTGATTGATTGTCCACACAACAGGACAGACGTGAAAATGAATTGTTTACATGTTGGAGGAACTCTTCCATGAGAAGACGCTGCTGTTTGCAGAGACGAATGTTTTTAAAGGATAGTTATGAACCAAAATGTCCCTGTTTCATATCCTGTTTTTTTATCCTATTGCCTCCTCTTCACTCTTGCCATACGCATAATAAAGGAATTAAATGCTGTGTGAAAATGTTATTTTAAAAATAGCCCCAATGTGTCTCTACGTACATTGAAATCACTGTCGGTTGCATTAATTGCTCTTATCACTGTATGCATACTGGCTGCAAAGAGATCTCTTCTTATGCTTTCAATTTCAATTATTTTCCAGTTCATCCAAAGTTTACACGGGGTTCCTGATTCAGCCAAATGAGTATTTACCAAAGTTTGTATTTTTAGTTCCAAATTCCCTCTTTTTGTTAATATATTCCTTGAACACATCACAGCAAGAGGATGTAGTCTAGAGAAACACAAGGAGGTAGTTTGACTCAAAAAGGTTTTAATTTTAGAAGATACCCATTTGATTTGTACAACTCAGAGTGTTGAAGCTTCTTATTAGCTTCATCTTAGCATTAGAGAGCATTTTTTGCATAGAATGAGGACTCTGGATTTTGTCCCCCATTACTTAGATTGAAATTGATTTAGAAAGGTACCACTTTATGACCATTATGGGCAGCAGGAACAATTACAAAGACCAGTGACTCTTTACAATGTACATGTGAGCATGTGAGTATTGTTTTAAGACAGACTTGTGAACCTGTAGTATTTCGTATAAAGCGGAAGCACTAAATGTTCTGTTTGCAGTAGCAGTAACTTCAAACACTTCTGATACAGCTGTCGGAGAGCAATGGGTAAATTAGGAGGATTTTATCAATAAGATAAAATTACAAATCAATAATTCAAACCCTGCTCAGGAAAGGTAACAATGAAACGGACCCAAATGGTGAGGAAATTATTGCATGTAAACACCTCCAGTGGTAACTGCTGAAAAATGTCAGTCATAAAGAGTCTCAAAAATGCTTTTTGATGTAAAAATCGTTGGATTATAACTCTAAGTAAATGAGATCCATGTCAGGCAGCTTCATGCCACACCAGTGGTGGAGAAAAGCAGCCAGCAAACTTCAAAGTAAATCAAATCTGGCAGATTCTCAACCTGCTGTCAAACGCTGCGGTACAGGCAGATGCCAGGATGCTCTCTGCGTCTCCAGATCTGCTCCTTTGACCAGATTGCAGAGTTGGCAACTCGGGGTGGGAGCAGACATGGCTCCTCAAGACGAAAGGTAATCATGAAACTATATGAAAGTGAACTGACAACAACAGTAAGGTTGTATTGAGGAGCAGGTGATTGAGACCTTATTAAGAATTAGAGTGCGGTTGACCAGCATGTGTAAACAACCGTACATGTTGTCTGTAGTCATAACTGTCTAGTTTAACTCGTGTCAACACATCAAATCTGATTTCAGTCTTCAATAACAACTCTTTTGTTTTAATTCACGGATTTGATCAGGGGCAGTTATGCCTTTTGAGGCCAATTTGTGATTTTGGGCTCCGCCAATAAAACACAACATGATTTGAGTTTATATCATATATACGTAGCACATTTTAAAGGTGAGAGGACACAAATGCCAATTCTGGGGATGCAATAGAAAACATTTTAGGGAAAAGTATGATAAATGCTGTAATTGGTTGTTAAAAGGAGAAACTGTTTGTTTCTGATGAAGTCTGTTTTCAGTGCTGCTCTTGAGGGGTGAAACTACAAGCACACATTTATCTTGCCACAGCGTCCATGAACCTGTTTTCCGCTACTGTACCTCCGACTTTATTTTCATGTTGCTTTGGTGTTTTTCTTTGACTTTAACACCTCGTTCTGTTGTGAAACCGCCTGCCTGGTGTGTTTCATAAAACCCTCTTACAGCTCAACAACCCTGCCTGCAGCTCCTCTTTCCCTCTCCCCTTCGATCTCAGCTTGAACGTGGTTTCCTTTGAAAAATATTCATCTTCAGCTCAGGTTTCTGTCTTAACTAAATCTATTTACACAGCCACGACTTGGTCCTGCTTTATTCTTATCTTATCTTAACTTTTATCCCCTCCTCCTCTCTCCCCTCTTGTTTTTCCTTCCCCAGCTCCCATCATCCCTTCATCTCACCACAGAACGCGCAGCGTTTTTGGTGGCAGCTTTCAGGCTGTTCTTGTAGCACGACCTCAAGGCTTTCCTCTCCACCTCACCCACTCCTTCTTGTGCAATCGGCCCCACGGTGTGGATCACATCTGCAGAGAGAGAGAGAGAGAGAGAGAGAGAGAGAGGGGGGGAGAGAGAGAGAAAGAGAGATGAGATATGAAAGAAAGTGAAATATAAAGAAAAGGAAAAATGTACCTGGGGTTTAATCTCCCAGGTCAAATTCCACATTTCCACACAGAGTTTACTATTGCAGCCACATTAAATGTAGTCCCACTTTTAACAAAATTAATTAAAAAAACTACGCTGGTGCCATCACGGAAGTCTGTTGGCTTGAAGAGTGTTTCTAAAATGTTTCACATCACAACATGCACACCGTTATCCCATTAACAAACACTGAGATGGCTCTTAAATTTCGTAAATCCAACTTGGCACTTAATAATACGGGAGTGCCTGAAAATCAGGCAAACATGGACGCCTTACACCAGCCAAGGTCCATCGTTGAATGTAAACTAAATTTTGTGGATGCAGTGTTATATTGTGAATGAACATTTTGAACTCTTACATCTTCAGTTCTGCAGTCACGCAACTGTCCTGAGCTGTCCTGTGACCTGAACGCTCGCAAGTCATAAACAAAGGGAATCTTTCCCATCTTTTCCATCCACCCGACATGATGTGAGCGCAGAATCAGAGCTTGTGCAGGAGGAGGGCGGAGGAGCTGACTTTACACGGGAGGGGCGCACAGCTGGGAGATGCCTGGGGGAGCAGCGGTGGACATAGTGAACTGCACCGTGCCCAGATGATCACTGAGGGGTGAAGTGTTTGGTTTGGTTTTGGATTGTGGAACAATGTTGAAATTTGTCATCCATCTTTTCACCCATAAAATAAAACCTGAACTGCCAACATCAAGAGAAGAGCTGGCTGAGCACAGCAAGCGCCCGCGAGCTGAAACGACAGTTGTCACCACCAGCCTTGAAGGTGAGTCCAGTCCCGCGGCTACAGATGAATTTTGCTATCTACATTTGAACAGGTGAAAGAAAATGCATTTGCGGGCATTCGGAGGCCTGGAACCAGGTGACAGACGACACGCACCTGGCTTTCAGCACACTGTTCTCTGTTTTATCTCCTATATACAGTACACTAACAGCATTTAATGTTTGATTTTAACAGCACACCTGGGAAGCTGTAAAGACGCTGCTGTCGCTGCTTTAGATGCTGCATGCAAATACTGTTAAAATATATAACTGACACGCCTGCATTGTGGCTGTTTGTCATTTTAAACATAAAGTCAATAGTTTGAAAATGCACATTCGTATCCAAACTGCTGGTTTGTCCAGCGTTGCTAGCCAATTAGCCTGCGAAGTACCTGACCAAACAGCATTATAAGCTGCCACTGTTGCCAACATCCTGATGACCTCCAATATGGCTGCCAGAGGATGTTCTGCCCACAAGCTGATCTTTAAAATATTCTCACATAAATGCTTAACTAAGACTGAGGCAAAATGGCATTTTCTTTGTCTCTCTCAGCAGGTTTACAGCAGCAGTGTCTTTCACCGTTTCTAATTGCTTTGAACACTATATTTTTCATGTTTGTCAAGTTGCTGCTGGAACGCTTGACTAATCTAAACTGTGTATTTTCTTTGTCGTCTTATTCAATGCTTTTTTCCTTCTCAGGTCTCTGAAAAAAAATGTTCAGTTGGACTAATTGATTAAATAAAGGGTGCGTGAATCGAAGCACATTGAATTGAAGACAGGAGGGGGGGGGTCAGAGAAACTCATAAACAGAAGTGAGTGAAGAACAAGCAGAGCGGTGGTGGAAATGTGGTACATCCAGCCGCTACACACCAACGCCGACACCACCACACATTCTGATGAGGCTCAGCGTGTTGCTCTCAGCGTGAATACCAACACTGTGATGAGGACTGGCTGGACCACAGCCTGTACACACACACAGGCACACACACACACACACATGCACAGCCGCTACTTGCCTAAACCAAACCTAACTCTCACCTTAACCTAAACCTAACCCTAACTCTAAATTGAGCTTAAATCTAACTCTACTTTAACCTGAACCTGTGTGTAGTGATTCACATTATGGGGACTTGCTTTTTGTCCCCATAAGGAAGGCGGGGTGCCCACAATGTGACTGTGTAGACAGATGTAATGTATGTCCCCACAACATGAATAACACATGGCCACACACACACATACACACACAGAAAAAAAAAAAAATCAATTTCAACAATACATTTAATCACGTATTGACTCTTCTAATAAAGAGCCTATGGGGGAAATAACCTCCTCTACCAATCAATCTTAACACTTCAGGATTGAATCATGTGTCAGTCCTGTGACTACTACTACTACTACTACTACTTCTCTCCATCAAATAGACCAATCAGAGCCTCAAAGCTGCCCAGCCGTCTTAAAAGTAGCCTGATTCTTAACCAGGAAACACATAACCTCACTAACAGTCTAACATACTAATCAGTGAAGGCCATTCTTGCACTGTAGTTTATTCGCAATGCAGTACCATATTCACTTCTACTAGTTTAAGTTGAGGAATGAAAAATAAAGTCTTTTAGCTGATGTTACATTAATATGATTAAGAAGAAAAAAGAGAAAAGTACAGTCTGGAGGTCCACATGATACTTTGGAGGATGTAAACTGACAGTGTATTATTACCATGGACAACTTGAGCACTGTTTCTTTATGTTTTGGCAAACTGGCACAATCGGTATGCCGAATCAGCGCTTAGCAGATCTTTTTTGCAGTGTACTCATGGACATACAGACACCTATCACTGTATTACTTTCATACTGAAAAAACTGAATCTAAGGCAAGTTCTGAAGTCATAAGGAGCATCTTTATTTGTGTAATTCCTAAGTGGATTTATGGGTGATTGTTTGCTCTGGACAGCAGAGATAATGAAATGCTCTGCAAAATGTAAGTCACAGTAAATCTAAAAATATGTCTCTCATGTCTGTGTGTTCAGATTTGAGTCATGACTCCAAGACGAAACGCCATTTTTGTTGCACATTGTGCCGCTTTTATTGACCGCAGCTGCACAGCCACAAGTGTTCACCCTGTTGGTGAGCGAGCCAGACCACAATAGAGGCTGACGTGAACCTGTTCATTTCACCTCACGCAGTATTGTCGTGCTCAGCCTCTCCATCAGTGCATCCCTCATGGGCCAGATTAATCTCTTCTTCAATTCAAAACAATAAGAGACTTATAAGTAATTAGCTAAAGATGGACATCAATACAACTCTCTCTCTCTCTTTCTCACACACACACACACACACACACACACACACACAGTTAACAAGCCATAGACTCTGCAGCACAGAAGAAGCCCAGAAGAAGCTCTTTAATCCAACCCTCTGAGGATAGGAGGCCATTAGGAAGACAGATTTAACACAGAGTTTGGGACCTCTTGAAATACGATCTGGTGATCTTATTTCAAAACCAGAAATACATAACAGAAGCATGACTCATGTCCCTGTGTCCACTGCCTCGATACCATTTACAGGCTCATTTGTTGTTAGAAATTGTTGTAGTTGTATCCATTTACAAGGAAATCCTGCCACCTAACCACAATCAATGGAGGATATTTAGTTAGCGATGCAGGATCTGCTCATTACTCTCAGCCGGCAGAACAGAGCTCTGGCTGCCAAAAAACTATTGTACTGTGTTTTTTTCCTAACAAAAAAGCATTTGAGATACAAAGCTGAAAGAGAGGGACCTCTTGGGGAAAGAGGAAACCTATTTAACATTGACTTAAATCACAGTTTCAATATAAAACCACTGTTTGTTAAAGCTTCTGGAAGATTGGCGCGGGAGCAAACATTTAACATGCAATACATGTTCACACATCGCTTCCTTGGTTACATGATTTATATCTGCTTCATTATCACAAATTACTGAAATATTTTCAAAATACAACCAGTGAGCTCAGCTGGTAAAAACCTTCAGTGTGACTGCAAGACATCAGATCTTTGGAAGCTGCTTGAATATAATTCAATATAACTAAATGAAAGATGTAGCTAAAATTGATTTTCATACATACAATAAATCAGAAAGGGTCACAACAGGGTCATTCACATACACAGCACACTGTAACTTCGTTTGGATCAGATGGGCCAGTTGTGAGCTTGAAGATTCAGTCCTTGATTTTGTTACCGGTCACCAGCTAGTTGCTAGCTGTGCCTGCTGTTTGGTGCTGAGCAGATAAACGACACTTTGAGCGGCTTTTTTTTCTGCTGATGTGGAGCACATTTGACAAGGAGTGTCAATATGTGCACTGTAGTATGTGAGAGGTTGTCCACTGCTCTTATACACTCCTGGTTACTGACATACACAGCATAGGCTGTATGCTATTTTCCTCTCTCTTGCTCTTCTGAATCACGCAGCACTTAGAGGAAAATATACTCCTGCTACAATCGTTAAGCAGGAGACGAGAAGCTTCACAGCAACGGCAACTTAATCATAAAACTTATGCTGTCACTCCTCTGTGTGTGGTGTGTGTGGATGAAAGTCTGTGCCACTGACCCGTATGTGTGAGGGCTGCTTATAGTGGACTCCACGGATATGGATTGAGGGAAACTTGTCTGAATACCATGCCAGTCCCTCATCAACGTGCGCGCTGATGAAGAGGAGTGCAGTGTTCTTCTATTGCACAGATCATCAAAGTTTTATGCTGCATCTTTCATATCGCATGAAACTGGATATCCAGTACGCTAACAGCGGAGCGTTTTAATGAGAGCTCCTCATTTATGATTGTTGTGAATTCAGCGTATGAGGGATTTTATGTAGTTTGTAGGCTTTATTAAAGCAACAGTAAGCTCTGCGTGAGAAAAAGAGCGCGAGTGTTAACATTTTGTGTGTGAGTGACGAGTAATTACTCCTGCTTCTCAGCAGCAATGATCCTTTTGGAGGCGTCATGGGGCTAATTCAGACGAACATCCCTAATCTGCGACGGGAGGATCACACTTGATAACCTTGATGACTCGGCCCCTCCCACCTGACCCTCCTCTCAGTTTGTTGAGCCGAGTGTCTGTGCAGACGTTCATTCCAGCTGAAGTGTTAAATCCTCCATCAGACACTGTTTGCAGCCTCCTCAATGAGCACCGGCTGCAGGCCTGTTAGATGTTAAGTGCCACAACATCAGCCAGCTCCAATTTGTTTTTCTCTTGGACCAACAATATACGTACTCTACTCTACTCTTTCTACATTACGGCTTCACTGGCCTGTGAAGCAACAGAGAGAGTAAGTGCATTGCGAGTTCAACAGCTGAATTTTGTTCATTCACACTTTATTTGATGGTAGAGCAACCTCTGAAAAACAGTAAAGAGGTGACTGGAGAGTCTTCGTAAACATAAACTGCTGTGAGCCATGATAAAAACAAGCACTTATCCGTGATATCTGCTTTTTTTTATCACCTTACATGTCTCCTTTGAATTCTTCTGTTGTAATGTTTATGTTTGCAAGTATTCAGGGTTGTTAAATTACTTGATATTTTAGGGCTGTGGGCGAACATGTTTCAAATCTTGAATCTTTGAATGCAAAACAATCAAACTGATGCTCAGAGCAGTGAGCCACCCTCCACTGTTAGGCACTGCATTCATGTGCCAGACTAAAAACTAGGCCCTGACTAACAACTATTTTCATTATCAATTAATGCGCAGATTATTTTCCTGATTAATTGACTCATCATTTGATTAATTCAAAATGAGTCTGAGGTGACACCTACAAATGGCTTGATTTGTCTGGCAAAGATATTCATTCATTGATGATTAACAGAAGTCCAGCAAGTCTCCACATGTGAGAGGCTGGGAGCAGTCAATTTCTGCTTGACTTAAACAATTAATCCACTTCCATGTTAAGTAGTTTCTCATTAATTTTCTGTTGATGGAATAACTGATTAATTGACGAAGTGTCTCCGCTGTATGAAAATTTAGATTTTTGTTCATTTTCAATCGCAGCTTGCTCGACAGCAGCTCAGTCTGTGGGGATTTAAGTCCACAGCAGCAATGTGGAGGTGCCTCTTCTCTCCCCTCAACTGCATGTCTGTTGGTCCAGTGTGTATTTCAGGACTATGTGTGTGTAAACTATATAATGGAGTGAAAATCATGCATTTCCCCCTTCAAGAAGTAATACTAAAGCAATTCTACTTCTCCTGAATCATTAATATGGACATTTGTAGCACGATAACATGACAAGATATATCATCACATTATAACTTAGCTGAAGGATCATACTGAAGTATCATCCTGCTGAACTTGATGTTCATCGGGGTTCCTTAAGCGTTATCTTTAGCTTAGTTCCGATGCCAAATTCCTCTTTTTGTATTTTGCACAACACTGAAGCTGTTGAGAGAGCAAACGAAAGCCCAACATTACTGTCACATCAGGAAAAAAACACCGCTTTAAAACTGCCAATTTAAGAGCACCCGAGAACTGGCTATAGGGTGAATCACTATTGTGATTCACCACTTGGTGAGCAGCAACAATTTTATTTATAGTGTATGAGGATTGTGCGGATAACTCTTTAAATAGCAGCAGAGACGGATTAGAACACGTGAATTAGTTAAACCACACAGCAGATGAAACAATCGCAGACACATGAGCTTAATTACCGTGGTCAAACGAGCAGTCACGCATGAGGGGACGAAAAAATGAAAACGGTCGGCGCAAACAGAAAGGAGTGCAGTGCAATCACAACGGGTTGGCACATATTTGTTCTCCGTGTGTGCTCGTCTGTGTGTGTGTGTTGTGATTGTTTATGTTACGTGTGTGTTTACTCTTCACTCAGTCTGAACTCCTCCGGTAGTCAAGTAGCCCAGAGTGAGCATGTGCTCTCAAAAAGTCGTTCAGCCATGCCAATGCATCAGCAGAGCACTCAGCGGTGGCCAGGTTCACAACTCGGTCGTGCGTGCGTGTGTGTGTTCGTGTTTTAATGTCTCTCTGTGTGTGTGTGTGTGTGTCTGTGTGTGTGCGTGTGTGGTACTGTATGTGTTGAGCTGGTTTGGTTCAGCACTGGGTCAGTTGGTGGTCATTCATCTGCATGTCATATGCGAAATGTCACTGCTGCACTGTTTTCAAATTCACACACACACACACACACACACACACACACACACACACACACACACACACATGCATGTAAAATGAATGGTAATCTAGAATTGCAGGGTGATTTTTTCCAATCATTTGTGTTCCTGCTCTTTTTTTTTTGTTTACCACCACTGCTCCCTCTCTTTGAATCCCTCCCTCACCTTTTCTTCCCTCCACCTCTACATCCCTTCCATCCATCCATCCTCTCCCTCCATCTTTCTCTACGTCCTTTGTCGTCACTCTCCTCCCTTCCTCCCTCCTCCACCATTACCTCATCCAGTCATCCCACCTCTCCTCTTGCCCCTTTTACCTTCTCCTGCATGCCTGTCACCTCCTTTCCATCCCTTCCTCCCATCATCCCTCCCTCTGCTATCCTGCCTCTTTCATCCCTCCTTGATCCTCTTTACCCCTGCATCCCTGTCTATCCCCTCCTCTATTAGATATTCCTCTCACCCCCTCTCCCCTACCTCTCCTCCCTCTCTTTCCCTCTCTCTCCGTCACCTGAGGTAGACAGTTCTGTCAGGAGTCGGCCTTATTTACCGCCTCTCTTCGCTCCTGTTTACATTATCGATCGGCAAGGTTGCTTTAGTTCCACCATACATCAACACCAGCCCCTCTCCTCCTCCTCCTCCTCCTCCTCCCTACCCCACTGTTACGGCTGCTGGCTCACATTACCCTGAAACACAGAGAGAGGGAGAGGGAGGGAGAGAGTGGGGGAGCTCGATGGGGAGATGGAAAGCTAGCGGAGCATGTTAGGATGTGTGAGGGATTTATGTATGAAAGAGAGAGTGTGCAGGATAGTGTGTTATGCTCCATGTGTGAGTAAGTGTGTGAGGAGCAGCGTTAAAGGGAGGAAGTGGATGGGTGTCTTCTTCTGCAAAGGACTGACAGTAAGAGTGTGTGTGTGTGTGTGTCATTTGTGCATTTTAAAGGCTCAAAACATACACAATCAACATCATTTCACGAGGCTGCCGTCTTTCTGTTCAATGGGAAATGCACACAGTTTACACTGCGTGGCCAAAAGTATGTGGACACTTAAACATGACAGCCATTTCTGATTGTTGAGAACATTGTTGCAGTAATGCAGCCACGAGAGCGTGAGTGAGGTTGCTCTGATGTTGGGTCGAAACAGGAGAGGAGATAATTGGACAATCAAAAAAAACACCAGAGGAGAGCATTGTGGTCAGGTGAAGTAAAGATGGAGTTGTTTGGCCACTTTAGCCAAGTTTTCATCTAAATGTGGCACAACTCCTACCCAAACTTTAAAAAACCTGACGCGTTCCATCCATTATTGTTACCTGAATAAACAGCTGGTGACGCTACCTCTCCAGTCGGCCGCTATTAATTGCAGAAGAACAGGGTGCAACGAGATGACATAATTAAAATAAGTAATTGTCCCCTCATGGCTCCACACAGATCTGATGTTTTCGTTTGTCCCTATTTTTAGTCTCTTCAGATTTCAGTTTAAATTTGTGGCGCTCGGGTTTTTGTTGTGTGAAAACTGACAATGCGCCTAAAAACAGGCGGATGGAAGCACGCTTAATGACGAGAAATAGGTTTGGAGAAGTAAAGGTGAGACTCTCAAACCTAAGAACACTGTTCCTATCATCAAGCATGTGGAAGCAGTGCCATGCCCTGGAGCTATTTTGCTGCCAGTGGAACAGTGGACAGAATAATGAAGAAGTAAGATTACCTCAGAACTCTTCAGGACAACAGGAAACCATCAGCTAGAAAGTAAAATCTTGGATGGAACTGGATGTTCCAGCAAGACAATGATCCATCAAAGGTAATCTAGGGATGGCTGAATCGAGTTAAGATTAAACTTTTGGTACGGCTTCCCAAATTCTTGACCTTGAAAAGATGAGTCAGTGCATGAAAACCATCAAATTCAATTCCAATTCTTCCAAGTAGTCAAAGATCCAACCTGAATTTTTCTAAAGCTTGTTGATGGATCCCAAAAGCGGCTGATTGGGGTGAAAAGGGACACAGAAGCAAAAACGAACTGAGCTGTATGTGTATTTTTCACCTATTAGACTCTGTTGAATTTGTTAAAGGGAAACTCCTCCTATTTTAAACATCAAAGTCTGTTTACAGGTCTTGGGGAGAACTTCTCCAGAGGGAGCTGCGTCTGATAAAGAAGTGTCCCTTGAAAATTAAAAAAATAACATGTCTCCATAAATAAATGTTTCAAGGACAGATGCCTAAAGGAAAACAGTGGTATTCAACTACAGAAAGAAAGAAAATCTTGCATGGAATCAGATGGGTCTTTATACTACTGGATGCACACAGAAATGTATTCACAAATGTATTTTGTGATTTGCATAAAGACTCCCTCCAACATTTATAGTTATATGAATGCAAACAGAATCCACATATAAAAAAATCACAAATGTATTTCTGATGACACAGAAATATTTCTTGTTTACAGTAAATGTAATAGAAATCCACAGGTACATGCGTTTAAAAGTATCTGCCATTGTTATCAAAAACTTGTTTGGATGTTGTTAATGTCATGTACCAACGGTTGAACCTGCATTTACAAACTGCTTGTAATTTGCGAACTTCACTGCATTTGCGTGTGCGTGTGTGTGACTCACAAACTGTTTTTTTTCTGAAGGGAATTATCTGTAGCCTATCAGATGCCTCCTTCCTTTTAAACCAACCACACGCGCATAGATTGGAGGGTATAATTTCATGTGATCACTAGTGTTACAATTACGATTGCTTGATATCAGACAGAATTGTCAACTCGTTACACTCCATCTTCACTATGACGTCGTGTCCACTCTCACCAAGAGGTATTTGATTTTTCCTAACCAATCACCAGAGACCAGCATATCTGCCTGATTGTAACGCCGCTTTAATTTGACACTCATGAGTAACCATGCCAACATACTAGTTTCTCCAGGGTTTTAAGAGCAGAGCGGGGCGAAGCAAACAAATTACGTTGTCGGGCGAAGAACATCCTCGACAGCTGCGTCTTGTCTTAGCGGCCATAACTGTGTGGCTCTGGCATGCAGCTTGACAACATGTGACAACAGCATTAGTCCCGGCCATGGCACTGATTGGCTAATTGTTAGCGTCCTGCTGTGCTCGTCTGCACCCGTCTGCCTTTTTTTTTTTTTTCCTGGCGTCTGGTAGCTGCTCTCCACAGGGAAGTCATAACTCTCTTCTCTTTCACGATGAAATATGTTTGATTTATGAATGCTTGGTAGTTAGCCAATGATCCTAGGGTATGTGTATCAGCATTACATAGCTAACTTGTTAGCTAACACTTGTTTAATGTCAGCTCAACATAGCAACATGCAACAGGACATATTGTGTGTGTTTATATGTGGACTTTTTTTACATTTATATACAACGATGAACATTTTTGTCTGCGCTGAAGAATATTTTTGTGGTCAGAGTTATTTACATATAAATCAGGAAATACATTTGTGATTCCTTCTGTGAGCATTCATTAATAACAAGAGTCACTTGATTAACTCTCATTTACACTGACTTACAGGCCTAATGTTATATTATATAAAGATTTTCCACGGTTTTTATTCAGAGAAATAGGAAGCTATCTATATAAATTAGGTGAACTCACATGTGGCAGTTTTCTATTTTTCAGTTTCTGGCCTCTGTTTGTTGATTAATGGGGGAGAAAGTTAACAGACCAGCTTGCTCATGTTGATCTTGCACAGAACAAGAAGCAGTTTTATGCTGTCTACCTGGCAGCAGCTATCGTTGTGGTAGATGCACGCAGTGCAAAAAATGAGCAAGGCAATGGGCACATTTCATCATCCTTCAAGGGGTTAAATATTTTCTAAACTGTCAATAAGCATGAGCTCATGTTGAGTTTGTACCATGTTGGTTTATGATCGGAAAAAAAGATATTTAAAACCGCACACATTCACACATTCACATTAGTGTGAAATAAGAATTAATGGCTGTCATTACTCCGTGCTTGAGCATTTCAGTGACATATTGTGTCTTTGCTTCTGTGGGTCTGAAAAGGTCAATCTTCCACACAGAGGAGGGAATCATGACCTATTGTTAAACAGATGTGAGGCCTTTTGATTTTTACCCTGCAGACCGTGTTTCCAAAGGGTCTGAACAACAAGCTTCATTGGCTAGTAACATCATTTTCTGCATGATGATTTGATTGTAGCCTAATGTAACTGTGCCGTTTTCTCACTGAATGTCCAATTCTTCCTGCCTCCTCCTTCCTCTTGCTCACAGACACAATAAGAAGGATTTTCCTAAAAAGAACTCAATCATCACTTACGGTCCACTGGAAGTGTGCCTGTATGAGACCTGCCTGTCTTTTCTTTTTTGCTGTGCTCAGGACATTTCTGGGTGTCAGCCTTTGGGCAGTGGGTGTGTGAGGATGGAGGGCAGGACTATATAAAAACGTAGCGACCAGGTGCCAGATTGTAAGCATCCATCAGCCATACGCTTCAGGTGTGGTTGAGTCAGGGAGGAGGGGCCAGCTTTAAATGGTGTTCTTACAAACCACCTCCAACAACTCATTGTGCCTTTAAGGCAACATTTCTTGAAATGTACAACTGCGTTTGGACATTATTGATTTCTGCCTTTTCATCAAATGAAGGAATCACTTTGTACAGCACAGCTAGTTACATTATTTATCCTGCACTGTTTATGTATCTGATTATGATGCTCATACTGTACAGTTCAATGCTTCAAGTGCCTCTTCTTCCTCTGTCTCTTTCAACATTGTCTCATCACATCTTTCCATTTGTTTAGACAGATAAACCATGCATGTGAATTACTGTATTGCATCAGTTAATCCATAAATCCAGAGTTGGAACAAATACTCAGATTTTGCACTTCACTCAAAGTACCACAGCAATGTAGAAATACTTTGTTTTACCTCAGTAAAAGTACAGTATTATCATCAAAATGTACTTAAAGAACTGAAAGTCCAAGTACTCATTAAGGAGGGAGAATGTCATAGCTCTATTTAATACATCATATCACTATTATAACTATCTCTATCATAATTATTATGGTGAAACTTTATACTAAGGCATAAATTAGTGTTTTATAATGACTAATAAAGAATCAATATGCTACTTACATGTATGCTAATAACCAACAAGTTAATAGTGAATATGTGTACCTTAATATAAAAGTGTGACCATTATTAATTCTCATGGCTTAATATCTAAGTTACATTTTAATGTTGCAGCTGGTTGAGGCGGAGCTCCTGATCATTAAACTAATATAAGTTTTCTTTGGAAAATCTTAATCTTTGAAGTAGCTTGTATAGCCGTTGGATAAATGTAGCACGAACTTGAAGTACAAAGTAGCAAAAAATGTACATACAAAGTTGTACTTAAGCACATTATTTAAGTGAATGTACTTGTTACCCTCCACCACAGGCTTGCATGCAAAATATGATTAATGATGTTTCTAATAATGGACATATTTTTGGGGCAATAAAATTGGTCCATGTGAATCCATCTCTCCTGTATCTCTGAAGCCAAACTGATTAAAATATTTGCATAAAAATGCAATAAATGTTTGCATAAAAACTACAATTTAAAGTTAGGTGGAGAGTGTGCAAGAGCTTCTACTTCTCTGGTTTCTTTCTTTCATCTTTACCACTGTATTTTTTCTTCTATGTGAGCTGTCCTCTCTTAGATAGCCCCTTTGTGCACAACGTCCATGCGGTTTTATCCTGTTTTCCACCTGAGAATACTGCCGTGCTTATCAGATCAATTAGAAGAAGATGCTAGAAGCTTCTTTCATCAATGTGCAAAAAAACCCACAAATCAGTCTGACCTAATTATACCACAACAGCTTGTTTCTAACAGATGGAATAAAGACACTTTTATAAAAACATACTGCAGCACCTGTTTTACTGAGGCCCCATCACACTGCATGATCTTCTTGCGAAAGCAACAATAAGCAGGCTGAACAACATAATGAAAGCAAACAAACTAAAAGGTAAAAATAACAGCACGGGCAGGCAGACAAGGAAAGGAAACAGTAAGTAACACAGGGGTTAAGCAAAGCAAATTTGTACTTGAGTGCAGCTCAAACTATATTCATCACACACATGATCTGCCTTGCACATTCACCCTGCAAAGAGGCAGTGAGAGACTGTGTGTGTGTCTGTGTGTGTGTGTGTGTGTGTGTGTGGGCCTGCTCTCTCTCATAAGTGGGCGTCACACTGGCAAGAGCCTTAAGAGAACTTGACTGAGTGCCATCCGGTGACACCCGCCCCGGCTTTTCTTTTTGTCTGCCATTCCAGCTTTTTTTCCCCCCCTGCTTATTGTCATTACAGCCCTCTTTCTGGCTCCGTCGCCCCCTTCCCTCTCCTCCCACCGTGGCCTGTCACCATTCGTACCTGGGAGGCCACGAGTCGCTGCTCCTGCTTTTCATACTCAACGGCCATCCATCCATCCGTCCATCCATCCTCTCCCCTCCCTTTCTCTCACCCTCTGCTCATACCCTCCATCTGTCCCTCGCCTTTCTTTATCTGCCTTTAAAGCAGGAGGCAGGAAAAAGGCGAGCTGGTCCTTTGTGTGCTCGGCCTCAGTTTGTGCTCAGCCAAGCGGACACAGCTCTTAAATCCAGGCCCTGGCTTTGGCACAAAAGGAAGGCTCAGGTCTTGTAAAGGCCCCTACGGCTCACCCTATCTCTTTCCACCTTTCTCTGAAAAAGACAGAGGGGCAGTTATTCTAAACAGGCGGACAAGAGTGGACGGAGAAGGGGGGAACAAGATGCAGATGCTAAAAGGAGCGGACATAATTCTCTTCAACGGAGAGCAGCGGCAAAGATGTTCTTTATTCCCTCTGACTCTCCGACTCTCTTTCCCTGAGCCAAGCAACACTGGAGCTTTTTTTAATCCTTTTTTCTCCTTCAAGGCAAATGAATTAACTGAATGAATTAACACCATGGTTGCTGCTGCTGTGATCATCATCAGCACGCTCCTCCTCATCAGCGGCGGCAGCTTTGACGAAGCTTTTTAACACCTAGAAGGATCGCACTGCTGACGCCGTGGCAGGAAGAAGCAAAGATGTCGACAACCTTGTCAAAAAAAAAAAAAAGGGGGGGAAGAAAGGAAAAAACTCCCCAACTAGCAAGGTATCGCAGTCTGAGTGCTACAGTCTTTAGCCCTGAGCCTTGTCAAGTCTCTTGGCACAACTAAAGAAACCTTACTGCTGATGATGATAGGAACAGTGGGGGAGGAGGTGAGACGGGGAGGAAGAGGAAAGGCGGGAAGAGGATGGGAGCGAGATACAAGGGGGAAAAAGAGGGGGGGGGGGATGTAGGAGTGAGGAAGAGAAAAAAGAGAGGGTGAAAAGAGGCAGAAAGGTGAGGAAGAGGATGAGAAGAACAGGAGGAAAGGAGGTGTTCAAGTTGTTGATCGCAACGGGCAGAAACACCATGTCTTCAAAGAGAGAGAAAACAGAAAGAGAGCGACAGCGTGACAGGCGAAGCAGAGAGACGGAGGTCTTGGAGGAGAGGAAGAGGGGGAGTCCGGGAGAGCTGCATTGAGGATTTTAATTAGCGGTAATTGGCCACCGAGGGAACAGAAACTGGGAGATGGGAGGCAGGGAGGGGAAGAGAGGGGAGCATAACAGCCAGTTTTTGACAGAGCGATATCTCTCTTGCTTTGTACCTCTCTATTTCCTTCAGCACTTTTCTATCGGGGCCTTTCCATCTCCATCGTGTCTTCCCTCCATCTTTTTCTAACCTCCAACTGCGTTACTCCCGTTATCCCCAAACAGTTTCCTTCACTCTTCACCAATTTCCCCCTAAATACAAGACACTGTAAATATAAAGCATTTGGCATACGGGACGACTGAAAGCAACGCGTGCAAGTGTGACGAAACGCTTTGCACACTTTACTAAGCTGCAGGATCATCTTAAAAGGCAGTTATTTGAGATTTTGAGAAGATGTGCGTGATCAGTAGTCAATCTGCAGAAACAATGTGAGCGGAGAGGTGTTCTGTTGTGCGATGAATGGTGTTAATAATATTTAAATCATTACTTACCTTAAAGCTGCTATAATCATTACTTTTGTTTTCACAGAGGATAAGTGGCTACTTGTACATGAAAGGGGTTGCTCATAGTAATGACCCCACAGAGATATATTACCAACTCTGCAGCTACCCTCAGCTGTGCGGAACATTATCATTACTTTGGTTTTCCAGCTCCCAACTTTGTGTTTTGATTCATGCTCACCTCTCTGATCGCCATTGTTTTCAGCTGCAGCAGGCAGCCTTTCAGTTTACACTACGTGCTCAGCACCAAACGGCAGGCAGATACACTTAGCGACTGGCTGGGGAACGGAGTGGAGCATTTAGCAGCTAACGAGCCAGATATTTCCCTCAGGATATTGCTAGAGACCAAAAACAGAGCTAACCCACGACTAGAAGTGAATAATAACTTTGCTCTGTATCTGCTGGATGTATAAATAAGCAACAGCTTGCTAACAAGTTCATCATGTTAATGTTAAAGTTGATGATATGTTAGTGTTGCGTCCACAGCTTGTTTCTGCTGCCCCCAAGTGGCCAAAACATCAGCTATTGCAGGTTTAAAGTACCTGTACTGATCTTAAAAGAAAACTCCAGCCATTGTTCTATTGGTCAAGATAAAACTGTTCTCAGCGAACTAACTGCTGGGATCTGGGAACATCGCTAAATACAGTGGTTGGACAACGATCCAGGTTGAAAAAATTTGAGCCAAAATAGCTAGCAGTTTATTTGGAGGTAAAACTGAAAGTGTAAGTTCTAATAATGCATCACTGCAGGAGAAAACCAATACAGCTATGGTACGTATGCCAAAGTTAAACCAGGAAGTTGGTCTGTAAACTATGATGGAAGTTTACAACTGTATAATTTAAGCTTTTTTCAGTCTTCCAATTTTGTTTTGACCTGAATAATCGTCTGAATGATTGTATGTTGCTTCGTTGGACCCTTGTTTTACTTTTACTATTTTTCTCTTCTCTTACTATTGGTTCTTGGAAATCTATTAAGTTGTGTCTCACATTGCAGTTTTTGCACTGCATTTATAGTGCTGTGATGGTTATATATCAGTTGATGCCCAGAGTAAGAATTAAAGGCTGTCTGTAGATCTCTGTATTGATGTAACTACAGCAGAGTGCCGCCTTCACTGGATGTAGTGTGTCTCGCCATGTTCGGCAGGGGAGCGAGGGCCGTCTGGGGAGCAGGCTAGCATGGTTACAGCTTTGTTTATCGGTACACAGGTGGGCTCCGGGGCGCTGGGTCGCCTGGACAACACATTCAGCCCGCACTCCCCTCTCTGGCAACCACAAAGCACACACAAACACACACCTATACATGTGCACACGGACCTTACAGCATGCAGCCAACTAACAAGTGAGCAGCACATTAGTTTTCTGCACACACAGACAGACTGTCCTCAAACCGTTCCGCTCTTAATCAAGTCCTCCTAATTACAGCAGCTCATGTGCCCCAAAGTTGACAGATTGCTGATTTAAGTTTTGGTTAATGTGTGAATTTAGGCAGGGCCTGCTTGGAATTTTCCAGCTGTCATTTGTCAACATCCCTAAAGTGCACGTGACTCTTGCTAAACAGCAGCGGTAGCGGTGCACTCCGGGTGTTGCTAGGTTACGCTACTGGGATGCTGCTGGCTAAGTGGCTGCAGGATCATCGGCGGACACTCTGCATGGAGGGCTGACAGCGGGTCCTCTGGACTATTTGGCATCTTGTGATTCAGACGCTCTTGAAATCCCACATCTGGTGGCAAGCCTGTACAAATCAAGATCAAAGTGTTGGCTTTGAGATTGGACCTGTCTCTCAACCTCTCTGCCTCTCTCCTGTCGAGTTTCATTTTCATTTCTCGCTCCTTTCCATGGCAGCGCTCTGCCTTCACACAGTCCTCTGGCTGCTTTGTTATCCCTCCTTTGCTTTCCCTCTGTTGTTGCTGTCTCGCCTCCCTCTCCCTCCTGCTGAGAGGTAATCAAGCCCTGTTGTGAGTGTTTAAGCATCGGAGCAGACGCACGTTGAATTATTCTTGGGACTTAATATTTTGTCTGGGAGGAAAGAGCCCATCTCCATACCACACGCTGGGTAACGGCCACGCGCACATGAACGCAAGGCAGGGAGGCTTGCACACACACACGCACGCACACCCACATATAGTTAGTCAGTCCGTGAGTCAGAAAGATAGTCAGTCACACAGGTCCCACGCTGGCAGAAGTTACAGGTAAGAGAGTGACGGGACCTGACAGGCAACCCACACTGTATACACTGACATACTACACAAGCAAGCAGTGCACAATCCAGTATATCAACATGAGAGAAATGCACGTGCGCTCAGTTACAAGCTCACACACATAATGGCACAGTGACAAGCAGCAGCAGCAGAATTCACTCACACACACACACACACACACACACACACACACAACAGCCAACATCCTCAAAGTTAAACAAGTGAGCCAACAAAGGAGAGCACACAATGTAAGAACTCATCTCTTCCTAATTCCCTCCTGTCTCCGGCTCCCCTCACATCCGTCCCCTCCCCCACGCTGCTTCCTTTTATTTTATTTATTTTTTACCACTCTCCCACTCGCTGCTTATCTATCTCTTTCTACTCCTGCTCTCCATTCTGCCTTGAGCTCGCCTTTATCATCGCTTCTCTGTCCTTTTTTTTTCCTCTTCTTTTTCTTCTCCTTCCTTCGCTGTGAACTTAAACTCTCCGTGGAACCATAAGCTGATATCACACAGTCTCAGTGTTCCTTTAATCTCTCTCACACACACTGACACACACGCACACACACCTGGGTGGGCATTATAATATACAAAGCTTGGCTGGGGCATTATTGCAGTAGCTTATTGGTGTCATGCTGTGTGCCTGATGTACAATATCATGATTAACTGATGAAAAACCACATTTTCAATGAGGGGGAACTGTGTGAGTGTCATGTAATGGCATAGGGATGTTTTGAACTGTGCATAATGCTTATGATGTCCACAAGTAATATTCTGTGTGCAACTGATTCAAGACCAACCCATCATCTATAGGACAATCATTTATCTCTATGTGAATTTTATTTATTTAATTTCATTTATTTAGATTGTATTATTATTGGTTTATTGTACTCATAGCACTTTGTGACATTGTCAAGAAAAGAGCAATTATTCCACAGGTTTGTCTTTCTTCCAAAAACCTGCTGCCTACGTTACCCATAATGCAACTCAGCTGCCAACAGATTCGGTTCAGTTGTGTTAAACGGCTGCAGAGGCTGCAGAGGTCTGGAAAGCTCCCTTCTTTCTAACTCCAACTCCTTCATACTTGCAGACGCTTCACACGTCTCCCTCTGGAATCACAAAAGGCTTCATGCAGCCATTTCCACCTATGCAGTAGTTCTCTCCAAGCCCTGTTAACACACACTGATGTGTAAAATCGGTGGAGATTCTTTTGAAGAACGATTTCCGAGGAGTTCTGCTCCTGGAGTGTCTTCTTGATGTGATACAAAGTGAGAGGGAACTTCAAAACTATTTGTCTCTTTGCCACGTTTTGTAGTGCAGTGGTCACTGCTGCTTTGTCACAGTGCTGCACAGCCAAAAATGTTTCACTTTTTCACATTTTTTTTTCCAAATGTTTTCTGTTTGCTTTTGAATCACTTGGTAATTTTACATCTTGAGGCCACTTTAAGTATTTAGTCAATCAATCTTTGGTTTAAAGGCACAGTATGTAATTTCTGCCACATCGGGGCCCTCAATCAAAACAAAAACAAATGATGAGTCTGATGATGTCGTGATGTAATGACCACCACTGCTGGTGAACATAATAATCAAGTTCCATCACAAGTGAGCAAGAATAACAACAGTAAATAATAGAGTGGCTAGCTAGCTCGCCAACTTCCTTCATCACTCTCTGATGCAGGTGTTTCCTGTGTTTCCCCAGAAGTTACAGCAACTGGAGCTGAAGACAAATGAAATACACCATTACCTTGAATTAAATTATGCGTTTCTCAGGGTTTAAATATTGGTGGAAGCATTAGGGATAATGTAAGTACACAACTCAGCAAAATATACAACATCGGTCTAATCATTTTTTGTTATTTTGATGTTGAAATATCACATGTGACACTTTTAAATGGCCACCACACATAGATGCATGTCATAAGTAGACAAAGGGACTCAGGGAGCCACCGGATTAAACACTCGAGTTGATTGACAGAAATATTAATTGCAAAATAATTTTCTGGTTCAAGCGTCAAGCAAAAGCTTTGCTGTTTTTCTGTATTTTATGATTCTAATGTGAAGATCTGGAACAATTAATTTCACTTCAAGCTCTTAGAACTTGTGATAGACATTTTTCACCATTGTTTTGATGTTAAAAGGCTAAATAACTAATTAACTAATAAAAAAAACATATTAATTAACAATGAACATAATAGTTAATTACAGTCAAACTTTCAAGACAGATTTCTCTTTATTATTCTCTTTATTATTTTTTTCAGTCAGAGTTTATAGATGGAGAATGTCATGCTAACTACCCTACCCTTCAAAATTTCCTCAAAATGAAGCAGAAAATGCTTTACTAAGTCTAAACGGTCCTGCTATATGGTATTTTGCAAAGATAAGCAAAACAAAACAAAATATCAGTAACTGCATGAGTGATGAAATCGGCCTGAAGACTTTACCATTAATGTCCAGAGTGTCTAGAAACAGGAAGAGACTGTACTTAAAATTTTGTAGCTTTCAGAGCTGCTGTTTGGTTCTGCTTATTAATGTGTACATCGTGTGCTGACGCCTTTCCCGCAGTCACATGTTGTGTTTTAGACAGCAGGAGAGCTGGGGGGGACTTTTTTATTTTAACTAAAACACCTAGAAAAGCTTTTCCTGTCATGTTGAATCTTCAGTTTCCTGACATTATATACGCAGCAATGGAGTGCCACTTAATAATTGAGGGCCATTTACTTTGCTATAAATGGAAAGCAGAAAGTGACATTATTATGGATATCTAGATGGTTTCTGCCGGTGGTTGTGTTGGGCTGAAAAGGAAAACATTTCAAGTAGCGTACAGGATTTCTGAAGAAGAATAAAATATTCCTGCTTCATATTTTGGACAGGGGGATTGCCCTTTTTCATGTTGTTTTGCTTTGCTTTTTGCTTTATTCATGTCAGGAAAATCAACTGCACAGTTTGCTCTTTCTGAGCAGCTCGCTGCATCACTGTCACATTCTCCCACACCTGGAAACAGTCCAGGGAAAGCCCAGCGAGCAGCGTCACTAGAGAAGCTGGAAGTTACACAAACACTCACACACTCCATACTCACACTTTGCTGGGAGGCCGTAGCCACAAGTGATCTTGGCCTCTCCGGTGTCGCATCCGTGGAGGGAAGCGCACTCCTTTTTTAGCATTGGACCTGCAGCGCGGTGGATTGCTCCGTCCACTGGAGAGGAGAGGACAGGAGTTTCAGAGAGCTGACCTACTTATGTGAATCCCCTGCAATCTGACTCCTTACAGGGAGTCTAAATGTTGTTTGAAGTCCAGCAGACACTTTTACAGGTGTCAAAGCTTAGTGCTGAAAGGACCTGGATAATGTTGGCATTAGTGGTGAACGGCTGAATTTCCCATCTTCTGCAGGTTGCTAACTTTTCTCCCTAAATCCTGCTTTTTTATCTTTTAATAAGTCACAGCATCTGTCTCCCTGTACATCAGTCTGTTTAATGGATTTTATGGCTACTGCCTTACTTAATTACTCGATTTAATGTCTTATTAAGGACTCAGCTGACTTTGACTTTTTGGTCAATTAGTCTTTATTAATTACATTTTCAGAAATCTACATAATATTCAGAAATGTGTATCTATCTTTGATCCACACCACATCTAAAGACCGTGACTGTGTTCATTTCCAGGAGGGCAATCATGCAGGAAAAGCAATTTTACTGCAGTGCCAATTACAGACATACAGTCACAATCTTTGCACCTCTTGCAGTTAAACATTTTTCTCAAAGCTAGTATTTCTACCATCTAGACCTCAGCAGCTTTATTTTTATGACTCTCAGCATTATGGATCCAAGAAAGTAGCATTTAACAAACTCATGCTTAAAACAATGCAAGAAAGAAAACTAAAGATTTAACTATTAAGGAACAATTCTGCAAAACCAGTACATCCAACTTAGATTTTTAACAGAAAAACAGAATTTCACCTTGTGCTATGAAATCTATTCCAGTGCGGTGCTGGCTCACAGCTAGACATCACAGAAAGGCAGGGAAAGACACCCTAATGATTGAATAAAAATAAACAATCTGTTCTTTTAATTCTTTAGACGAACAAGCAGCATTACAGACAGCCAATCAGGAGATTGTGTTCATAGAGAGGCTAAACCCTGTCCTTGAAATGATGTTTACATGCTACTAATTTGCAACAGCAGATGCATTTTGAGAGAAACGTAAAGCCATTTATGTTTCTCATCAACACTATCAGGGAACTTTTTAAAAAACTACTTTCTTTGGCATTTTATGCCTTTATATGAAAGTCATGAGTGATGACAGGAAACAAGGGGAGAGAGAGATGGAGAATGACATGCAACAAAGATCCCTGGCTCCAGGGATGTTACAGTTCATGGGCTTCGCCTTAAACCCCTCGGCCACCGGGGCACCTTGAGGATATTTTTTCAATGAGAGTTTCTGCAAATTCACAAGATGTTCAGACTGAATGCATCTGCAAAGTGTCCACTGACCACATATTTCATTTGTTTTCTCTGTAATATCGGCATTTGCAATACAAATATACGAATGTTTGAATGTTTGTGCACTTTGGGAAAGATCGCCCTCTTGGAAAAATAATGAAATAGTCTTGACTTGAAGAACAACACAGTATGTGTCCAGTCAGGATGTGAGTGTTCACATGGTGTCAAAGTTTTGAGCTTCGTATGCCCACTGTTGGCTTTGACCAACTCACTACAACTTGGATGCGGCACATAAGTGTAGCACTTCCTACATCTGAATGCCACTTCTAGGACACAGCTGTATATACAGTGAATATCATTGTCTGTGTTGCCAGCCAGTGTGCCAGTATCTTAACCATCGCCAGCATCTGGATCCTGGTACAATCCTGACGTAATGTCTAATGTAGGACTTCAAACAATTCATAATCAACCCAGAATAAAACACATCTGTCAGGAACGCTTCTGCGACAGCACTGTGAGACTTGTCAGCACTTGGTGAAAATAGTACGTAACACCCATCCATATGTCAGAGCTCAGCGTGTTGGCCTGTGGCTCTCATCTCTGTCTGACTGTATACAGACCAGCTGTTACAGCGGTGTGTTTCGCCAAACGGAGTAGCTCCAGGCAGGGGTCTGGTGTTATCTGAACGTTATTGTGTTAAGTTGGCATATTGCATGCGGTGCTGAGCTGTAGTGTGCCATGTCATGCTGTGCCATGTTGAACTGGGCCGCACTGTGAGCTAAGCACAAGTGTAAGGGTGTGAAAGGCAAGCTCTGAAACGCTGGTTATCTCCTCGGGGTACACAAAACAAGTTCAGATGCCATGCTCACGCTGTGTGTGTGTGTGTGTGTGTGTGTGTGTGTGTGAGGTGCGTGCGGGTGAAATATTGCTGGTGTGTGTACACCCTTGTCAAAGCATATGTGCTACAGTGCACAGATGTATTTACTGTATGTGTGTGAGGAGTCCTTGAGGTGACACACACACACACACACACACACACACACACACACACACTAACTTTGAAGCAGCCCAACTCTGAAATAGAGAACAAGTGTGATAAGACTGAGAGATGGAAAAGAGAAGGAGGGAGGAAGGGAGGGGAATAAGGGAGAGAGTAGCAGATGTAAAAATAGTCTGGAGGGAGATAAGGAAACAGGCAAGAAAAACAGAATCAAAAGGAAAAAAATGGAAACTGAGCTGAAACGTAAACCAACAATACCTTTTGTTTTGTTTCATGCTTTATGTTTGACAGATACATTGATGTGTATGTGCGTGCGGGTGTGTTTCTGGTGAAAACTGGCCTTGTCCCCCAGTCATTATGAGTGGACTGCATAGCCGTGAGCTACAGCAATGCTTTCTGACCTGACTACCGCTCTGCAGAGTCCCCCAATTACACAACTGTGCTGTAATGTCAGGTTGCAGTAACATGTGAAGAACATGCGCCAGGAAGCTTGCACACACACACACACACCGGCACACACACGAGCACATTGCACATACAGCTAAAAGCCATCTTTAAGTAACATGTGTCCTTGCACAGTAAAGCTCTTTGGAAGACAGTTAATTTAATGACATCAGTGAGGGCATGTGACCATAAAATATAAAAGATGTCTAACCACTGATCCCTGCATGTTAGCATAACCCTCAGAAACCTGATTACTGTGATGTTTGAGCAGCTTGATGCGTCCGTCCTTTTACTCTGACACGTATGTTTCTCACTCTCTTAATATGACTGCATACCTGCAATCATTGAGTAAGAATTTATTTGTATATTATATATTCACTTTCAATTATTTCTGCTTCATCCTTAATGGAGATTCCAACAAGTCAACATGACAAGGCAAAGGCTGAAGAAATGTGTCATGGGGAAAGTCAACAGTTTTACAAAGTGTTCCTGAGCCCATGTAGTAACATCCGTTATACAATCATGTGTTCACAAAGTGGGGAACCTCGCTCCATCCTTGTTTGTGAACGACTGAGCCTTTCCAGGATGCTCCTTTCATACCCAATCATGATTAGGACTGTTCCAAACAGGTGTTTTTAGAGCGTTTCACAACTTTCTCAGTCTTTTGTTGCTCCTGTCCCAACTGTTTGAGACATGTTGCTGACATCAAATTCAGAATAAGCAGATATTTACAACAAAAACATAAAATAAATTGTCTTTGTGCCGTTTTCAGTTGAATACATGTTAAAAAGAATTAGCGATTTATCACCTTCTGTTTTATGTTTCACACAGCGTCCAATCAGGGTTGTATATTTCAACCACTATAATGACATGTGTGTGTGTGTCCATGTGTCCATTATGAGGTGAGTGGTTGGGTGAACAGACTGGACGGTGCTCGGCTGTAGGGGTGCGTTAAAAATACCTCATCCATGAGCAGGTTTCTGGTCCTGCCTGACAGCTACGCCTGAGAAAAGGGACTTGGTGGAAGAATGCAGTGGCTTTTTTGAACACTTCTATGCCTTTCCTTCCCTGGCCTGCTGGCAGCCATCTTTCTCTCCCTGTAGGAGGCTGAATGAGTTTCTTTGAAGACTGCCCATTCAAGGAAAAACTTATCTATCCTCTCCCTGGACATATTGTATAATAAAATGTTTTGCTGAATGCAGTTGGTTGCCTTGCGTATTTTGAACTATTGACCAAACTTCTTGTTTGGCTAAAATTGAGCAGTTTGCGGGCATTCATTGACCTTCACTTGTTGTGCATGTTTATGTGAATGTCTTAACATAAGAAAACATCCGGATGTGAGCATTTATGGCCACAGAAGCAAGAGGAAAAATATCCTTACATACTGGACATACTGCAAATGTATTCTACGTTATGGGAACAGTCCCCCTTCCCTCCAAAATGAAACACAAGCAAACTGATTAATGCTGTCTCACCACCACTCCCTGGGAAAAAGGATTTATATACAGTGCATAAAGAAGTTACTGCAGTGTTCTCCATGTCATTTCATATTTCAGGTGGTGCACATCTTCTAAATGCAGCCATCATCTTGTCCTTTTAGCTGCAAGTAACGTCAGTTTAAATACGCACTCCACCACATTCGCTTTCATATGAATCGTGCTTTGTGCTTTTAGCTGAAAAACCCTTTGTTTTTCTCATGTTTAAGTTAGATTGCTCCTCGTCAAATGGAGATGAGAAGAGAGGAGCCAGAATGAACCCCCCTCCCTCTCTCTCTCTCTGGACATTGCCTGAACCTGCTGAGCAGGGTTAATAAATATCCATACGCCTATTCACTCCCTCCATGACTCTCACCTCTCTGGTACAGAGAGCTGTCCCTCTAACGGCATTCACTGAGGACAGCCCATGTTAGCTTTCTTTCAGACTGTGGTAACTTCTGACTCTGTGGGAGCCGGTGTAATAGCCCAGCATGAGCACCACACGCTACTGAGTAGATTCAGACACTGCTCTGTCACTTCAATGCAGTCAGAAATACGAAGGGGGAATTCATGAGCAGGGGGAACTGCAAATGAAAGAGGCGTTTGAAGTAAAGCTGCAGCAGCAGTACTTCTTCAGCTCAGACACATATACAGGTCTATTAGTCAAGGATGGCCTGTGACTGAGAGAGGCCATATTATTTATTACTTGTACAGAACGATAACAAGGTCATCTGGTCAGCCTGCACAGAGCAAAAGAAATGACTCAAAGGTTTTGGAAATTAATAAAAAAGGGAAAAATTAAGAATTGCTTTCTGCAATGCCGCACATGCGATGAATGTTTGTCATTTGAGAACTGTGTCTCCGGTGTGCTTGTGACTTGTGGTTTTGGCCACACACGCTGCATATTGACAGATAGATGGTCAGTCCGCTGCAGACTGTAACATCTCAACAGCTTAGATGGATTTCCGTTGGATTTGGTAAACACATTCAAGCATCCAGCAGGGTGAATTGTCATATCTCTGATGACATCTGACTTCCCTTCTAGCACCACCATCAGGCCAAATTTACAATTTGTCTGATACTTAATGACTCAATACCACCAAAACTAATGACATTCCTATCAGCTGTACTTTAGGTGTTAAATGCAAATGATTGCATGCTAGCACGCCAAACCAAGATCATTATACCTGCTAAAAATCTGCATATTATCACCATTGCGTCAAATTACACCTCATAAAGCAGCTAGAATGACTGTAGGCTGTGTCTGAAATCACTTCCTCTGCACTCATTCACGACTACTATATAATAGATACACAACAGTCTACTCAGTAGTCAATCCAGATTCTCGGACACTTATGACAAGTGACAAGTGTGGAGTCGCACATGTGGTGTTGTCATTTTCTATAAAACTCCTATGCATTTCATTTAGGGATGGTTAGCAGAGAGCAGTGTGCATTGACTATTTTGTTTTATCATTTAACAGAATAGTAGTTTTAGCAGTTTTCAACACAAATAAAATGGGAGCGATTTTAGACACAACTTAAATCTCTCTGATATGCTTGTGACTCATGTTTTTAAAACATGTTTGATGTGGGCGTTTCTGCTACATCTGCCTTCAATGCAAATCAATTTTCTGTTGGAGATAATAAAGTCAAACTCATATCGGCTCAATATACAGGACCGTGTATTGGTATTGATGTATTCCTCATTCAAACAGTGGCGGCAGGGGAAGCCCTAACCAAATTAGCATCACTGCAGTGTCTGAGGATACTTGTTGTTCATACTCCACTGACTCCATCGCATGCAAATGCACTACCTGAACTACTCAACAATCAGCCATAATTGGCTACACCTAATGCCACCAACACACATCAACAGATTATAATGAATTAGTCATGAATTAAATTTACACAAAATCTTTTAGGAAGCGTCAAACTTATTTCCATACCAAAAAAAAAAAAAACATTCATTATTTAGCCTTCATTACCATACAAATATCACATCAACGTTTTGTACTACTGAAGCCCGGTCTTCCAGGGATTGAGAGTTGGGACGGAGATATAAAAAAATAATGGAGACTCAACACAGGGACAGAGAGAGAGGAGACGGGGGATTGAAGAGCGCAGTGGGACAAAGAGAAATGGGTTTGGATGGGGATCAAGCGTAAAAAAAGGTGTGTAGGTGAAAAGAGAGAGGGAGGCAAAAAACAAAAAAGGAGGAGATGAATGCTAATCCAGGGTTCAGAGAAGAGAATGGATTAAAAGGGTGCACTGGATGGACGGATGCAGGAACGGGGGTAGAAATGAGTGTCCTGGCTTCTTCAGACCAGTGACCAGCCAGCTAAGCAGGCGGCTGACCAGTTTAGGCTGTATCATGCCTCCCTCATGGGCTGTGTATTGACTGACTCTGGGGGAGAGAGGGAGGGAGGAGGGGGCCAGAGAAGTGGTGGGACTGGGAAGTGATAATTGGCGATATGCTTACCTGGCAAGGTGCCTGCAACCCCCAGCAGGGCACACAAACAAACACAGGCTCACACACACACACACACACACACACACACACACACACACACACACACTCACACACACACAAACACATACACACACCTGCCTGCAATGTTATATGCCAGGACAAGCTTTACCTCCTGCAAACCTCCTCCACCCGCCCTTACAAACACACCCACGCACACATGAAAACACAAACACACACATACCCACCCACGCACTCAATTGTACTTCTATCCTTGTGAGGACCCTCACTGACTTAATGCATTCCCTAGCCCCTTACACTAACTTTAACCATCAGAACTATATGCCTAACCCTATTCCCTACCCTGACCCTAACCTACACCTCTACCTCTTTCTAACCTAACCCTTAAAACCAAGTCTGAACCGTCAAACAGGATTAGCTAAAATGTCCTCTCTCTGTTGGTTAGAACTTGTTCCAGTCCTCACTGTGTAGCAAGTACATGTACATGCACACACACACACACACACACACACACACACACACACACACACAGGTAGATTGACATTAGAGTAAAACCAATCCCGAGGTCTCTCCTATGGAATACTAATATGGCTGCCCTTGCCAGCTGACCTCTTATAGGCCAAACAGGCTGTCCGTCAAACTAATGGGGCGGAACGCTGGCATATTGCTTTCCCACAATCCCTCAGCAGAGCCAGGACACTCATTTACTTCAGTCAGCTTGTTGCCAAGGCAACATTTAGGATGGGTCTTGGTGGTGGATGCACACACACACATAGAGTGTTTCACACACAGTTGTATATATACACTTGTGTACACACAAACTTAAACATGCACGCTCACAAGCACACAGCAACCTGTTAAATGTTAGTATGAACTCATTCGCACACACACACACACACACATAAACACGACTCACGGCAGTGAAACAGGTGAATTTATGTATGCGGCTGAGACACTGACAGCACTGTCTGTATGTGGAAGGTACACTAAGTGCGCTTTGCCTCTCATCTCATCTCAGCACCCCAAAACCAATCTTCTGCTCTCTCCCTTTATTTACAATTCATGCTGTCTTGTTCACTTGTTCTGAGAGGCAAGCAGACAAGCCTGTCCTCTGCCTGCATTTTTCTCCTCATCCAGATAAGGAGAAAGCAGAGAGGGGGCTGCAGAGACACAGGGACCACGAGACTTCCAGTGCGGGGTATCAAACCCCGTCCCCGTGCTGGAGGACTGATGAAAGATGTCGGCGTACACAAATTCAGTGTGGCTTTTTCAGCTCGGCAAGAAATCCAGCATGAGAAGATTTTGTTCTTTTCCCCACCAAATTAAAAAAATGTAAGTGGATGAAATTTTAATTGGGATCGTGCTCATCTATTGTGTGCTCTGTCTGGATATCTTAAAACATCTAAACCAATCATAGACAGGCACTGTCTTCTTGGCTGGCTCACATCCTGTGCACTCTGTCCCCACAGACTGCAGACAGACTCTCTGATACCAGCTGTCTGTGTTTGTAACTGTGTCTCTGTTTGATCAGTAAGTTGTTATATACAAGTAGAGCACATCATGGCATTTAGGGGGATCGATTGACAAAAATGGAATATAATATTAATATGTATGTTTTCATAATCGCTGCACTGCCATGATTCTATAGTAGCCCAGAATGGACAAACCAAACACTGGCTCGATAGAGGCCCTTTTGCTTTTTTTGCAGGCAACATAGGATCTCCTACATGTTTGGAAGAGGAGTGATGAGGAAAGGGGTATTCAGTTCAACCTCACCACGAGCTGCCACTAAATCCTACACACTGCTCCTTAAGGCAAAAATTTATATACACGAATGAAAATTATATTCTATTTCTGCCGATAGATCCCCCTAAATCCCACACACTGGACTTTTGCAAAGCATTAAAACAAGGTAGCTCCGGGCTCAGTACACTCGAGTATGTTCACATGCTGTGGACCCACGTGTTAAACTGTAACGACAATTTCTTTGCTTCAGCGCCAAATGAAATAGGAGCCTGCAGTTGTCACTCTTGAAGCTTGTTTATCCTGGCCTGAAATTAAGTAAACAGACTCAGCCTCTTGTCCCAAGAGACTGCTTACGTTTTACTAACGGCTGACGACGTTCATGTCCAGGTCACAAACCTGCGGAAAAACACTTCAGTGCGTCACACATCTCAAAGGTACATACTGACACATGGTGACCTAGAAGAACAACCAACGACAGATTTCGAAGTGTGAGTCCTGGCTCTAGGAATTTTAATGGAATTCATTTAAAACATCAAACCAACATATCTATCTATCTATATCTACATCTATATATATCTATACACATATATACATAAATGTGTGTGTGTGTGTTATATGAAGATATATATATATATATATCTGGTAACTGTCTGGCTGACTGAACCCCCAATCATCATCTAAGTTGTCTCTTCTATTTAGAAAATCAATCAAAGCAGTGAAACGTTGAAATGGCAGATAAGGTCTGGAATAAATGAGCAACTGCAGCCAGTGGACATAAAAAAAAAGGTTAATTTCCTGCCCTTGAGTTTGTTGTTGATGCGCTGCCTGAGCTCAGCACTCCTCCAGATTGAAGTGCGAAAACAATGTCGGCAGGTGTGCGTTTGATCTAACTGAATGACATTTACCCAGGTACCCTTGAGACTGAGTAGTAAAGCACTGTAAAGACCTTTTGTTGCTTCACCTCTGATGAAAAAAAACAACTCACTAAAGCTGAATGAATGCTTGGTTACTCAGCGCAGGGTGTGATCTCGGCGAATGGAGGTGTATACCGTGTTTTTTTCCCATGTGGCTCTGCTCTTGCATCTGTCTGTTATCTATTGCCCCTTCATTTCTTTTGTCTTTCTCGGCTTCTCCCTCTAACCATCATCTCCCTCCTGTCTCTCTTGTTTGTTCCATTCTTCTCTCCCCTTACCTCTCTCTCTAATTAACACCTACTGTAGGCTCTTTCTGCCTTAGCAAACCCCCAAGGGCAGAGCTGGAAAGAGACACAGAGAGATGGAAATAAATACAATAAGAAAGAGATGAGAGAAATCAACTAAGCAACAGAGAAGCTAGTATAGGGTGGCAGATAAAAAGGTGTTTGTTGCTGGATGTGTAGCCTCCTCCAGCCAGTCGGTTGAAAATTTCAAAATTAAAACAGATGTTGTGGTTAAATTTAACTGAGTGAAAATTTCTTAATAACTTAACCAGAACGAACAACATAAACACGGTTTTCCGAGAAACAACTGCGCACAAATGTCTGAAGCACACACATATTCACAGCCTCTCCTGAAACCATCTGTCTTTGTAGAGCCATCAGAGACTTGAGGACAACATCAAACGATGCTGTAGATCTCGAGGTGCTTGACTGAATGCATGCGTGTGTGTTTGTGTGTGTGTGTGTGTGTGTGAAGCCACAGGACATAAGAGTGTGCCGGCCATTTTTATGGCTTGAGGCTCAGCTGGTGTATATCAGAAAGGGTGGAGCCCGTCCGTCTGTGTGTGTGTGTGTGCATGTGTGTGTGGACGCTAAGGACCTACTGCTTCAACAGAACACTTCAGGCAAACAAATTTACTTTTGGATGCAGGCAAATGCACCACTGTGAACTGACACACGCATGCGCATGCACGCACACATACACACACGGTACACATACAGGTGTGCCACTAGATAGGTCACCATGGAGACTGGAAAGCAAAGACATGTGCATGCACACACACATACAAATTGGAAGGTTAAAAATGGCAGTGCAAGTGAGCTGGTCTGAAAGGCTAAAGCTGTTTGCCCAAATGAAGAAAAAGAAAACAACCACAGGCAAACGCTGCACCCAAATTTGCAAGCACACACACACACACACACACACACACACACACACACACACACACACACACAGGTGGAATGGAGTGTGTGCGTACATGTTTCAGTGAATGCGGCTGCCGCACTAGTTGTACAGATTTATTACAAGTATCGATTGAGCATGGACGTCCAACATCACACGCACGCAGCAAAGTACTGAGTCAACAATACACTGAAAAATGACTGTTTATATCCACAGCACTTCACACCCATAAATTATGAACTATCGACTTAGCACCTGGGCGCACACACATACACACAGGAACAAGGGCAGACAGACACACACACGGCGCTGCATGCAAACACATCGTGAACACCTGCAACAACAAAGAGCTACCTGCTAGCAAACACAAAGCAGAATACAGACAGACACACCGCTCACAGGACATTAAACACTCCCACATGCACACACTCTTTGGTTGGCACATTGCACTGCATCATCTGATTAAAAGAAGGAGATTTTGAATTATTTGGTGTCCAGAGAGGGCCATTTGCACCACAAAGCTGCACTATTAATAACAACAAGCAGCTTGGCAAGCACACAAACGCACACAAGCAACGGATCAGACAGGTTGTGACTTACCTCCACCTCCGCCGAGCAGAGTCTTGTTTGCTGAAAGGGAGACGAGAAAGAGGAGACACTTATGAAAAAGACATGCTGCTTGTTGTTGATGTTCTTTTTCTTTATTTCTAATATATAATTGTATAACTGTAAATTCAATGTATTTGGTGTTTTGGACTGTCAGCCAAGTAAATCAACATATCTGAAGCCATCGTCGGGCTTTCAGAACTTGAGATGAGCAAGGCATTTTTTAATTGAATAATCAGCGGATTGATCAATAATGAAAATGGTTAGCTGCAGCCTGAATAGCATCAAATAGAAAATGCAACACTGACCAAAGCTGAATTCAAGGTTACATTGGTAGTTTTGATTGCAACAGAGAACTCACTATTTGGCTCCTTCTGATCAATATTTTGTGGTCACTGACACAAACTGGGCCCCGCACTACCTTGACCTTTCACCACAGTGTTAAAAAAACACCTAATCACTGCGTTTATTAAAAGCTGAGTTCAGAGCATTTCTTCATTTGCACTGCTGTGTGTGTGGGTGTGATGCTCAGAAACTCTGCACTCCTGAGACTTAATCAAGTTTTATATCTAATTGGGGCGAACTTCTGTGCACTAAAATAACTTGAGGCTGTTGCTTATATTTACAAGCTGGGGGTGGGGGGGTGCATCTACACATTTGTCCTTCAGAACATGATTTGTTATCGGTGCTGCTGGTTTTACCAACCGGCAAGTTAATTGCATTCACCTGGCCATCTAATGTGTAACTCAGTCCCACATTAGATGGATAGAATGAGAACCAGCGGGCTCTGTGTTGTGTCATTGAGGACCGAGAAGCTTTGCGCAATAACAAATGAGTCGCTTCACTGCCTGGAAAGCTAATAAATAAACTCGTGCTGAGGCTACAGTCCAAAGCAAAATAAACAACTCTGTGAGAAGACACAGAAAAGCAATATGGTCAGATTGATCTTTTAGTTATGAAAAAAGTCACTTTCTACCTGGATAACAAGAATGTGACAGTAGCTTGAATAAAATAACAACATTATGAGCTCTTTCTCCAGCGAGGCAAGCAGAGAATTCATGCTAGCAGTCTGGCTGACCAGCGTGTCCCAAATCATCGCCTTCCCCACTTGAATCAAGCCGCTGCACATGTTAAAGAGTGTAAATTGCTGGCAGGGTGATGAGGCTGGCTGCTGCTGCTGCTTCTGACATATGTGATATGCAAGTGTTTTTCTCACCCACATATCCATAAACGTGTGGAGTCAGCAGCACTAGCCCGGGGACATCTGCGGCGCTTCCACAAGAAACTAACCTGACCGCAAACTCATAAAAAATCATGTTTTCCAATTCTTTCCCCGCTCGTGGATCCAATTTAGGTTGCTGTGACCATGTTAGGAAAATCTGATAAGCACATAATCTCTCTCCGACCGTTACAAAGTTACGTCAGAACACACAGGGGACGTCTCTCATTTTAGATACTCTTTGCCAGTAGGCATTGTGCCAACTGGGTACACACTCAGACAGCATATCAGGCAAGTTGGTTTTAGAGAGGGAAATAGACAGACTAAATCCTACAGCTGTCTTTCTCTCTCCAGAATCCTCCTCAGCGTTTTCATTTCCCCCCACAGCCTCATTAATGGTAAATCCCACTTAATTTCAGTTTTTAAACACGCTATATGTCTCTGCATATGTGAAACACTACCTCACTAACGTCTCCCAAAGTGAACGGCTCCACTCTCTAAACTGAACTGAAAAAAAAAAAGGCAGTTATTTAATCTGACAGTGTGAGATTATTTCAGGTGCACAGCTTGTTTAAGAGCTGGTGGATCTCATGAGGACCTGAAATAAAGCTCATTCAGATTTAAAAGCAAAGACAAATAAAATGTCTCCATTAAGTCTCGCATTCACCCTCTCCTGATTAGCTGCATGCCGAACAAACGAGTGATATCACACACTGGGTCCTGTTAACGGGTGAGATCTGGAACAAGACGCAACTGTTTTCATCAACACTGTTTTCCTCATACTGCCTTTTAATATCCAGTCTAGTTCTGATTTTGCGTTATGTTTGATGTCTTTGTCAAATGTTACCTGTGTTTTTTCTAGCCAGCAGGGTAGCTTGTGTCATTGGGGGTAACTGTAACACTGTGTTACGACACCATCAAACGCATTTTGTGTTAATTTGAAATCATTATCTATTTGGTGATGTAGTCGAGCGTCTTGCTCTGGAGACATATTGTATTGTATTGGTTGCAGCCATTTAATTATTACACAATTTGAACAAAGCGCATTTGTAACATCTCAAATTGCACCAATCAGGAACGAGACAGAACCACGCAACTCTGCATGAGCTCTGTGGCGACTCCTCTCAGCCTGCCCACAGACAAACTGATCTGTCTCATGCTTTTCAAAGCTGTCTGTCATTAGACATCATTTTCATATTTGTATAATCATATGATTACTCGTACTGTTCTAATTAAAGTGGAATTAATTGCTCAATGGATATTTAATTGTTTTAACTATATCTGTATACTTGGGAGTAAAGCGTTGTTCTCTGTATTTATATGAAGGTATTAAGTTTGTTGTAATGATTGCCCCCACATGCTGTTATAATCCACCCTGCATTTGGCTTTTAGCGTTTCCATCAATATTGTGACTCAAACTGACTTGACGAGATGACTTAACAAGTAAAACACAGATACAAGTTACTCACATAAAAACAGCATCTGTCAACTTCAAGAGGTTTTTGAGATATGACATCAAAACCAAAAAGTGTTACAACTGACCCGGTCTTCTCAAACTCGCCCATCTTATCCCAGTGCTGTGCTCGGTCGAGTGAACTGGTGAGCCTGGTGATAATACAGTTCGCTACATAACAGATACACCTCTCAGCTGCTGGGTGTAAATATTTCACACAGACTAACCCTCATGTAAGAACTAGCTTTAATCAAGTGACGCACAAATCTCAGCTTATTAAACACTTTCATTATAACTATACAGATTTTGAACTTCTGACTGGCTGGTGCAGCCGACGCACTGGGAGTGGCAGGCTTTACTTTCAGCTTAATATGTGGACATGTCACAAACACAGACATGCAGAGTCACCAGAGAGGGCTGAAAAAGGCACGTCCACGGCACTTTTTCCTCTTGTACCGTAGTTTTTCATAATGCAATCAACGGTTTAACTTTTCATGGAATATGTTGAGCACATGACAGATGGCATGTCGGACCAGCCGTCGCCTCGCACTCGGAGACTAAAAGGTTGTCACAGTTTAAGACCAGGTGGATAAATCCTGGCCAAGAAATCAGGAAAATAGCATTAACTGGCTCCTTCAGTGCACTCTAAATGAAAAATATGCCTGTGGGTGTTTTTACTGTTATGTGTCAGTTTATGATGTTTAATGCATTTGAGGAAATGTATTTCTTCACCCGCTACCTGCTTTGTCTACATCTATGTCAGCTGATGTCTAACATTTCCCATAATGTTGTCACAATAAAGCTCAAAGAACACTCTCACACAGCGACAGTGAAATTCCCTCAGTCAAAAAAAAAAAGTGTGTCCTGTTACTCAAAACACAACATGTTTTATGGCTGTATTGCCTTCTTGATTACTGAGGCTGGCATCAGTGTAGGACTCTGTATCTCTGCCTCCTCTGCGATGGATTTCTCCCAGTAAAACTGATGAACGGCTGCTGCAAAATGGTGTGTAAAAAGAAGCCCTTCTCTTCCCTTCTGAGTGAATGACACCAAAGCCTGGTGGTTACTGATGTCTTAGATTGCTGAAATGTTTTTCTGCAATCATTGTAGCTGCAGGAAATGTCTCAGTGAGAGGACACTGTCTGTGTTTGGACAGCCATCAGCAGGAATAAGAAAAATAAGGCTCCAAATGTTCACTAAATGGCCCCAGAACTGCAAGGCACATTGCCAGCAGAATAGCATGCATGGAAATGTGTTGTTTGAACATTGCTAGTTTTAATATTGCAAACTTATTCATCCATTTAAAATGAATATCAATAAAGGCAACATAAAAGATCCGTGGCACAACTTGTCATGTCATGGCCTTCAAACAAAGTGCCTGTTGTCTAAGTGAGCGTTCAGAATAAAAACAGACATAAAAATAAATACTATGTTGGTGGGGCCATGATGCTTCAGGTACTGGTGAGACAGTGAAATACAATCCAGGTAGTCTGGTTGGAGTAACAGATCCATCACTTTGACGCTAGATGCCAAAACACTGCACTGTGGTTTATAAGACTGAGGAATGAAGGAAGGTAAACTGGAGAAATACAGCTCATTTTACAAAGTAATCTGCCCGGAGTGTGGCCATCAATGTATTTGATTAGCCAATGAAGCACCATGCTGGATGAAGATGAAAAACTGAGCAGATTAACCCCATTTGCTCGCCATTTTTGGCCACAGCCCTGTGCTTCTCTTTAAAATGAATTAAAGGGCAGTGAGTTTTTTCAAACAAGTGCAAATGTTAGTCTGAACCTGGCATCTGAACCGCCCTGCCCCCACACCTTTCCAATGTCAGCTTGGGACAGCTGCGTCTGACAGTTTTTGGTGCCTAAAACCTACAATCATGCCTGCTTCCTGTAGCGATTGGCCAAGTGTACGTAGGTGCAAAAGTAGGAGGGTTTCTAACTCCTTCCTCAAGCTTTGTCTTAATTTTTCTAATGTGTACAACTGAGTACAACACCAAGAATGCCTTCAAGCAGAGAAAGCGTGCACGGCTCTCTCCACTTGCACAATCTAATGAATCAATCAAAAACGACACTGAGCTCTTCCCTTCAGACGCGCTCTGACAACACGTTGTGTCACCCAATTTGGTTGAAGCATGCTGAACCCTTAACAATGCCCTTCTTCCCTCTACTTCACTGCAGCCTCTTAAAAAAATGTATCATGGACTAATGTCAGGTTGACTGCTTGCCCTTCTAGTAGTGTTACAATATACTTGTGCTACAGTAGGTACCAGGAACACTATACCTCACTTCATTATTGTATACATGGTTGGCTGCTCAGGCTGTTCAGAAGCTATAATCCTACATCCTATTTTCATTTTATTTTGCCTTTCGCAGAAGTTGCACCAAGTTCAAATTCAAGTTTAACTTTTACCTTGCCTGATACTGGCACAGAATTAATTTTTGTTTTATCTCCTCACTTTAAATTCATCTTGCTTGTAATCTTTATTCATGGGATTATATAATTATTAAGATTGCCTTATGTAAGGTACAATAGATCTATGATAAATTATCAATGATCCCATGTAATGCTGCTGTTCTCCGTGTAGGTGCTTGAGACGAGCCTCTGAGCCCTGTGGGGAAATAAAGGCATCAAAGCAACCAAAATACTCATGTGTATGCACAATCATGCAGTTGCAGACACATGGACACACACACACAGGAGGGTGCACACACAGACGGGATGTGAACAATAAGACATCTGCACGCACATACACCGTCCAGCCACACGTACACACACATACAAATGCAGACAATCGAGACAGAGTTTGGGTAACCATGGCAACGGCAAAGCCCAAAGGTTTGTTACTGAAACCTAGTTAATTAGAGAGAGAGAGCAGGAGAGAGGGAGAGAGAGAAAAAGAGAAAGAGCGAGTAATATTGATACTCAAGGGAAAGTGTTTCACCATCTGTTAAAACCCACATGGATCTTCTACCCGAGTCTAACCGCATGTGTGTGTGTGTGAGAGAGACAGAGAGTGTGTGCACGCACTGGCCACAGTTGTTGCATGGGCAAAAACAAACACACACAGCTCCCTTCTCCCATGGTGCCGAATACATGGAGGCTAACAGTTTCTTTTTCTTATTGGTATTAGATGACTAATTGTGATAGCTAATAGGCAGCAGCTAGATAAAGCGCGCTAGCATCTGCTGCCGAGCCACACCAATTATCGGAGTGGGGAAGGGATCAGGGTGATAAGTTATACAACTACATACAGAGCAAGGGGGGGTAAGTTGACTGGGGGAGAGTGGAGGAGGAGAGCGCAAGGTGTCTGGGGGATGGAGGGAGGGCTCAGGGAGGGGAAGGGAGAGAGAGAAGGAGGGAGGGGTGATGAGGAGTGAGTGAGAGAGACAGAGACAAAGTGAAAGAGAGTTGAGGGTGGAGAAGGGAGACGCAGGACTAAATTTGCTGGGAACATAAAACAACAAGATGGAGTGTACTTCTTTCTTGGGAGGTAAGTAATCACACTGAGGGGGTGAAAAGAGGAGAGACACACATAGAGGGAGGGAGACGTAGAAGGATGGACGGCTGGGCAGATTGATGCAACAGTGAAGGACAAGAGTTCAGTGCTTAAAAACTGGCAAGACAGGGGAGGAAGAGGAGGAAGAAGTTGGTAGACTAAAGAGAGGGCGAGAGCACTCATTTGCTGTTTGCCTCAGAGCTAAAAATGTGGTTTAAACCACCTGTGAGTTTGTGAATGTGTGTGTGGGGTTATGTTAAAAGTCAGGAGTAGTGACGATGATGATACTGATGATGAGAAAAAGGCTAAAATGTCCTCTACATGAGGCTCTGTGTTAAACCCTCTTCTCTCTTTGCTTTCCGTAGCCCTCCATCTTATTTTTCTTTCTCTCTGCTCTCCGCGCCCTCTCCCCCTTATCCCCAGGCCCCAGAGCAACCTGTTTGTGTATTCCTCCCTCTGCTGCCTCCTTCTCCATCCCTCTCTCTCTCTCTCTCTCCGCTACCCACTTGTCCTAACTACCATTACACCTCTTTCGGTCATTTAATTTCTAGACATCATTTAGTTGGTCCACTTGAGAATGCCAATCAATTTGCTGGCGTCCTTACGGAAAAAAGGACAATGCTCCTGATGCAGCACAGGATAGCGGCAGATACCTCTACTACCTGAGAATAAATATGATTATAGTACAGCTAAATTGATCCTGAAGATTAAATAAAACATCACTTTTTCAGCAGAGAGGGATAGAGATTGAACCAAACCTAGAAAAATTAAGAAATTACCTCGACAAACCATCTAATACTGTATGCATTAAGCATTTTAAAGAGTATTCATTTAAGGCTGTCCTAGCCTGTGGATCCAAACAAACAACACAGACTGATCAGTGCAGGGATGCAGAATTCCTGTAAGGCTACAAAGATGAAAAACATTATTAAAATATAAAAAATAACGATTTTGAAGATGTGTATTATTGGCTTTCCTTGGCCCTCCAGCAAATGTAGCTCCGTAATTTCAATGTGGATGTGTTTTCAAGCTTCCTGCTGTCTTATTCCCACCTTAATATAAAGACCTTTATTTCACCTCAAGGTTGTGGCTTTGACTGTACTGATGTACTGCGGCGAACAAAGAGAAACACTGTTTCATCTTTACAACACAAGCATCTCATTGCATCCGACTTTGTGATGAGACTCCACAAGAAGTTACACCCAAGCGAAACAAAAGAACAACGCTTCTTTGAACTGATATGATTAGGTGTTTAATTGGCACGTGATTGAGCCTAACGTCGATATTTACCTGTGCATCGTTACCGTGCGGCCACACCTGCAGGGACAATACGACACAAAGCAGCTGGCTTCAAATTCATGATAGGACAGAGAGGCCTCGACCAGCGTGGACACAGGAGAGCGTTGACCAGAGTTCACTTAACGCAAATGAGTACAGTGTTGCGGTGCAGAAATGCCTGATGGGTAAATGTATTCGCTTTATGTTCTTCCGCTGTGAACCCTTGTGTCCATAGTTACTGCAACAGATGGCTGCAGTTTGCGTACTCCCTCAACAACTCAAACAGAAACATCCAGCAGGCAGGTTGGCTGTGAGAGAGCAAAAAAGCCAGAGAAAATATTTAAG
Organism: Chelmon rostratus; assembly: GCF_017976325.1. NCBI lineage: Eukaryota > Metazoa > Chordata > Actinopteri > Chaetodontiformes > Chaetodontidae > Chelmon > Chelmon rostratus. The sequence goes on from NC_055666.1 coordinate 16,844,241, forward strand.
GCCAAATCAATAACATTATCAATAAACATTTGACACAGACAGCCTTGCAGGTTTGACTGACAATAGGGAAGAAAAACATTATGAAAAGCTGATTTTTTTCTATTCTGTGAACATTGCTTCTGCCTTAAAATGCAGTAATGCCAAAACGACTGGATTAATCAATTAAGAAAAAAAGAAATGACGGCAGCTTTGATTACTAATTTCTTTAATGTTTACGACTGTTGCTAAGACCATGCAAGTAGTTTAACAGCATAAATTAGGGATAGGCTGATTTGTGATTGCAATTTGTAATTACCTTTAACATTTTACAGAGTAAATGGTGAACGAGTTAATTCAAAATTCTGACATTTTAATCTATTATTAATAATTAATCCTAATATGGTTACTTACTGTATGCCAGTGCAGGCTGTGTGTACTGGCACACATCACAATGTAGCACAGGGAGGTGAATTTAGCGTGTTGCATCGCAGTCTTGGATCTTATTTGGCTCATTTTGTATTCACCACTAACATACTGTGGTGATGTAACACTCTTGCAGGCTTAGCTGACCAAATATCACCCAGATGTTCGAGCTCTCCTTTTTAACATTTAACAGCACAACAGGTAATACTGGACAAAGGATTGGTCTCATATCTGCTTTCATCAGCAAAAATATACAAGTACACATATGCAAATATGTGACCGAGGCTTTATATTGGCCTTCTGTGGTCTGACTAGTCTAGCAGTCGGTTGAACACCAACAACACGTGGTGCAGGTGAATGCAAAATAACCACAGTATTTAACTTACAAACTTGGAGTGCAAAAGTTCTACTGTTTAATATATAGGATGGCATATTAAGCACTTACTTATTCTGATCAGCTTTGTTTATTGCAAAACTCTCATTAAGTATTAACAGTGATCATATCCCTGAGTCTAATTCATATTCTGCCCATACAACCTGTTACACACCTATTCTTTGTAACTCTAATTGGCACCATGAGACTATTTTCCTTTTTAGTTGTTGGTTATATGGATATGTTGCATGTTTTTTTGCTGGGAATTTGAAGGGATTGCATCCTTTAACCTACTTTTACTTAAGACAATAATTGCCTGCACAGGCACTATTAAACTGATACCATGAGGGATAGCTAGACCATAAATTACAGTAATTTACCGCAGACGCACTAATGGCTCCAGTAGGAATATGACTGCTATTTTTCATTAAGGAAACTGTTACACAAAATGAAAAAAAAATATTAAACTGATTGTTAAATGATCCCTTATCAGAACAGTGTGCAATTAGCACCACTATTTGATTTTGTATGACGGAGAAAAAAACATTACAATATAACGTAATGCAATACTACAACAACACAATCAGTGCACATAAGAGCATAGCAGACCACTGTAGAGATGGACGATCGCTTCCCTGATAGAGTCAATCAGTCAAACTGATTATACACATGGAATTGTGTCCACCATCATACATTCAAATATTAAATGATTTATATGTAAAGTGTAATTTAAAGTGTAGTTACTCGTAGAGACTGATTAATAAGTCTGACAGTATTATTATATAATGCAGATATATCTGCATCACTGACATTACAAAGAGCAGTGACAAGTTCCGAAAACAGTAAAGGACATATCATGGTTACAGTTCGACGTATAACGGATAATGTTTGTGTTCTTTGTTGATGTATAAAAGTGAATATCGTCCGAGAATTCCTCTTATTTTTTAAACTGTCAAATGCTGATATTACCAGCTCCACAAATACGGTATTGGCCAGGTTCTAGTTTCTACTGTCACTAGTAATATTGACTGTGACTGTCAGTCGAACTATGGGAGTCGCTTGAATTGAGTCCGACTAAAGCTATGTATCTCTGGAGGAGCACCAGAGGGTGCTAGCAGTGCAGCTGCAACCAGAACCAGGGCCCCAAGGGGCCCACGCCAGCCTTCTGCAGCTGTGCACATACCTGTGTACCTGTGTTTGGACAAAGTAAGGGTGCAGCAGTCTTTTGCACCCAGCCCTGCCATGATCTGCCAGTGAAAGCTACATTTAACATAGCTGTGTATGCAGCACCCAAAGGGCTAAGCTGTGCTACCTCTTTTGTGAAAGAACTGCCCAGTGGCAATAAACAAAAATTAATTATGAGGCATACCTCTTAGGCAAATAAAATCACTGGTCACAAAGTCCAAATTAAAAGACATCAATATCAGCTGAACCAGCGTTGATTCCCAGTCAAGTTGAGAGTCCTGACTGTCAAGTAATGACTTAGTCCTGATACAGTATGTCAGTGACATCATTAGTGTTACATTAGCCTGCATGCAGTAATTAAAACTCAAACTGACTCTGACATATAGAGCCAAGCTTCTTGTCCACATCCCTGCCAAGTGTGAGAAGCCCTTCTCCTTCCTTCCCTCAAGGACTGAAATCCACTCATACTCCATCTACAGGGCCCCCATACTGATTGCACGTAGGCGGCCCCAGCCCAGAGCCACCAGCTACGTAGTCTTTGGTGCTTTGTGTGTGTGTGTGTGTGTGTGTGTGTGCGCGCGCGCGCGTGTGTGCGTGCGTGTGTGTGCGCGCGCGTGCACCTGTCGGTCTAGTGCTCGGTGAGTTGTCGGTAATTGCTGGACCGTGGCGACCTGCTGAACCCCTGCAACAGAGCTCAGAGAGCCACTGTAAAGAGTACTCCCACCACACACACACACACACACACACACACAAGCAGATAACACCGCGCGCTGCTTCGGCGCGAGACGAGGAAGAAGAAGAGGAGGAGGAGGATACAGCGTGCGCTGGAGGCGACACCTGTCAAGCCGTTACTAAACACAGTTGGTTTATTTTAAAAGACTGAGGCGCCCTGAAGACTTTGTGGGATAAACCGAGGTGGAAATAGAGATTAGTCGCACCTATTGCCGCTGTTTTGCGCTCAGGGAGAGACACGGAGCCCTTTGAGGAGAGAGGAAGAGGAGAATGTAGCATGAACGTGATGACAAGCCGCTTCTGGAGTTGAAGTAACGAAGTTGACGTAGGTTAGATGTCGGCTGAAAGGAGCGAACTGACAGCGAGAACCGGGAGCGAAAAGAGAGAAAAACGTGACTTTATCCGAGGTTTGTCTCTCTCTCTCTCTCGGTCTCTGTATGTATGTCTCTCTCTCTCATTCACACACACACACACACACACACTTGCTACAAACACATTAACCCACCGTGGAGCCTAGAGTGAAACAGCGGGGTGGGAGATAACTAGCGCACATCGCGGAGCTCCGGTGCGGGCAGACCGACACATCCTCGCCGGTCCCTGCGCGGCGCGTTGGCCCGGCTGCAGAGGCTGCTGACCGGGACTTAACTGACTCGCAAAAAACATATCTGTCAAGTTGAGAGGATGATTTGACAAGGACGCCTTGGGGGAAGCGAGCAGGAGAGAGGCTGAAAATGGATAACAAAGGTATGATCTGTTTCGGGTTGATGACCGTGCTTGGATTCGTGGAGGAGAGGCTAAACGGTTCATTCCGGTTAGGCTGAGGGGCTGTCAGGCTCTGATGTTGCTCGTGGTGGTGGCATGTTTGATGCGAACAGGCTTTTCTGACTCTTCTTCAAAAATGTGTACGTGTGCGCTTGTTTATATGGGTGTGTGTTAATTTGTGCAGCTACCTGCTGAACCAAAAAAGAAAAAAAAAGTCCGATTTAAACAGCAGGGCTTCAGAGAGTTAGAGGCAGAGAGAGATTAAAGTGAGAGATTATACTTTGCAAAGAGATAAAATTCCCACTTGCATGTTTTCTCTCATCTCTCCCATCGCTCTTTCCTGCTCCCTCCCTTTATCCCCCATGTGAGCAGTAGTGCGTGTGTTTTTCATGTGTGTATAATTGCATGTGGTCTTTGTGTGTGTGTGTGTGTGCGTGTGTGTTTGCATTTGTCAGAGGGGCCAAGACTGTCCCAATGGCCATGCCCTTCTTACAATGTCTACACCCCCCACCCAACCACACACCCATCTCGACACACACATACACACACAAGGCCTATGTGCTTTGATGCTTCATGTTGTGCAGGACACAAACTAGACTGAAAACACACAAACAAAATGTTGCGTCAGCCAACTCATTTCAGCAGACATCGAACATCTCTCACTGGATGTAAACACACTCACACACACACACACACACACTATATATATATATATATACATATATATATATATATATATATATATATACACGCACACAGGATTAGCAGTCATACAGGGCCATATTGAGACAGCAGATTAGAATGAGATTCTCGGGGCCAAAGTGGTACAGAACATGGGATTAAAGAAGAAAGGCAGAGATGGGTGGATGAATGGATGGATGGAGTGATGAACAGAGAACAAGGGAAGAGTGAGAGGCAAAGAGACCAAAAGGGGGGCAAAGAGGGAGAAAGGGAGAGAGCTGCACAGAACATGAGATTAAAGTGTAATGTCCTAGAGAGGGAGAGAGAAAGAGAGAATCCAGGGCAAGTCATGCAGTTAGAGGGAACTGCACATTGGCAGAATGTGGAGAGAATAAAGAAGAGGAGAAGGCTGCAGACACTCTTTCTCTATCGCCTCCCTTTTGATCTCCTCTTATTCACCCATCCGACAGCAGGAGAGGAACACTGCTTATATAACTCGCCATTTGAAACACAATAAACCAAGAAGGGGTTTTTGAAAAAAAAAACACACACACACAATAGGCATGTTGCAGATTGTTAAATTGCCGAACAAAATTAAAAAATAAAAGATGGGCGCAGAGATGTCTCCAGTCAAACAGACATCAATATCATCTCTGTGCCCTCATGGCAGTATTTTTCATTTCCTGCGATCTGTTACAGGCATCACTCACCCGAACAAAAGGCCCTGCTCACACCTCAGAATGGATCTGTTTAAAATCCTCAGCACCTGTGTGAGGCTCAGCTGACCGAGCTTCTGTTCAGGTTTTTGCAGCATATGTGTCAAAAGACATGTTAGTGCCAATTCAGCACAACATGTGGTCCTTCATTGAGCTCAAAGAATTATTTCTGACAGATTAATCTAGTCTTTTAAGCAGCTTTTTGTCCTTGTGTGTAAGTATTGCTGACTTAGCTGTGCAATCAGGTTGCTGATGCCAATATGAGGCCAATATCTGACTAATAAAAGGTGTCTTATTGAGAATTACCACAGCATTAAAATATGATCCAGAAGCCTGATTTTATGCCTTTTTAAAACTCAAATAAGGTATTAGATCTTCCTCAACAGAGTATAATCCCCAAAAGCAATAGCTAATGTGTATACTGTTCTTTAGACGGAGTGGACTGATTCTCTGTGTAGAATTTCTAATATTTAGGCTCAAAACTGAATCTGCACCGTGCAATCCTTTTGATTCTTAAGCCTGCACCTCCAGATTTTATTTTCGCCACTGTGAGGCAGTGCAACAAGCTGGAGGCACAACATTGACGAATTATCTCCATATAAAATTGATAAGGAGAACGTATTAGCAAACAGTTGTCCGTTATCCACGGAGCAGACAAGGAGCAATGTGGAATTTATTCGGTTTGTGGCAATCTGGTGAATGTAAGCTCAATATTCAATAATTCAATTCAGTAGTAAAGTTATGGGCTGTAAAACCAAAACAATGAGCTAAATGATGCTAAAGGAAAAGGCAAATGCAAAGTCATGTGATAAATTTCTGTTTATCACCACAATGTCTCCTTTTATGTTACATGTAGTTATTTTTTCCATTGCTAATAAAAAACTCTCGATTAGTGCAGTTTAACATATCTAGAACATGAAAAATGACTGAAAACTTCACTCCTTTCTTGAACTATTAGACAAGACTTTATTAATCTCACAATGGAGAAATTGACTACTATTCACCACTAGATACAGGCACTTTATTCCATACTGTCTAATGTAGACGCCCTGTAGTATGACCCCAGGGGTTAAAACTACCCCCAGTTTTCTTCAGTAGTAAGGGCATTTTTCCCAGCGGTTTGTTCACTTCACCGGCTAGTGATTGCATGTAGTGGTGAGCAGTGTTCAAGGCACCGGGTCAGTGCCCTGTGGCACAACAGTGGGTGTCAAGAGGAAGAGATGACTCTCTGTGCTTCATGTATCTAAGCAGTATGTCTGCTGTCCTGAGGCTATTTGACCTTCTTATCTAATGTGTCTACCTGAATGATTTCTGATTCTGTCCATCCAATAATTCATTATTTAGCTAAATTTACTGTCATCATTTTTATAACCTCATACTGTAGCTGAAATGTATTAAAAATTAGAGATTGATTAACATCATTTACATCCTCAGCTTTGTTTTCATGGCTACAGTCATGAAATTCAGCATTCATTTTCCACTGCAAAATGTAAAAAGTATGAAACCAGAACTGGACTGTTACTAAGCATATCAGTGCTTGTCGACTTTGGCAGGCTGTTAACATTTCCTATTATTAATGATTCAATATTGGAATTGGTGCCCATCCAAATCAATATATAATTGTAACAAATGGAAGATGTCCATGCTGCCCTCGACTGGCTTGTGGTCTACTCATGGCAGCTGAGAAAAAACTGTGCTTTCTGAGGAAGGTAAATGTTTAAGTCCACTGACCAGTAAGATGAATTGAAACAGATTGTGCTTTATTGATCAGCAAGAGAGGAAATTGTCTTGTCATCTTCATGGTCATGGAAAACATCAGAAAACAAATGGAGAATATGTAGTGCACAGAGCCCAATAATTAACTACAATATATTTACAAAATGAACAAGTATATGTGAAGATAGTCTGTGACTTTAACTTTTTATTCCCTTCTAATGCAAGTAGAACAGACCAAAAGAATAAGGGTAGAAGAGAAGTGTTTGTTATATATATGGGTATCCAAATATACCTGCGCATTAATGTTTCCAGGCACCCCACCCTAAAGCCTGTGTGTGGGAAACACTGCACTTGTCGCCAGATTTAGAGTTTAACCCGCCCCCGAAACAATGATTTCATAACCGTGTCCTGAACAGCTTTACAGAGACTCAGACTGAGACAGCACCCAGGATGATTTACTGAGGATTATGGCACATTTTCTCATCTTTAACAAATGGCGGAACATAAAGCTCATTTAGATGTGAACAGTCAACCTAACAGGGATTGAACCTATAGTCATTCAACTCCAATCCGAACAAACACTTGCATCATCCCAGATTAAAGAACAAGAGATGTCGATAAGAAAATGCAGCGCTATCCCTTATGGAATTGATAGAAATCATAATGTAAATGGTATCAAGATACAGCGATTCTGCAGAACCTGATAGATTGAAAGACAACTGAGATGTAGCAATGTGCAATAAAAGTGCATTGAGTCTGAGCTTAGTGCCTACACACACACTGTCAGCAACTATCTGTTTCCATGTCTGGTAACGCAGACTGGCGGGAGAATCTGTTTAGAGCACCTGCAAGTTTTAATAAAAACATCAACATTTGGTGCTGGTGTATTGTTAACGTATCACAAGAGGAAGTAGGACAATATATTCCAAAATCAATATTTTTTTTCCCACCCCTACATACTATGTTCCCTCATTATGTCATGGGTTTGAACCTTTCTAATTTCTCTGATCATATCTGTCACACTATTTAAATAGAAGAAAACTAATTGAAAATGTAAGAAAGAAACAGTCCTACCTGCAAAAGGACACTAACTGACAAGGCCCCATTTATACCTGGTGATGTGACATGTGATCTATATCTGAGTGTTGACATTCAGTCCACAGGGGTTTTCACATACATCTGGTGTTAAAAAGTATTCTCATTATCTGGATTCTGCCTGCGATGTGATCTCAATGTGCAAATTAGTTACGCTGTTGAACTCATCAACAAACCTGCCGTGACACAGGTTAAGGAAAGCAATGCTACAGACAGGTGCCATTCAGTTAAATCAGTTTTTGCGAGATTTTCTTGCTGATGCTACTAGTTGTAGCTTTTGTTGGGCTTGCTTCACCTGGTAAGGCAAGGTTTCAACTTTCAATTTTCTTTAATTGGCTATAATTGATATTTTTATATCAACAATGTGTCAAATGACTGAAAACAATGTGACTATAAGTTATGAACCTGCAGAAAATCATCACGTGAACCTGCAGCTCCTGCCGGTATTACGGCGCTTTGGAGCGAGTTTCAGCTCATTGTTTAGCAGCGGCTTTGCGGTTTTGGTTCACTCTCACAGCTCTCTGTCGTTCACAGACACAAAAGGTAGCTGTTTTTAGCGAAAAAGCTGTAAAAACTCGCTGTACACTACCTGCTCAGCACCAAACAGCAGACAGACACAGTTAGCCACTCGCTGGTGAACAGAGTGGAGCATTTAGCAGCTAAATAGACAGATATCTCCCTGAGGAGTTGGTAGAGACAAACCAGAGATAAAAGAGACTGAACATTGGTCTTATATTCACCAGGTGGCCAGAAACACAACTCTGCTCACATCTTGCATTAAAATGTGTTTTTCTAAATCCGGATAGGATTTCCAGATACATCTTGTATGTTAATGCAACATGTAATTGGCTGATAGGCAGCTCAGCACCAAGGGCAGCCTCAAAGAACGGGTAAAAGTCTGCTGAGCATACAACAAAGTTTAAAGAGTACAGGTAATTTGTTCTCCATACAATAGCTTACTAACCCATAAACAAAAAGATAAGATTAATTCATATGTGAAATTGGTTTTAAGAGAAAAATCCACTTTCCCTTTTGCTTTTCCTCTTTGCTTGGAAGGCAGAACAGTCTGTAGAGCTTAAGATAAGAAGACTAACTGATGTATTCAGACAACATTTCAAAATTGATTCTATGTAGGCCTAGTCATTGTCTTAGTATATTTCTTATGCAATCTATTGTAGGAGGCAGTATGGCTGTAAAACCAACCGTGCTTTTATATAATTGAGGTTATGCCACGTTTTGGCTGAGGCTGACCGAAAAGACATAATAAACGAGATCACCAGAAAACCTGAAATAAATACATCCCACAGTAGATGCCAGATAAGACCATTAGAGAGATGCCTTACACAAGGGAAGGTTTTAACAATTTAGGAGGCTTTCTGAAACATGGGCACGAACATACACAAACACAATGGTGTTGCATTAGGCTGTGTTAAATTGCCTTATGGCTTTGTGTCCGAGTATTCGTGTTCGTCAGTCCATTTGCTGGAGCAGGGGAACAGTGTGGGAGATGCAGGCAGGTCAGAGAGAGTAGGAGTCACACGGAGAGAAGTTCAGAGATGAGCTTTTGTTTGTGCAGCAGGGATGACTTCAGAGCGCCTGCACTGTTCCCTTACCTGCCTTTAAACCGGCTACAGTCACCTCCAGAAATACTGGCACCTTTGATTAAATAGTGCAAGCTCAAAATGAGACGAATAACTATAAAAACAAGAACTAAGATGCATTGTATTCCATTTAAATTGAGGATATTATTCTCACTTGTGCAAAAAGGAATTATCTAGAAAGAATACACTGTTTTTACCTCTAGAAAAACGACAGATCCAGTTAGCGCTAGTGCCTCACGCTCACGAAACACACAAATTAACTGTTATCATTAAGCTTTGATACTGCAGCTTAATGAAAGATAATTACAAATTATCGGTTTGCATCAGCGATAGGTGAGATTTCTGACAAACGTTGGGTGCTACTGTGTCAAAAGCAGATGTTGAAAGAAAAAGTTTGTAAAAGCAATAAAACCAGTGGTGAAAGGAAAGCAAAGAGAAAAGATGTGATCATCTGGATGAAGACTTCATTTGATGCAAAGAGTGACTTCCTTTTGATCCTTCTTAGATCAAAGGCTGGGGAAGCTAATGGAGAGGCACAGGTATGAAAGTATTAATGAATAAATCAGCACCTATGGCCAGAATTATTTTGTGAATAAAGAGCCATTCATCATCTCATTCTGAACATGGATGTTTTATGTTGTGTTACTTCCATCCAATTTCAATTTTAGTGTATTTGTGCTACTCAGAATGTAAAATGTAAAAGGTCTAAAGACATGAAAGATTTTCCCACAGTAATAAGAAATCAGGATTTTTTAAGAACTGTAGTGGATATGCCAAATCAGAACCAGAATAAGAAAAGAGCAGATGACCCAAACCTTTCTGTAGTTTACCTCTCTCATATTAGCCCAAAATGAGGAACATTTGTAATTGCATCAGTGTGCCACAAGCTCCAGATTGTCTACATTTTCCAATTTTGTATCACTTGCACCACAGTTCACATCTGTTGCAGCAGTCTGAGTGTGTTGCCTGCAGCAGAAATTAGTGCTGCAATGACATGTGGTGCATGTAATTCATTTGGAACTTGTGTTTTTAAAAAGCTCAATTTTAGATTTTGGGACTTGCACCAACTGTGTGGCTTTGCTGGCAGGGTTTTCCAGACTTATCCCACCGCTTAATGACAAACAGTGGGTGTTCAAATATAATGTTTCTGTGTCTATTTAAAAGCTAATATGTAGGCTAGTGTCTAATTTCTACTTTTCGCATGTTTGTTAGTATATGTTGCAATGTTCTGATATTTGCTCACGCTTTTTGGTAAATGTTCAAATGTCTTCATAACCACTGTGGTAAGAAATGAATACCACAGAAATTAAGCATAATAACACAACTGCTTTTGGGAAGTACAATCTGCACAAGAACCAAAATCCTTCAATCTGGACCAAAACAAATGTCTAAGTGGGACCAAATGCCAAATTACCACCAACTACCATGGCAACAAAAAGTGAAAAGCAACTATCACACTCAGCACACTATCCGAGATGATCAACAAATGAAATAAACATGTACACAAGCCAATTAGAGCTATGTTCAGAAAGTGGTACACTATCTGCAAAGCATGACAAGGGTACGATTGTGAAGTTGACTGGCAGGAATATGTGTTAGAGCTAATGTATTGAATTCCAATAAATCTCTCAGGTATGCAGGGATGGTGCTTAAGTCTATGCTTGAATAAGCTTTGATAATTACCCTCTAGCCTTTTCCAGAGTGTGCTCATTGTCTCTTTATAATGAGGAACAAAGGTAAATACAGCCAAAACAGAACGACTGCTGACTAGCAGACTGGCAGGAGTTGCATTGGTTTTAGTTCACTCACTTCACTCAGCAACAGTTCAATCCAAATGTATTTGTAAAGCACATTTAAAAACAACCAAAGTGCTGTACAATCAAAAATAGCAAAGACTATAAGACAACACAGTAACACACAAAGACTGGTTTAAAGGATAAAAGAACAAAAAATGATACGACTGTAAGAAAAAGAGAGGCAGTTCTCATACTGAGGTAAAAACCAAGAAACAGCACAGTTTTTTCGTTCTGTTTAAAAAGTTTCGCTCCTGTGAAATATTTTTTTCTTCCAGAGATAATATTGAAATGGAGAATGACAGGAAGTAATAGAGAGAAAGCGTGAGAGATAAAGTGTTGGTGGGTGAGAAGCAACAAAGCTTGTCAGCTGGATCCCAACCCTCAGTACCGTGCCTTAGCCTACCACCAGGAGGCTGCACATACTTCAAATCTTATTGGACACACACACACGCACACACACACACACACACACACACACACACACACACACACACACATATATACACACACAAAAGACTCCAGGGATTCTGCTCCAAACACATAAGTGCTAAGTTCAACCTAGCGAGAGTTATTGTGACCTATCTAAGAGTGCCTTCTGGTGGACTGTCGTGTATGAGTGTGTGTGTGTGTGTGTGTGTGAGGGTGTCCGGCCCATAAATTGCCTTTGTGTGCACAGATACTTCCTGCATACCTCATTCTGAGCGAGACACAGAGAGCGAGAGAGAGAGTGTAAATGCTTTGAGCTGGAAAAACCCTCAATCATATTTAATGGGATGATTTATCCACACACTGTCATGAGACGATGCGTTTGCATGCTGGGCTGTGTGTGGAAATGTGTGTTTTGCTGAGAGATGGGGTATATCATAGCATCTCCTGGTCCTGGCATATAATATTGCAGGCAGATGGGTGTGTGTATATATATATATATATATATATATATTTTTTTTTTTTTTTTTTTTTTTTTGTGCCGATAAATGTAATGCACTCCTCCTGTACTGATAGAGAGCAGTGTTAGACTGATATAACAGGGCAATTTTAAAGCTGTTCATGTTTCTCTCAGACATCGGCCAGGTCACATTGTCCATAGCTGATGTGACGGAGGCTCCTGTCTTACTGCAGCAACTGAATATGTTTTTATGAATATTATTTCTTCATCACAGATGGCTAAGCAGAGAAATCATTCCAGCATGGTGTGGGAGGATTTTACTCACAGCTTCAGGGTTGTCAGTCTGTAAAACCTGCAATGAAACCTGCCTCACCCTGCCTTAAGGGGCTGCCAACCCACCTAAAAGCTTTCATCTGCGAGGCTTTCACTGGCTTTTCAGTGGCCCATGGTCTAATTGCTATCCTGCCAAGATAAAACATGCTGGGAGAAACAGTGAATCATGTTAATCTGAGTTTCTGTTTGCCATTAAAATTGTCAAATTTTTAATTGAAACATATGGAATTTTTGGTCGGCCGCCGCTTCTGTCGGAAAACATGAACGCTCATCATTAAACCTGCATGTTTGTCTAACCCTAATTGGAGGTAAGGCGAGTGGGTGAAGTAGCTGGACTCGAGCATGCAGCGCTGTGAATATATTGTCAGCACCCAAGGCCGCAGCCCTCAGAGAGCCCCCAGAGAGATAATACAATTTATTTACCGCTTATGCATAAAAATCTCTGTGCTGCGTAGCCCACAGTGTGAGGTCTGACTGTTTTAATTATTAGCTGCTGTGTTTAAAATGAAGCCGCCAGCATTTTCATTATTTGCACCATATTTATGCAAAACACCTTCACTCTGGGTGTCGTGTCTGTGTTTCTGGATGTGTGTGTCCGCCCATCTCTAGACCACCTCTCCCTATTTTCCTCTCACCTCCACTGCCTTTTCACCTCCTGTCCTCCACTCTTTAGTCTGTTCCCACCTCATCCTCCTCTGCTGCTCCCCTCCTGTCTCCAGTAGCACTCTCTCTATCTCAAAGTCTCGTTTACTCCCTCCTCTGCTGTTCATTCTCTCTTTGGAAACCGGCTTCCTCCAGGGCAAAAACTCTACAGCTCACTTTGTCTCCCTGTCCGCCTCCATCTATGCTCCCCTCTTTCCATCCTTCTTCTTTATCCTCTCTCTTTCACTCCTTTTCGCAATACAATAGGTTTCACGAACCATCTATTGAAAATTCCCATTTGCACTGCTTGCTCTCATCACTGTTGGAGTTTTGTCCTGGCTACTGAGGGAAAGAAAGGAAACAAGCCAGGAACACTGCCACCACACACATATGCACACAAATAGGGAATTTAATGTAAAAAGTTTTGATTTTCATGCTTTGTCAAGAATCCCTCAAATATACCTGAAACAAACTGAAATAAACTTGACCTACAAGTAAAAGGCAGAACTGTGCATCAACACAGATAGCAATAGAAGACTGGCTTGATAAATCAATTCGATATACAGTCAATAAGTCCCATAGCTTGACATCCTACTAATAACTTAATCCCAGCACAAAAAATTTAAATGTATCAAAAATCAGACAGTTAGACAGGAGAGACCAGCGTTCAGCACAGAAAGCAACAGATCAGCAGTCACAACAACCTGAAAGAGCTTTTGTGCATAAATAAGGTACCACGATCTCAGTGGTTCGTTGATAATTTGGCTACTTAAAGTTGATGAGACAGTCTAGCAAATGTTAAAGTCTGGCTCCAAACACATGAACAGCATAGCTTTGATGTATGTTGCAACCCTGATTCCCAAAAAATTTTGAACGCTGTGTTAAACATAAATAAAACAGAATGTGATAATTTGCCAATCGTTTTTGGCATATGCTATATTGACAAAAAAGCTAAATATATTTAATGTTTCACGTCATCAACTTCATTTATTTTTGTAAATATATGTTCATTCTGAATTTGATGTCAGCAACATGTTTCAAACAAGTTGGGACAGGAGAAACAAAAGACTGGGAAAGTTGTGGAATACTCCAAAAACACCTGTTTGGATCATTCCACAGGTAAACAGGTTCATTGGTAACAGGTGATAGTATCATGATTAGGTATGAAAGGAGCATCCTGGAAAGGCTCAGTCGTTCACAAGCAAGGATGGAGCGAGGTTCACCACTTTGTGATTGTATAAAGGATGTTACCACATGGGCAATTTCTAAACCTGTTGTCAGTAAACACAGCTAATTTGCAAACGATTGCATTTTGTTTTCATTTATGTTTTCACGCAGCATCTGGCAAACTGATTTGGAATCGAGGTTGTATTAACGCAGTTACCTGTTCCAATAAAGAGGGGAAATAGCACAAAAATCACCTGAACCATTACCATCTAATAGTGCATGCAGAGTGCAAGTGCTTGCACTGTCACCAGTAATTAGACCCATCCCAGGTTCAAGTCGCAAAGCTCTCAGAGAAGAAAACCTGCAACAAACCGTAACATTACAGTGCTTTCTCCACCGCTCATCACATGCTGCTGTGTTATTAATCGCAAAAGTGTGTGCAGACGTGGTGCAGATAAGAGGCATCCAAAATGAGGGATTTTAACTGATGAACTGAAGATATCGACTGACAAGACTGACAACCCTAACCCTCATGTAAAAAGCAACGAGAGAGAGGCAAAAAGAAGTAAAATGAGAGAAAAGAGAGATGGACAAAGACAGAAAAAGAAACACAACCAAGGAAAGAAAAAAGAAAGACAACAACTAGAGGGCCCAAGAAATAGATCAAGACAGAGTGAGAGACAAAAGTTAGTCTAAATGGAAAAAGAAGAACAGGAAGAAAAGGTTTGAAAGGGGATGAATGTCAAAAAAATGTCAAAAACCTTCTAAATGGTCTACAGATGCTACTTAACACCTTCCAACAGCCTGAAATAGTCGATCTACCGTATAAGCAAATTCAGAGATAATTGACCTCAACACTATTCTGAGTGAGAGGAGAGAGATGGAGGGAAGCAGAGAGAGACAGAAGCAGAGACTGTACTGTGGTGTGAACTGCCATAGAGAGTAAGTGGGAGGTAGTGTTGTCACAGTGCATAATGGTGTTGCTATCATTATCACTGGCTACAAGAACAAAGAACAGAAAACTGGTTTGTGTGTGTGTGTGTGTGTGCATCAGCGAGAAAGTTTGCGGGTCAAAAGAGCAACAAAAGTGTGTGTGTGTGTGTGTGAGCACGTAAGAGAGGCTGCGAGAATGACTGTTTATTTATGTACGTGTGGATCAGATCTGGAGAACTTTGCACGAGTGTGTGTGCGTCAGGTGTCCATTTTAGGGGGACAGCTGCTGATCGAGACTGGTGGTGCACAACCCACCCTGGTACGTATCTGCCTTGTGAAGCTGATAATACCAGAATGTTAGCGACAGTATTTAACACATTTGTCTTAATTTTTCATTCATCAGCACTGTAACATTTTTTTCCTCTGCATGTGTGCAACTACAAAAATACTGTCAGTTTTTTAAGCACTCACTCACATTCCTGCAGTCATACTTTAAGAGATTGCAGTGCTTGGTATTAAATGGAAAAGAAAAGAACCACAAAGGAGCAACATTTCCCTGTGGATTATTAAAACACAGTTTTGTCACATCAAACGGGACAAATATGGGACAAAAGTGATATGAGCATTAGTACATCAGTTCCACTTACAGTGCAAGCTACTGTACTGCTTTGTTAAAGGAGTGCACTTACATCTCAGCAAATATATTGTTCAATTTCTGAGTGACTGAGACAGAGTCAGGGCCGGATTAATGCGCAATTTACTAGAGGGCTGTTGTAAGGCTTGTTGTGCAGGATTTTTTTTCTTTCTTTCTTTTTTTTACTTTTTGGTGATATTATTTTCTGCTCCAAATCTGGATGATGCACTAAGCGGTTAGGCGGCATGAGCATCCACGTTTCATCCAATCAGATTATCGGGGGCCGGCCCCGTTGCTTTGCATGCAGCCAGTTGTGGACTTCCACTACTACCCTTGGCAGAGGAAGCGTTTGCTGAGCTGGGAGCAGAAATAGGTTAGAAATTATTGCAATGTCCATAATTTAAAGGGTAAATTTGGCAATATTTTAGATTGTTCTTATCGTCAACAAATCCCATAAAAACACTAAAGCCAACAAGCCACATTCCTCTGTCATAGATCTTTACAATCAGTTACATTTATGTCTGAAAGGAAGACATGCATTCAGCCCTCAAAAATGCTGTGTGTTACATTTTTGTTAAAAATTATTTAAAACAAAAAAAGTGAACCATACTTTTATACTGGTTGACACGTTTGTTTTCTTCACAGTGAACATGGGCACAGTCATTACGTGTGTATTAATCCACATCTGAAAATAGTTCCCAACAAATGTGCTATTTACTCCTGTTTGAGTGACATTCGCTAAAAACTACAGCGCCTAGCTGAAACTGTACGGTTATGATCTGTTTTTAAAGACTTGTGTCTTCAGTAGGAACAAATGAGCTTGGGGCTGAGTGCCACAGACAGGTTAGGCAGGTGAGAAAGCACTGAGACGCAGACTAACACATTAAAATTTGTTGACAGTGAGGAAATGCAGAAGAACACCGACCTTCTGCTTTTACTCATCTGTTCACTGCAACTAACTGATGAGGAGTAGAAATTAGCGGCAAAAATGAAGCCAACCCCCGGTGTGTGTCACAGCCGAGAGCCTCCCTTCAGATCTTTGCTGCTTATCCCCGTCCTGTCGCTTCCCTCATCTCTCTCCTTCCCTGCCCCTCCCTCTCATGCTAAATGGAAGCTGTGTGTTGCTGTGTTAGAAAGCTAGTCACATCCCTCTCACTCTCTTTTTAGCCCCTCTAAGAGTCTCTCCCTCTCTCTTTTTCATTTCCCACCTCTACCTTTCTTGCTCTCTGTCTATCCTTGACACAATCTCTCTGTCTTTTTCTCTCCCGCTCTGCTCCCTCCAGCCTTCGCTCTGTCCACGCCGACACCCTCGACTGAGTCCGCTGGAGTCATGGCCTTCAGAGCCTGACAAGAATTCAGTGCCTGCGAGTGTGTGTGCGTGAACAAGTGTGCGTGTGTGTGTGTGTGTGTGTGTGTCTATGTGTCTCCAAGCATAGATGAAATATGAGCTGTTAAATATGAATGCTGGGTTATGTTCCGATGCCATGTAGTCACGTCACTCATGCATGGAGGAGTAGTAAAAAATGTGCGTGCACATACACACACACACGTAGTGTACGTTCGGTGTGTATGACAAGTAACTGCAGAGCTTCTGTGGTATTATTCTGCATCGCATTTACTATCCATTTGTCTGTGATACTTGCTACTACCACAACCACACACATATAGAGGCAGGCCCTGGATTCAGGCTTCACTGACTTTAAACCTTGCTCAGGCTGACAGTAATTTCTGCCTCCAAATTACATTCCAATGGCTTCATAAATCTGCTGCCTCCTCCTCCGCCTCTTTCTTTTCCCCCCATCTTCCTGCCTCTGCTTCTCTATCTTCCCCACTTCTCTGCCGTCCCTCGTCTCTTCCTCTCTCCCTTTCTTACTCCAGCCTCGCTTCATTTTTCCTGTATAAACCTCCACCCTCCTCCTTCCCTTTTCCGCCTCTATTTCACCATCTCTCCTTCTCCTCTTTCTCTTTCCCCCCGTATCACTTGTTTTCTCGTTTCCCCGCACTCCCTCTCTCTGGCGCTGGCTCAGTAAATGAGAAACAGGGAGGCAGAGATGGGGAGGTTACGTGTGCGGGGTAGTTAAACAGTCACATACACACATAAATCCATACAGATACATACACACACACACACACACACACACACACACACACACACCTACACAAACACAGATGTACACACACCCACACTCACAGATGTGCTCACATCCACAAAGAAATGTGTAAATACACACAAACATGAGAGCACATCCACAGTCAAACATCATAAACAGCAAATTACTCTTTGATTGAAAGACAAGCATTTGTGCTGCTGTATATTTGCCATGCCTCTAAATTGACTTGTGCGGACGTGTGTGCATGCACACACACACACACGCACACGCATGCACGCACATGCACACACATGGCCGTTTTAATGAGAGTGTTCATTTTACAGATAGTGCCTCTAGGTGAAATAATTGCCAATGTTGGGCCCTGATGGCTGGTCCAAGTGCTCTCAGGCCAGTTGTCTTTATGGGCCATGGCGGGCCACGAACACGCCCCTCGTCTCCCTCGCTGCCGCTTTAACTGCTGCTCTGCTGTAGCCGAAACACACGCAGGATGAAGACACGGGCATAATATGCATAAGCACACAATGTAGACACCAACTTACGCATTAATACCAAGCACACACATACACACGCGCCAAGAGAGAGGCCAGCGGAGAACAATAGGGCCGTCTGACAATGGGGCTCAGAGGAATTCTCTCCTCCATATTAATATTCAGCAGAGTGGATGTAGAGAGAGTGTGTGTCAGCAGGGACGCATGCTCATCAACCTCGCTAACACTGGGGTTAGGCAGCCACATGATTACAAAGTACTCAGACTTTGGTCCCCAGCCCCATAACTATTAATCCCTAGCTCCTACTCCCTCAATTCCTAGCTCCTAGCTCCCTACAGCGCACAGAGCGAGCACGCTGCCAAGTATCACAGCTGTCACTTTTCTTCACTTTCCATTTTCTGAATCATCCCAAACAGCCTGATAGAGCAAAGGGGTGGATGGAAATGGAGATTTGATATTGTCGATTTCCTGCTGCTGTCCCTTACAATGTTTCAAATTTGTGAAAGTGCAGCTCGAAGGTCATCTGGAGGAGAATTTGCAAAAACAAACCATTACATTTTTTCCTGGTAATTTCTGATGAATAAAGCCAAAAACACCCAAGCGTGCACCCTAAGCTTGTTTTCTCTTTAACCAGGAGCTTTCCTTTCTTGCTCATTTTCATCATTTCCACTGCACCTCATGTCAAAGCAAAGACGTATGCAAGTAAACACACCTGTGTGGCCAGACTCTCCTCTGTATATCTTACCTCCATCTGTAAATTCTACAAGGTGACCACTAACAACGTACATATAAATACTTTGGCCATATTTCTGTACATGTTACCTCCATCTGGAAATTTACAACATGAATCGCTTACAGCATATATTTACACATCTGCTCTGTTTATCTTCTCAGTCGCATTATCACCAGCCTTCTCTATCGGCCCTCCCATAAAGCAAAGGAAAAAAAATGCTAATATCTGATCATTATTGTACAAAGGAGTGAGGAAAACAAAACAGCGAGAGCATTTGGACTGCACAGAGGCCACAGTGAAAGTCACATACTGTAGCGTGCCTGTAGGCTACACAGTTGTCATTGACTGGCTCACAAGAGCAGAGTGATTTCTGTCCCCCTGAGGAATGAGACCTTCTCTGTGCTCTCTGTTACGCAGAACAAAAACAAGTACAACAGAAAAGACGCACAGAGAAGGGTCAGCTAGAAATGTTTTTTGACCTCAACATTACATGGTTAGCCTGCCCAAAGTGTGGGAACTGCTCTCTTTATTACTCTCTACTACTCACTAGTGGTTTGAGAGTTATGAGGAACGAGGAGCTAATATGCAGGAATTGTTTTACAAGGAAAAAAGTGTGTTATGCAGTTTTACCAATTCAAAGGAAAATGCTGAAATACTTAAGATGATGAGAGTATTTGTATCTTCTCTGCACCCACTTACTGTTTTACATTACATCATTTGCCAGTGTTTCTAAATGACATATTTCTTCCTTGTATTACCAGCTACTCATTTGATGGTTGTTACTCTTCAAGGACCTGTCTTTAGAGTACACGGTTACATGACATTAATAACAGAAATTACGAACTTGCGTAAAAGAAATTAATGGACTGCAACCTGAACATCTGTTGGCTAAAACCTGAGTTTTCATTTAATAGAGTAAAGATAATTCACAATGTCTATTCCAGGGCTGCAAATAATGATTATTTTTTGTCATCAATTTGCCATTTATTTTCTTATTTTAGCAATTAATCGAACAAAAATGTCCCTCACAGTTTTGAAAAACCCAAGTTGACTTCTTTTAAAATTGCTTGTTTTTTCCAAAGCACACAGATATTAAAATTTCTCTCATAGAAGTATAAGAAAAGCAAAACAAATATTTACATTTTAGATGCTGAAACCAGTTAATTTTTTGCATATTTCTTTAAAAAATTACTTCAACCATTAAATGATTATTAATTGTAACTTTCCGTCACTCTACTAATCGATTTATCGACCAAACGTTACAGCTGCATTTTTTGTATTCATGCTAAATACACGGTTGCCATGAAAAACAGTGACTCAACCTCTTTGAATCTCTTTAATTTTATAGCCTGATATGAGAGACCAAATGCAAGCTGTTGACCTCAGATTGACACAGATGGAGAGTTTTTCTATGATGTTTGAATTTGAATGTGAATGAGGGTGCTGCTAAGACACTTGACAGTGTCATTTTTTTCTAGATTTCTAATGAGTGTGCCTTTAAAGAACTGCACTTATTAAAATCAAAGGCATTCAAATTGTATAAAGGGCCAGTAAGCTCAAAGAGAATTCAAAGCTCGTTGTGATCCAGTGAAAGACAGCTGGTTTCATGTCAAGGTGTATCCATTCACCTTTAAAAGGTTGTGTAATCTCTGTCTTGGAGGTTAGGCGATGTTTTCTGATGTTGGATAAATGTTGGCTATTAATAACGGAGATATTTCCTTTGAAAAGTGGCACAATTGCCTCAACAATGTCCTGAAATACAGTTATGAGGAACAGAAGTCAGTGACTCTCTTTCTCTAGCCTCCCTCAAACGTAATTTTCAGCTACTCTCCTCTCCTAAATGCATAGCATCTAACTTCTGCCTCCCTGCCCTGATACATGCTCCATAATGCTCCTTAATTCCTCCGTCTCCCCATCACAGTCCCTCTAGCCAGGCTTGCTTCGGAAAAATCCATCACAAAAAGTTTTAAGGACAGCCTCGACATTATACAGATAGAGCTTCACATATTGATGTCTAATGGGCAATGGCAGTGAGCTGTGGAAATGCTGCTGATGTTCAATATTCACATCTTGTCCAATGCAGGCAGACATTTTGCCTGCGGTAGGCAAAGATTAGTGCAGAGTGTAAGGCTAGTTTTGGACCAGACACTGCAACCAATTAAGGGGACTTGTTTTAAAACGACAGTTAGTGTTATTAAAGGTGACATGTGCTCTTAATACATGACTGATGACATCCAATTAAAAGTCTTCATTTGAATTATGATCTGACTTCAAAGCCCCTTTAAAGCCTTGGTCTCCAAAATACTAACATGAGAGGATTTAATTATTTTGAAGTATTAGACATCAATCAATGAAGTACGAATGACTGGAATAAAAAAGGGTACAGAGCAGCAAACATAAAGCTCTGTGTACATCTAGGATGTCCTTGAACACACCATTATCTCCTTTCTCCTTAAATGTCAATCACAAAGTCGACTGTTTCGCAAACAATGTCTATTTAGCATTCTGTCCATCTCGAGCTGTTTTCATTACGCATGTTAACCACACTCTGCACATATAAATCAGTTTACTATGCCACAAACTGGGTATCAGTCTAGAGCTGTTTTATAAAAAGGGACAGTTTATCTCACCACATACTGCCCAACTTCATCCCACACCAACCACCTACCTACCCAACTAAAACTGCACATTCAGTGAAACACATTCCTTTCCATTTGTGGAAGCAGTTAAAACACCGCACCTTAAATAAAACACACACAAACACCATCACTCTGAGTTTAGGATGTATGGCACACAACTTAAAGAGATTTTTAAATACCCTCCAAGGATACATACACGCACAGACATAAGCCTGCTGACCAATTTCTTCTCAGCTACGGCAGAGTGTCCTTTGGAAATGAAAATGAGGACAGCTTTATTTGTCTCTATTTGTGTTTAAGCAAACTGCATGATAATTTCCCAGTTGGCTATGTAGTCTACTTACTCTGGGATGAAGCGAAGAGGCGAATGTGAGCAGCAGAGCAGTTAATGGCATTGATGAATCTGTCTCTGTGCACTCAGTATGCCTGATGAAAACCTTATATTTCTAAACCCAGTGTTCACTTGGGGGTTCGATTCTGCACAGAAGATACAGGCACTTAGCGCGTGGTGGTTTGATGAAAGCTCCAAAGCTTTGTGTGCCGTTAAAAAAAAAAAAAAAACAGATATAAAACATGGAGTTACCTTAATGGGAGGTTTGTGTCCGTTGGGAGCTTAGCATTGCGTATGTACAGTGTTGACCTTCAGGAAGTATTTTCATGAGGTACTTAATTTTAAAAGGTGTAACCATTCTGATGGGGATAATTATTTAGCCCGTGCCTTTTAGTATTCCATATTGTGCCAACGTTTTAACTCAAAATTACATCTCGCAGTCCCTTAAAGAAGGCTGGTATTTTTAAAAAATGAAGATAGGAAAGCATTTTTATTTATGCAGCCCCTTAAAAGCACCTAATTTGAATCTATTTTTAGCTATTGCGGCAATATCTGAATAATATTTTGAAGTTGGAAGGTAATCAACATGACAGATCTGTGAGATTACAGAACTATTCTTTCAATAATATATTTCTTCAACCGCTAAAATTTGGGTTCACTTACTAATAAAAGCTAAACTAGTTAAAGGGCTCAAAACTGGCAGGCTCTTGTTGTGCACTCTGGTTTAATTTCTGATGTGTTACAAATGGCCCATTGTGTGTGGTTTAAGAAGGATTTTCCCATTTCCAATTTTCTCAAATACCTTGTTACCCTAATTCACTGCATCTCCAAATGAAAATGCTAATACTGTACGTGTCTGTGTCTCCTCTCAGGGCAGTGTTCACACACACTCAGCCAGCTGTCCTGCTGAAGCAAACACCAGTCAAGTCTACCTTGAGGATACTAGACCGCGGTCCACTTCTGCCAACCTGTGGGAGAACTTTTCACACCGAGCCACGTGACGGGCCATTACAGCGCTGCTTAGAGCGGACTACATACAGTACACACTGTCATCTGGCTTTGCTGCCTCTGAAGATATTCTGTGTGAACTGAAGAGGAAGCAAGCAAACATTTCACAGAGGAAAGTTGTGACTGAAAGTGGGAGGGAAGGAGAGAGGAGCAGGAGCGGAGAATTCTCCCTCTGAACTCAGCTCTTGCAGCCTGTGCTCTGCTCCGGGCCAACCTATCCATCACAGCCTCAAACATACTCATTACCATCACTGAACTGTGAAATTCATGTTGTAATAATTGTTATAACACAACCAATAATAACAGATCATAAGGACTCTGCTGGATTTTTCTGAGCCGTGGAAATCTCACTTATTCTCTCGTCGCTGCTTATTAATTAAAACTATACCTGGTCATTCAAAGCGAGTGTAGCACAGCACAGTACTATTTTTGAATGACCCACTGCTTGCATGAGTGTCCAGGATTGCTTTTGACTTCGAAGAAGGACCCTTGAGCCCTCAACCATCTTCTGACTGTCTGCCCAACTGTAGCATTTGGGTGTGGAGTGGTGGTTTCAGAATTAGGCCTCTGGACACTTATTGAAGATGACTTGAGTTGGCAGGCCTAAAAGCCCCTTACCCAAGAGAGAGAAAGAGCTTGGCAGCAGGACACACACACACACACACACACACACACAACACAGAAATGTGGGTGCCGAGGCGGCTTTGAGCCATGCTGGTGTTGCTACTTGTGGAGCCCTGGAGTACAGACTATCATCATCCCTATCATCATTCACCCAAGCTGAGGAAGCTTCAACAGCCGCAAGGAGCGAAGCTACACTTCTGAACGATTCAAGGAAGACCGGGAAACTGCGCTTACACAGAGAGATCCACAGCTACATCGTCAGATAGACATACTAATACTCCTCCGCACAAATCTTTGATACAGGAAAAACAAAGCTGCGGCGGACGTGAAAGGCACAGAGACTGAGCAGGTTAGCAAGCCCTCTGCAATCACATCCTGGGTCGCTCAGGCGTTTTTACACACACACTTTTCTTCTTGCATTCACTGCAATGAAGTACACCAGTCTTACATCTTGCTTTCAGCTACATGATAGGAAAAAAAGAAGACAAACACACACTGGCTCTGTGCTCCAAGAAAGGCTTTTATTTCAGAACTTGATTGAAATGTTAGGGGGGGGGAGACAAGTCACAAAGGGAGAGGAAGGCGAATGCACAGGCGAGAAAGCTGAGGCCTAGAGGGAGGGAGAAAGAGAAGGGGGGAAAAAGAAGAGGTGGGGGGTCCGCTGCATCTAAATGAAAAAGAGAAACTAAGTCGCCGTGGAGGAGACGAGAGAGGAGGTCTGGGCAGGAGGACTGAAGCAGAGCTGATTGATCCAATCTCAGTGTGTAGGAATCAACAGACGACTGGAGAGGAAACGATAAAAGAGGATTAGGAAGAGATAGAGACAAGGGAGGATAGGAGGAGGATGACTGCACGGACACTTCTGTAAACAAACCTGAGAGTGGATATAATGAAAGATTATGAAGGGGAGGAGGCGGTGGTGGGCTGATGGGAAAGGTAGACGGCGTGAAAGATAGAGATGCAGAGAGTGGAGGTCGCCTTGAGAGGGAGCGACAGTTGGAGAGGGTGAGCGAACAAGCTGGGGAGGGGAGAAGACAGAAAATCTAAGGATCATTAAGAGGACGTGTCGATAGGAAGCCTTGGCATGTAGGCAAAAACACACGCAGGTTCGTGCCAAGAGGATATTTATGAAAGGGAAAAGGGGATAGTGTGGCACCGAAGCATATGCTAGTTGATATTCATGGAGCATTCCCAATATGGTCTCCGCTCCTACCTTGACACTCCCTCCCGTGTGCATGTGTTCCTCTCCCTTACTTTTACTGCGTCTCAAATGCTGGGAATGTTTGGAAATAGTCCCATTTAAGCTAAAAATACCATTAGGGAAAGAGGAAAAAATAAAGACTGGGTCCATGCCGAGTTGCGCGGCACACACTCACACACACTCATAACAAATGCTGCCTGTGTTTAGCTGAGACACGGGCTGGTTGTTGTTGAAGCAGATCTCTTTCATGCAAACACTTAAAGATGTGCAGACAAGCATGTACAGGTACACAAATGTAGCTATTTTTGCACCAATCTTACACAAAAAACCAACATCTAATTGTCCTTTTTGCAGCAAAATCAGCTGATAGTGACTTGAGACTCCACTGCCAGAAACTCACTTCCCCTCTCCTCCTCTGACGGACTGTCCAACTCTCCATCTGTCTCCTCGCCTTCATCCTTCCTCCCTTCCCCCTCCTTCCCTCCATCTCCTCTATTGTTGCCATCTCTTGTTTGCTTTGCATGGATTTTGACTGCAGCCAAGGGGCAATTTTGCATCTAGTACTGAGTTCACATACAAACACACAAACACGTACATGCGTGCACAGAAGGGGAGAAAAAAAAACTTGCCTTTAGAGGATTTGTTTATCAAATGTGCTGTCAAATCATGTCAGGCATTTCACATCAGGGCACATTTTACAGCCCCAGGCTACCCAAAAGAAAGGGTTCATACAAGAGTACACCACAATGTAATTTCCACAACTTTCACCAATGTATATTATTCATATTCCATAAATAGTGTGCTGTGAATGTGTGTGCACAGAGATCATTTTATCTGAATTGTAAATTTATATTACTGATGTTGGTGTCAGGGACTCGCTCGGAGACAAGTCATAAAACATCGACCGAGGAACGTATTAATGTTGCAGAAAAATGCTTCTCTGTAAAACATCTCGCTAAAACATTTCTGGGGATTTCAGGACCACTTCCCTGAATAATTTATAGAAATTTCACGAACAATAACAACCAAGAGAAAACATGCATTATACATGTCAGCTTGCACTGAGACTTTGTTCTGTATGTGAATGCTTTGTGTTCAGTATGTTTACTTGTTTGTGTGTGCATTTCTCTATGTGTGTCTTGGTCATAACCTCAAACAAGCGCCTGAATATACAGTCAGGAATTCTGATTCTCTATTTTATCCATTTACTGTACTTTTATTCTCGTCATATTTTCATTGGACCGTTATAGTTATAGATATAGTGCAGTCAGAATAAGTTTACAACTTCTGTTGTCTTAAAAGCTATCAACAGCACTGTGGGCAATTAATCTGATTTCCTTCTCCCCAATCCCTCCTCCAGTTTAGTTTCATGTCACTCAGTCCATTTCAGTTAATCTCCCCGGAAAACATTCTTCCTCCCTTATTTTCTGTCCCTGCAACAGTCACTGTCCAATTTTCTCCATCTCTATCATCCTTTTGCTTTCACTGATTCTTGTAATCTTCCTCGCCCACACACTCCACCCTTCATCGCGCACTCTGCCTCTAAATGTCCGTTTGTCTTCTGCTTGGTCGCTCTGACCCATATATACTGGACAGCCCATCTCAAGTATGTCTGACTAGCCACAAATCTCCTCCACTTTAGAGATTAAAAAACAAAACAAAAAACAAAAGAGAACTTCTAACAGCAGGTTGAAAACACAGCATTTTATTAAGCAGTTAAGTCTTAACTGTGTAGTTTTTCCTGCACTATCTTTATCTAAAACATGTCTTTTTGCCAACAACTCTTTTTACTTTCTCTTTTGAATATAACAGGTTACTCATCTGGTTTCTGAGTTGTAGCCTGTGTACTTGTTTTAATCCAGTTTCCCATTTTCTCTCTTTCAATCAGGAGCTGTGCACCAACATGGCAGCTGAGAGTCTTGCTGAGCTCCGCGATTGGCTCTTTCTGCTCCTCCTGTGCCTCACCTTATTGGCTGAGGTGCTGGAACTGGCGGCAGCGGCAATTGCCATGGAGACGGGCGAGGGAGATGAGGGCATTGTTTGTCCCTCAGTGTGCCGCTGTGATGAGGGTTTTGTCTACTGCAACGACCGTGGCCTCAGTATAATTCCTCCTCTACCATTAATGGCTGCCATCCTCTACTTGCAGAGCAACCGTCTGAGTAACGCTGGGCTGCCTCCCTCACTGGAACGCAGCACTTCCATACGAGTGATTTACCTGTATGCCAACCAGTTGGATGAATTCCCTATACACCTCCCGCCTTCGTTACGGGAGCTCCATTTACAGGATAATAATATACGAACGTTACCGAGATCAGCTCTGGCCAAGTTACCATTACTAGAACGTTTACACCTGGATGATAACTCTATATCCACAGTTAGCATCCAGGAGCGAGCTTTTTCTGGGACCCCACGGCTTCGACTTCTGTTTCTGTCTCGAAACCACCTGTCAAGCATTCCTGCAGGCCTGCCAGCATCCCTGGAAGAGTTGCGACTGGATGACAACAGAATCAGCACCATCCCCACACATGCCTTCCGTGGGCTCTCCTCCCTGCGACGCTTGGTCCTGGATGGGAACCTGTTAGCCAACACACGCATTGCAGATGACACATTTTCTCGTCTCTCCAACCTGACTGAGTTGTCACTGGTCAGGAATGCTCTGCAGTCTCCGCCAGTAAACCTACCTTCAGCTCACCTCGTGCGACTCCATTTGCAAGACAACGGAATGACTCACATACCACGAGGCGCGCTGGATGGGATGCGGCGGCTACAGAGGCTGGACCTGTCAGGAAACAATCTGACCAGTCTCCCACGAGGACTTCTGAAGGATACAGAAAGCCTCGAGCTTCTACTGCTGCGAGGAAACCCTTGGTACTGTGGCTGCAACCTTCGCTGGCTCCATGCCTGGCTGCACGGCCGGGGGGCAGCGGTGACAGTCAGGGGTCTGACTTGTCAGGGGCCTGAGCCTGTAAGGGGCCAGACCCTCAGAGACCTAACTTCCCTGATGGAGCAGTGTGAAGGCCCCCCTGCTGGTCCCAGTACAGGAATGGGGGTGAACCCAGTTGAAAAAGATGGAGGGGGTGATGATGCTGTTGGAGGGGGCCAAGCAGTGGCTTCGGTCCCCCATGGCAGCACCACCACTACCTCTCTGCTCGTCCCCACACAAGGTTCCCTCTTCACCCTGCGAGCCAAACGGCCTGGCCTTGTGATGCCTCTGCCTCCCGGTCAAGGGGGACAGGTATCTGGAGAGGCCCTGGAGCTGACTGTAAAACCTCTCTCTTCGGACAGTGTACTGGTGAGTTGGCTGTGCCCACAGCCGGCACCCTCCTTCCGCCTGTCATGGCTGAGGTTGGGTAGTAGTGCAGCTTTTGGTTCCATAACAGAGACTCTAGTACCTGGAGAGAGGAGGCAGTACCTCCTCACTCAGCTCACCCCACGTTCCCATTACCTCATCTGCTTGCTGCCATTACGACAGGAGCCCTCCTTTGGGGGTTCCAGCATGGGTTCAGCTCGAGCTAGCAGCATGGACACGGACAGTAAAGACTCAGCACCGGCCTGTGCGCAGATAGAGACTGGAGAGGCTCAGGTCAACACAGGAGGGGAGGGCTCAGATAAAGAGGGACAGGACTCTGAACTAACAGCCCTGCCATTGGCTGGGATCATAGGGGGTGCCACAGCATTGGTAAGCCTGCTGTTAATCTTTGGCATCTTCTGCTGGTATGGACAGAGAGCAGGTTACATGTCCGGGGACTCAGGTTCGTACAGCAGGGGCCGGGGTGGAAAACATTATGATGACTATGTAGAGTCAGGCACCAAGAAAGACACTTCAATCTTAGAGATCAGGGCCCCCCCTGCAGGGTTTCAGATGACAGCTATGGCCCATCAGCCTCTGCAGCCTAAGCTGGAGGATGTCACCTACATCCACACCATTTTCCCCTCCTCTTCCTCTTCCTCCCAAGCCAACGGGACCTATCGGAGCAGCCACGGAGCTGGCAGCCTCAATGGCACCATCCTCAGCCAAACCAGCCACCATCATGTCACTTACGGTACCAACCGTGGCTACAGAGAGGGTGGCATCCCCGACATAGATTATGCGTACACGTGATGATATAGGGATATGTTCCCTGAGCCACAAATGCCAGGCACCATTTATATGATGACGACCCCTTGGCTGGTGGCCATTTTGTCCTTGGTTTCCAAAGTACCCTCTGTGCCTCTGCTGGTTCAATTCTGATTGGTTTGCTAGGTAGAAAAGACTCGTTTCAGCTATGTTGATTGGACATTGCTATTGAGTGACAAAAGTCCTACTATACTCTACTACTGTATACTACATTATACAGTAAGCCCGTCTTTCAGCGCTACTTATAGTTATAAATGGTTACTTTTCTCTTTTGGATATCTCAGTGTCTTTCAAACCTACTGTTCTTCTCAGCTCATAATAATACACAGTAACTTATTTGAGGTTGATATACTAGGCTTAGCTGATTTAGCAGGAGCTATATTTATAATATGAGGAAAAGGCACTTGATGTGTATAGAGATAGCTCATATCTTCCTACCAACTGTAAGCTCTGTGCTGTATAGATAAAAGGGATGACAGAGGGAGAAATCAATGGTAGTTATAACTCACAGATGACAATGCATCATGGTTGACATGAAAAGATGTGTTCCTAGCCCCCTCCTTTTCCTCCACTTTACTCCCCTCCTTTTTAATTTTTCCTCCTTTCCGCCTCCTTTTTTTTGGGCTGAGGCTCTTTCCTTTTATTTCTCTCTTGTCTTTTGTGGTGCCGTGAGCAGAGGACGACTTTGTTCTCACCAAGGGAGCTGACAGCAGCGATAACAGTTCTGACAGAGATGGGAGACACAAACCACAGCATAGGGAGACTAATGAGAGGGAGAGAAAGAGCGAGATAGTGGTAGGGGGGTGACGGATAGATGGATGGATGGATGGATGGATGGATGGAGGGATAAAACATAAAATATGGGGAAGGGGGGGTACTGTTTTGTGCACTGAGAGAGGTGTGTTGGCTTAAGGCTGAGAGTGAGGACAGAAAAGGAGAGAAAAAAGGAGGATAAGTAAAAAAAGGGCGTGTGACAAATGCAGCGGTAGGAGGTAAAAAAGCAGACAAAAGGAAAAGAAGAGGCTGGAGAAGGGTGCGGGCGGGGTTGAGAAGAGCGGTGACAACTGGAATAATGTGACATCGTCATCAAAAATGTGGCTCAAGTTTTACCCACAGTGTATCCACTACGGCACTCAGCAAATACCTGAGTGATAACAGACTGCACACTTCCTTCAAAGACTGATGGTTTTCAGTTGCCTGTGATAATCGAACAACACTTCTTGGGCAGTCTCTGCCTTATGTATCATGTATCTTCATCACAATACAGGCTCATTTCCATGCCACATATCACGAAGAGAGGCACAGTGAGACAATCAGAGAAAAACATTAGAGAAAAAAGTACAATGATTGTCAATACCACAGAATAAATGACTACAGTGAAAGGAATGGCTATTAAAAATGTCCCACTCAGAGTTTAGAAAAAGTAATGCATGTACCCAATTTCTATTGTGGTCTGGTCTCATTATTAAATTACCTTTTCAAATGAAGTGAAAGAAACCTAATCATGCATCTTATAATAGTAATCCATTATCTTCTAGAGCCTGGTTAAACCTGCTTAATTGAAAATAAGTTTTAGCAGATATGAGTTTTTTGGTGAAGGTCGGAGTTACTCTGCTGTAATTACTCTTTCCTAAAATTCACTAATAATAATGTGTCTTTTCAATTTTATTTAAAATGCTAGAACTGTTTCTATTGGTCATTAAGGGAAAGTTCAAAATATAAACAGGTAGAAGTGGGCAATATGTATAAAAGTATTTATCATACTATATGTCATTTTATATAGTGATATTATATGTACTGAGATATAGTACTTGGGATATATTATATATATAGATTGGGAAACTGATTATGCATAAAATTACCAGACAGAAATGGCAAACACCTGACAAACTGTAGTACTACATCATATTGATGCAAAAATTACATGAAATTACAATATTGCTATAAAGTAGTTATGCTCACGTCTGTGAAACACAATAATTCAACCACAGATATTAAATCAAAGAAATTACATCGAGGGCTTCCATGGTTTGACCAGTAGAATGAAATATGACAAATTGACCTGAAAATTTAGCTAATTAAACCAAACAACCAATTATTAAATCAACAGAAAATTAATCTGCAACACTTTTGAGAAACAATGTATCATTCATCAAAGTCATTTTCTGGGCAGAAATGCTAAATATTTTGTTATTTCAGCTTCCCAGTTGTGAGTATGTGTTGCTTGTCTTAGTTTTATGTGACAGTAAACTGAAAAACCTTTATCTTTCAATCTGTTAGTCGGATGGCCAATTTAAAGATACGATGCAGAAAATCCAGGAAGGAAAATGAGATGTCTCACAGTATCTAACTCTTTAAACAGCTGTTTTTCTTTACAACATCCGACATTTCAGAGTTGATCTGACTGATCCTCATTCTGTGAGGTACGGTACTTCAGTTGACTGGTTTTAGTCGTCCAGTTTTGCAGGCCTTAGTACAGTGTGGACACTGTTGTGTTAACAGGGATCACAGCCTTGCTGCTAGACTGTGCAGTTCAATACACAAACAAACACACACCCAGCAAGAAGGAAGCAGCACCTGCTTCTGCCTCTCTGACTGCCTCTCACTGACCCCACTAATATACTTTAAGGGAGGAGGAACTTCAAAGGAAAACGCTAGCAAACAGCCAGACATTAAAAGAGGAAGAGGAGAGAGCAAAGAGGGAAAAATAAAGAGTAGAGGGTGGGGAGGACTGACATAGAGAGAGAGAGAGAGCCTGTGAGTGTTGAAACCCATTCTTACTTTCTGTGGGTCTCTTTCTCTTTCCAACTTGTGTTACTGTGAACCAGTAATATCGGAAGAGCTCCGGTGTGGGTTTTTAGTTATTTTTGCATTTGCTTTTCTTTCTCTTTTTTAAGAGCACTGAAGCTTCCTTTCATTCTGTGCAGAAATCCTTTTCCTTTAAAAATGTCACCCTCAGATGTGATAATGAAAACACTCTTATGTATAAACATAAAAATGGGCGCAAAATGCTATTCCATTTATTGGCCTGTCGTCTTTTTTTCTACACAGATGAATAAAGACTTCTAAAAGGAAAAGCAGTTTCATGAGTTCTCTGTGTGTGCACGCGTGTGTGTGTGTGTGTGTGTGTGTGTGCATGCGTCTGTGAAATTCCACATTGGGTTCATTAAATCAGAAACAAAGGCTGGAGATATCAAATAATGCACTGAGATGGCTTAAAAAAATAAAAATCAATGGGAAGTTCAGATTATTAATATGATTTATGACGAGACGGAGTGGACCTTGTTAAATCACACACACTGGATGAATACATCAGCTGCTGTAGACTCCGATTCAATTCGGAACAGTCTGCCAGCCAAAGCAGGCGCATGCCCCCCCGACACGTTTTGTGTGTTAGCATGGCGATCAAGCGATATGAGACAGTGTGTGCGCATTTGTATGGATGTGTTCATGCTCTGCGCTCCTGTGTATGGGTGAAGACATGCATCTCATTCTAAGTGAGTGCTAATGCTTGTGTAAGCACGGATCAATATAACGAACCGGGGAGTGTATAAGTGTCCATCTAAGAGTAACTGCTTGTGCTGGGTGTTTGTGAAGGAGTGAGTCAGAGAGAAATATACTTTATGTAGATAGAAATGGTTCACAGACTGTGCTGTCTGTGCCTGACAAGGAGATAAAGACAGACAACCGACTTTATATGACTGTTTATCTAAGGGGTTTGTGATTATATGTCTTAGTCGGTGTGTGTGTGCGCCAACGCAAACTGGAAATGTGAAGTCTGTGCTCTTAACAACGATGCCCCGAGTTCTTGTCAGTCATTACGGGGGCCTTTCACTGTCGCAGTCCATTATCTAGCGTCAAGCCCTCCAGCTTAATTATTCTAACTCACATTACACCCAACAAAAAGATGTATACTCAGAGACTCAGTCCATATCTGTTGAGTCTGAAATGTACTCTTGCACAGTAATAAATGGCATCAAAGTGGGTTTTTCAGATATGCTTCCATTAAGTTACATCTACTAGGGCATCATCTATCCGAAATTGAGTTCTCTAGGAGAAAGAAATGTGCTTCAATAATAGACGAACACATGTTAAATGAGGATTGTGCATATAAGCGCAGCAGTAGTGTCTTCAGTTGAATGCCTTGCCTTTAAATTTAGTGTATTTCTGAGACTTTACCCCAATTTCTTTAACAAATGAGCTCAATTCACCAATGCCCAATAAAATGCTTAGTTGCATTATAACCCCCATGCTGTGTTTTCTTCACCACAGTGCTGTTTGGAGTGACTTAAATCTGCATCTCATGGTAAAGTGTCTTCCAGTGTTTGCATGCATTATAAGCTCTTTACGCAAAAGGTCAATGTATTCCTGCGAATGCATACAATTGGTGAAATGTATGCATGCATGCATATCGTATACATTTCCCCAGCTGTGCACAACCAACAGAATAAACCATGGTCACTCTCTTGTGTAAAACATGCAATATACGGACATGGGGACCCCACAGACTGATTCACCTGAAAGTGCACAAATAGACATACTATAAACATCAACACATGTACATGCAGTCAAAAGGATCATATCTTAAACACGCATACTCATGCACAAACAAAGCATTGTTACACTAATAAATACTTGCAATATCCAAATACATGTACAGATTTACAAACCTCTCATCTAAACCCTCACCTCAGCTGTAAATCCAACTCAAGAATTCATTTTTAAAAGTCATTGTTGTTGGACACACATCTGCACACCTTTGAGTCGCAGGGGGACTGGCTGTCCCAAACAAGCTGGATAACAAACACTAACATCATGTTTCTCCTACCACACACACACACACACACACACACTGCAGGAAACTAGTGAAATGCCTCAGAGGTACGAACTGAAGAACAACAACAAAACATTAAGCTGTGGTGGTCTGGGTTCCTCTGTAGCAATGGATGGAGAGGACCACACTGGAATAAACAAGGCAGAGACAGCCTCCCAGGGGATTATAACAACACAAACTGTATGAATTAGGCTGTCTATCAGAAAGAGAGCCACTTTAGTGCCACTGCAAGATGCCTCACGTGAGAGGGAAGAAAAAATCTTCCAAGACAACTTCTGCTATAACCACGCTGAAAGCATGTACAAAAAGATACCTAAATTGCCCATGTACTGCAATTGTCTTCTATTCAATTTCCCAGCCTCTTGTCTTTTATCTTTTTAGTTTAATTATGAGCCTGTATAGCACTAGATTTTTTTCTAACCTTGCTGTTGCTGGAAAAAGCATCTGAAACTGAGAAAAATTAAATGCATTTATAACCTTAAGTAGTCTTTGTGCTATTTGCCTCATTATCTGTCCTAGGCTGACATTAAGTGAATAATTGATGGATTCCTTCTCTTCACATGATAAATCATCAGGCATGCAGTTTCATCTCCTGCCTACATGAGCAAACTGTGAAGAGAAACAACTCTGGCTGAGGAGCGCTTCAGGCGCTGGGCTCCTGCTGGATGGGGTCTTCCAGAGCTCTCAGCCTTCACTCATGGTCGGCTTACTGCCCACCTCTCCGGGGCTACACTCTGGACAGCACAGAGACCTCAGCACTTGTAGTTATGGCAACTTGTGATTTCTCTGGAGTACTGACTCTCAGCCTTTCTCCAGCAGAGACAGACACATCGCAGCCAAAAAATAAATGAATTCCAGGAGCGCTTTAAATTATTCATTACTGAGTCGAAAATGCCACAGAGTGGACTGTGATCATACCAGACGTCCAGCACACACAATGTGACCACAACCCGTAATCTAGTGTAAATTAAGGATCAAAATTATTTTACTGCTTTCTCTCTGACTTATAAGACTTTGACAGCAACTAAGAATTAAAGGATAAGGCAGCTATACTTTTCTGTTCGAAAAAAAATAACAATGAATAAGAGCAACTACCAAATATTCTCCGTTTAGCCCAACCTGATATATGTTATTTCTCTATGCCATGGACCATGCCTCCATTGTT
Source organism: Chelmon rostratus (assembly GCF_017976325.1). Taxonomy (NCBI): domain Eukaryota; kingdom Metazoa; phylum Chordata; class Actinopteri; order Chaetodontiformes; family Chaetodontidae; genus Chelmon; species Chelmon rostratus. Next base: position 16,879,146 of record NC_055666.1, read on the forward strand.
GTCCAAAAACTGTTTAAAAAAAGACCACAATAAGATATATTGCATCTGCAAATATGTTGGCTCTAAGTAACAAAGAAAGAAATTGAAGTAGAGAAATGCCAAAAATACTACATTCTTGAGGTAATCTAGAAACAGCATTACAATGTTTGTCCCCCAAAATGCATTGACAACTTTACATTTCAACTGCAAAATATCTGGAGTAATGAACTTTCTACATATTTGTGTATGTATGTAATGTAATGTAATGTAATACTGGTATCAGGTTTTAGATGCAATACTGTGCTCCTGTACTTGGAATCGTAATCCTAATACTACTCTGACACAGCTGCCTCTGATACCACTTTACAGCAATGTGGCGTTAACTTCCCGTCAGCTGAGCAGGTAGGGAGAGGAGAATGTCAGCAGGTCAGAGATATTTTAGGATAAGTGATGATGACAAAACAAAATTTGGGTTCAGCTCAACAAGCGTATTAGAAGACTCCAGCAAGACATGCAGACCAGCTGGAACAGCACGTACTGCACGTACAGTCTGTCATCAAGCTGATCATGTGGGAATATTTGGGTCCGTTTGAGGAATAAACCCGAAAAGTGAGCCCCACAGATGCTTTGGCATTAACTAAAGAAACAGATGAGGACCATGGCATCAAGAAAACGGTGAAGAAAACCATTGCTGTGGTCGTAAAGAGATGCCTCACTCTGAAAAAAGTATTATCCTGCATTCCTAATATGTAATGTGTTTATGTGACAATGTTTATATTGGCAAATACATTGTTATCCAAATTTGTAAACCCTTCAATTTATCGGTTTTGGACATATGTGTAGTAACCCGCAGCTGAAAATAGTTCACAATGACTCCTGTGAGTAACATCTGCTGAAACTACACTGACCATCATTTTTTGTTGAATTGTTTGGTCTTTTCAAACCATGAAAGTGTATATTTTTGACTAATCACATCTATTTATATCTTAAGTAACAATAAATAGGCTTAGGACTGAGTGCCATCCACAGGGTATGGTCAGAAATAGAGAGACTGACACTGACACTGTTGGTTTTGGTCTTTGCATGGGATGTTTTGGCAATAATAAATATGGAAAAACGCCAGCCTTTAACCGTGCAGCCTTTGCTCATCACAAGCACACATAACAAGTATCTTTAATACAATATCAACCCTAACATTTCAGAAAAATCTTGAGACGGACTTTCAAAATACACACACCCACACAATGATGTGCAAAGCTCGACAGCACACACATGCACAGAGATAACTGGCTCGCTCATGCAGGTGCAGACCACAAACCAATCACATGCTGTTGATCTTGCAGAAGACACAGAAAGTAAAAGGTGTAATAAATCTTTTCACTGCTTGACGTTACGGTGATTGAGCTGTCCTTCGTATCCCAATGCATCACAGTGTCCTTGACTTTTTTTCTGTTATTATGAAAGACAAATCCACCTGCAGATAGCTTTCAGTTCACTTGATACACATCAGAAACTAAAACCGAGATAAATATTCTTCCTTTTTAATCACTGGACTGCGTTGTGTTGAAAGTGAACTGATCAAAAACGTCCTTGCCAATGCACTGAAAACAGATGTTTGCCAGGGGCTTACCAAACAAAATATTACGCTTTAATTAACCGGAATAATTAAAATAAAATGGCACAAACTGAACAGATTCCCAGTTTTAAAACTCAATAAATCTGTAGCTGGGATTATACAAGTCACTTACATCAGTGACAATAAAATGCACTGTACATTAAAGGCTACAGCCAGATGTTCATCCTCTCTTCTCTGGACTTTTCTCTATGTTGACGTATTGATCCTCATGTTCTATCACATTCTCTAACTGATGCTCTGATTGATGAGCCTGTCTGTCAGTCCGGCTCTAACCAGGGTTGTCTGTCCCACCCGTGGACAGTTGCAACAGTAGGATAAGTGGATTAATAGCTCCTATAAATAGTCTTGTCATTTCCTAAGCTCTGATAATGCAGCCGACAACATGCACATCGGGAACCACTTCACAACAAGGACTGATAGACCACAATTACAAGATGGTAATTGTGAGCAGTGTGTACTCCCTGTACTCTATGCGTGTCCGTGTGTGTGATTATGGGACAAAAACACCGTCTGTGATGAGGGCATGTGAGCAGACAATGAGGGCCCCTTGTATTTGCTGGTGGAGAGATGGGAAGAGGACTCAGGGTTAGATTAAAGCCCATTTTGGAGGTTGCAATGATACATCCTTTGTACTTTGTTCACTAAGCTATGATTACAAAGATGAGAGAAAATGGAGGCTTATTGTCAGGCTGCATTATACTTTATTATTCAAATAACACTGCCTACAATGAGGATAATCTTCCTCCAATGTGCTTTTAATTTCCATATCAAATTTTTTCTCATTCCGTCTTGTGTGTCTTAGTTCTACTCAAAATTATTCGCACAGCTGGTTCAGTGAGACATGGTTGGATTCAAATGACAAAAGTCTAAATGAATAACATCAATCATCAAAGGTTGATAAACTCATTAAAAGAAGCCATTCATTAGGCGATTGTGACCATACTTGAGGTGATTTTTTTTTTGGGAGCTGTTCAAGTACTCGACCTGAGCAGCCAAGGAGAGGCGGATTTTGGATGCACAGCCAAAACCTTATAATGCTAGGCTGATTACTTATCTGGCACAAAAACCAATATTTGAAAAAAAGGGCATGCGGTACGCTATTATTGTCATAAGGAACTGGGAATGCAAACGATTATTGCTATACTAAGGAGTGCATTAAGTGAGACAGCACAGAAAATTGAACTCTGCCCTGCAAAAGGAAACACATTCAACTTTGACAGCTGGCTGCTTTACAAACTGCACATCGCTGTCGCCTTGTCACACCCTCAGAGGACTTGCTTTATTTAATATCAATAGCCCTGGTTACATTCAGTCAGCCGCTCTGAACGTCAAATGTCTTTACTGTGCTTCAAATAAAGCACTTGTCGGATCACCGGATAGCATCTGAAACCCACTGATTTTAAGATTATTTCAGTTGTATGTAAAGCACTGCATGGACCCACATCGGCTTACATCTCCAGTCTCCTCAGTCTCGATTCTACATTCAGACCCATCAGGTCCTCTGATCAGTGACTCATTACAATTTCATGTTCCCAGTTAAAATGTGAAGGTGATCAAGCCTTTTCTATTCCTGCTCCCAGGCCGTGGAATAGTTTATCTCTCATTGTCAAGTCCTCCCCCGATCTATTGCCACAATTTACAATTACATTTCTTGAATCCCCCAAATGAGTGACAGCATGAATGTTTCAAAGGACCTGAAAACCTATATTTTTGAAACCAGCTTTTTACTCTGAATGACAGGGTCCTACATGAACACAAATTTTGCTGCCAAATTTAGAGCAGTTTGGTGATTTCACATTTACTTACTTCTTTTCATTATAATTATAATTGTTTGTCATATTTCCCTGTGAAGCACACACAATATTTATTGTTTTTAAATGTGCTCTTTTGCTTGAGTTTCCAACAATGGGAAGGACTGCACCCAAAATCTGACACTTCATATGGAAACCAGTCAGGTGTGGGGAGGTGTCAATGTTAGGCAGGGTTTGAATTTTTCACGTCACTTTCCCGTTGGAACAACCACACCCGCTTCTGGCTAAAAACAAGTGCCATAAAAGTGCTAATGCCAAATTAAAAAAAACTCATGGCACCATGCCTATAAAAGCTACTTTGTCGTATTTTGCATGTTCAACCAAAAAAAAAGTTTTTGATTTTCTTTACATCCCCAGTGAAGAACAGTAAAAGAAGAAATCTGTGGCTTCAGGTCGTCCACAGAGAGGATTGAAAGGGAATGGAGTTTGGTTCAACAGTCTGTCCGCTGTAAAGGCCACCAGGAGCATGCGGTATTTTAACATTAATAATTCACATAAATTGGGCTGACCTTATGTTGTATACATTTAAGTAGGAAGTGGGGCTACAACCGATCTGTTTTCTACTTCTCTGGTATTAAAAGTTTGCATAATAAGCACAAACGGCTATCAAAGTCGAGACAGCAGTTCCGCTTTGCAACAGTGATATGATTAGTTTGCAACGTCACATTGGACAGACGACCAAAACAGCAAAATAAAGTGTCTGAACGCCAGAAAAGGTGAAGTGAGTGTTTGTCAGGTTTATCCACTGTGATGGAGGCAAAACGCATAGACACTCATCATCCTCTATTTTCTTTATTTTTCAGTCTACATAACAAAGCTGACTGTTGATCGGCAACTTCATGACATCATTATTTGCCTGGCTGCCCATTATATCTGGGCTCCTAATAGCTAAAAAACATTTCAGTGGTCTTATTTTATGCTAAATTGGCAAAGACCTCGGAATATGCATTCATCGGCGGTCAAATTAGAGGAGCTTTACCTTCACCGCTGACAGAACAAAATAGTTAAACAAAGTCCAACAACCTTGAGAAGATCCTCTCCCGGCCGACCAGGAGTCGCAACACTGAACAACAGACCAACGCATTTGAACGCAGCACTTGCCTTGATGACAGAAGCTCTGATGGGCCAAGTGCTGATGATCAAGCTGACTCCTTTTCTCTTTAACTCCCTTATTCACTCCATCTCTTTCCATCTCCCACATCGGCCCAATCAGGCTAATGAGGCTCGCACTTCTTCCATCCCTTCCTGCTAGCTAAAGTGGCGATTGATTGGAGGGGTGGGAAAGCTTTTAACAAGGGAGGGGTGGGAGAGAAATAATTAGCGCGAATGAGCTTTTCTGCAAACTCCTTCAGTTCGGCTTTTCTTCTTTCCGTTTATTTACTGACCCGGACAACATTAGGGATTAACTCTCCAAGGGGATGTTAACTTCTCAACGTCAGGGTGTAAATCAATGTCCCGCTTCTCTCAGGTCATAGCCCTGCGATAATGTCTAAATGGAAGTGGTAAAGAAAAAGAAGGGGGAAGGGAGAGGATGAAACTATGGAGATGAACCATTAAGCAACGTAGCTTTTCTTCCATCTTCCCACTCAAATTGAGACACAAACTGGAAATCAGAGCATCCCGTGGAAACTCAGGGCACTGAACCTTGAAAGCTCAAAATTTCCGTACACAGAGAGCATTAATGTCGCTGTCCAAATGACCAGTAAAGTGGTCTTTCTGACAGTTGTACCGTAATTAACTTGGACAGATCTGGACTGGAAAAACTAGAGCAGCAGCACTGTCTAAATTCATGCTGCGGCCAATTCACAAAGCCACTGAAGCCTCCAAACTTCGCCCATGGCAAAGACACAGATAAAAGAGGACAGAGTGGACATAACAACATGACTTCAGTGCAATGATGAAAACTATGAAATACTAGCGTCCACATTTGAGCTAGGACAAGACAAGGGTCAGCAGCGTGTTAACAAACCCCAAGAAACTAGAGACGAGAAAAAACTAGCAGGAATCTACAGATGAGCATAAAACAAAATGTCAATCACCATGATGGTTTTAAAGCAACTTTTAAAGTGAATCTGAAGCACATATACTCCGATTCCTCAGAGGGCTGCCGCTTAGATCATGTAACCTTCAAAGATATGAAACACGCCTACGACCTTTCATTTACTTTACAGTCTGAAATGAGCCACTTCAAGAGGGCGTGGAAGACTAATTTTCTATTCATTTGAAATCATATGGGGGATGAAGGGAAAATCCTCAAAACAAATACAGAGAGAAATGACTGCGTAGCAGATATTAGTTCTCTCCTGCAGCAATATTTCTGGACAGGACCGTGGTAATTATAGGAAGCATGTATCCTTAATGACAGGCTACTCTACAACATTAAAGATTTGAATTAAACTTTCAATTTCATATTAACAAGATTACAAAGAAGCCTTTTTTTAATCAAACATCATCCATAGTCCAGTCTTCATTACAGGAGGAACATACATTTAAGCACATTTATGATGAGGCCGTAGCAGTGTTTACACATTAAAAACAGTCATTTAAAGGTCCTCACATGCCTTGTCACTGCAGACTGTGGCTGTGAATCAGAGATGGCACCCGGTGGCTCTGCACTAATGCTTCACTCCATTTTAAAGAATATACTAGCTTTGGCTGGAGCTTATAGTGCATGTATTAGTCCATTAATCTTTCATTCGAAAGACTGAAATTAATCAGAAACCATTTGGTAATCAATTCATCTTGCTAGCTATTTTTAAAGCAGAGATGTCAAAAGTGTGCTGGTTCCAGGCTCTGAAATGTGAAAGCTCCCTGCTTTTCTTTGTCTGACATGATAGTGAAGTGAATGCCTTCGGGGTTTGAACTGTTGTTGTGGATGCAACAAGCAATTTGAAGTTTACCATCTCCTTGTTTACCTGCCACTAACATTTCCTGTCATTTCCTCATTGTGCAGCAGTTGTCCTCAGCTCCTCCCATCATTCCCCAGTCACCTGGTCTACACCTGCCCCCCATTAACCTAATCAGGTCACTCTGTATACAGGTCACTTAAGGAATTAATTGGGGCTTTGCCTTAGCGCCCAGCTTGCCTGCCTACCCTTTTTCTTTGTTTGCCTATTTGGACTGAACACCAGTGGTGGAAAGCAACAAATACATTTACTTAAGTATAGTTTTAAGGTGCTTGCACTTCACCTCTGTATCTACATTTTATCTAATTCTTTTTTTTATTCCAATACACTAGAGTAACTACTTTCTTTGAAGATCATGATTGTACACTCCACAAAATGATTAGCTTCTAAAATATGCTACTTTGTAAAATACCGGTTACATATTAAAATCATGTTCACTGAATCAGTTATACACAATCATGTCTACAATCTGATTTCTGAAGTATCTTGCCCATCGTTATACCTGGTCTAGTGAAATATTTTAAATACAACATTTGCTACTGTACATTTTCGACAGTAAACATGGTAATAATCAAAAAACACATTTCTTGCACTATAATAACTTGTATTTGGTCAAAAAACTGTACAACTTCACCCAAAGCCTGAATTTAAAACACTGAAATTTCAACAAGTTTTACTGATAGAAGGAGAACCTAATAAAACACGCTCTACAACTGCCTTGGGACAAATACGAATCCTGCGACTATACTAAAGGAACAATACATATCTAAACAGAACAACAACAAAACTTAAAAAGCAGGAGGAAGGTACCATACAAGACAGTCCAAGTCCATGTGAGATGAACTATGGTATGTGTCCAAAGCTTTTAGAATGCATAATACATGAGTTCATGATCAGTGCGATGGAGAGAGCAATAATGTTCAGAATCCAAGATGGTGAACATGGAAGACTGCATCCTGTCTGACTCGCCATTAGACTTTGGAAACAACACACTGATAATCTTTGATACAGACCTCAGAGAGTGTGTTGCTTTCCAGCTACATGATAACCTGCTCCAGTGCTTTACACGTGTACCTGAACTTAGAAGCTCAAACAAAACAGTTATCCAAATCTTGCAGCACCAGCATGCCCCTGAGGACAGTACCAGTGTCTGATGGCGTCCCAGTCTGTGATAACATGCATTCCCACTGTGGTCTCCTCAATGGAGCCCTGGATGACTTTACAGAGATATTCAGCAGTTTGTCAGGTGGCAAAGAATAGTGGTAATACACAAATTCTGCATTTATCTGAAGAAAACAAAGAATAATAACAGACATAAAAATAGTGTACAGCAGCTATTTAGTAAAGCATGTAAAATGTTTAACACCAATTAAGCTACAATGAAAGTTAGCGAGTGATTGTTTCTTTATTTTATCTTAATACCCTACCAACATTAATTTGTCATGATTGTATTTGTTGTTGAATATCCTTTAACCCTTTGAATTATTTGTTTTGTTGCTCCAACATCCTATTTTAATTCCTATCTATTTAACTCCTTACATCTAATTATCCATCTTCTTCTTCTTTCAGCTGTTCCCTGTTAGGGGCTGCCACAGTGGATCATCTGTTTCCAGCTCGCTGCCAAACCGGGCCCTGCCCAACCCGGCATGGAGATCTGATTTTTATGATCCACATATTTGATTTGGCATAGGCTTTTTGGGCCGGATGCCCTTGCTAATGCAACTTTCCCCATTTATCTGGGCTTGGGAGTGCCAATTAGGAATGCAATGGCTTGTGCATCCTCAGTGGCCAGGGAGTGCCCCAGGGTTCAGTGTCTTGCCCAAGGGCACTTTGGCATGTGGACAGGAGGAGTTGGGGGGTCAAACCGCCAGCCCTCTGACAAGCTGCTCTACCTCCTCAGCCACAGCCGCCCCTTAATTTAATTTTTCCAACTTTCTGAAGCTTTTGGAGCTCCACTCACTGCAAATGAAATGAAACACTCATTTTTTTCCTCACACATCTCAAACTGAATGTGACTAGTGGAAGAACAGCAGATATCTATTCGACCCGCTGTTTGCATCTGCTGCCGCCTGAAATGAAACATTCATTTGTCCTCACACATCTCCAATTGATTGTGACTGACTGAGATGCTTGCCTCTACTTTCTCTAACTTTATCAAAATTTGTCACACGAGAGAAACAAAGCTAACCTGTGTTCCTCTGAAGAGAAGAATATATTTGAGACTGTTGCATTAACTTTCGCACACATTTCTGAAAACATTCCCGTAAACAGATAAAGTTTTAAAAGTTGAGCGTGACTAGTGAATGGTGCCAATTTACATTAACTAGCTCAAGTTGCTTACTGGTAGATAGGATGGGTAACAGCTCAGTAAAAATAATCTTAAGAGAGCATCTCTAACTTTGACTGATTGATAAATTTTAGTTACCTCCACTGTGCAGAAAGCTCTGGAGGTCAACGACGAATCCTCTGACGTGGGAAGGAAAATGGCGCAGAGTGTAACGCCCCCTGGCTGCTGTTGAGCCTGTTCCCAGGGGGCAGGGCTTTCCATTTTCAACAAAACATAACTTCTTTCATTCATCTCCATGTGCCCAACCAACAGACGTCACATCCCTTAAGACTAAATGAATTCTACAAGACTGAAATATGTTTGACAAAGACATGAATGAATTGTGTAGAATACACTACCTGCATATAGGTAAATTGATTGTAAAATCTCCTTTTTCACTTCAGGCATATCAAACTTTGTTTCAACTCAACCTGCCTGCCTCTGAGTCCACCTGGAGTCCATTGCCGACATAACCTTGGGCTCGGAGAACCTGGGATGGGTATTTTTCACTATTGTCTGACCAAACGACTCATTAATTAATCAACAAAGCATTCAGCGGGTTTATCAATAATGAAAATAGCTATTAGTTTCAGCCCTACTGCGAGCTAATAACAATGTTATCAATTTGAGAATGTAATTCTGTGCTAAAAACAGCTGCTCCAATTCACAAAATAAGACTTATCAGCACAGTGGAATGCGTTTTGTGCTGCTTCCTGTTGACCTGATCAGACTTCTGGATATTCCACTCACTTTTATTGGATTTTCAAATCCACAAACCGGTTAACATTTCCAGCGTCGACGCTCGCCACTGTAATTTTGCCCCGGTTTAGTAGCTGGTACGGTGGAGAGGTGGTCATGGCCGGGCTAAGTTTTGACAGCATATCCTATTTAGTCTGAAACTGAAGCACCATCAGCAATGCCAATTTGCCTCTGTAAGTGCTTGTGCGTACAGACAGCTGACAGCCATATTGTGAGAATGTGTCCATTAGCACTGCTTCACAAAACACAAAGTCAGCGCAGTGGGAATACTGCTATAGGAACTAGAGCTAAGAAAGCACAGTTACTACGGGAGTGCAATTCATGAGGGATCTGTAACCTCTTCACAGCAGCGGCACTGTGAACACAGTTTACTTGTCGAGTAAAGAATACAACTCTATCTCAATTACTTCTTACAGAACAAGAAATGTCAGCTGAGGGCAAAGAGGTGGATTTTTATTTGATCTTGCTTTTAATTTTGAGCAACCCCAATGTATCAAAACACATACATAAATAGGCTCAGGCCCATTTTACAGTATCTGTTTTGAGGCTTTCTTAGAGTGCACACAAATATAAAATATTTGTCTGCCACAGCAAACTTGGTGTGACACTTTGCATCTTGTATTATGAGGCCGTCCTAAGAGGAGCTGACAAGAGCTTTAGGGTAGATGTATGGTAACTGCAGCACAGACAGATAGAGAGCACACACTGTGGGGCCTGTGGGAGCTCAACAGCACAACAAGTCTCCGTTCTGGGCTTTCTATCACCTCCTCTGACCCCTGTTACTACCTGGGAGGCTGAGTGGAGCACAACAACATGCCTCGCCTGATTAAAACCTTGGATAAATGACTTCATGAAAAAGTGGCTTCATCTAAGGATGAAATGCAGCCTTGAAAAGATGAAAAACAATTACTGCAGCTGCCTACAACTTAATTATTCTCTAATAAGTGCTGCATGATTCACATACTTAAAACAATCAGACTATCAACAGCTTAAGCACTAGAGAGTGGAGTAGATACCGTGGCATTCAAAGTAGGTCTGTGACAAAAATCACTTAATCCTTGGCCTGATGCTGGAAAATCCCTTATAAAGTGGTTAAGCATGCAAAGATTCCCACTGTATGTCCCCTATTATTCCAGACAAATGAGGAAAATGCCGCTCAGGTGAAATCTGAGAAATAATTTTAGCCACTCTGAGGCAATTTACAACAACAAGCCAGGCCTGACAATCTTTTATACTGACTCTAGCAGAGTGTCGAAAGCAGGGATGTCTGCCAGGCTGATTCTGGCGCTAAGCTCAGCGCTAAGCTCCATTGACAAAGCCAGCTAAGAATCAGTGAAGCCTTGCAGGAACGTGTGCCACTGTGGAGTAACGCTCTTGCAAGGGGCTCTACCTGCAGAGCCGAGGGTTCACCTGTTTTATCCTCTTAAAATCACCAAACAGGATCACTGAGCACATCCCTCTCACCTTTCTCCTGCAGATGTTCTGGTAGACGTCCTGCTGCCTTGTCTCTCTGTCTGTCTGGGTCCACTCATCCATGCCTTCCCAAAGCCCCAGTCCCTTCATCCTCTATAACCCACAAGCCCCACAGCCTGCCCCACTACAGCTGGCGGTCATCATCGACCATGGACTTCTGTGGAATCAATAAAAGATGTTCTACCCCTGGGTTGAATTTATACTGCAGCCCATGGAAGCAACCAAGCTCAAAAAACACTAATGTTAAATTATTGATGCTTACCCCACACATCCATCCTCAAATAGAGCATTGTAATAATGAAACATTAAGTTGATATTGGAAGGTTTCTGCTGGACTAATGTGTTCAATTCAAGATGACTTGCGTATAAAAAAATAATAATTTAACCACTTATTTGTTTCAGATCAGTCTGTCTTTATATTCTACATAAAGTGAAATAATGTCAAAGCTCCGATTACCATATCAGGCTTTGCAATAGTGCTGTATGGCAGAAACGTGCTTCCTCGCATGAAATAGAGACCATCTCCACTAACATTATAAAAAATTAGGGCTCCAACCGATGATTATTTGACCATTACTTTCTTGACTTATCATTTTAATTATAAAATGACTACATGGTCATTTTATGAGATACTGAAAAACAGTGAAAAACACGTTTTTTTAGAGGCCACAGTGATAACTTTCAATTTGCTTGTTTTGTCCGACCAACAGTCGAAGAACCTAAAGATGTCCAAAGGACTGTTATATGGAAATCCTCACATTTGAGAAGCTGCAATCACAGAATGTTTGGCATGTGTGCTCGAAAGTGCTCAATTATCAAAATAGTTTTTAAATAGGTTTTTAGAGCTCTTGCAGTGAAAACAGCAGCAAACAATGCGCTGAAATTCACTGTAAAGCTCTGTAAAGCTTAAGGCGCTGCAGATTCAGATAATAATTCTCTGTAGATTCATCACTACATGCAACCCCTTTCACACTGCCACGTTGTTTTCACAGTCATTTGATATATTGTTAGTATAAAAATATAGATTATAGCTGCCTTCTGGGGAAAAGAACAGATGTACAACTTCACGGAGCAAATGGCATGTTTTTAATGAGTGTAGATATTGCTGTGGCTGTCATCTGTTACCCGAAATTGATCATGAGACCAGATTTGTCAGGATCTACTGTAGATGGCTTCCCATCTCTGCTGAACAATTGCCTGGGAAAACCCTTCGTACTGGCATGAATGAAAATATAGAGCTGAAACAATTAGTCAATTATTCAATTAGCTGATGGGCATATTTGGAATCAACAATTATTTTGATATCGATTAATTGTGTGAGTCATTTCTCAAGCAAAAATGGCAATGATTCTCTGGTTGCAGCTTCTGAGGATTTGCTGGTTTTATCTGTTTTATATCACTGCAAACTGAATATAGTTGAAGAATTATTTTCTGACACTTCACAGGCAAAACAGCCAATCAATTACCAAGAAAATAATCAGCAGTTAATCAGCAATTAATAACGAACATATCTTGTTGCAGCCCTTATGGTTTAATGTGGAAACTACATGTGAAAAATTGGATTTGTCTTAGATTCGAGGACAAGACACTTAAAACGCCTTAACACATTCACTCCAGCAGTTGAGCCACTAAAACAACTGGAGCGAGGCAACATCACTTGACAACTCCAGCACCACGAGTGACCAGTGAGGCAGTCATCAAACATCTGTCAGGCAGTCAAGAAATACTGTGCCATAGAGTGTTATAAGCTAGTGAGCCAAGGAAGACTGTCTGAAAAATGTTAACAGTCTATCAGGCCCAAAACGAACTGCTTGACAGAAGAGTGTGTGGAAAATTTGACTGAGGAACAGAAGTGAACATAACAAATGTTATTCAGTCATGCTTACTGTGTTTCACATAAGGAACTCAACAAAAAATGTGAATCTTATTGCTTATTTCTTTGTTTTACTATATTTTATGTTGAAGGACCAGTGTGTAGGATTTAGTGGCATCAAGCGGTGAGGTTGCACACTGCAACCAACTCAATACCCCTCACCTCACCCTCCCTTCAAGCATGTAGGAGAATCTACGTTGGCTGCTAAAAACAAAATGCAAAAGGCCCTCTCTATAGCCAGTGAATGGTTTGTCCATTCTGGGCTACTGTAGAAACATGGCGGTGCAACGTGGCGGACTGCATGGAAGAGCACATGCTCCCTCTTTCTGACGCCCCTAAATCTACACACTAGACCTTTCACTTAAATCTAACACATTTTCCTTACATTGTTTTATCATGGAGGTCCCATGCCCTGCCTGAAATAACTGGCGCCTCCGCTAACATCACAAGACGCTTTTATGAAATGTAGTATCACACTTATTAGGTATGGTCATTCCTGATCTGTCTTGTTGGGCTCAGTGGGTGATTCGTTGATTCATGATTGATTAGTGCACGTTTACTTTATATTATACACTCGCATAATTAATCCGAGTTTATCCAAGCTGAAGGCAGATTGATAATCACCATGTACATTTCACAAGATGAAGTTGGGTTAAAGCTCACATTGACCAGCTGGACAATGCCTCGCCGCTGTCCAACGGCTGTGGTCAGTTGTGGTGAGGAGGACACATGTATAATAAATACAACAAGTACATTAGCCTTCCTTGTTCTATTCAAACTGCTTCTTCAGACAGTCTTTATCCAGAATCAGGTGTGGCATCTCAAGTTAATTCTGTGAATATCACAGTTTTAAGTCTGCCATTAGTCATAATTGGCCTGTTTGCAATTTCAGTCACAACGATGCCACGCTGACGGTTACAAAATGTATTGATAGGGAATTTTTCCCTTCACTTGCTTCATGACTTTCTGACCTTTCTACCCTCCCTGTCTGTGAGCACGCTGCTTTCCATCCCCTCATCCGTCCATCCGGGTTTTCTTTCTACGTTTCTTATCTGTGAGGAAGTTACAGTAAAGTCTACAGACGCTCTCCCTCTCTCTCATCCTGTCTGTCACCTGCGGGCCGGGAAAACTATTGGCTCTAATCTTGTATCTCTCAGCTGTTGCCACGGTGAGTGGGTTTCCAGAGCCAACCAACAGCTTTATCTCTGACCTGCAGAGGAAAACCTGGGAGACCCTATCTTCTGCACAAACACACATGATAGGACACCTGCACACAAAACACACGTAAAAATACACCACTCGTGCACCACCGTGCCAGACATCGTGTTGCACACAAACACGCACACACACACACTGACACAGCCAGCTTTATGTGTGCTGTTTTTATTTCTGGCACGAGCAGGTGCAGCTGTGCACAGGTGTACAAATGCAGGCATGCATGTATGTAGACCTGTCAATACATCCAAACACGTGTGCAAAGGTGAGACACACACACACCACCGCAAACTCTCAGCAAGCAGAAATTGTGACGATGACAAGTGGTTCAGCTCTAAAGACTGAGATAGGACCAGAATATTCTTTATCTTTTGACGGTGCACGGCTTAATTTTAGGGACAGTTTTTTATAGTCTAGCCTGAAAGATTTATCAGCCGCCTCTGCTGCTGCATTTACTCTCACACATGGAGCTAGCGGCACTGAAAAAAAGGGACATTATACTGGAAATACTGAAAAAACTTCAGTGTCCAGTTTTTAAAGCTGCAGTAGGCAAAACCTGTGCAGAAGGAGCCGGTTGCCCTGCGAAACGTCAACGTCATGCCTCTTAGGACCCGCTCTCGTCTTCTCAAAGAAGCCCCTCCAGTGCTTCACGGCCTCAGGGCAGTGTCCCAGGCTTCAGAGACAGATACGACAATGTCTAACAGCAGGATGAGAGGCTAGTGCACCACACACCCACCACTGCCCCCCTTCAAAAGTTATTCCCCACTGATTGTCTTTACGCCTCTTTGCCACTCGTCGATATGGCCGCCATGGCATCAAACATTATCAGCCCGAAGCTCCGTGTGGAGTCGGGATGTGTTCACACAAGTCTTTTGTACTATACGCAGTTGTAGGCAATAGAGGTATAGATAGATAGATAGATAGATAGATAGATAGATACTTTATTTATCTCCAAGGAGAAATTTGCAGTTCCAGCAGCTCAAAAAGGTGGACACACAAGGGCATGCAAAATAAGAACAGGAACTACTTTCAAGTAATGTGCAACTTACAAGTGATGAACAACTTTCAAATACAGATCAATCTTCAAGTAAGGCACAACTTCCAAGTAAGAGGCAAAATCAAATACAAAAAGGCAAAATCAAATACAAAGGAAATTTAATACAAGTTGCAGGATTTTCTGCAGGGTCTTCCACCATTGAATTAGGCTTGGTGGAGGTCTAGCTATGCCAGACAAGGCATTTGTAAAACAGTAAATAGGGAAGCCCAATTTTTAAAATGACCTGTGATTGGCCGGAGTCTCCAGTCACAGGCCAGATTTTCTAAAGCCTGAAAACAGAGCCAAAAGGAGGTGCAGAAGTCCAGTTTTCTCAGAGACCACTTGAATTACAAATAGGCTGAAAGGTTATTATGGAATTGCCCATGGACGCCAAAAATTAACTCCCCACCCCAGCTTTAAATCGTTTTCAATAAAATTTCAATTCCATGCGGAGAAAAGGTAGGCCAAAATAAATGCCATTTAATGTCAAACACGATAAACACTACGGTGGCTGAAAGTAAGTGCTGGAATGGAAATGAGGAATAAAACTTTTGCGAGTGAAAATGCAGCTCAGTAGAGCTAAGCAAATTTGCATTTAATCAATTTGAAAAAAGGTTTTAATGCAAAGTTAGTTGCCGAGACGTCGTCTGCACACACACACACACACACACACACACACACACACACACACTCGCACACATACACACACTCCAAGAACTCATCACTCCAACGACATTTCATTGTGCAATCCATCTTAATCAGCTAGCCCATCAGAGACAATATATCCTCCCCTCCATCTCTCTCTCCTTCTCCGGACGGAGTGATTGAGGGGTGTAAAGAGGAGGATGTTTCAGCCCGCCGTCTCCTCCCCCCATAGCCCCCCCCCCCCCCCCCCCCCCACCAGGACGGCTCTTAAGTGCTTGTGGGTTTTTATGTTTGTAGTGTTTTATAGGAGTGGGCAGGAGCCAGGGGCTGTAAAAGTGTGGAAGGAAGGAGGGAGGGGGCGGAGGAGGAGGAGGAGAAGAGGAGGAGTGGAGAGTTACTGTAAATCCAATCTTTATTGAGAGCGACACAAACAACAAACAGCGCCCACCCAGCCTCCCTGCAACGCCCTGCTTACCTGATCAATCAGTGCTGACTGAGGGAGGGAAGGAGCAGGGCAGAGCAGAGCATTACTTCCACCTGTTAACTCACAGGTCTCGGTGCCTCTGGGCATCTGCATGTATCCACACGTACAAGAGCGCCTCTTAAAGCATCCATGTGTGCGCTTCTGTGCGTCTGCAGTCAACTGCTAACCACCAGCCAGGCCTGCAGGCCCCCTCCCAACCTGCCTACCAGTCTGCCAGTATAGCGTATAATTGGCCACAGTTGGCTTCAATTGAATGTTTGCTACGCTAGGGGCTAAATGATTCTTCAAGGCCTTTCAGAGCAGCGCGAATAAAAAAACACAACACTCCCCTCCACATGTCAAAAACCACAGGCAGTGGTTTGGCAACCGTCTAACGCTGAGGCTTTGCTGGTACATCTGCAACTGGAGAATCATTTTGCCGACAATTTTCTAAATGAGCGTAACTGTCTGTTTTATAATTGTTCTCTTGTCCCTCGATGTCTGCTCGCTGCTCTCTTTTATTTTAATGTCATATCTCTTTAAGTGCGACTGACATCACTCAAAGCCTCTTAGTCAATCAGTTAGTCATCGAATGAAAAGGTCAGTCGCTTAGTCGACAAAATGACCACAGAGACGGTTAGCTGGCCAGCCAATCAGTCAGCCCGGAAAGGATGATCGGACTCTGCTGCCCAAAACCCCATTGTGGGTACCCTGTACCTGCTTGTTGCCATGGCAATGTAGTCCGAGACTTAAATACTAGCCTCTGTCCCCTCCCTGCCTCTCTTTTATCCTCTTCTTTTCACTCCTCCAGAATCTCCTCTTGGTGTTTTGTCAGTCAGAGTGCTGACTCTCCGTCCCTCAGTCATGTTTCCTCTGGCACTGTTGTGTTTTTCAGTCTCCCTCCCTCACCTTGCCTCGTCCTCTCTGCTAAATGACACTTTACTAGCTGTTTCCTCTTGTTAATTCCATGCTACTTTGCATCGTGCGACTCTGTAAAAGCTCTTGTAAAACACGCACCCAGAACGCAAAGTCGCCTCAACGGACGCAGAGGCAAATTAGAATTACTTGCTGTGTACACACACACACACACACACACACACATAATTACTTTAACATTTGTAGAAAGAGGCATGCATGAATGCTTGCAAGTGTACGCACACAAGCAATAGTGCCATAAATGAGGGTCAACGATCAACATATTCAGTGGATGCTGGCACAGCTCACACCTGCTGACAGTCAGCTGCCAATGAAGATCTATCATTTTCTGCTAAAGCCTCATCATCAAGCATCATTTAGGCGTGCTGGCCTGCCTCACTCTCCCCTGATGCACCGTCTGTGCCAAGACACCGATTAAATTTTGCCCAAATGCTCAAACAGCCTTGTGGGAAAAGGTCTTCAGTAAATGAACTGACTGTGGGCTCCATCTAATGGTCACTAGAAATACTCTAATCCCACTTCTCAGTGCTGGGAAACAACCCGTCTCAGTGCTGGGAAACAACCCGTCTTTAAAATGTTAAAAACAAGACGATTATTCCTACTTAAATACTTACTAAATTTCAGTATGTGTTCACTTTCCTGTCATGAAAGGTTTGACATTATAAAACAGAAGTGCAAGAAAACAAGGAAGGCGACTCAACAGCCAAATATATTAAATCAAATTAAATTAAATAAGAAAACGTAAGAAGTTGATATTGGCATTTAAAGGTCAAATCAGTTTAATTCCGCTTATTTTATATACTTCCATTTCAAAGCAGTCTGTCCATAATCTGTTCGGCAGTGAGATGTCACATAAGTGCTAGCTCTGCTTTGGGGTTTCTTTGTCTCCTTTTGAAGTTTCCAGGGAGACAGTCAGCATCCTTCTGATTTTAAACCCTGTTGTTGTTCCTGTATTAACATGTACTGCATGTACACTTCTATTTTAAAAAAAATGGTTACAGACATGTTTGTAACCATCTAAAAGCCTGTAGCTGTCCCTCCCACACACTGAAAAAACATCATAGCCATAATCACAGCAGAAACCTCCTTCACAGGTGTTTTGTACTAAATTTATGTACAGTATATGCACATCAATGCACAAACAGACTGGGGGCTGCGCACAGTTTAGCACCCAGGCTTTAAATCCATAATCCTTTCTCATATTTCCCACTGTTTGGCTTTTTTCTTCAGACTGTTTTTGTGAATGTGTGTCTTTCCCCCCCACGGATTACTTTTGTTGAAAACAGAGGAAATCCAATGAAATCAAACTTGGTTTTTCTCTCCTCTTTTTTTTCATTTCACCTTGTGTGAAAATGGATCACTGGTGACCATGCTGGAACGCTGCCCTACGCGCTGCATGATCCAGCTGCAAAACAAACACTCATCACTCATTTACACACACGTACCTGCATTGACAATGGCATCTATCTCCAGCTTGGTGATGTCACCACTGTAGAGGGAAATCTTCTGGTCCAACTTTTCATTCCTCTGGTAGCGAGTTTGCTCAGAACCACCTGATAAGGAGACACACACATACAGTACATTCAGTCTCAGGACTGGTTTTATCTACCTGGTCAATTTGCACAAGATCTTGGTGCTTTGCTCCTCTCCTTAACATTAAACTAATAAAAGGTAACCAAACAGTTCTTGGTTCGTGGGTCTAAGTTTTTAAAGGGGATTTATCAGGCAGTAGAGGGGCCAAATTGAGCCACTAACAATATTTCAAAACAGATATCATTACAAAAGTTAGGATTACAATACTATGATACTTCTGAAGTATTACCCACTGTTGCAGTAATCTATTATAAACTACAGTGAAAAGACTTTACACTGTGTATACCCTGGTCTACTTTGCACATACATTTCAAATAGACTTCAGTGGCAGAGATTCAGGCATAAACCTGAGATATAAATCTACTGAACCAGCTTTCTGTGTTCACTGCGCAAGGCCGCACACTAAGCGTCAGCGTTTTTATTTAAGCAGTGACGTTTCTGTCTTTTTCAAGAAGCAGTAAGTGTAACATTATTTCACTACTAATTCCAGTGGAGCATGCTAAACTATGTGTACAAGATGGAGCCAACTAAATTGTTCCAAAACATTTCAGTAATACAGCCGTGAAATTGGAGTTAATGGACAAACAATCTCAGACACAATGTGCCATATACGAGAGCCCCATTATAAGTGTAAACAGGCAAAAGTGTAATTGTTTGCTTTATTTCTCTGTGAAATAAGCTTCTAATATGTGATAATTGGTGATTAACTTCTGATGTTAAATTACATCTAATTTCAGTATTTGCTTTGTGCATACTTTGTGTACTTTACAAGTACATATTACACAAGAATATATAACATTTTGCGCACAGGGTACTTTGCTTTCAACTTTCTTTATGTTGCTCATAATTTGGAAATGCTCTGCAAGTGTGCAATTTTATACGTTATCTGATGCCAAATCTCTGTAACACTAGTTAATGTATTCATGTCTTTCTGCCCCTCTCATAAAGTCCAACCACCACTTCCATCCAACCTTGAATGAATCTGACAGTGACTTTGATTGATGCTGGGTGTCTGACCTGCAGCAGGAGTCCACACTGGGATGTCGTCCAGTGGCACAGAGCTCGAAGTCCTGTGGTACTGACGCCTGTCCTTCACAGACAGAGACAGCAAGAAGTCTGTGAGAGACAGTGGAGAAAGAGAAGGGCCAGTAATAATGTGTTAGCTAGATATGTATTTTGTTCAATATCTATATATGTCGTGGAACAGAGAAATGTGGTACTTTGGGTACACCAGACTGAAGAACAGCTTAATGAAGAATAGGACAAAATAGCTCATGCATAACCACCTGATAAACAGTCAAATTGCTACAGAACCATAAAGTGTATAGTGTACTGTGAGATTATACTACCCTGAAAGTACTTCACGGTCTTTGTGCAGCTTTTGCTCTGAAGATCCAGTTCGTTCAATGACAGATTTATTGCATGACTCATTTATAAGGTATACACTGCAAACTTTTGGCAGTCGCAGCTCTACAAATTCAATTATTTGCTTGCCCCTTGTCATTTCTTGTTATTCTCAAAATTAATATCTACAGGTTTTCGAAATAAAACTGAATCAATTTGGGTTGGATAACTAACAAAAATGATTATTAATTACAGCCCAAATGTATTAAAATCATTCATATACTGACTTAACATTGTGCTTTTATATAAATATATATATATATATATATAGTGAGTTTATAGTGTTCTAACTCTAGGACAAAATAACTCATTTCACTCTCTAATGTGTTTGCACGACCTCACAGTAGCTGACAGCTGGACAGGTGTTTTGGTCATGTGACAGCACACGTTTGTCTTTCATTTGTTGGTAAAGCATACTGCAGGGCAGCGGGTTTAAAATGAAATGAACATCCTCTCGGCCTTGCTTGAACCGTCTCACCCTTGGTCTCCTTCAAGTCTCCCTCGGCGGAGTTCAGGTTAACTTTGAGGGACATGGCGGTAAGGGTTCCGGTGTGGAGAGACTGGACCAGCGCGACTGTGCTCACTCCGAGGGCGGCACCGAGGGCGACCTTGCTCAGCCAACCCCTTCTCCCCCGAGGTGAGGAGGAACCGCTCCCCTGGTTGGACTTCCAAACGGCTGCTGTCGTTGTTGTTGAAAACTTCTCAGTTCGGACATCAACGTTAATATGGCCGCGGACAGGACTTGTTGCTGGCTTCCCTCCCAGCTGGGGGGTTCCAGGAGTTAAAACGTGTTTGAACTTGACACCGGCTCCCTGGAAGTTAGCACGGACACGGGACAGAGGGCCGGTGAACAGAGGGACCCTGACATATGACAATAGAGCTGATATTTGTAGTGCCATGCCTGAGTGTCACCGGGTGACTAACGGTTGGTATTGCTTCAAGTCCACAGTGATCAGTGTCAGCCACACCGTCGTTAGGTTTCGTTTTCGTTACGAACACAGACACACACCCCTTAACGATGGACGTTTTCATGTGCCATTTTTATTTTTGCCGTTAACGTGTGGAAAGTACCATTTTCAAGGGGTACGAGTCGGCTGTTGCTAAACGAAAAACTAAACTAAAAAGTGTTGATAGGCGTTAATTTGGGGTCCAGTGCCGGTATTAAACTAGTACTATTGTTACTAGTGAAACGGATATGCTGTGTCTGATGTGTCCGGCGCTGCTCTATTTTCAGTGTCACACCGAGTGTAAACCCCGACTGAGATGACATGGAAGAGCCGAAGCCAACTGCTACAGGCTTGCGGCTCCTTCAGACTATCGGGAATGTCGTCATTTGTAGAAGAGGGCACACTGGCCGACCAGACATGCTAGTAAATACAACATCAGTTCTAACAAGCAGAGTTGAAACCCAAACTGTCTGTAGTAAGCAGTATCTTATATATATACATATACCGGAAGTTAAGATTACTCTACAAACCCGAAGAGCACAGTGTGTCGCCCCCTAGCGGATTGTACAACTGAGTGCCAGATACATTTGGCCATTCCAGTACTTCAAGGAGGGCTAGATCATTATTTGAAGGTAGAATTATTTTACCCAAATCAAACCAGTGAACTCAATAATCTGTGATGAGATCAAGATAATCTGGACTTCTTCCATAGACAGGAGGCCTATGTGCCATAATGCATGTTTGTCATTTCAGTATCTCATATATAAGATAAATAGATAGATAGATAGATATTCTTTATTTATCCCAAGCTGGGAAATTGCAGTGCAGCAGCAGCATTACACAAAGTGAAATAAGTGAAAAATTGTGAAATAAGACTATAAAGAACAAACTATACATAATTAAATATCAAAATAGCGAGCAGTAAAAAAGATTATATACATAATAATAAAATAGCAAAATAGTAAACAGTAGTAATGAACAAGTATTGCACAAAAAAGAATCTAAAGCAAATGGCAGTGTGTAGAAAATAAAGTGTACCATGACTGTAAGCATACACACAGTGAAAAAAGTGAAAATTTGTGAAATAGGACTATAAAGAACAAACTATATATAATAAAATATAAAAATAGCAAGCAGTAAAAAATTATATACATAATAATAAAATATCAAAAGAAGCAAACTCTCTAATATGCTGTATGCACATGCACATACACACA
Source organism: Chelmon rostratus (assembly GCF_017976325.1). NCBI lineage: Eukaryota > Metazoa > Chordata > Actinopteri > Chaetodontiformes > Chaetodontidae > Chelmon > Chelmon rostratus. The sequence goes on from NC_055666.1 coordinate 16,901,365, forward strand.
CACACACATTGCCAAATATGCATCACTTACACAACCTGCCAGTCAAAACTTGAACCCTTTTCACATTTCCGCCTGGCGGAAACTGACAAAAAAAGGAACAAGCCCTTCTTGACAGAAGTGACACAAGCTGCGCAGACACAGCTACACAGACCGCAACCAGCCCAGCCCGAGGGAGGCGAAACTTCTGCACATTTTCACAGCAAAACCTGGTAAACTTCTTCAGAGATCTGACAGAAGAGCAGGAGTCCACCCATTTGCATCACTCAAAATCTTGGACTGAGGAGACTAACGGTATTGTCTTTCAAAGTGTGTGTGTGGGTGTGTGTGTGTGACAGCATGACAGAAAGGGAGAAAGCATGAGGATAGAGAGAGAGTTAGGCCAGGGTGTGTGTTTGTGTAAAGCTTCTGTATTAAATACACAAATGTGGGGTAATTTATTAAGTCACATCAAGTAAACTGGTCACAGATTAAACCTTATATTCAGAATCATGCAGATAAATAAAGTTTAGGCTTCCAGAAGAGGTACAGAGGGGTTCAGGCGTGTCAACTATTATGTATCTGTCTGTTCTATTAATCTTTGAAAATACAGATACATGGAGCAAAAAAATAAATGCATTTTTAATCCTTAAATTCAGTATCTTTAAGATGGCCTTCCACTTTCAGACACATGCAGGGGGTTGCTGTATTGGCATTGGATGAACAGCTCACCTAGGCGGGTCAGAAAGCGGAAGTGTGTGTGCCTGGTGATAGTTCAAGTCAGAACAGGAAGTGCTCACTAAACTGGACATTATCAACTCACCCATTCAGTGTGTGTGTGTGTGTGTGTGTCAGTGTTACTCAGTATCATGTGATATTGAACCATGAGTTAAAGTCTTTTTTTCTCACATTTGATAGGAGAGGGATTGACAGATCATCTGTTCTGTCTCTGTGGTATTAGATATCTGAATGTCCTGGAAAACTGAGGCAGGCTTTGTTTTAGCAACTCTATCAAGTTCAGTCAAACAGTTCTTTAGAATGTGTAAATCAGTTTTTCACAGCCACTTTTACCTTCTTAAAAATTAATCTTAAATGCCTGTTGCTCATTTTTTTATGCACTGATATGAAAGAATGCAGAAAACATATTTTAGGGTTGTATGCCTGTGAATATTCTCATTCATCCAGGTCATTGTAAGCTTTAGGGCATTCAATCGTTCGCAACTGGACCTCGTCCAAGATTTAGCCTCTGAAAACAAACAACAAAGCCATTCACACATGGCTCCAGGAGCCTCCCAATGACAACAATGGGACACTAACGAGGCTAACGACTGTCGTTGACACCAAAGGGTTGCACCCCACCCCACCTTAATGGGGGGATCGTTTGCCTCACAATAGAGTGATACCATCCTTGTTTTTTTGTGGGTTGGTCTCACTCAGGGGATAAATACTTGAACCTAACACCATTGCATTGGACTAGAGCTGTCCTATCTAGTCTGGTTGGGTACGAACTGATGAAGCCTGCTCGGATGAGAGGCGAAACGTCTTCTAAGACAAACTGACGAGGTCCAGTTGCGAACGATTGAATGCCCTAAAGCTTTAGGGTTGTAGTGTTATTCTGAAATGTAACTTTACGAGAGTTTTTCAGGCATTTTAACAATTTGTTCCTGTATCAAAGTGCACAATTTCTCATTCCTGACATATCAAAATAAATTAATAATCACTAAAACCTTCCATTTGGCATCACAATGCATCTGAACATTTTTCATGTCAGATGTTTTTGGCAGTTGAATGAGGTGGAAAAACAAATGAAAGAGCGACCTCACTGAAGTGATTCATCTTCTTCTTGTCCTCGACTGCTTTGTCTGAGCTGGCTTCATATTGGCGCTAAAACAAAAACAAAAAAGATGACATTCGTCACACATAACGGATCATTTAAAGAGCATTTGTTGAGCAGGTTTTCTTGACAGTTTGTTATAATTTCATCCCTTCTTTCACTCTCCCTCATGTTTGTCTTTCCTGCTTTCTTCTCTTTTCCTGGCATCTGTCTACTCGACTCTGTCAGACCCGTCTCCTGCATCTCTCTCTCTCTCTTAGTCCCAGTATGGCAGCGTGGGACCTGTCAGTCACAGTGGAGGACCTGGGGTCCGACGCGCCACCTGTCACCCTCAGCGTGGCCTCTGACCTCCACATCGGAGGGGTCATCCTGAAGCTGGTGGAAAAGACACGTGGGTTACTGCCTGTCTGCCTCTGTTCGCATCAGTCTTTGGCTCAGTCACACGGCACAGACTAAAGATAGTGACATAATTTGAATGGCCATGCAAGAATTCACATATACTGCATTGGCAACACCTAAAAAAGAACTGATATATCCTTCATGCATCACGGCACAGGCTGAAGATAGTCTGGTTATTGCTTGGCATAAAGAGGTATAAATGCACCCACACAGAAAAATAATTAAACCATATTCTGGGATAAGAGAGGAGAGCGAATGTACATATCAAATGTTGGTGTAACGTATGCAGTAAGACGTTCCACACAGTATTTAATTTGTTTCTTCATATCAGATTTTCATAGCTACAACATGAGCCATATGCATTTCACATCTGTATATTATACTACTACTACTCTTTTCTAACGGTCAGTCTAAGTGCTTGTGGAATCATTTCACTCTCCAGTAATACATCCACGGAGGTGACAATGTGTCCAGATTGACTCTGGTCCGTGAAAGACAAACCAATTCAACAATCGTCCATTAAACAGAGCAAGAGAAACAGTAATATTGACCCTGACGTGATTTGAACACGCAACCTTCTGATCTGGAGTCAGACGCGCTACCGTTGCGCCACAGAGTCTGTTATTGAGGACAAACTGGTTTATTTATCACCTCTAATTGATTGAGATGAGTACCGCTCTCTAAACTGGAGGTAAAAATTGTTAATATTGCTTCTTTTTTTATTCATTGTTTTCTTTCTTCCTCTCTTGCGTACTAACTATGCGCACCAAAGAGTAGTAATGATTTCTGTGGCCGTGCGCGTTGACGTGATGTATGGCATGTCCTTTTCCGGCCAAGTCCGCGAGTATCCATGTGGACCCCTGCGAAGGCCAAAAGTATCTTTTCAAAGATTTTGACCCTGACGTGATTTGAACACGCAACCTTCTGATCTGGAGTCAGACGCGCTACCGTTGCGCCACAGAGTCTGTTAGTTCAACTTCCACTAGTTTTTTGACAAACTAAAAACCAGGATGTAAACGACGTAATGACTTATACAGTTGCGTCAAGTTGTTCATTAAATGCTCGGTAAATTCATTTCTGTTTACACGTCCAGCGGTTTGGAACTTGGAGCTCGAGTTCCTGAGGTGAGAAAATGTCTGCACGGTGAACGAGACAATCCAGAAGACAGCGGACTTCACACATCAGTGCTTGAAACTAACGGCTGTAAACTCCGTTTCAGTTTTCGGGACAAATGCTTTCTGTCCGTTTCTGCAGAGATCAAGCGTGATTGGTCGGACCACGCGCTGTGGTGGGAGCAGAAGCAGCGGTGGCTGCTGCGGACCGCCTGGACTCTGGAGAAATATGGCATCCACGCTGATGCCCGGCTGGTCTTCATGCCCCAGCACAAGCCCCTGAGGCTGTGTCTGCCCAACGGCGTTACCCTGCGGCTCCGAGCCTGTTTCTCCAACCCCGTGTTCCAGACCGTGATGGGCATCTGCAGATTGCTCAGTGAGACTCAACCTTTCTTTCTTCCATTTAAGCCCCCCTTCCTTTTTTCCCCTTCCTCTCTTCTTGAGCACAAATGACCATCAACCTCAATCGAAGAAATAATGTTGATGATGATGGATTGTTCTTTGGATTTTGATCTCATCAGACTATTATAAGCCAGGGTGAAAACTTCTTTCTTTTCTTTCTTAGTATTTCCTTCTTTCACATTATTTACACATGCAAGGCCATGGTGCCTGTGGTCACAAGAGTCCACATAGGTCTACTTGATGTAGATTTCATCATCCAGCCACAGGGGACCCCTGTGTAGCCAAACATTTGTGACTGTGCTTACTACAATTAAGTTCACCTCTGGTTTCATTCACAGTCTATTTTTGTCTATTGTTTCCAGCTTCTGTTGTTGTCTTGCATTGGCAAAGGCTTGACCCACACATTTGAACACGCAGCCACAGAGTCAGAGTGTGACGGCTAAAACATTTTCTAGTTGTTGTCATAACAACAGTAACACCCGTATAAATTTTCAGGTGGAGGAGGACGGAACAATGGCACTATTATATTTAAATGCAATGACAATTTGGAATTCATAATACTGCAAAAAACATTGACCTTGAGGTGACATAAACATGCAAGGCCTTAATCCAGAGCAAGACACTTGGTTTTGTGGGTATTTGTATGGCTGTGTACTAATACAGGAAGGAAATACAAGGCAATTAAACAGCCAGAGTTTAGAACCGTAAAGTGCAACAGACAGGGGTTCAGTAGCCACTGAAAAGCAAACTTATAGCTACTGACATGATGTGAACATGCAACCTTCTGATCAGGAGTCAGACTTATTACCACTGCACCACAGAGTCTGATGCACAGCTGTAAAAAGGTCAGTTCATATAATTGACACATTTACCTGAAACACTTGTATGGTTGCCAGTTGTCCAGTGTTGTAACATGCAGTGAGCTGCTCCTGTAGTGATCAGGCTGTCCCTTCTCTACGTATTATATCTGTCAGTATTATTGCCGAGACGCTGTCTGCTTAATAAAGTTAATCACTTTTGCATCCATTTCCTCCCTGTCACCTACACAGATATCCGTCACCCCGAGGAGCTCTCGCTCCTTCGGCCCGTAGAGCAGAAGAAGAAGAAGAAAGATAAAGACTCGGCTGAGGAGATCTACGACCTGACCGAGGTGCCCCTCTCCTCGGGTACACTCATCACACTTCATTCACACTGCAGGCTTTACAGGCACATGTTTTATCACTGGTGGCCCTCAGCAAAAAACCTGGAAAAAAACTGCCAAGATCAAAGATTTGATTTTCCTGCTCTCATTTTCACCAGAAGAAATTTAGTTTTCACAACTTTGGCTTTTGACTTACCTTTACTACTGTACTATCAGTGCAGAAAATGCTCCTTACAGTCTTTTCAACAGAGTTATAACAAATCAGGTGAACTATATGTGGTAACAATAATCACCGTTTCTAGATGATGAAGTCTGAGACCAGTATTCCTCAAAAGGCTCCATATAGTCTACCTGTAAATGATCCAAAGATAGACCTGAAACATGGTGGAGAAGGTTAATCATTGAGCATAAAATACACCGAACAGCAGACTCTTCAGCAGCCACTGTGCATTTTAAAGCAGATGTTTGAGTCACATACTAGAGAAATCAGACTTTTTCCCTGATGTCCACAAAGTGAACTCCCCTGGAAAATTTGACGGTAGCCCTCCTTCACTTCCTTCGCAGCATCCCGGCCCTCTCTGTATAACGGCATGCCGGCTCACTTCGCTGACTCACCTCAGATGGAGGCCGTCTACAAGATGCTGTCAGTCACCCAGCCTCCCCCTGCCCCCGAGGTCATAGCCAAGCAGTACCGCCCAGCCAGCGTGGTGGACAAGGCCCACATCCATGGCAGGTATACCTCTACAGATATTTGTGTGGTAAAACCTTCCTTTATGTGAGGAGATGAGTGACTTTATCTCTCCAACTCACAGCTTGTCCTTTGATTTAAACATTATCATGTTTAGGTCCTCCTGTACTCACACACAAACTTGTCTGGATGTCTTGTTACTGTGTGAATGAGAGCTGTATAATCCAGCTCACAGGTGCAAGTTGTTTGGCTAATTAGACTCCAGAAAATAAATCTTGTGCCAACCAATTACCCAGAAGGCATGCTGGTTCAGTGCTTAGAGCTGTTGTCTCACAATAAGAAGGAATCTGGTTCAGTCTTATTGGCAACTGCGTCGTTGGCTGACAAAATATGCTCCTTTTGTCACTACTTACCAAGTCCAAGTCTTCGTAACTGAAGTTTGGTTTTTTAGCACAACTTGCTGCTTTCAGACTCTCTTGCACTCACAGGTGAACAGCGTTTCGCTCATTAAACTTCTCAACAAAGAGTTAAGTTTTGCTCAGCTCATAAAGCAGTTTCCCCCTAACGGAGTTCAAACCCACTCTATCTTAAATGCATGCTGCTAAAAAAGATGCTACTGCCACTGCTCTACAGCTGGATTATAATCAGAGCTGTTTGAAGGGTGTCAGGCTGTATGATTTGTATCAAAGCACTGTCCTTTCAGCGATAGTGAGGACACCAGAAGAAGAAAATTTGCTTTATTTTTTATTTTCTCTCTCGCCTCTCCTTGTTTCTCCCAATGTCCCTTTTTCATGTTAAAGCTCAAATCTGCTTTCTACTAAACCTGAACTGCTTGTCCTGTAAAAGCCATTGTTGCAATAGCAAGCATGAAATACAATGCAAACAAACGGAACATAGTTATATCTATACATACGTGTATGTAAGATATAGAATTTAAATTCAGGAACACCAAGACGATTATACAATAGTTCTCAGACATTGTGGCAGTTTTCCTCTGACTGTGAGTGTATGTTTGCGTCGGTCAGTCCTTCTAAGGGTGGGATGGGGGAAGTGGGATTGTAGAGCTTTATATATACACTGTATATGCATGATGCATGTGAACTCATAAACATATACCATTCCATTTCCCTCTCAGGTGGTTGGACTCATCCCGTTGTCTTATGCAGCAGGGCATCCAAGAAAATGACAGAGTTGGGCTTCGCTTCAAATACTTTGCCTTCTATGATATGGAGCCCAAGGTGTGCGTGCGCATGCATGTTGGTTTCATAGTTAACAGTATGTGTGTATGTTTGCGTGTGTGGCATTGCAGTCCTCTCTTGACCTGGCTCTTTCCTCTCCGTCCGCGCAGTACGATGTTGTGCGTCTGACCCAGCTGTACGAGCAGGCGCGCTGGGCCATCCTGCTGGAGGACATCGACTGCACCGAGGAGGAGATGATGCTGTTTGGAGCTCTGCAGGTAGAGAACACTGCTGCTGAGGGGTTAGAATCAGAAGAAAGAAAGAAAGGAATGTTGAAAATATATTCACGAAAATCTTACATGTCACATTTTGCAGGAATTTGACTAGTCAAACAACAAAGTATCCAAGGTGAAGCAATCAGCCTTTCAAACTACAGTATTTTATAAATAGATGCAGGAACACTTACAATCTGCGCCACAATAATGTGTTTCACAGCAAAACCATGAAAACTGGATCAAATGAGACCTGTGAAGCACGATATCAATCAGCTGCCTGTCAATTAAAAGAATCCATATTTTGCACATATTATGTGTCATCTTTGCTTTTGAGTTGACATGTTACAGATAAAACTCACTCAGGTATAAACAGTCCTAATTTGTTCACAAAGAACTGCTCCTGCAAAAAAGGATTTGAGTGTCCAGAAGAAATCATTAGCACACAGTTTGGGTTGTTTTCTCCTTTAACGTCTGGGACATAGTTAAATGTGTCTCACTCTGCTCTCTTACACGTAGTACCACATCAGTAAGGTGTCTCAGTCAGAGCCCATGATGCTGAGCTCCAGTGCGGCCATGGATGACCTGGAGTCCGCCCTGCTGTGCCTGGAGGTCAAGATGGAGGGAGAGAGCAGCTCTGCATCCGAGATGCTGGTCAGACATGTTGCATGTACTCATCGCTGAGTGTCAGCTCCTGTCAGGATTAGGGTGAAGTTGTCTCAGCTTAATCCTGACAGAAGTAGAAGATACTGACTCAACGAAGTGATTTGTGTTACACTCTCAGCTGCGGTTGGAGGGTCATTTGCAATAACTCAAGCTATTATAGGGTATTTTACTTGAATCCCTGCAATGATTTTGACAAAGTATAACTGTTATAGGGCTGTAACTCTTCTACGGTCCGCAGTTTGTTTCAAACATAACATCAAATAAAATAAGTTTATCATACAGAAAGAACTGAAGATAACCCAAACAATACTGCATCTTCTTTTATCTTTTATCCGCTGAAAAACATTTTTGTCTTTCCTCCAGGAAAACATGACAGCACCAGAACTCAACGACTATTTGAAGATATTCAGGTGACATTCATTTTACAGACCATCCATCGGCATTGGCCTAGATAATAGATGAGTTCAAAAAGAGCAAAGCACCTGTTTCCTGACCAAAAAACAACATATATGTGTAACTTTGCAAACACAGTGAAACTGAGCAATGTGATTGTACATCTCAGGCCAAAAAGGCTGACTCTGAAGGGATATAAGCAGTACTGGTTCAAGTTCCAGGATACCTCCATCTCTTATTTCAAGAGCAAAGAGGAGAGCGTCGGGGAGCCCATTCAACAGATTAACCTCAAAGGTACTGCACATATTCTGTTTTTCATTATCAGGATAGTTTGCTTCTATGTCACCAGTAATGTGCTCAGTTAGCAATAGAATAAGTATTTACAAGTATGTGACCGATAAAGTAGCAGACATTTTAACCACCTGTTTATTTACCTCTTTGTAGCATTACTGCTTAGAAATGACCACATATTACAGTACCATGTAATGCAAAGGAAACCTCAACACACGCAAACACAGAGCTTTCCATATATGGTAAAAAGTGAGAGTGCCGCTCTCGAGTCTGTTTCCCTTTAAGTCTGTTAGAAGTTAATAGCATCACTGGTAATCCTAGATCAGCATTATGAACCATTTAACAGCTCTTTTTTAAAAAAAAAGCATATTCTGGGCTCAAAGAGGAAATGAAGCATTAATAAAAAGAGTATAACACTAATGCGGACGACGACATAAATAAAGACAGTTAACTGTGGGCATGACTCAGTGGGCTCTGGCCGGAAGTGTGACTCATGTTCATCAAAAGACTGCTCTTCCATCTTATCTTACCATGCTTCTGTTCTATGTTCTAAATTTAAGTGCTAGATGCTATGATATTTATCCTGCACACAGGGTGTGAGGTGGCTCCGGACGTTAACGTGGCAGCACAGAAGTTCCTCATCAGACTCCTGATACCAGCACCCGAGGGCATGAATGAGGTCTATCTGCGCTGTGAAAACGTGAGGCCACACACACACACACACACACACACACACACACGTCTCCCCCACCTCCTCTTTCAACACCTCCATCTTTGTTCCACTATCTCACCTCTCTGACCACATGTCTCTCCGTGCTCCGTGCCCCCCCCCCCAGGACCAGCAGTACGCTCAGTGGATGGCTGCATGTCGACTAGGCTCCAAAGGCAAGACTCTGGCCGACAGCAGCTTCCAGAGCGAGATCCAGAGCATCTGCTCCTTTCTGGCTATGCAAAAGACCAACTCCGGTTCCCATGGCAACGCACCTGCTAACGACGAAAGCATCAATACTCACAGTCTGGTGTCGCCACGCTACCATAAGAAGTACAAAACCAAGCAGGTAGAGAGCAGAAGCGACACAAAAAAGAATAAATAAAGTAAATGCTTCACAAACAGTAAATGTGTCACATTTTGAGGAAGCAGCAACAGCAGAGTAGCTCACACCCATCTCTCATTTTGATCCTCTACATGACGTTTAGCAATGGGTCACATTACCAACTGAAACTAACTTTATCGGTTTTCCGGACAGTAGTACAGTGACCTTGTGCAGCTAAACTAACTGAACCGTTTTACAGCTGAAACCTCTGCCCACTTTGTGCTCAAGGCAGCAAAAATCTAATTACGTCCAACCTTTTACCCTGTGCCTGCTCCTCCAGCTGACCCCTCGAATCCTGGACGCATACCAGAACGTGGCTCAGCTCTCACTGACAGACGCGGTGATGCGCTTCCTGCAGATCTGGCAAGCGCTGCCTGACTTTGGCCTGTCATACGTCGTCGTCAGGTTGAGTTTAAATTTATTTGAATTCATTTAAAGCTCTTCAGAAATGCTTGAATGGCAGATAACATCAATTTAGGATCATTCCACTGGCAGAAATTCAGATTTTTTTTATGTGTTCTGTTATGATGTTTTAAGATCATATCAGCAAACCAGCCCCAAGTCACACTTAACAGACACAATTCTGCAGAAGAATTGCTGATATGTGCAATATGATGAGAGTATGATTGTTGATAAGGGTGGAAAACACAGAATTGGTATCTGAGTGTGATCCAGCAAGCCAGTGAATTGCTACAAATCTTTGGAGGATTAATTATTGACTTTTGCCTCAGCAAGAAAAGAGGATGAAGATGTTTTTGCCCAACAGGTTTAAGGGCAGTCGGAAAGACGAGGTACTTGGCATTGCTCCCAACCGTCTGATCCGTATTGACCTGGGCGTGGGTGATGTGGTGAAGACCTGGCGCTACAACAACATGAAGCAGTGGAATGTCAACTGGGACATACGACAGGTGATGCTAATACTTTAATTCACCGTTTGTCTGGGAGAACAGTCTGCAAAATCTCAAACTTTTGGTTTGACCACTAACACTTGAACACTGAAAAGAACCTCATATACTACTGTGTGTGTGTGTGTGTGTGTTCCTGACTCTTACAGGTGGCCATAGAGTTTGAAGGCAACGTCAACATTGCTTTTAGCTGTGTGACCGCCGACTGCAAAATTGTTCACGAGTTCATTGGAGGCTACATTTTCATGTCCACGCGCAGTCGTGAGAAGAGCGACACGCTCAATGAGGAGCTTTTCCACAAGCTGACCGGAGGCCACGAAGCTCTCTAGGACTAAAACACTCAAAAAAATACAATCCTTCACAGTCCACATCAGATCTACTGTGTGTCTCAGCCGTGGAAAACCATGTGGGATAGGCTTTTATATTCCAACTACAAAACAACACAAGAGTAGTAGTCAAAATGAGGTATTCTGTTGATGTGTAAATGCATTACAACCCACCTCGTCAGTCCATGTTTTTATACAGCACACACACACATACCCACACAATGTAGCTACATCAAAAGATGGATTTCCATGTTCAGACAGTTCAAGACTCCTGTGGATCTCATGCCGATTTGTGCTTTATTTGAGGATGGACTACTGCAGGGCCAAACTGCTGGACATCTGGTCCAGGATCAGCAGGCTTGACAATCAAACGGAAATGTAAAATCAACAGACGTATCAGCCAGCAGCAACTTTACTTTGTTCAGCTCGCTGTATCTGGACTTCCTGCTGCTCAGGACAGAAAGCCTTGCTTTGTCCAGAGCTGCAGTTTTATTGTCACTTAGACTTTAGTGTGAAATTTATGGCACATTATAGCAGCCACATTATCACAGCCAAGAATCAACAACAAGGAGAAAAACACAAGCTCACATGAAATGTTTTCCCTAATACATTTATGAATAAACAAACATTTATTAAAATAAATACAACAATTCACTTTTCATTTTCTGTTGTCTTCACTCCTTATGCTCTGACATATGGTGGTAATTACTGTTTCTTACACAGGAAGCTTCAAACCATTTATCTCCCCTCACATGCTCTGTGTGTGTGTGTGTGTGTGTGTGTGCCCCCATATCTGACAAGAAACTGTTGAAGTAGTCCGTTAACTAAAACCACAGTATCTGCATCCTCTGTTTTCCCATACTTTGTCAAGTGTAAAGTGACTAACCACAGACACAATATGTCCTCAAAGGCTCCTCCAGCAGTCAGTGTGTCTGTTTGTAACCAGGGTTATGTTTTATTATCTTGGTAGCAAATGTGTGCTACAGTTTATGTAGCACTAACGATGCAATAGAGAAAAGCAAGCCTCCATATGCATAAATAAAAAGTGACATTTGCCAGCATAAGATGGTTGAACCGTCATATTTTTAAAGAAAGTATGCTTCCCTCAAGCCATCCCGATCCTTACATGAAAAGTTTACCAATTTAGTCCCATTTAGGATGATTTCTGAATGGATTCTCACACTGCCGCCTCACCAGGATGCTCCTGCCAAACAACAAGTGTTACCAAGGGAACTAGCACGAGCATCAACCAACCATGGGATGCCAACACAGTCAGGTGAGTCCTGCTATGACCAATGACAGAACTGTATCCTCTGCTGCTACTGCAGTGGCAGGATGCTCCCTGAAACACAGGCCAAAAGTGACTTCAGTGAACAAGTAAATGCTGGTCCTCAATCCAGGTTTCAACAGAAAAGAATCTAGATTGAATGAATCCACGTGTTTTTCTTACTTGTTGGTCTCAGTCTTAAGGCTCGGCTGAAGTATTTAGGGAGAAGTTTTCCCTCTGCGTTGCCTGCAGTCAGCAGCACTCCATTTTCTGACCAGAAGAACTCAATACCGTCTGTACAGTCAGACACACACACAAAACACATGTAAGAGAGAGTCTAAACATACAGACTGAACTGAGCGTATCGAGTAGCAGTGATTAGTGGCTCAGCTTACCAGCGAGAGCTTTGGGGACATCAATATACACAGCTAGATCACAGTCTTTCCTCATGCCTGGTGGGAAAATGAATCACACTGTAGAGCCTATTTGTCTGCGTTTTCAGCTGGCTTCTCTGTCAGACACACACACACACACACACACACACACACACACACAAACACACTCACAGCTTACCGCTGATGACACCATCCTCCCCTGGCAGGCCTGGTGCCAGGTGGATGTGTGTCCTCTTCATGCGGCTCAGGCCGTGCTGCAAGATGGAGTTCCAGTTGCGGATGTAGGAGCCATGAACGGCCTCAGCAGGGCAGTCTGGAGAACCAGCCAGGACCGGTTTCAGCTCCAAATCCATTACCTGGCCACAGCAATTCAAACAGCATTAACACAGCATTTAAAATGGGGGTGCACTGGAGATTTTTTCACGGGACTGAAATCTTATACACAGAGACTAAACACAGAAACTAAATTGCCTGTTAAGGAAAATTTGAGTGGGATGATTTAGTTGTTTTTGTTGCTTAACTAGCTGTGAGGATTTTGTGAAATTTGACTACTATCAGGGGAAGATGGAAGGAGAAACTGAGGCCAATGAGGGTTTGCGAACATGTCATGTTTACAAGAAATGAAGCTGTCAATGAGCACCAGCCTTGGTGCTATTCCCCAACGTCTTTTTGCATCAAGAGGATGAAAATGATATTTTCATTTCAACTGATTGTCAGAGGACTAACAGCATATGCCACCTGAAAATTACACTTAAAGCGATATTTTGAAGGTGTAAATTGTTTTATTACATTTGTACGCACTTGGCAGAACAACATGAAGCGTGTTTTCAGCCCACAGTTCATTTTCCATCAGAAGAAAGTAAATGTACATTGTAATATATCCTATATCCTCAAATAAAATTTGCTTTCATTCACTCACACTCTCCCACACACATAAAGAAGACACAGACTGAGCATCTGACGCCCACATTGTCTCTGTCTTCTCTGCGTTGCTGTTTGGTTTAAATCCTTATGTGTGGCTGCAGAGATGAAAAGCTGCAAAAGTAAGGCTACATTCACAGCTGTAGTTTGCTTCATTTGGTCTGGACCAAGAGAAACAAATGATACACTGTTGCACTATAGTTCTGGTCCAGTTCCTGTTCACACTGACAGTTTACAAACAAACCACGACGGGTAAACATGACGTTATACAGACTGACAGGTTACTGGTTGGATAGTTTTGGCGACTGTCACCCTGCATCATCACTGCATCATCAGAACCCACATGAGGAAATCAAACATTGGTAACTGACAGTCGTTTATGCAGCACTTTAATGTTTTCAATGTGTATATGTATTTATCTGGGGTCACAAAGAGCTCACAAAGAAATAACATTATATATTAGAAGTATTAGACAGCAAGTAGACCGCATGTTGAATGATAATGAGGTGATAAACAGGTGGCGACAGGACGAAAAGGAGGCGCCTTGTACAATGACACATGTCTTATTACTGTTGGCTCACTGTCAAACACTTCATGATCAGAAGATTGATTTATGAGTAGTTTAGTTTTTAAAATTGTGCTAAAATCACATACCTGCAATGATAAAATCCTGTATGTGGTGTGTTTTGTGTGTTGGCTTCCACACCACAAACAAACTGCACCAGAGGAAACTGATGAAGACCCACTTTTTCAAGTAGTCTTGGTTTAGTTGCTTGGTCCACACCAGGGTTTAATTCACAGCTTTGACACCAGCCCAAATGAATGGAAGAATAATAACTGGGCAAGTGGACGTGAGTTTGTTTTAACGGAGCCAAAGAGGTTAGGTGTAAAAGCACACATCACTTTAACTAAATCACATGGAGATTTATCACTGTAGCTGGTGTTTTGATGTTTCTATTTAAAAGCAATTTTGGTGTAAATTTTAAATATACTGACAACAGCATCTATCCATAGGGATAAAGATCCTGGCATGCTGGTTTGTGGACAAAATGAAGTATACTCTTCTCAGTGCCATTAGCAGGTTTCCACATATCTCTTTTCAGGAACAGCTCATCAGACATTTACCTGCAGTGAATGGCCCTGACTGGCTCGAACCTGCAGGCGTCCATCCTCCGGGTGGGAGCGCAGCTTAAAGCGCTGTTTGTCATTTGTGGCCACGACTCTTTCGACGTCTTCAGGTGAGTACGAGCGAAACTGCGGGTGAGCCAGGAGTTCCTCCACAAACAGGAAGCCATCTATGAGCATAAGAGTTGTTATGGTTACGGTCACATTTCCACAATGGATGCTCTCTTGTGTACTTACCTCTTTGCCCTGCATGCTGTCTTGGAATACAATTACAGTCTTAATGCGTTTGTGAAACATTGAACACAAATGTTGGTAATATGAATGATCTAACTAACAGTAACAATGCCAGTTTACAGCAAGATCATAGTCAGTGCAGATTTGTTCAAAATGTATTTGTGAAACACCTGTTGAGTGAGCAAACATGAGTTATTATAAATGAAGCAGCTTAATATATAATTTTAATATAGTTTGTCACATTTTGGGGAAGCCTTTGTACAGTAGTGGAAGAAGCACTCTGATTTTGTATTTAAGTAAAAGCAGCATCCAGTAAACGCAGTCATTATGCCAAATGGCCCATTTCAGAATTATGTTTATTATATTACTGGATTATAGTTATTGATTAATGTGTGCATCACTTTAATGTTGCAGCTGGTAAAGGAGGGGATAATTTCAAGTGCTTTATATACTGCTAGGTAGCTTGTGAATTTCCCCCTAAGGAACCATACAGTCTTAACTTATAATGATACACTCGCACTTATCATAATAATACATCCGACCGTAGATGATATTTTGTATTATCAATCTGAATCTATGAAGTAACTGAAGTTACCGCATAAATGTATTAAGTACAATATTTCCATCTGAAAAGCAGTGGAGAAATACAAAGAAACAGAAAATCGAAATACTAAAGCAAAGTTCAAGTACAGTACCCCAAAATTGTACCCAAGTACAGCACTCGAGTAAATCCACCCCACCACACCAGCTGGCGCACAGCATTTCCTTCCATTATGTCTGTTTGAACCAGGCCGACAGTGAAAAATAGCTCCACAACCAAAGTGATCGTAGAAACTGTGAAAAGTGAAGGGACACTTGTGTTACTCAGACCAGACTGCTCACCTGTACCCATCTGAAGACCCATCTGGTTGGCTCCATGGCGGAGAGCATAAGACATGGATTTAGACAGATGGACATCTCTGTCCTGGTAGAGAAGAAAGCATTACTTCTGACTCATAACACACACACATGCACACACACCCACACACACAGCTATAATTATAGCTTTGGTTTAAATATAGGATCTTGACTTTACCATACAAGGCAATTCATAGAGATGCCTTGACAGTCAATACAGACGTGTTATGAGCCAGAAATCAGTCTCTGAACTATTAAAGAGATGGTGCCATTTCCCACTTTATAGGGCTGTAATCTCTTACCTCTCCACCACGATTCCCTCTCCTTCCTCTCCCCCCTCTGCCTCCTCTTCCTCCTCTTCCTCGTCTATCACTGCATTGTGCCATCAACTGATCAGCTGTATTGACTTCAGTTCAGCGAGACGTCACAAAAGACAACACACGTGTGGTCACTAATGCGTGTAGACTGCCACTTCCGGTCTGCTTTCGCTATCCGCATATAGGTGGCACTGTGGCGCCGGGCGGTGCTGCGGTCCGCCGGCACCAAAGAGGAAAAACTGCTTTTTTTTTTTTTTTTTTTTTTTTTTTTTTTTGTCCTGGAAGAAAACATCAGTCAGACAGCAGCTGCAGGTAAGGACGGGCTGATCATATCCACGAAAAATGCGACATATCTGAGCAGAAAACGGTGTTGGCTATTTCACTGTAACTTAAGACACACGTTCGTACATCCAAAAACAGAAACGCAGCGGTTTACTGGGGCCCTCGGTGCTTGAATTTTACAGAGGCTGAGCTAACTTAGCTAACTAATGTTAGCATAGTTCAGCCGGAGCTTGTTTTTCGTACTACACAGCCTGTTCGTTTTTTTTCAGTTGGGGTCCTTTGATACACGAGGTGGTGTTAGCCATGTTTCTGTCTCACCTGCATGCCGTCGGCTGCCTTCGTCCTCGTCGCGTTTCAAATTGAGATTCAGCTCCTGGACCGAGCTACCAGCGGACTGAAGAACTAGGGCTTGTCACCATGGAAACGTAACGTAAGACAAGTTAACAGACGACTCTCAACTGTCGTTATCAGCGTATGAAGACAGAAGGAGGCCGCAGTTTTCGTTGGTATTCTGCTGTTAAAAAAACAAGTCGTTGACGTGAAAGGTTTATTTTACAAAGACCTCCCCAAAAAAACTTGGATGGGAGAAACCGGATGGACTTGGTTTTGCTCAGTGACCGTCAGTAATAAATTGCACTTAGATTTATTGCATATGATTATCATTAATTGCATGCTACGTTATATGATCACCTGCGTGCACCTTTGCAAGAGTGCACGGACTAGGACTCGTTTTATTTGCCATGCTTGGAAAACTAGACACAATATATAATCTTCTGGTGTTTCTATAATTTGTATGTTTAGTCTCTAAACGTCAATGCACATGGATGTACACAGAAATTGACAGTCTGCCTTGTTTTTGTTGTTAAGTGTGATTTAGTCAGTGAATGCCAGTATATTTTAGTGCAACTTAGTTGTACATAGTTTCCAGTATAACGTTTTGATGGGCAATATGAGTAATTCAGTCAGGTAAAAGTCATTTGAAAATCTGTGTGTGTGCTGCCCAGGTGATGGAGTTCCCCCAGCATTCCCAGCAGCTGCTGTCAGCTCTGCGCTCCCAGCGCCAGCGGGGCTTCCTCTGCGACTGCACCGTCCTGGTGGGCACATCCCGTTTCCTGGCTCATAGGGCTGTTTTGGCCTGCTGCTCGCCTTTCTTCCACATGTTCTATTCAGACTCTCCAGGGGTCAGCGCTGGGAACAGCAACAGCAGCTCTGTCACACTTGATAGCGACATTGTTACGTCTGCTGCATTTGGCTTGCTCTTGGACTTTGTCTATGAAGGCGTGCTGCAGCTGGACGAGTCGCCACCAGTGGAGGACATTTTGGCCGCTGCTAGCTTTCTGCACATGAATGAAGTGGTGAGAGTGTGCAAGAGACGGCTGCAGAGACGAGGGCCTCTGGCTGAGGCAGACAGCACTCGCTCTGAAGAGAGCGCTGGTGCAAGGAAGGCAATAGAGACAGGCAGGGAGGGTGGGGGTGATGTTGGAGCTGATCCTGCGGTAGCCATGGCAGGAGATCACTTGAATCTTGTCGCCATGGCAGCGCCACTCTCATCAGCATCCATAACAGCAGAAAGGAGTCAGTTGGAGTCTGTGAAGTCTGAGCGGAGGACTGGTGGAAGGTCATCAGAGGCAAGAGTTCAGACTCCTCTGAGCCCTGACCTCGCTGATACCACGCAGCCAGGAATGGGCGCCCCTCCTCTACCCCCAGGTGGAGAGCTGGTGCAGGGCCTCATCGTGGGCCCGTCTGCCCCTGCTTTGGGAGGTTACGCCAGGTTGAGGACGGGAGGTCAGGGAGAGGGTTCGGCCCTCTGCAGCCCTTGCAGCACCACTGAAACATACAGGTAGGTGTCTGTAGTGAATTTGTAGACTGTTTTAACTTGGGAAAAAATCGGAGCACTCCAAAAACATCAGTGTACTCTAAATATTAGATTAGAGATCACTGTCTTTTAATTTAAAACTAGCCTTGAGCTTAAAGCAGAATAGAAGTCGAAAAGGACAGGTCCTGTGATGAAGACATCACATTTCAACATTTCAAAGTTCAACAGGTGTTTGATAAATTGGTTATACTGTGTCCTTTTTGTTGCACATATGGATAATGAACAGTCTGTTTCTTTACCTCCCCTGTGGGCTCTACTCTGAAGTTACACAGCTGTCCACTCTGTGTGTGTGGAGCTCAACACCACCCTCGTTTAGACAGGTAGTGACACAGAGAGCAGAGGCAAAGAGGCAGCAGGCTGACTGGCTGTTGTGTTGTGTGATACACTGTTGGATGTAAATTAAATTAAATTAAAAATTCATTTTTATCATCATCATCATGTTTTATCACAATCCCGTCTCAAGATCATGTTATTATCAAGCCCTATCTGGTATATATTGTCATATCACCCAACCTTAAGTACAGTAAAGAAACTGACAAAGAAACTGAAAATAGTGATCATATTTAGATAAAAAAAATGTAGTTTGGCTTCTTGACTTTAATAGCATTTTACTCCATTCGGGAAGGTTGTTCCTCCATGTACTGATGCACATTATTATGATTTGTTGTTACTAAAAGGTTGCTTACAGTATATCTTCCTTCTTTATTCTGTTCACCAGCCACAGCAGCAACCAGCAGCCGTCCTCGTCTTCTTCCTCCTTGGTGCCAGGGAGTCAGGCCAGTGGCCGGTCAGTGGTTGCTCTTTCCCAGTCAGAGTCTGGCTGCCCGCCCAGCCCCCATCAGGACGTAGCACGGCTGCCCCGTGATGACTCTGTTAGGAAGCACTCAGAGACTGACCACAGAGGTACACCAGGCGGAGGACAACAGATGGTCATGCTAATCCAAGCATCAGCACTAACCTCACGCCCAGAAACAAACCCAACACACTCGGCTCCAGAGCGTGCACTTCCCCAGATACGAATCCAGAGCACTGTGTCACTCCAACGCCAAAGTTTCGACTTCCACTCTGCTCAGACCCAAGCGCTGAGAGGACCTGAGGGGGACACGAGAGCTTTACACACCTCTAGAAATGAAAGATCACACCCTCTTTTGGGCAGAGGGAGGACAGACGACAATGACGGAGAGAATGTGGAAGTCAAAGTGGAGGCCATAGTTATATCTGACGAAGAGCTGGAGGAGGAGAAAGCGGAAAGCGGGGAGAGGGAACCAGTGATGGAAGTAGACGATGAGTTTGAAGATGACATCCAAGAAGAGGAGCTGAACAGCCCTCAGTTTCTCTCCTCCCACCCACAGGGCCTCTCACAAATTACCTCCCATTCAAATGACTACTCCTTCCCTCTCTCTCCCTCCTCCTCCTCCTCCGGTGCCGGCCCTTCCTCCCAGGACACTTCCTCCTTCGCTGCCTCCCTCATTCATCCGTCCACAGCTCAGCTTCATTCAGACCCCCCTGCCTACTTCCAGGACTTCCAGGACTCTATGGGGAACTTTGTAGAGGATGTCCCCACATGTGGAGTCTGCGGGAAGACCTTCTCATGTACATACACACTAAGGCGCCACGCTATCGTGCACACACGCGAACGTCCGTACGAGTGTCGCTACTGCTACCGGAGTTACACACAATCAGGGGACCTTTACCGACACATTCGCAAAGCTCATGACCACACGCTGCCAGCCAAACGCAGCAAGGCAGACATAGAGCCCTCCCTGCCACCACAGCCGCCGCCACCACCACCTCCACCACCTCCACCACCTCCACCTCTTAGCTAACACACAAACAGAGCCACTTGTATTTCTATACTTACACACACATACTTAAATTTTTCCTGAATAGCCTAACTTGAATTCTACCTTCAAGCCTAAATTGAGTAGGGCGCCAACATATTTCCTGGATGAACCAATTAATTTTTTGGTCTATAAAATGTCACATCACAAATCACAATCAAAAGTCTGAAATGACAATTTCAAATGTCAGTTTTTTTCAGTATAAAAACAAAAAATATTAAGTTTGCATAAAAAAAAAACAATTAAAGGGACCAGAAAAATAAACACATCCCCACTCCCAAGATATCAAGATGGCAATAAAATGTGCTAGAAATAGATCGATTTTGAAAAGTAATTTATTTAAAAGATGTCATTTAAAGTCTTAAATTCAACAGGCCTCATTTCAGGCATCTCTAGACATTTAATCTGATCTTATTTATTCATTTATATTCTTTTTCAGAAATAAACAATCTCAAACCAGCTAATGTTTACCTCGATAGTTGCAAGCTTACTCAACTTCATACTTTATACTATACTATGACACTTCTCTGATAGAATAAGGCAAATATTAAATTTAGCGGGCAAACAAATGTGATTAAATGACCAAAGTACTTCATGTATGTAACGTCAACCCCACAAGTGGCTTCTCTCGTGGCCCTGATATAAAAACACAGTTGCCACAAGATGTTCCATCTCTCAACTCCAACCATCCTGCTCAATTTATCCAAATACTGTATTAATTTTTTTTTTTTTTGCAAACATTCTGCAGACACCCTGGCTTTCTGTTCTTCTGAGGACATTTGATCCCACAGAAATACAAATACACACACACACACAGAGTGAGAGTAAACACCAGCAGTGTGGCAGTTATATAAGCCCTCATTCATCAAACTAACAAGCTATGTGTTTATGTATGTCCATTGTCTCCCCAAGACTGATTGACTTAAAGTTTTCATTTAGAATTGATTTTAAGCTCTTGTGCTTGTGCATTTTTTTTACCATTATTCATACATTTGTATGGGTATAAGAATGATCCCAAACTTCATTGTTGTAAGAAGATTTAGGACTCGTGTGACATCTAACAGCCAGTTTTTATCATATGAACTCAAAACACAAATAAGGGAAAGCTGTTGTGTTTGTTTTATCAGTTACATCAAATGTAATGTGTACGACTGCCTTCTAAATGTGTGACTCTGTGCCAGCAAATTGTAAATATAGTAGCATTGTACTGTCTAGTGTTTTATTTATAGGATGAAACCATCAAATTTCAAAATTCAACATTAGAATTGGATAGTGTCAATTTATAACTTGTCATATAAGCCTTTCCTTGCATCAGTTTTGATGAAGCCACTTCATCAACAGTTGTATAGAGTATATATCTGATGAAGTCAGAAATCAGTGGTGCCAAATGGCCTTTGCCTTGTTTCCTTCATTCCTCCCCTTATCTCTTTTTTCAGTCTTTGATTAGGACTAAATGAGGCAACTGACCCTGAAATTTCAGAGTGGCAGCTATACAAACTGATTGAATTCTCTAAATGACAAAGAAAGGTGCTTAATTTCTCCTCTCCTTTAGAAACAACAGGTGAGTATGTTACAATAATATGAAGACTGCAATAAGATTGCTGCCCCACAATTTTCTGCTCCAGCAGTTTTTACCTGACAAACCATTGTGTGCATTTCCAGCAGATCATATACGGTAGCCTGCTGTAAATTCAGTCAGATTCTCTTTGCACTGTGGCCACCTTATCCTAACTAGTGATATATTTCATAGACGTTACCTGGCGTTTTCCACCAGGTTAATTACAAGCTGTTGGGAATGGAAAACGGGTGTCAATAGATCAACTTCCAGCCTACATTCCCTGGTAGAACAGCAGTGGAAGTGAGGCAGGAATACGTTAATGCGTTTGGTTTGCTTACTGCCCATTTCCTTCTCTTGTAGTATGACAGAATATACAGTATGAGCACACTTTGCCACATGCAGTAAGTCTGCCTTCTCTTTAAATGTTTAAATTTAAATGTTAAATGTGCCTGAATGACTGACACTTTTGGGATTTGTTGTCCTGCACCATGTTTGACAGTTTCTGTAGAATGAAAATTGACTAGTATTGATATCACCACACAAACCCAGGAGTTTTACACTGGATAGTCACCAGGGACAGTTGAGATCATTTAGAGTTTCATGGTAGCGAGTGTGCAAAATCTAAATGTCATCTTGTGAATAAACACTGTTCAGTAGAAAAGTTTCTTATTATTATTGTCATGTTTCAGTGATATCACACGATGCACAGGTCGGTCAGTAAATATTTTATTTTTCTTTATTTCACTACAAAACCACATCTTACAAAAATATAAACATTATGTCTGTTACTTCTTGCTCCGCCGCAGTAACACTGGACTGGTTAACAGTTCTGATGTCTTTTCACAGACTCTAGCCTGTAACCAGCAAACTGTACACACTGAGGTGACACCAACCTCCCACCTCTCTGCAGGTCATTCTGTCTCTCTCTTCAGTCTTCTACTGGCCCGTGGATCTGTGGAGAGACAAACATCAACATCCATCTTACAGATCTATCTGCCTCTTTGCCCTTGTATTTCAAATGGTAGTCTGGTGAGCTATTGTTGTCAGTGCAGCTATTTTCAACAGTATTTGTTAAACTAAGGATATATAATAAAAAAAAAAAGGGCAGTACCACAGCCCTGTTCCAAGAACAAATCTGCAACTCAGGAATCCATTTTTAATTTATCCATACTGTATTTACTAGTCATACAGATTTTTAGCATGTGGACTGAGCTGTGACTGAAAAATACGGGCTCAATCAAAAAGTTATTAGGTCTTAACAGCACAAACAAATGTTTTGATTAAAATTAGGAAGTTAGGAAATTGGAGTATATTAAAAAGTCAAGTCAAAGTCAAAAACATAGGCTTTTGATTTATTCATATTCATTGAACTGAAAAACTTTAAGTTACTGGGTGACACATTTTAGTCTTGTCTTTGACTCACCGCCTCAGCCAACTCTGGCCAATCCATCGCCATCACAATCGTATCATCTGAGTTTGGATGTGTCTCCAGGTTCCAGTAGGTCAGCTTATCAAACACAGAGGACAGCCTCACTGTCCTGTCCTGGACACACACACAACATCATTTAGCCTCATGAACACACAGAAAGAAAGTCCTCACCCACACAATTGCATGTCTGGTTTTATGCCCCATACAGTCAGTGCTTTACTTTATGCTTGACAGGCCCCCACCGCTGGTCAGCCTTTCTGTGACGTGACATCAGTGATGTTTACCTCTTGGTCAGAGCCGGGCTTGTTGATCTCTTTCAGCACCAAGCCAGTGTAGCCCTGAGGACAGCTGAGCTCCTGCCCCTTCAACCCACGCCCTCTGAACGACACCGTCTTCTCTGTGATGGGGAAAAACACACCACAGATTGTTGTTAGAGATGGTTTTGGCCCCCACCAAATATGACTGTGGAATAAAATGTAACATATGCTACTGCTAACGGTGAGGTCAAACAGCTGTGATACTCGTCCTGTCTTACCTTATGACACAAATGTTCCATATTAGAACTAGTGGTTACAAGATAAAGCAGCAGAAATCAGTCATGCTGACATGACATTTTGAGACCCTAATGACTTTCTTGCTTAGAAATTAATCTTTTGAGAGTGAAGAAAATCCTCACATTTGGTGATAATCTGCGATTATTTCTTTATGTATTTTAACCGTGTTTGTGTGACCTGCAAACTGGTTCAGTGAGCTCTAGTATACTGGAAGATCTTAATAAAGCTTAACACTTTGCAAAATAGAAAATGGGACAGATATCAAACACTTTCTGAGGGTACCATGTTTGCCATCTTTTGTGGTAGCACTGAAGAACTCTGAGACCTTGGCCGGCCCATCCTGTTCGATCTCACAGGGCATCAGGTGGACTGGGGCTCGCTGTGCCTGACCCACAGATGACAGCTGAACACGTGTAACACTTGTGTTACAGGACATCCTGCAACCAGAAGACAGAACAGAACAGAACACGTGAATGACAACAAATCACACTGTGGTATTCTATTTAAAGCTAAAATGTATTTTAATAAACAGCGAGTTCAGCCTTAAATGTGATTACAGTCATGTAAAAGCTTGTCTCTGAAGTATCTGCTTGCCCCAACAGATAAGACTCTTTTTCCCATTTAGAAAGGATGATAATTTATCACTATAGGTTAGGGTATACTTTTTGATTTAGTAACCGTAATGACTGCACAAGCATTTTGTTAATTTTTATAATGAAAACTCATTTCTGCAGGCTTTTAGGCTATTAGGACCTGTGTCTTGTTTAATCACTGCTTGTCATAATGCCGAAGTTAAGGAGCTCAGACAACAAGCAGCGCAGACTTTCCCAACGGTTAGCAGCATGTCTCCCCTACTTGAAATGTTGTCATACTTAGCGTGTTTTCCTCAGTATCTCTATGACATTATTAAATAACCTGTTAAATCACTTAAATTTAGATTTTAGAAACATAACTCCAAACATTACCTTTCCGCAGTTTTCCAAACGTTCTTGCTACATGAAATTGAACCTTTTCCGGTTTGCGCCCGTCGCTGCGCGTGATTGGACGAAAGCTTCTTCTTCTACGCTGAAAGATATTTTGGCGGGTGTTCTCTCTTCTGCCAGAGGATGTCTCTCCCTCTTGGTAAGAGATTACATTCCTCGCTTTGCTTTTTCTGCCTCTCGTGGTTATAGAGTGGTATCAGCAGTGAGGTGTGTTTTATTCACCCAGGCCTACTTCATGGTTCATCTCATGTCTTATTTTGACTTTTTTAATGAATGTGTCTCTGTGTTGTATGATTTATTGCTTTATATATAGAATCAATCAGTTTTTAATAGGTGCCAAAACCAAATAGCCTTGGCTCTGTTGTCAGTATCATGTTCAACTCTAAGAACTCTGTTCCACTTGGCAGCAGCATCTCTCTTCATATGGGATGGGCTAAGCCCTGTCCAATGGCAGCTTTTCAGGAGCTAAGGACAAGTTATTGTTGTTTTCAGTTCACAGCATTTCATCAAGACCGTGTCAAGCTGTGGAGCAACAGACTTCGGGGAAAGGAGAGGTAATTTCCTAACAGCTCATAGTTGGCCAGAGGTGAGTTTTTTATAGCAAGACAGACTACTGTTGCAGGCATGCTGCTGTTGTATACCACATGGACATTTGAATTAGACTGCCTTGTTGAAATGCTGATTTGGATGTTGAGTTAAAAATGCTTTAGTATCCCATCGCTATAACCCTTACTGGCGTAACTCTTGATCTGGATATGTGTTGAGCAAGTTGCAACTCCCTTCCTCTTTTGAAATATCAGCAAATATCAAAGTTACATGAAATGAGTAAATAGACAGATTAAATTTACGGACACTTAGTGTCCACTGAGGACTATCGATATAATACCATTGATCTATCAACATTTTTATACAATACAAATTGTGCTGAAACGTCCCATTTCTTATTTGCTTCTGTGCTTCTTGATACATGTAATACAGTCAGAGCGCCAGTTGAGTTTGGAGTCATCTGATATGAAAGGCCTCTGCTTGTGACTCAGATTGGACTTGGTGGTTGCACAGCTCTCAGCACAATCAACATGTTGCTTGTGTTTTATGCTCAATGAGGTCATATCATCAACCACACTGAGTTTTCTGCAGTGTGAAACAGACAGTGCTTGAGATATCTTTCTTTTTTCAGAGCCAGAAAACTTTTTCAGTGACATTCCAGACTAATCAAGTCAGCATGATCCTTTTGATCACTTCTTTCGTTTACCTTTCAAAACATGCTTGTAATGTGGTTGCATTTATCTTCCTGGGTTTGTTTGTTTGTTTGTATTTGATCTTCGGTTTTGCAGCTGTTTCTGGTGTTATGGATCAAGAAAGTTATTTGCGCCCAGGAGATGATGAACCATCAGTCCTCATTGGTCGGGCGCTGCTGAGGCTCCAGTATTGTGTCGTCATGGCGATGCTACGCATCCGTCAGAGAATCATACAGAGCTTTGTTGTGTTGTCTTTTGTCTTCCTGCTCCTCTGGACTGCCACCTTTTTATACGGGAGCTTCTACTACTCCTACATGCCCAAAGCAGCTTTTTCCACAGATGTGCACTATTACCACAGGTGTGTATGTGAAGTCCTGGTCATCCTCATTAGAAATAGACAGCAGTTACTGTGTGTTTGAGTCCGTCTTTCTTGCTTTTACTCTCACTCAGTCATTCATGTTTTCGTCTGCAGGACAGACTGTGACTCTCCTGCCTCTTTTTTATGTTCTTATCCAATGGCCAACATCTCACTGATGAGGAACAAGAAACGCGTACGTATGAACAAGAGTGTGCGAATCTCTGTCCGTGTATTAAAAATTCATCTATTCATAGAATTCTGTAATCTTTATAAAATGCACATTCAGGTGCTGACAGTCGGCCAGGCCTATCAGATCTCTTTGCAGCTGGAAATGCCTGATTCTCTGGTCAATCAGGAACTGGGGATGTTCATGATCAAAATAGCCTGTTTCTCCCAGGATGGAGGGCAAGTTGCCTCCTCTGCTCGCTCTGTAAGTTGCAATAAGATCTGTTCAGCTTCTGCGTTGCAACAAGTGTACATACAATCAAATAATGCTTCTAGTTCCTGCAAACTCCACTGATTCATTATTGCATTGCTGTGTGTCTCTCAGGCAAGACAACTGCCGTCCGCCTCCAGCTCTCGCTTTGTGAGTACAGCTCTGACGCACAATAACCTTTTAATCACACGGCTTGGTTGGAGCCAGATTAGGGCTGCTTGCGCTTGCTGCAGAGTTCTACCGCGACAGAAGGTGATCTCAGTGGTCAGGACACGTGTGAGCTAATGACTGATACAAACACACGGTGGGAGTAAAGCTCTTTCAGTGTAGTTAGAAGTGTGAGGGACGCCATCATTGCCTGCAGGCACTAAACAATGCAATGTATTTTTTACGAGTAATCATAAAAAAATACATTGTAATGCAAATGCATGCAACAGTCCTCTAATAAATACTTCTTTTAAAGCCTGACACTATATCAAAGGCGTGTTGATTTGGTATTTTTTCAGAGCTTATATTTAGAGGTGTTTTTTGTATTGGACTGCTTCACATTTTACAGTGCTTTCTTGTGTATTCTTGCACCTCCATATATACTAATCCACCTCAAAAAAATTTTAATAACACTGTGCGGAGGGCCGTATTGAGTCCACCGAGATCAGCTTTTGTTAGCATTCATTAAACTGAGCACACAGCTCAATCATTGAGTTATACAGAAGGCGAAACTTCTGCATCCATTACCACACCAAGCATCCTTTACCAAATATTCATCACTGAAAATATCTTCTGGGGATGTGCCATCACTCATTTGTAAGGAAAGAGCAGATTCATTCATCCGCAGGACACTGTGTACTGTGTTGTTGCTGCAGCTGTATATGTCAGGGTGACTGTGTTGTCCTGCCCTGGTCAGACCATGCTGCGATACCGTTCAGACCTGCTGAGGTACCTGGGAACGCTGCTCTTCCTTCCGGCGTTTCTGAGTGGAGTCACCGAGCAGAAGCAAGTGCTGGAGGTGGAGCTCTTCTCAGACTACATGGACGACCCTGTGAGCCCTGCACTGCTTTGTGAATGTGTTAGCATGTGCAAGTGTGCTTGAATAGCAAGCGTTTTGTTAAAGTCAACCTATTGGGTTTTTCTCCATGTACAGTACGTCCCCTCGGCCACTGCTGTCATTGAGATCCTGTCCAACAGGGTGCAGATCTACTCATCTCACCTCTACATTCATGCTCATTTCACTGGTATACGGTAAGAGTCAGAGGCATGGTGCACATGCCTGCACATTAAACTGATGTGTACACCATGTGTTTAATAGATCTGACAGTAACATACAGTACATCTGATGATGAAGCATTGCAGAGAAGAAAGCAAAAAAATTTGCTGTACTTGAGTATTTCCATTTTATGCAACTTTGTACTTCAGTTCCACTACATCTCGGAGGCAAATATTGTACAATGTATTCCACTTCATTTATGGGTTGATTTTGAAATTTCAAATTCTGAAATTCTCTTAGCTGGAAAATGCATCGTCACAAAGTAGAAAACAGGGCTGCTTTTCTAAGTGCATGAAAAGTTGACTTTTATAAATACGTGAATCTCACAGGACTGCAACACTACAAGCATATGGGGATCTTATAGAATATGATACATTGCTGGGGATTTAACCACCCACAAGTACATGAAGTAGTTAAAATGAGTTCAACCTTAAATGTCTACAGCAGTAAAATGCATCATACATAGTGATGCAGCAGTATATTAATCCAAAAACATCTTATATCACATTAAAATACGGACAGGGGGCATTTTTACACACAATGAGTACTTTTATTTTTCCTCTTTTTGTGAATGTTGCTCATAATACTTGGATACTCACAGTATCTAAGGAGTGGAGTATTTTCACAGTGTGGTATTAGTACTTCTACTGAAGTACAATGATGATATAGTAGCCTAGTCCTCACATCATAATTACTGTAAAGCTGTGTGACTGTTTTTCTCCCCTCTTCCTCAGATACTTGTTGTTCAACTTCCCTCTTCTATCTGCACTTGTGGGTGTGTCCAGCAACTTTGTCTTCCTCAGCCTCCTCTTGGTCCTCAGCTACATGCGGCTGTTAAGATTTGAATGGGGTCTAGAGCAGGTGAGACAAGACGCCCACTACTGCACACAATATTGAGCCCGTCTTTAGCTGCAGGGCTGCACACTTCATGAGTTTGTGCTGAAGCGAGTGTGGCTTACCACCAGATTCCTCCCAGGAGTTGTATAGCTCAGACTTGACACGCTCTTTGTGCTTGTTTTCCTTGTTTACAGTTCAGAACAGATGGACTGCTGTCAGATAGGGAGAATAACATGAACTACAACCAGCAAGAGGATGAAAAAGATGCAGCTGCAGGTACAGAAACACAGGCACACAGAATTTCAACACTATTCAAGCTAATTGCATCAGCCACTTGGTACTGACTACAAGGATAAATTCCCTGACAGGTGCTGCAGAGCTGCTGGGTCCCCTCCAGATAACCCCCACAAATCTGAGCCAGGAGAAGCCCCATTTGCACTTTGGTGACGGCACAGAGGTGCATAACAGATAGATAGATACATGGTCAATAAATGAATCAGAGGCAGCCTGAGGCCATTAATATAGGATAGGGAGAAGAGCCAGATGCAAGGATGAAGACTGAAGAGGAATACTATGCGGTTGAAAATGACTCACAGAGCTCCCGCACACCACCGACTGACAGACTTGTTGATGGCCTGAGCTGCCCTGTTTGAGCTATCTCACACAGGTGTTTCAACTTTAATGTCAGGACCCAATGACTTATGGGACTGACTTATCAGAAACTTTATCACTTCGTACAAATCTCTCATTGTCATTTTTGTTACTTTTATTTCTTGAATACACAGGACGGTATGAAATAAATCACCATATGAATAAACAGTCAAAACATGTAATGCAGCCATGGAAAAGTGAATTGCTATTTCCACCTGCTTCTTTTCACAGTAATATAGTATTTTGTGAGTTATTTGTATTTCATTCCATAAGTTCATTCCATTAATTCTGCTCTAATGTCATAATGCAGTTTTCCCCAATGTCCATTTTTATTTATGTGTGAGTTTTAAAAATGTATTAATTAGTTTGACATTTTCATGGTTATACCACATATTAGACCTGTATTTATTTGCATATAAATATATATTTATTTATCTAACATTGAACAGTCTGGGTCTCCATTCATTTGAAGTAAATACACAAAAAAGATATTAAAAATTAAACAAAGACCAGCTGTTTCCTGTTTTCCTGTTTTTTTTTCCAGCTCTGAAATGTTAAGGTCGCAAGTTCTACTATGATGCAGGCTGACATGCCACTTTAAAATGTCAACCTGTTTGTTTGCATCTCTTTTAACTACAGAAAAATATCTTCAGTTGTTCAAGTTTTAAGCCACAATGTGTATTACTTGGCTGTGAATTCCTTATAAAGCACACTCTGTTTGAATGTCGCAATAAAACCTGTTTAAAATTGTCCATCTGTCTATTTGTTTAATCTTATGCATAGTCAGAAAACACCACCCTAAAACAGCTCACCAACAAAGCACGCACTCATATTTGGTGTGAGGACACCTCACCCACTTCACACCCTGCTGTCTAACACGGTCACATCTGTCATTCCTTGGTGGCCTCGTGGCCTGCGGCTCTGAAGCTTTGGAAACTTAATAACGTCACTGCATGCAAAATATGGCACCAGCAGGGAGAATGAGAGAGGGACGTTGCTCGGAAGGCGCAGAGCTTTCTATCACACAAGCCTAACAGGTGGCAGGCACAGGTAGGGCCAGGTAAGTTAGATCATTTGTAGTTTTATAGTTCTGAAAACTTAGAAATACTGCTGAGGTTATGTTAGAGTTTAGACTTAGTAAATGCATTTCCTCAAACATATTCAAAACTGTGCATCTCTTGTTAACGTTTCCTTGTTTTGTGTAAGCACATGTTGGGACCATGGAGCAGAGCGACCATCTATGCTCCGCACTGGACTCAGACATGGACATGGCAGACGATAATCACATGGAGGGAATGAACATGGAGACGGAGGGCAACCAAGCTCATGACTTTTCTGCCAGACCATCAGATGAGACGCGCCAACATCAGACAATCAGCGAAGGACCTTCCAGCAGCTGCAGGAGGGTCAGAGTGAGATCCAGACCCAGACTCCAGTCAACAAAAAGTTTCCCCCCTTACAATCAGTGTATAGGAGGACTCAGAGAAGACAAAGAGGGGGATAGTGTGCTCAATTCCGCGTTGAGCATCGCTTCCCATTCCTCTCTCAGACAGGAAGACATGGTGAGGGATGGAGAGAGTGAGTCGGCTCAAGGCAGAGACAGAAAAGAGGGCTTTGAGTTGAACACAAGATGTGCACGGGATGAAGTGAGGTCGAAATGGAGGATGAGGAGGAGGGAGAGGTTAGGGGGGAGCTACGAAGCTGATCCAGATGGATGGGAGCGCACGAGGTGGAGTGGGAAAAGAAGGGTAGAAGAGACTGGAAGAGAGAGGGAGCATGATGACAAGGACACGGAAGGGGGCACAAACAGCGAGTGGAAACACTGCAGGGGTAGAAACTCGAGTTTGGAGATAGAGAGAAAGGAAAAAGAGGATGAGGAGATGAAGAGATCTCCTATTTCAGCCGTGGAGGGAGAGAACAAGGGGAGCGGGGAGACCCCAGAGGTTGAAATGGCTGAGGGCCCCGCAACACACCAGTGGTCCACCCCACATCCGATCCTCTCCAAGCTTTTGCACAAGTCCACCTCCTCCTGCTCCTCCATCAACCTCTCCTCAGCAGAGAGTGATGAGGTCTTTAGCGAAGGAGAGGACGCAGGTTCAAAGAGGAGGACGTTCAGGAAGGTGAGAAAGGGCTTCATTTTCATTTTTGGCAGTTGACATCCCAGCATACACACTTCACATCACACCTGTGCATGTGGCTGCTCTGGTTTTCCAAAGAAGAGGCTTAAAACTATATTTCTCAACTGTTCTTTGCACCTGTGGTCCTGGTGATTTGCATGGGCTTGAAAGAGGACTTTGACGAGGTCAGATTTGAATGGTGTTTGCATGCCTGGCTGCTGCTGCTGCAACAGATATGAGGCCAGAGGGGAGCAGATGGTGGGAGGACGACTGGGGAGTAGATATTCTCAGTGCAGTCTGCATTTTGCATGGTCAGACACTGGAGAGTAGTTTATAAGGACTAAATGTAACAGCACTGGGAACAGAGAAATCAGATATAGCAACAAATAGCACAAAACATCAAATAGGCTTTTTCTTCAAACGGCAAACTCATTTTGTAACAGCGTCTCTACTGAGCATGCTCAGGCCCATGTTGGCCCTTGGTTTATTGGTTTTTCACTGGCCGTGCCTGTGCTTGGTGGCAGCTGTTTTGTGTATATACAAAACAGATCATAACTGTCGAGGTATGTTCTGTTTGTAAACACCGAACCTGCTCATAACAGTTTTTGACAGAGGTCTTAAGATGTGCCTCTGCTGTATAATGTGCCCCAACAATTGTTTCTCAATCTGCTATAGATTTTCAGACGGTGGTGGGCTTTATTTCCTCGAAAGGAGAGATCAGAGAATTCAGAAATACATTTGCATGTAATCATTTGCCGAGGCTTTTTGGCTTAAGCTCCTCCACGGACCATTTTCATGCCAGACATTTTGACATGTCGCAGTAGGAAAAACACTGCCGTACATCACAAAAATGAAGGATGGCTGAATTCCATTTTGCTGCTTTGGTTTCAGGGTCCTGCTATTGTGCATGCTGGCTCACAGTCACATTGCCATGGCTGAGTGGGAGACTTGAATAGAGTTAGTAAGACCTGTGTTTTTCCTGCTCTGACAAATTGAAATGTTTGCTGTGCAAAAGGCATACGAAGGATTGGGAAATGGTTTTAGTGGGCATGAAAAATCACAGGTGGGAACCTGTTGATATCCATACATCGGAGCATTAGCCTTCAGAAGAAGATGCTCATGTCCATAATAGGTCAGTGCAGCAGCTGAGCTCAGTCGCCTCACAGTAACAAGGTCTTGGAT
This sequence comes from Chelmon rostratus, assembly GCF_017976325.1. Taxonomy (NCBI): domain Eukaryota; kingdom Metazoa; phylum Chordata; class Actinopteri; order Chaetodontiformes; family Chaetodontidae; genus Chelmon; species Chelmon rostratus. The sequence goes on from NC_055666.1 coordinate 16,933,804, forward strand.
GGGTCTGTTCCACTTGCATGCATGCAGACATTCAGGTTTATTTTGAATATACTGCAGGTAAATGTGTTTGTCTGTATGCTTGACACCTGTTGGCTTGTCAAAGACGTAACCTGCCTTTTTAAAAGCAATATATGGTGGACTAGGCTCCAGACCCTGAACACAATCAGCTGTATAAAAAATGTATGTTGTATTGCTGCTGTAGTGGACAGGAACAGCATACACGTTCCCTTCTCAATGTTCAGTGCACATGAAGACAACAACATAATCTTTTCTTCTTTTGTGCCTCAGTGCCGCTCTTGGAAAACCTACCTGACGATGATGCACTGGTCAATGCGGCGGCAGAGTTCCTGGGTCCAGCTGGCTGGACATCAAGGCACGTTTATTGCAGTTCATCCGAAACAGTTCATCAACACGCTGCTGTGATCATGTCTACAGCTGTCAGCTTTTCAGGGACTAAGAGAAACACTTTGTGTTCTAGTTGGACCACCCTGCACTTTGAGTTTATTCAGAAAAATCAAATGTTATGCACACTCATTGATAATCCCATGGATAAACAATAACTCCTTATCCCTTTCTTGCTGCTCACCAGGTAACTTCCAGCTGAGTGACGGAGGGGAGGTGTTGAAACTGTACAGCGAAGTGGAGGCAAACTGCCTGGAATCCCTAATGGGAGATACGTTGAGACCCTTTGTCCCGCAGTACCACGGCCTGGTCAACAGGGGGGAGCACTGCTACATCCGCCTGGAGGACCTGCTGAGTGGGCTGAGGAGACCTGTCATCATGGACTGCAAGATGGGAGTCCGGTAGGCTTGAGAGCAATTTTTTCTGTATCCCAGCGTTGACCAGTCCAGTCCTGTGCTGCAGGATTAATCTTCAATCTTAAATGCTGAAACTGTAGAAATTAGTGTACTTAACAGATGAGGGGCTGCAGTTGTGCTGCGTGAGAATAATAATCTGAAAACTTGTGTAAAAACAGCACTAACATAATGTGGAAAGTGAAAACTGATGGATTAGTTGACACGTTGAAATTAATTTAGGTCTTATAAATAACTAAATTTTTAACTTGATTAAGTGTTAACTCAGAACACTGACATTGGAAATCCCAACAAAACATACATTTTTCATCTTAGTTTTGGCCTGTAGCAATATATATATATAGATAGATAGATAGATAGATAGATAGATAGATAGATAGATAGATAGATAGATAGATAGATAGATAGATAGATAGATAGATAGATAGATATAACTCTAAAGTTTGCTCCTCAGGACATACCAGGAGGAGGAACTGATCAAAGCCCGGCTCAAGGCCCCCCTGCGGAGTGACATGTACCAAAAGATGGTGAAAATAGACCCGTCTGCTCCATCAGCAGAGGAACACGCGCAGAAAGGGGTGACCAAGTGCCGATACCTTCAGTGGAGGGATGCAACCAGTTCTACGTCCACGCTGGGCTTCAGGATAGAGGGCATCATGGTAGGAGTGCAGGCCAGTAAAATCACAGCGCGGCTCATGTTACCCTAAAAACACCTGAACTCTGCATGTTTTCTGTTGTGTTTCTTTTCTCTGCGAGTCAGATGGAGGACGGCAGCGTCCGACGGGACTTCAGGAACATTCTGACTTTAGTTCAGGTCACAGAGGCATTGCTCTACTTCACCAGGAGTCAGCTGGACATCCTGGTCAGTTCTTTCTACCACATTTACATAGTTACATTACACTTCTCTTCCTTCAGAAAACATCCTCTATCATATTGTGATTTCCAGCAATTTTTTTTTTTTGAAATCACTAACCTCATGAAAACACTACAACCCAAGAAACTACCACATCACTCAACACAAGCATTGTCTTAAAAACTTTTTAATGAAGATAAAATTTTAAAAAACTAAGCCAACAACAAACACTTATGAAAACATAATTATGTTGAACAAGCAAAGAACTGAAAACTGAAAAGGAAAATATCTAAAAAAAAATTTCCCTAATCTTCACTACTGACTTCTTGTCACTTGAAGAACTTGATGTCCACTCTACTCAGTTCATTTCATTAATCTTTTACCCTGTTTTGTATGCACTATTTGTTGGTGCTAAACTTGACCCGTCTGTGTCCTCAGAAAGCGTACCACTCCAGACTGCTGGCCCTGAGTGATGCACTGAAGAATTCACTATTTTTCAGAACCCACGAGGTTTGTTTACCTACAGACAAATCTTCTCGTTATTATATTCTGTTTTAAATGATATAAGCTGAAAGTGAAAAAACATGGAATGGAAATGGCAGATATTAAATAACAGAGGGAACAGAAAAAATTAGACCACATTGAGGCCAGAGTTGTTGTTTTCTGCTGATCCAGCCTATATTCACCTCACTCAAATTCAATCTTACTTCATATCCTCACAATGAATCTACATACGTTTCCATCTGACCTGATCAGGTGATTGGCAGCTCGCTTCTCTTCGTCCACGACCACAGCAGCAAGGCCAGCGTATGGATGATAGACTTTGGGAAGACAACCCCCGTGCCCGACACCAGCGGGCTCCTGCACGACATCCCATGGGCAGAGGGGAGCAGAGAAGACGGCTACCTCATCGGCCTGACCTCCCTCATCACTTCTCTGAGCCAGGCCATCAGCGTGGCCTCCTGGCAGCAGGAGGACGGCTGCAGAGGAGAAAAGACTGTTACATGAAGCACACTGTGGCTGAGACGCCCCTTTATCAACAGTCACATTCAGCATCCGGTGGACAAAGCAGCTACTGTTACATTAAAAAATACTGTTACTGCTGCCTCATTTCATTCACTTGAAGAGACAACAGAGGAGGATTTGTTTAGGGGGGATGTGTCTTCACAGGCTGAGGAAGAGGAACGAGGAAATTCAAACATATCAGCTAAAATCCATAGAAATGTGATGTGGTTGTCTTGCAATTTTTAATACTGCAGAGACGGTGTTTTGTCACAGATTTAAGATACTTCAGTCTTTTTTTCTATCATTCATAAAGGGCCAAAAATGTACTCTCTTTACCTGTGAATGCTTTTTTTTCTTACTAACTGTTTTTCATGCGGTTGGTCTGCAGAAACTCACCTGTGTTGCAACCCAAGCTACGCTTATTTGTTTACAGCAGCAAAGGAAACTCATAATGAATCTGCACAAATGGTTCAACAGCCTCATGTTGTTATAAGTAAATCTTAAAAAGACTAAACATGCTTATAAACAGATGAAGATATATTGATAGAACGTTGTGTTGTTTATTACTATAAGTGATTTCAACTATTTACATATCATGCAGCTGAAATGTCTTTTCCTGGTCTTACCGGCTGTATACAGTTAAATGACACAGAACACCATCACATATTGGACAGTCCAAACTAAGTCAAATAAACAATAAATGCTGCTGTCTGCTGAGTTTTCATATGCCCATAACCTTAATACTCAAACCATCCACACTTATAATTTCATATTAAATCCCCAATAGGTTACACACAAATAAATTACAAACAGAGGCAAAAGAAATAATGGTACTGTATCAGCACATCAAAACATAGTATATAGTCACACATAAACTTACCTAATTATATATGTGCTACATATCAAAAGCTAAATTCTAGTGGAAATCCTAAAGTTTCCAAACATAGCAGCTGGGTGAAATGTGTATGAAATGATGCACATTTAATGGAAAGGTGCAGCCATAACATGTCATATAGCTTCAAAGGACAGCTGGAACAAGCTGACATATTGCTCCGGATACTAAGGCAATATATTATGCTCCATTTTGTTCTGTTTAACTTTCTTTGACTATTTCTCTATTAAAATAGTTATTTTGATGATACCATTCAGCAGTGCATTTAACTTATTCAAACTTTCTAGACAGAATAACTGACATTTATCAGACTTTATTATTAGCACTGTACACTCATTTGCCAGTTTATGAGGTACAGCTTACTAAAAATTATGGGGTCAAATATAAGAGCCTTGCAATAAATCCTACCTTTGTGGAACTTATAATACTCAATTTAAGTTGTCTTAAATCGCTAATTTAAAAAAAACTGTAGTTTGGAGTGATGAGGTGTTTCAAACAGATGTTTCTAATATTTTGTCCACCCAATTTTTACCAACGAGGGTTGACCAAACATTAGACACACCTCTCTGAATACTGCAACACAATACAGCAGCACCACAAACATGCAATACAAATGACCGTAAAGATGAGCCAACAGCTTTTTAAGAAGTTTCAACACAATAGTCTAACCTTCACAGAGATTAGATTTATTTCATGACTGTTGTATTAATCTTAATTAGGTGGACTTAATAAACTGGCAACTGGGTGTACTTTATCAGGCACACAAATGTGGTTTGACAAGTTTGACCAGTTACTTGATCCTGACTCCAGTCGTCAGTCGACTTGGTTGAAACCTGTCCAGCAGGTGGCGCAATGTTGTTGTTCGTGGTGGAGAAAGATGAGCGGGACAGTCTAACAGACTCCGGCGGAGGAAGCAGACAGACGCAGTTGTTTCCTACATCATCACTAGAAATAATACAACCGTAAAATAAATTAATCGGTAAATATTGTGGGATTGTGTCTGTGAGGCCAGCGGGATGCTCCGCCGTGCTAAAACCAACAGTTAGCTAGCTAGCTAAAGATAGTTTCAACTTAATTAGCATACATTACATTGTGAATTAAGATAATTAACATACAGAATTTGTGTAACTGTTCTTCTTGAATGCTTTAATAACGACAAAGTAAGTTCTGACGGTTTTCTTTAAGGCTGAAGTTGAGTTTTTCTCGATGGACGGCCCGACTTTTTCTCAGAGAAGCTACGCCAACCTAGCTGTGGTAGCCCGTGTGATGAATGATGGTAAGTTTGTCCATTAATTTAAGTTGACAGGACACGTAGCCTTGGTTTGGACAGGTTTTCCTCCGGTTTAAGTCGGGTAATTATGGGGGTTAAAGTATACACCGACATGGGTAAATCTGGTGTTGATATGGCTTAGGTGTTTGACATTTAAAAATAAATAAAGGTAAACTATCTTCATCAATGTGGGGCGCGGTTGCTGCACCTTGCTGCTAATCAGTCCAAACTGATCTTGCGTCACTTCCTGACACAGAGACTTCTGAGTAAGTCCTTATTGGAGTTGATTAAATATGCCCAGATATTATGTGAAGTTTAAGAGGCTCAATGTAATTTCCAAATTAAAAAATGAATATTTCAAAAAGTGTGAGAGATTTTAAAGTCTTCATGTGGAAAATCGTTTTTTATGAAATAGTATCCTTTTATATAAGTCATTAGATCATTCAGTTTATTAAAGTAATGTGTATTTTCTGCTTCTGATTTTAGTGTATAACGCAGCATTCTTTGTTAACTTAAATATGCCTTCTTTGATCCCCAAAATAATCCCATAATTCTACAGCATGCTAAATTTCATTCTGAAGAAAATCTGACTATAATGTGACCTGCTCATATTTGAGACCATACAGCATGTATGGCAGATAATATTTATTCTAAGTACTCTGAAAACTCCGGTAGATAACGTTAGTTAATGAATTCTTTCAACATACAAAGCTCACAACAGCTTTGAAGATAATCTGTTGTTCCACCATGATTCAAAAGTTGTTATGTTTCATTTGCCCGCGTCATTTTATGTCCCCGGAAGGGAAAGTGTCTAAAAGTTGTACTTCCGCTTTTTGCGTCAACGCGTAGTTGGAAAAGCTAGCTAAGCTAAAAGCTAGTTTAACACTGGCTACTCGATTACGGCGAGGTCGCCTTTGTCTCACCTCTGAACTACTTGGGATGCTGGAGCTTGTTCCACAGCCTAACCTTTGTGTTTCGTGAAAGAGACAAACGAATCCCTGCCAGTATTATTTTACAGCAAGGGCTGTGGGTTTTATTTTTAATCTAACACTGTCCTAGGAATATGGCGGATGGCGGGCATTACTACAACGGTAAGAAGCCCTGTTCTCTATACCACTAACCTTACACGTTTGTACCACTTGTACCGTTTTTCATCAGGGTGTGGAGACTTTATGGTGAGGAGAGAGGTCAGACGCACTGGTTACGTGGTCCCAGGAGGTAAAATTATATCTTGGGCTCCCTGGAGGTCTGCTTTTGTTTCTCTATAGATATGCGTCAAGTATTTACCCAATACTTAGTGGCCAGTTATTACAATTCCAGAGAATGGGTTAATGTTAACAAGGAATGTATTGACTACAGTTACTGCAGAGGTCAGCGGCGTTAGGTCCTGTAGCATGTTGTTTTGTTCCCCATCACACCATGAACTCCCTTGCTAAAACTGATCATGAGCAGCATGTGGAAAGACACGTGAGTAACTTAAATGTCTCATCATAGTGCATTATTTGCTATGTTTTAGTCAAATCGTTTGATTTATATGCATTGTATTTATAACTTTGCTAGGACTTGATGTTTTTTATTTGATCATGTATGTCTGTGATCCAATACTTAAGTCAAACTAACTTGTGAATACTGTTCTCCTTTTCAGAGCATGATGATAGAACAGCGCCGCAGTTTCGCAGCCGTAAAGGCAGAGGCTCCCACAAGGGTCGGTATGACAGGTCCCGAAGAGACCGCCAACGGGGAAGCCACTCCGGAGGCTTTGGAGGTCCTGGGCCACGGTCTAGGCTTGACGATACAGATGGAGATGTAACTATGAGTGACAACTCGCAGGACAACAGCTCCCAGCACAGATTGTAAGTGTGGCTGACTTACTGTGCCAGGGTGTTGATTGTTGATAGCTTAACTCTGTCACTAGATATTTTTATAAGAGTGTGACTTGTTGATAAGCTCCAAAAGAAGCACTTCACGTTAGAAAGAGGCCTTGGGGAATTGGACTAGGATTATAAGTACCTGCTCAGAAAATACCCCAGTTAACACAAACAAAAGTGAAAGTTGGTGTGACTGAAAGTGTGAAACTGAGTGTTGTATTTACTGCTTATTACTAATTAATGAACAATAATAGAACACGTGCACATTTTAAATGGGTGCGAACTAATATCAGCTGCCAGTGTGTGTAAAGTTATTTACCGTACACTGTGTACTCAGAGTTTCCCCAGTTGGTTGAATCCGGTGCACATCAAGCACATGTATGAGGACACACCCTAAAAGCTAGCAAACAGTCATAAAAGTAAAGAGAATGAAGGAAAAGAGAACACTTTGCTTTGATGTTTTATGAGGTAGAGTGTGAATTCAAAACAAATCAGTAGTGGTTAGAAAAAAGCCCTATAGATAGGTGAGAAATAATGAATGTGAGCAGAGCTATTTGTTTAAAATGAAAATGCACAGTATGTTTATACACTGTTAAAACTTTTTGGGTGCTGCTATGACGCAACACAACACCTTTACTCTTAGGACTTGCTATTTACATAAAAATTTAGAAACTCCATGTTGTACAAACTCGGCTTCAGTTGTTCCTGGGTGATTGGAAGATACAGCCCACAGAGGAGCAACTTTTTGGCGATCCAGGTACTATGGCAGAGGAACAAAATTTAGACCCTGGTTCCTCTTGGGGAAATACATGTTTAGTTTTTAGAAATAAAAATATATGTGTTTTGTCTTCTTTAGCAACCCATATGGAAGATCTTTTCGAAAAGGCGATGGGCGGTTTGACAGAGACAGGCGACAAGGCAAAGGAGGAGGAGGTGGCAGAGGAGGCGGCTTTAGAGGAGACAGGGGTGGAGGAGGCAGCAGTGGAGGAGGAGGGAAACCCCGTTCAGGCTGGTACAAAGTAACGGTGCGTAGTGTAACAGTCACCACAGGACATCCATGCTTGTAACCTGTCAAAAGAGATCTTATTTTATTTAATTTTCTGTTCAACAGATACCACACGGAAGAAAATATGACAAGAAATGGTTATTGACAGCGCTTCAGAACATCTGTTCAGTTCCCTTCACACCTGTACAGGTGAGGTTCAGCACTTTTTTTTATATCAAACTATAAACTTGAGCTAGCCCTGTGCTTGTAACTCTGTGTGTGTATTTTGCATCATGAATTGTACCTTTTAGCTGAAGATTTTACCATCTTTGTGCATATGAATATTGATTAAGCCTCTTTCTCCCTCCTTCTGTCCAGTACCACGTTGACCATAACAGGGGTCATTTCTATGTGGACGATTCGGCTACTGCCAGTGCCTTGCACAAATGTTCCCACAAGATAACAGACTCCGATGGATATAAGGTGTGTTGGGGTAATAAAAGAAATGTCACTCTTACTGCTGCAGAAAGTCTATCCTTAATGATCAGTCTTCTCATAAGCATTGTCAGATCATGGTAACATGCTATACTGTTACCAGCAGTTTGAATATAATGACTGCACTGTCATTAAGTTCTTGCCCTGTCTACTTTGCAATTGTGACGTCTATATAATGAATAACCACAAATCACACTTAACCTAAAACTCAGCATATTTACTGCATGTCTTTGTTTATCAATCACTGTAATGCCAACAAATATTTGTCTCTTCAAGGTGGAAGTGCATGTCAATCCCAGCCCTCCACCATCCTTCCTTCTCTCTGACCTGAAGCCTGAACACTTGGAGCACCTGAGGGTGAGCTACAGGATTCAATAAACTATCTGAAGAGTCTGAACGGGGCCGTGTCAATAGTGATATTATTAAATGACTGTTAATGTCACAAACACTGGTTAGAATTTCACTTGGTCTCTGTGACGAGTGGGTACGGATCAAAACACATGAACTAAAAAGTAGATTCATATTGATAAGAAAAATATGAGGTGGTGATGATTTTTGCAGTGAGGTTAATTCCATGCATTCAAGGGTATGCTCACCTTTGCACTTGATCTGACAGAAGTGGGAAGTGGTTTTGAAATTAAAATTCAGAGAGTGGGATTTAGGGGGATGTATTGGCAGAAATGGGATATAATCAGAATATTGTGTGTATAACAACCTAAAATAGGAATTGTGTTTTCACTACCTTAGAATGAGCCCTTTATATCTACAGAAGGTGGTTCTCTTCCATGAAGTCCGCCTTGTTGCACTGCCATGTTTCGACGGTAGCCCAGGATGGACAAACCAAACACTGGCTCTAGAGAACATATTTCACGTTCTTAACGGCTGCTGCAGGCTCTCTCACACGCTTGGAAGGGGAGCAGTACGCAGTTTATTGCAGTCCGCCACCTCACTACTAGATGGCACTAAATCTTAATCTTTGGTCCTTGAAGTAATTTGGTGCTAAATTTTCTCAGGAGCAGACTTTTGGGTTGTTTGGCATTCCAAAGACACAACTCTGATTCTTCATTCTTTTGTTTGTTTTCTAAAATGTTTATTATCCCATCCTTCTGCCCTTTAAGCCCCATCAAAATGAATTTGACCAAGCTTCTTTTAATATTGACAGTTTTTTGATGTTCAGATGAGGCCTCTTATGTTGGCTGTCTATCTTTCACAGCAATGCATGGCAAAGCGTTTTGATGGCTCCCAGCAAGCCCTGGACTTGAACAACATCCGAACAGACCCAGGTGATTATACCTTTTAAACAAATAAATTGGATATATGACATGACATTGAACACAGATAAACCAGAATCTGTCAGTATATATGAGAGATTAGTGCTACAAGTAAATATCTGGTTGTAGCTGTTCAGACATGCTGTTAAACCATTGAATTATACAAGATTTCTGCTAATTATTGTGCATGGCAGGGTTGTAATCACTGTATTCTAAGGAAATGGTTGCTGAAATATTGTTTTACATTGAAGATTAAATAGATGGTGTATGCGGTCTGTTGATTACTTTATTCTATTACATTATGGTTGCTGAAAATGCTATTACATCCTTTTCCAAGTTTGTATGTTTGTGTAGTGTTTTGATTGCTAATTTAATTTTATGTGACAGACCTGGTGTCTCAGAACATTGAAGTCATTTTGAATAGGAAGACAAACATGGAAGCTGTCATCAAGATCATTGAAGAAAACATTCCAGAGGTAATATTAATACAGTGAATGTTTTTGGTCGTGTTCTCTTGGAAAATAAGTGGCACACATTTTCCTGTTTTCAGAATATAGCTACTTTCTGATTAAGTTAAGGGGTCAAACTAATTGTGCTTACATGCGTGTCTGTGACTCTTGCCAGCTGACGTGCTTGAACCTGAGTAATAACCGCATTCACAAATTGGATGAGCTCGCTGAACTGGTGACCAAGGTGCCTCATCTGAAGACCCTCAACCTTTCCCACAACGAGGTGAAACTGGCTGCTCAGTTGATCTAGAGAATAATAACCATGCATGAATTAGGCCCTTAGCCTGATTTATTTTTAGACCCTCCTCACACCCTCCTTTTTTTGTGTGGTCTTCCAGCTGAAGTCTGACCGGGAGCTGGACAAGATGAAGGGCCTGAAGCTGGTGGAGCTGTGGCTGATCAGGAACCCTCTGTGTGACCTCTTCAAGGATCAGGCCTCATACATCAGGTCAGTCAGGGGTTTTGTGGGGTGAGGGGAGAAAATTTTATGGAGGGTTTATTTTATTGTGGTGTGACTGTATGTGTGCAGGAAGGGGTGTCCAGGAGTCTTTCCTGAATAACAAGTGTGCAGCACTGTGCTACATAAGAAAACCAAGCAAGCCTCTGTGTTTGTTAATGTCAGACACCTGTACAGTTACTGAACCCACTTCCCCAGCAGTCATGGATGAACTTTTGGACCAAGCACAAGCAGCTGACATTTCGCCGTTAACTCCTTGTATTTGTGTGTATGTGTGTGTCTTTGTGAGAGAGACAGAAAGGGAGAAAAGAAACAAAATATTTTGCAATTAGTTCAAATTAGCCTTCTTTTTGGTTTCGTTATACTTGTTTCTTTCCACTTGATGATTAACATTCCTTTTCACACTGCAAACTAAACACTTCTTACTTCCAAAAGTTGCTGAGAGGACATCCACCCATAATGCAATTCCACATTGTTTTCCTTTCAGCTTGCTTTAAGTCTCCACAGTTTGAACAGCGCTCCTCTCTCTGCCAGTTATTCAGCTTCTCTGTGGGGCATCCTTTCAAGCTTTGTTCTGTTTGATGGTTCTCGGTGATGCTGTACCCAGCACTCCCCCGCTGACATCTTGATTAGCTATCCCATAAACTGCCGTAAAACACCATCATGCTGCTGATGAGATGTAACTCCGAGAAGAAACTTTAACAAAAACAAGAAGATATTCAGCACGACGACCCTCCAACACAATTTACTGTGAAAGTAAGAATGAGAAACAATCTCTTGAGCAGTACTGTAAAACAGTATAGGTTTTGTTTTGGAGAGAGGGCACTCCACAGTTGTCGTAATGTTTGGATGAAACAAAGAAAATCCACAGCCAATGATTTCCTCTCCCCTCATAGCACCCTTGCCCACTCGGCCCCCTGTATCAGGCGAGTATGGAAGGCTGGATAGCCCATGACGGGTAAGATCCCACCTCGAAATCCCGGGACAACCTAAGGCAGGCACAGTCACGATTACTCGGCCTCAGTCCCTGTGAGCTCTGACTCACTGAGAACATGAAGAGAAGAACTTGTGAAGACGGGACTCCACAGGAAAGGCCGTTGGGTTGAGGCGGAGGGGGATACAGGTCATTATCAGTGACCAATGATGAAGAGAGAGAAAAGGCAGTCTGTCACTTCCACTAAGTTGCTTCTCTTTGGCCTAAAACAGGCCTCTGCTGTTCAGTGAATGTTGTGGAGAGTTTGGCAAATACCCTTAACTACCTTCTGAGGGAAATATGTTCTGAACTGGAAATTGAAGTTCAGTTTTACTTCAAACAAGTCAAATGAAAAGTGAAAACACTTCCTCTTCCAGTTTCTGATGGCTGTGACAGTACAAAAAGCTCAACCATTAAGCAGAGAGAGAGCAGAGGAGAGAATTACCACTCAAGTCGAATGCTTAATGATTTCCCAGTCCCTCTTTAATTAGAGGCTTGGGCCCAAATTAAACTAGAAAATTAAAAGGCTACACAGCATGAAGTCCAGTCACTGCTAGTGTATGAAGACTCATCTCTTCAGAAATGATGGTGGCTATGAGATACTAAACTGATAACTGCTTTGTTCGTGGAGCAGGGGGAGGCTGTAGGATGAGTGGTGGGACTGCTGGGTGCAGCTCACTTTGAGGCCGGCTGTCTTTTTGTTCTTTCTTTTTTTTGTTCCACTTTGTTCTCAGGTCGTCTTTCTTTGCTGATAATCATGGGCGCAGACGCTGACAAACTCACTCACATGATGAATTGTGATTGGCACCTCTAATGAATGTTAGACTACATGTGCAAGTGTTTGCGTGAACTTCACTTTATATTTTTTTTACCCAGACCCTGCTTTGTTTTTTGGTGATGTAGACTCATCTGTTCCTCAGCATCTTGGCCAGAGTTTTGTGGGGAAGTTAACACGAGACTAGCGGTAACACCTCTCTCCCAGCAATGCATAACCTCTTTGTTTTACCATGGATGTGTTAACTGGTTTCCAGTGCAGACTGCTAGGTCTTGGGTCTCTGCATGTTTGTATGTGTGTGTGTTTGTACAAAAGTATGTTTATGTTGCTTCCCCATGTCAGATCTGTGTATATCTCCATATTGGGGGAGTGGGTGAGTATATCTGCTGGTAAGTACACTTAAGGGTGGGAGAATTGACGAGAGGCACAGCTTGAAACTGAAGGGAGTACAAGGCTTGTGTGATAGTCTGTTTGGGTATTTACTTGTATTCAGAGTTTAAACCCCTACGACACTGGTTGTAGGTACGCTACACTTTGTGCATCCATGTACAACCTCCGTTCCAAAAAGGTTGGGACGCTGTGTAAAACGTAAAAAAATCAAAAAACAGAATGCAATCATTTGCAAACAACGGTTTTATTAAGCATTCCTGAGCCCATGTAGTAATATCCTTTGTATCATATCATTCATACCCAGTCATGATACTATCACCTGTTACCAATCAACCTGTTTACCTGTGGAATGATCCAAACAGGTGTTTTTGGAGCATTCCACAACTTTCCCAGTGTTTTGTTGCTCCTGTCCCGACTTGTTTGAAACATGTTGCTGCATCAAATTCAGAATAAACAGATATTTACAGAGGTAAAACATTAAATATATTGTCATTGTAGTGATTTCACTTGAGTATATGTCAAAAAGGATGAGCAAATGATCACATTCTGTTTTATGTTTTACACAGCATCCCAACTGCTTTTTGCATCAGGGTTGTATCTATACATGACTGTATTCTCCCAAATGTTGGTGAAAGTGTAGCATCTTAAAATGACATCAACTGAACAGCACAAAATGATATTAAGTGGTTCAGCAGGTGTGACTGACAGTGGTATCTACAATAATGAGCATGACTTGTCTTTGTGTGAGGTGGTTTACGATGCTAAATTTCCTGCTCTTGATTTTTGTTCCTGTAACAGTGCTGTGCGTCAGAGGTTTCCCCGGCTTCTCAAACTGGTAAGCCAAAAATGACTGCAACATCTAAATGAAATGGGCTCAGGGGTTAAATATCTTGTTTTTAAGGACCTGTTGATATTCCACCATTTTGATCTTTTATAGCTTTATTATCTCCTGTATAGCAGAAATTGTGTGTTTTCATCAACATTGGTATAAAGGCGGCAGTGTGTAGTCCACAGTTTTAATTAAATGAAGTGTAGAAGCAGTTAATTCATTTCTTCACTCTTGTGTCTTCCCTCATGTGTTACTCATATAGGATGGTTTTGACCTCCCACCGCCCATTGGATTTGATGTGGAAACACCCACCACTATCCCGCCCTGCAAGGTTACTTGTTTTATCTCATTGGATTGTATATTTTAATAGAAACTGTCGTATTGATGATGTCTCCTGGTGCAGTGACATTCATAGAAGCTCTTCAATTTGTTATTTCTTTAGTAATAAATTTCAGAAGTTTTATGGTGCATTGATCGTTATCATCTCTATGAATTTTTTTTTTTCTCAAATTGACAATGCAGGGAAGCTGTTTTGGCTCAGACGAAATCAAGGCTCTCATCCTTCGATTCTTGCAACAGTGAGTTTCTTGCTTTTATGTAAAAAATCTTCTCACAACAGTGGCTGAGGAACCAGTGCAACTTCATCTCCATAAAAATGTTTGTGTGCAGGAAAGGATCACAGGGACGGACTCAAGATAACTAACTCAAGTGATTGTGTTGCAGGTACTACAGCATATATGACTCAGGGGACAGACAGCCACTCCTGGATGCTTACCACGATGGAGCATCATTGTCCCTCACAACACCTTACTCCACCCAGAACCCCTCTCGGTAAGAACACACACACACAGACGCACACTTCTGTATACATATGAGAGTACTGATTTCTACTGTTAGATTTTAGTCATTCATTGAAAGACGTTTTACGTAGAACCACCAGTCATTGGCTGCTCTTATCTCTGATCCCACTCCTGGCACATCTCTATCTGAGTCTCGGCTGTACTCACATTGACTCCATCCATCCCTGTCTTCTGGTTTTAGGAGCAGTCTAGGAGAGTATCATAAAGACACTCGAAACCTGAAGAGGATCAAAGACTCCAGTGAGTTTACCCATTGATCTGTTGACCTGCCATGGCATCTGAATGGTTGAGACTGAATATTTGTGATATGAGATTTCTCTGAGATGTGTCCCTTTCTGAATCTCACCCCAATTAGCAATACGGTTTCGACTTCTGAAACACACACGGCTGAATGTTGTGGCTTTCCTCAATGAGCTTCCCAAGACTCAGCACGACATCGCCTCCTTTACTGTGGATGTGAACACCTACACCGTGAGTTCATGTTTGTTCCATCTGCCAGCACTTGTCATTAACCTTTTTCCTCTCACTTTGAATCATTCTGTATTAATTCTGCAAAATTGTTTTCCATGTACAGAACACACTACTCTCATTCACAGTGAGCGGAGTCTTCAAAGAAGGTGAGTTGTTTCATCATCATGATTTAATATTTTGTTCTCAACCACTGCAAATATAAGTGGTGTTGATTTTGTTACTAATTTGGGTCATGTCTTCTTTTCAGTTGCTGTCGATGGTAAATCCCGAGAGTCCACCATGGCTTTCTCTCGAGTGTTCATCACAGTCCCAGCAGGGAGTACTGGGTAAGTTTAGTTAGCTGTTAACCAACGGTTTGTATCATCTTCCACTGCCTACATATTTGTGGAAATGGTACTAAGTTATTAACAACAGTTCAGAAGCAGATCTTCGTGAAAATGAACTGGACATGAGGACAAACATCCTTGTAATACAACAGCCTTTAATAAAAAGCCATGTGCTCTAAAATCACTGACTAGCACAAGAGAATTTAGTCTAATATCAGTCAACTAACGATTTCAAGAAAAACAATACTGTGACTTTCACAAAAGTAAAATTTATTGCACAGCCGTTTCATCTGCCTACATTGGTTTTAGCTTGATAACTTGGCAGTTGAATGTATGTGGCAGGTGAACATAAGTGTTGAAAAGCCAAGAGGAAGCGGTTGAACTCCTCCTGAAGTACCTGAAACAGTCAGATCTTATTGTGTGTCTCCTGGGGTCCTCCTGTGCCACAGCCTGTGCATTGTGAACGACCAGATTTTCATCCGGATGGCCACAACCGAGGAGATCCGCCGAGCCTTCGTCGCTCCTGCCCCGACACCATCTTCCAGCCCCGTCCCCACCCTCACAGCACCACAGCAAGAGATGCTCACAGCCTTCTCACAGAAGTCTGGCATGAACCTGGAATGGTCCCAAAAGTAAGTCTTGTTTTTGTGCATTTTGCGCTGGAAAAAAATGTATGACAACACTTCACTTAAAATATCTGAACACTTATTCTGTCACAGGTGTCTGCAAGACAATGAGTGGGATTTCAACAGAGCAGCACAAATTTTCACTCAGTTAAAGGTAACATGGGTTATTTGAAGTCCCTGCATCTCCATAAAAATGTCATCATTTTTGTAGCAAGGCCCTAAAATGCTTTTTCCTCTTTGTGCTTGCAGACAGAAGGCAAGATCCCAGACATTGCGTTCATAAAATGAAGAATTGAAGCATACCTCTGTGAAATAAAGCAGTTATTTTATTTATGGCTTTTGTTTTTATCCCTTATTCTTTGCCTTTTCTTGTATTAAAAAGGATATAGATGAAGTTGACTAATGTAAACTATTGTTTTGTTTTAACAGTCAAATGTCAACTGTTTGACCCAAAGACTGATGTTATGATACAATTTTTGGTTGTCATTGTAACCTTAGTATTTGGTCATTTGTATAGCAATCACTACATGTTTTCATAGGAATAAAGACAAATGGCCAGTAGTTTACCTTGTGTTCATGTTGATTTGTTGTATCATGTTTAACAATAAAAAAATATTTTGTTACACACTTGATACATTTCACTTGAGCTACAGTAAGAACAAAATATCTAACCTGAAAGTCCATGCTTGACCTTGGAAACATCCCAACGTAAGGTCCAGTTACTAGTTTTCTCTTGAGCTTTCAACAGTTTCTCATGGTCTTTGTCAATACACAAAGTTAAATACTTGTCTTCATGTCAACTGAGCAAACTCCATCTGCTGAGGACAGTCCCAGCACCTGAAAAGGAAATGCTAGTAAGTAAACACAATTATGTGTGTAACAAAATGGTTAAAATGTTCCTTTTTTTAGTCCCAAAACAAAGCCACAGGTAAACACAGAAAAATATAAGAAAGATTACCACTTGATTTGATGAATGCAGACAGCCCAAAACTCATATTAGCTTCAGATAAAGTTTGAAATGAGGACTGTGGACTCATGGAAATGCTGTTCAGCTTACAGAAATCCTATTGCAAAAAATGTGTAATATTAAAATGCCAATCTTGTCCCTGTGCCAGTTGGGATGTGGTTTGCATAAATAAATAATTACATACCACTAAATGAAATACATATCAATTGATAAACAAGAGAAAAGGCTTCAAAACATGGTTGCTATTTATTGACTATTATACAATATATGAAACACATTCCTCTAAACTAGATTAACTCTGCCTCTGTGTAGATCTATTTTTATCATGAAATTATACTTAATAATGCCAATATAGTAAGTAAAATTACCCATAAACAATGTTAATTGTAATTTTACTTAGTCTTGTCTTCCTTTTGTTTTTTTCCTACCTTGGTTATATTAAGGGATCTACTTTCTGTTTTACATATAAATGTGCGAGTAGATTTGAAAAAAAGAAGAATGATATCTATATCTATAAATCTATATCTGTGTATAAAAACAGGTGTTATATTGTATTTACAGAAAGGCCTGGCCTTACAAAGATGGCGTATGACTGGTGTCATGTCTTTTCCTTCCGGGTTTTACCCTTCGTCACTGTGACGCGTGACGCACGTACGTCTACCATACCATCAGTTGGCGTATGATAACAATAAACAACCCTGAAACAAGAGATACGCACCAACCGGACCTGTCGCTCGAATTCGACACAAACGCACCAAAAATATGAGCCGAGACAGCTACAGACAGTTGGAGTAACGTCTCGTCAAGTAACGTGGGAGCCTCGTCGGTCCTGACACAAAGGATTTCCGAGTTTTTGTGTCAAGCCTAGGGGAGAACTTGAGTTACGGTCTACCCCTTCCTTAGCCCCCTCTAGCTAGCTGTGGCTCATTCCTTGTTTTTGCACACTTTGTGTTAGTCTGTTATGCAGTTGCCAGAGGACTGTGCTCGCACTCGTTCTCCTCCGCCACCTCTTTGCTCCCTCTCCCCGCTCTCTCTGGCCCTATGTCTCGCTGGCTTTTCCCCTGGTCAGGCTCAATCAAAAAGCGGGCCTGTCGGTACCTCTTACAGCACTACCTCGGTCACTTTTTGCAGGAAAGACTGAGCCTGGACCAGCTGGGCTTGGACCTATACAACGGCAGCGGTGTCATCAAAGAGATCAACCTCGATGTCTGGGTGAGTTTTTAAAAGAGAGGAGAGACGGTGGCCGTCACAGCACAGCGGTAGTCATCGTGTGTTTTTGTCGGACTCGTGCACCCTTGACTGTTTCGCAACAGCGCTCGAGTTCAACAACAATCTCCAACGTCATGCTCTGAGCCTAGCTCGCATTTCTTCAAGGAAATGCACTGATGGGAACACATCATCAGCCAAACAGATTAAGTGTGTCTCTCCTCAGTGTCTAAGCAGTCAGAATGGATATATTCCCTCCTGCCGTGTTGGCTGTATACTTTATTGGCTTTAAAGTCTACACCCAGAGTGATGAGACAAATATGAAGTCATTTCTCTCGTTTCTTTGACTTTACTGACTGCTTCGTCTTTTCCCAGGCTGTCAATGAGCTTTTGGAGTCCCTTGGGGCTCCTCTGGAGATAGTGGATGGCTTTGTGAGCAGCATAGCTGTGACCATCCCCTGGCAAGCTCTCCTGACTGATCACTGCACCTTAGAAGTTTCTGGTCTCCAGATAACATGTCGACCCAAGTACCGCACCTGTAAGTTCACTGAAAAACAAATTCTTGAATCTAGCCGTGGGATTTCCTCCTGGGACACTGAACATGCATCTGTCTGCCTCAGGTTCAGTGAGGGGATCATCCAGGGATTATCATAATTACCCATGCAGTCTCAGTTTGAAATGTGTGGTGCTAAATCACAGTTGTTGTGAAGGTCAATTTGTGCCTGTTTTTATTACCGTTTCCTCAAAAAATGTTCCTGATGTGGAGCTCTTCCTTATGCAGACAAGCATAAATAAGTGTCCATTTGGAATGATTTGATATTCAGGTGCTATTAAAAATTTCATTTTTATATTTTTAATAGAGCCCAAGATGGCATATTCAAATTAGTTTTGTCGGAGTGACAGTCCAAATAGTCCTTTAACTGTCATATTTGAGGAAGAACAACAGCAAATCCCCACAGTTGAGTAATTGGAACCAGAGAATTATTTATTATTTGCTTTAAAATATGACTGAAATAATTGATTGTCAACTATTTTAGTAATTGATCAATTTCTGGACTACCACAAATCAACTAATCTTCTCAGCTCAATGCTGGTCTACAGAAAGCCGAAGAGGTGCAACCCAGATCTCCATGTGTACATTGTTGAATTTATGTCATATACTTTTGACAGTTTAATCATTTGAGCTTATTGTCCCAGCCACAAAGGTAGTGCACACATTTTACTTACACTATCTGTCAGTCAAAGTACAGAGTGAAAATTAGGTGAAAGAGGGTGCATGGTCAAGGCAAGCCTGGTGTTGAATCTTCAGTAATAAATCATTTACACAGTAGTCCTGAAGTACAGAAATCACTGAATCCCATGTGGTTTTGTTTGTACTCAGCTGGGGGTTGGGACTCCCAAGGCTGGTCATCAAGCATGACCTCCAGCATGCAGCTGGCTCAGGAGTGCCTGAAGGACCCCCCGGAGACATCCGAGGAGCCGCCCGCCCAGCTGGAGGGGCTTGAGATGTTTGCACAAACCATTGAGACGGGTAAGTGAAACCTGTGTGTGTTTTCACTTTGTGATGAAGTGACAGTGTCAACATACAAACATCAAGATTTCCACCACAGTAGTAATGAGCACTCTGACAGAATCACAGAATATTTCTCCCAATGGAAACCTGGTCTGAACACAGACAGCCAAGAAGAGATGATTTGAAAGATCAGTGCTAATGAACCTTTGCATGTCTCTCATCTCATCTGTGCTTGCAGTCCTTCGTCGTATTAAAGTCACCTTCATAGACACTATCGTTCGCATCGAGCACCAGCCCCTGGACCTGGAAACAGGTGTTGCCTTAGAGATGCACATCAAACGGTAGGTCCTAGAAGTGAGCTGCAAAGAAAAGGATGACCTTTTGATTATTGCGCCTCCTTCGTCATTTTCTGTCCTTTATGTTGCATATTTTATATGTTCTCTTTGTTAATACTACACTAAATGTAAAAGTATCTATCCTGTTTTGTGATAAACTAATAGTCCTGCAAAACAGACACAGGTCACTTATGCTGCTGTTCTCATGGTGAAACTTGCTGACAGTGAGCAGCTCATTTTGAAATGCAACTTCAAAGGTCACTTCTACAGTTCATTTGGCAATAGTATATTTATAGAAAAGCCTACCTGTGAATTACACTGCTCTATAAATATGAAAAGGATCTACTCAGAAGACTCACTTAATTTGTTCTGCAAAAGAATTTATTGCATGTAATTCGACTAAGTTACTCTCATCATTACCTTGAAACACCCATGGCAGTGTTAAGTTTGGGAGAATCACATAGAACGTATTCTCCCCTCTCATCTTCATTTCTGCTCCATTTTCTTTAGTAAACACATCATCTAAACACTAGATTTCAAGGCCTGATGGGAGCAAAAACATATAAGGTGGTTGTGATAAATTATTACATCTTCACAGCTTTCTAAGTAGTTGAAATCAATGCATTATTTATGAAATCAAATCTTCTTTACGGGTATTTTGCATTACACTGAAATTTCTGCATGCTGTTCATGAAGTGACTCTGTAAATGTTTGTGTTTGTGCATTTTTGGTTCTGACTTCTTCATTTCATCGTTTCACTGGATGGGTAACACTGTGTGGGCCTCCTTTGTCAAAGTGCACATATGCACAAGTGTTTGTGTTATCAATGGGCCATGGTCATAAAGGGGGGGGGGGGTGCAAACTGAAACACAAACTGCAAACTGGAGCTGAACCTTTTTAGGCAATCCCGCATCAGCACTTATATTACCGTCAGGGGACAGGCAAAGCAAAATGGAAGCCAAGAATTAGATTTCATCTTCTCGCTGCTCATCAGCAGATAAGGAGAAGATGCCCCTGCTCAGTTATGAACTTGCACTCCTTGGCCTTGTGTCGTGAGACGGCCTCACTGTGAAGCTCATTTTAAACAGGGCTGGTATTGATGAGGTCATTCACCTGAACAGGGTTTTATCAGTGGCCACACATTACTGCTGGCCTGTGTACCTAAGGTGTCGTTAATATGTGATGTCAGGGAAGTCTGTGACCTTGACATTGATGCATTTGTTTACCGTGGCCACAGCAGAGCGTTAACTGGTTGGTTTGACTATAGAAATAAATGATAATCATGATTTATTGAAAGCAATCATTGTTCTTAAAGATATGATGTATTTTTATTGCAATCGTTATTTTCAGATGCAGTGTTCCGTCCTAATCAGATAAACTGTGAAAGTATTGTGAAAACTGAATTTGCAACCCATCCCTACACACATGTGCGATTAACACCAGGTAGCCACTGCCGGGTTTCTGTGTTTATTTCCACTGGTGCCACATGTCCTCCAGTGCGGTTTACTGTGACACTGTTGAACCCTTTTTGTTTTTGTGGCTTATCAACAAAGCTGCTCAGTATGGCTGTGTTGATCTAGGGTCAGTGGCCAGAAGGCTCTGTCATCTCAAAGGCTTTATTTCGAACAGAACAACTGGTTTATAGATAAAGTGTTTGCTTGCACTGTGTTTCCCCAGGCTGGAGTACTTTGACGAGGCGGTGCGAGATCCAGCCAGCCAGACTACTCTGCCTGTTGACATCCACCAGCCGCCCGCCTTCCTGCACAAGATCCTCCAGCTGAGCGCTGTTCAGCTGTTCTACGACAGCACCGGCACAGTACAGGTAATGGATACCACACTTACCACTTACACTTTATGTGTAATCTTTATATATTTTTTTGTTTCTCTTCTTCACTAGTTTTGACCCTTTTTAAAATTTCTCTCACATTTCAATTCATTTATTTCTATATTTTACTTACCCACATACTTATCAACAAGGTCATGAAAGATTAAGCAAACTGAAAACAAAAAAATATCAAAGAATAATCCCTCAGAAATGGATGAATGCTCAAAATGCTCACACAACACTCTGCGCCACACCACGAGCAGCCCAGCTGCTGATGTGGATTAATAAAAGGGTCTTATAACTTGTTGGGAGCTCTTCCAGCTACTCAGGTAATCAACTTCTTACCCCTGCAGTGGTGTCTGAACAAAATGACATTTTTCTCTCTTGCTACTGTTGCAAAAGAACAAAGTAGCAACAGCTGTTTTTATGTAAAATGTAAGCTTATTTCTTGACAGTGGAAACCTGACATAAATGTGTAAATTTGTAAACTTGGATTAACATATCACTGTGGATCTTCTTGGTCTTTGGATGTTTTTTTTGTATATGATTAATTGTCTGCAATTGGCTTGTCGTAAACAAAGGAAATGTGCCATGATGTCTTTAACTCTAGTGACTGTGCAGACATGAAGCAGAAGGGAGGGAAACAAGAGGGTAAATGACATAAAGAAGAAAGGTAAATTTAATTTATAACCAGAAATGCTTAAAGATTCCCCCTAATTTATTAGGGTCCCCCTGAGGGGGAATGCGCAGAATCAGCCACAGCAAGTGAAGGAGAAGAGGAGGAGGAGGAGGAGGAAGAAGAAGAAGAAGAAGATGAGGAAGAAGGGGAAGAAGAAGCAAAAGCCCAGACATCCCCTCCCTGTCCTCCATCTCAGCCACTGCTCATAGGAAGCTGCTCCGGTTTCATCGAGACCACCGTCAAGATCAAACAGAATGACATGCTGCCTGGACCAAAGGTGTGTGTGTGTGTGTGTCTGTTTGTGGCTGTGTGTGTGTGCGTGCGTGCGTGCATACTGTAACATACTGAAAGATTAGTAAAAGCAACTACTCTCTCATATTGACTTGATTCTGTTTTTATATGTTCATCAGTTGGAGTTGGATGGGAAGGTGGGCTGTGTCCACATGCTGCTGTCTCCAGATCAAATAACACATCTGACAGACCTGCTGGCAGCCCTCTGCATCGACACTGGTATATTAAAACACAGCCACTGTGATAAATAAGCAGCCTGCCATTTCACTTTGACTTTTGTGTGTTATGTTTAACATTGTTTCATGGTGGTTATGGCATGAAACGAGGATGAGTCATGCGTGTCTCTGATTTAAGAAATGATTGTGATTTGGCCAGCTTATATCTGATGGCAAGAACCAGTCAGTGTACAGTCAGGCCTGTTATGATAACATGAATAAATTATAATCAAATGAACATTAGCCTTCATCCTGTTAACAAACAGAATAGTAAATACTCTTATCTCTTAGTACTTTTGATGAGTAAAATGCACTAATGATGCTTTAATTCATGCATGCACTCACAAACTAAAACTACGAATTTACTGCTTATTCAATATTTCTTCTAGGTAAGGTAATTGGGTGCCTTCAGCTTTTAGCAATACATAATGTAAGAGTCCTCAAAGGCAGGAGGACTCTGAATAGAACACACTGACAATGAGCCTGTGCTGTTTCCTCTGTTGTTTAGAGCTGCAGAGTAAGGTCACAAACATCTTTAAATGCCTCATAAATGTGAGGTCACGCTCGGCCTTCACAATCTCTTTGTCTCTCACACACATTCATAAAGCTGTTTCTGTGTCCTCTCTCCCCCAGAGCCCGAGACTAAGTGTGGTGGAGTACACAGTCGTCCATTAGATTCAGATGACCTGCGTATGATTGAAGAGGACCTCAGTAAGCAGCTGGGCTCCAGTCCCAGAGACAGGGAGTGGGATATTGAGCCTGAGCTGGAGCCCTACATCACCACCCTGGAGAATGGAGGTACGCAGAGCAGCATAGGTCAGCTTGTAAACTATCCGTGTAAGAAAATAAAATAAAATGTAGCAGCCATACAGTATATACCGGTAGGTTAACATATAACCTTATGAATCTCAAGATACAGGAAATCTGTGTAAAATGCAAAAAGAGAATTTCAAGCCCCTTTTACACATCCTGTTCAAAGGGGGGAACAGTCGCTGTTACATATAAAATGTAGGAACACAGAATGGGGGGGGTTCTGCATTTAAACCAGCAGCGGACGTTGTAATGGAGCTGAATCGACGTCTGTGTACTAACATAAAAGTAAAAGGGGCGTCAGCGTTCAATGAGAAATCTTGGTGGTGTGGAAATGATTTTGGAAACACTAATTTCCTTGCAGTAATGTGCCATGAAGTGTATGTGTATACTGTAGTATTTAATCACTGTGTGTGTGTGTGTGTGTGTGTGTGTGTGTGTGTGTGTGTGTGTGTGTGTGTGTGTGTGCGCGCATGTGTGTGTGCGCATGTGTGTGTGCGTGCACCTGCACCTGCAGAAATGTTTTACTCCATGGGCCCTGCTGGGATGACCAGCAGCGTGACGTCTGTGCGCTCTGGCAGCGAGCTGTCAGACAGTGATATGGAGTCTTCTACACACAGTCTAGCCAGTTTCACACAGCCTGCAGCATTGTCTGCACAGGTACAGCCTATATGTGTGTGTGTCTTTACAGTTTAAAGCATTTGGTAGACAGGCCATACGTAGAGCAATTGTTGTTGTGAGGCTGAAAAAACATCAGAAAAAGGAAGATTATGTCCTTGATTTTTTTTTTTATTCCTTGATTAGTTCCCAAATTCTTAATATTGGTATGATATAGTATTGCAGACAATAGTATTGGTATTTCTAATATTAAATTTATGTGATTTTGTCTTTTTCTTCACAAGATATTGTGCAAGCGTTTTCAAATAGCAGTAGCAAGATGTGCTATGAAATTATGTGTGCTCTTACTTTCCTTACTTACAAAACATACTTATTAGCATAAACATACCTATCCAATTACAAGCAATCTCATTTAGACTTTAATTCTCCCTGCCAGGGCATGGTGAACTGTTCCAGGAGATATCCTGTAGCGGGCTGTCTGCAGAGTCTACCCCAGTCAAGCAACCGGACCAGAGGTAAAACCACTGCAGTCCTGAGGGGAGGGTTTACATCAGTAGTTTGGAGGAATCTTAAGGTCTAAAATACGAAGTGCTTGACTGTCGTCAAAATTATACTAAGTTGCTCTTAATTTGCATAATTACAGCTCAAATTTCCTGACTTACATTGCCTTTTGTCTGTGTTAATTAAGAAGAAGTGTGTCCTTAAAAATGCAACTGAGCTCTCATTTTTTTACTTGCAGGACGCTCACACAGCAGCCAGACAGAGCAGATGAAGCCCGATGCATTGTTGCGACTGACCATTGGCGGCCTCACCTTGACCCTGCTGCAGGAGGACCCGCCCTCTAGGCCCGACGGAACCTCGTCATTGGCTCAGGTGTCTCAGGTGTTCTTCCGGGAGCTGGCCTTCTTCAAGGACAGCATGTTCAGCGAGAGAGACTTCCACCATCTGAGAGGTGGCTTTGCCAAGGCCTGCCCACACTCCCATCTCAGGTAGAAAAACATAGACAGATATTGTCTTTGGTGAGTTCAATTTATGCGACGTGGCTACATACCTAATTTCATTTTTCAGTAATAACAGATAGGATTCAGTTGACGGTACAGTAAAACCTGTACGTCCTTTTCGTAACAAGATGTTGCTCAGAAAACAAATGAGATGCAGAAATATATATTTCTGAAAAAGAAAACCTTGATGAAGCTAAATAGCCTGTAGGTTTTAGGAATGTGTTATATATCTGTAAGGTTTTCATCATTTGCATTATGTAAATTGCAGCACGCCATACTGAAAATGTGTCGTACTCCTTTTTGTTTTTGTGTTTCTTCTCCCTGCTGGCTTTTTGTTTGCTTCGACTCCCACTCTTGCTGCCTTCAGTACAAATAAACACGCACACACACTGTTCTTGAGGGTTTCTACAAGCTTCTTCTAGCTGAGAATGACTAATTCACGTTGTCCTCTCTCCCAGAGTAACTGGAGCAGCAGTGCAGGTTGCTTGTGAGATGCGAAGCGGGAGACGCCACAGTCGAGCTGTGACCTCTGACCTTTCCTTCAGCAGACTGGAACTGTTAGAGTGCCTCTGGGAGGATGGAAAGCCTCTGTACAGTGAGGTACAAAATCTTGTCTGCCTGTGTAGCTCTGACTCTTAATATCTTTGTGCCAAGATCTTATCGTCTGTTTGATCATTGTATTAAATTTTCAATGTGGCCAGTATCGTTTACAGTGCACAGTAAGTAATCAAATGAAAGTTATCTGAAAGTAGTTCATGTTTGTTGCTCTCTTAACAAACTGATAAGGGAGATTTGAGAGAACAGTGTCTCTGTGTGTCTCTTTCCAGTTACTTCAGTTCCAGAAAGCTGGCATGTTCACGGTTGGAGCTGCAGCCAGACCATGTGCTCAACTACACTACGGCCTCAGTGAAAAACACCTACGTAGGGTATGCATTTATACACACACACACCCTTACAGGATATATGTTTAAAAATGTGTCTTAAAGCAATAGTATTTGTTTATAAGTAATTTTCAGTTCGTTTTTATGTGAAATGTCATCTTACATCTCAAAGTACAAAATGTGCCGTGCAAATCGTGTTTGGTTTGTGTAGCACATAAAGTGGTGTAGTGTCACAGTGTTAACACCAGGCCCTGACAAAGACTGCTCTTTAAAGTCAGGCTGTGAGGATTGACAGGAGTCAGACAACAGGAAAAAGTACTTATTCTAAAATACAGCATGCCTACAAGTGAAGCGAGTTAAAAAAGTAAAACAGAAAAGAGGTATATAATTTTAAAGGCTTGTGCCAAACTTTTTTGACTTAAGTTTCCAATGCATTATGTCAATAAGTGCCCTCACTAAGATAGAAGTAGAAGTGTGTGTGTGTGTGTGTGTGTGTGTGTGTGTGTGTGTGTGTGTGTGTGTGTGTGTGTTTACTTGCATTTGTGGAGAATTGGGTCACTCATGTTGTTGACACATAAATCCATTTACACAGTCACATTGTCGGGACTTGCGTTCGTTATAGGGACAAAATGCAAGTCCCCGTAACATAAATCATTAAATGTTTTGGTGAAGACTTGGGTTAAGGTAAGGGTAAGGGTTAGTGTAAGGCAAGTAGTAGTTATGGTTAGGGTAAGTCTCCAGTAAATGAGTTAAAGTCTATGTAATGTCCCCAAAAGCAATGGAAACACGATCGTGTTGGTGTCCTGGCAGGGTAAACAGCGTGTGGTGCGGCGGGAAAGTGTAGTGCGGGTGGAGCTGGCAGAGCTGAGTGCCGAGCTGGACCTGGACATCCTCAGTCGGCTGAAGAGCCTGAGCAAAGCCTTCAGCCACTGTCCCACACAGACCGCTGGACCTGGACTCATACAGGTACCACACATACATTTGTTTCATCATAGAGAAACTGTTAACATTATGACACCATTGACTGAATACACAAGTCAGCATACCTGTTATAAACCTGTTTTTGTTCAAGGATGATTAAGTATACCAGCAATAAAGGCAGTTTGTAATGAGGGTGGAAATACATTTTCCTCATACAAGCTGAACCTCCTAACTTGATGTAGCTCTTCTGCACAGCAGCCCGCCTGTGTTATAAACCACACTTCCCCATAAGTGAGCAGAAAAGCATTCAAAAACACACAGTACAATTTTAACTTTAGTAATCCCGTTTGGTTTTGCAGAGTCATGGGTTTCTACGTCAGCATGACATTTGAAAACCCAAAATACACAAAAAAGCTTGACGAGGCAATCCTGTCATATGTGACCGACCGTATTTGTGCTGACACAAACATGAACCAAGCTGCGAGAGATAGACTAAATAAGCACTTCTTCTTCTTAAGTAGCCACTAAAGCTTCCCAGCGGTCAACAGTGACCGACGACAACTGGCTAGTGTCTGTAACTCTGTGAATCAGTTCTAAAAATCCATGTTCACTCACTATTGATAAATAAATCTCACTCTGTCTTTTCTCACTTTCTTTCCCCTCAGACCCAGAGCAGTGAGCTGTGCTCCTCCTTCACCCTCCTCTCCCCCCACGCCATCCTCAGGCTTCGCTTCCCCATACCCGACCTGCGGCCTCTCCCTAAGCGTCGACCTCCGACCCAGAGGGCTGTGCGGCAGGAGACCCTGGTACTGGAGCTGATGGAGCTGGAGCTGAAGCACCAGGAGGCCCCGGACCTCCAAAGCGAGCAGACTGCCCCGGGTCAGCCATGGGCTCCCTGCCTCACCCAGCTGCTGGAGGCCTCCTTCACCGACCTGCACGGTGGGAACACACACAGACCCTAAACAGTAACTGTGTGTGCTGACTGAATATTCATGAAAAGAGCAACAGAAGATAGACATACAGTATGCTGACCAATACCCACTGATCAACATAAACAGTCCAGCGTGTTTTCAGTTTCAACCGTTTTAAACAAGCTAATCCACTCTGTATCAATATCGCTCTCCTGAGAGATCCGGTTTTTAAAAGCATTAAAACAATAAGACAGTAAAACATATCTAACAGTTTAACTATAATCATTTCAATCGGGGACTTGAGTTAACGTCTTATCTTTAGAAATCAATGGAAAGTGCCACGTTTTTGTTAATACAGTACCATGAGTCATTTTTTTTTTGATACGGAGATGGTGGAAGTTCCTTTATGTTGTATGTTTCACATTATAAAGGACACAAGATTGTACTAGAGATTGTAGAATTCCTGTTAGTCCATAATGTTGTAGCTCTACAAAATGTGTCCGTCTGTAAGACTTTGCTGTTGCATGTAGTCCTGACCTGGCGACAGTTTGAACACAATAGAAAATTGACGTATCGTGTCTCACCAGGGTCATACGAGGGCTGGGAGGGCGGCTCTTTCCCCTGTATCAGAGTGAAGAAGAACCGGGATTCTCTGCCCAGGTTAGTTGTGATGATCAAGAGAATAACTAGAAATCAGCACTTCATTGTTCAGAAGCTCTCAGATTCTGCGTTGTAGCCCTCAGCATAGATTCAACGCACAAGTACAAACTGCACTATTCTTGCCAAAAATACTGTCTTAATGTACTCTACAACAAGTGAGGATTACTTGTTTCTGTGAACAGGATATCAGTGCATGTGCGAGGAGGTGAGGCTCAGGGCCCGACAGCAGGTCTGGATGGGATGAACCTGGGCCTCATCAGGGACCTCGGGGCCGCCTTCTTTGAAAGTCACTGTGAACTCAACGACAAAACCAGCTCTCCATTCTCCTCCAACCGCACCATGTTTGAGACTGAGGAGGTGCACTGACACAGAAAAATTGACCCCTTGTACCAGCCATCATCATCAAGAATCCAAACCAATCTCATTCCTCCTCCTTCCTTGTTTTTAGATGGTGATTCCAGCTGACCCAGAGGAGATGAGGCAGTTTCAGGCGCAGTGTGTCGCTCAGTGTCAGTGTGCTGTGGACATCAGCCTGCCGCTGGCCTACATCCTGCTGCCCAGCAAACAGGCCTTCCAGAGCATCTACAACAGGTACATCAGCAGAAGCACATGTATGATTGCTCTTTTCAAAGCTAATATTATCCGGGTATCCCTCACGAAAGCTGTTTTAATTTATACTTAGAATTATATTTAATTTAAAATGTACTCAATACTTTTATTAAAGTCTTCGCTACATATATGAGTCTGGACAGAAATGTCAACTACAACTTGACTTGGTGGAGGCATACAGCCACGAGGTGGTATTCCTAATTTTTTTTTCATGTTGCTGGTGTCCTTGTACTTGAGTTGCTCATGTGGAACTGTTAGCTATGTTAGAAATAGCTTCGTCTTCCAGATTTGTTCCTTCTTGGTCTTTTACATTGGTCCTGCATCAGAATTAATTTTCCTCCCCCACCCCTTCGTCCAAAAGGATCAATAACGATCTGTTGATGTGGGAGCCTCCTCCTCCCTCGGCCCACAGCCCCGACCACAGCGGCCATCACCGTGACGAGTTCCAGCTGTGCAAATCGGCCTTTAGACTGGGTGAGTTTGATGGAAAAACTTAGACAACATGTAAATCTATTGGAGCAAGTAGCCTGCCAAAACATCTTTTATTAGTCAAGTAGTTTGTTTGTGTTGAATTTGGATAAGGGTGGAAGAGATTAACCAGATTAATGTGTTTTCCTCTGTCTTTTGTCTTTATGCCACAGACTCAGATTCAGAGGAGGACGAGCCTCACTTCTACTTGGCCAGTGAATCAGCTGGAAGGACTCAACAGTCAGCTTCCCGGCCCAACCACAACCTCAGCCTCCTCTCCCTCACTGTGATTATTGGCAAAGGTCGCCTCCAGGCCAGAACAGACAGGAAGGTGGGCCATGTGGCTGCTAGCCATAGTATTAGAAGACCCTGACTATAATGAGACGAGGGCAGCGCACTTGCACTCATAATTGGCTTGATCCAGAGCAGGACATTGAAGTCATGTCTCAGAGACTTGAGACTGGACTTGGACTTGGTTCAAAACCCTTCAAACAGCTCCCCTTGACCCATTCACAATTTGAATAATATCTGTTTTTTATCTAGTAATTTTTGTGGTTCTCAACCTTTTCTATTTCATCATATTGATTCAGGAGGACCAGAGTCATGGGGAAATTGTGCTCGATCTGGAAGGTGGGAAGATATTCAGTGTGGCACAGCACCAGAATGACCCCAATCTCAACTTCCTGTGTCTGGAGAGCAAACGAGTGGAGCTCTACCATCGAGGTGCACATTTTCTTGTTGTCTCCATACCTTTTATTGTAATATAATTTCCTCCTAATTCTCCTCTATTAATTATGTTAAAGTAGATTGAATGTTAAGAAGAAAATTAATTTCTTCCCTGCTCCAAATCACTACAGCGGTGGTGAAAGACACCCCCATCCCACAGCGGCTGGAGATGCCCAACTTCACTCCCCCAAAGCACTTGGACCCAACCATCTACCCCACAGAGGTGGGTGTGAGTAGTGTAAGCAACAGGGAGGGGGAGCCACAGATGTTGTCCACAGCCATTAAAGTCACACTGGACCCACAGAGGAGTGTCAAGGTACGTCCTCCTCAAACGCCTGATTTTGCAGCTGGTGCGACTTTGAAATGAAACACGGTTTGATTTTGTTTCTCCATGTAGGAGTTTCTGGTTGCCCTTCGACTTCAAGGTGCCACCATGCGACATTACATGACGCAGACCAATCACAGCTGGCACGAGCAGGTGAGAAGCAGGACAAGGAAAGTCCTCGCACATATCATACAGTATTCTCAGCTTCTTCTTGTCAAGTTCATGAAAGGAAAAATTCCCCCTAAATCACTTTCCTGCACTTTAACTCAGTTACAAACAATGTCCCGTGTATTTCCATCTGTATTTATTATTTACTTTCCAGGCATTCTGATCTGTTCTTTTATTTCACGTTTTACTTACCCAATGAAATGAAAAATGTAAAGGGAAACAGCAGGAAAATTTTCAGCCATCTTAGAGATACGTGTCAGTCCCTCAGAGTCAGAAAATAGCTTCTTCTCTACACCAACATTTTTCACATTCCACATTCATGTAGAAATAGAATATGGAATACAAGAGAATACAAGAGAGTGAGATGACAGTTTCTCTAGTAGCAATGGACCAGAGTGCAGTGGAGGAGTGAGATGTGTTGTGCAGTTTCCAGCTACATAAACTGTGTATTACCTGCAGCTGCATCATTCAGGCGCTTGATTTGGTGTAAATCCCTGATGTAGACAGTGGTGGAGGAGGTATTCAGATCCTTTACTTAAGTAAAAGTATGAAAGCATTATCAGGAAATGTACTTAAAGTAGTGAAAGTGAAAGAACTCAATGCAGAGAAATGGTAGTTAATGTTTTGTCAGTTGGCCAGTTGATTAATAGAATAATTGTTTCAGCTCTACTTTATTGTTTGTTTAATTTATATGTTTGAAGCTCTTACTATGCTTTGTGTGCAAAAATATTAATTTGAAAAGCAACCAGTAACTACAGTCAGATTATTGTAGTGGAGTAAAAAGCATAAAGTGAGATGAAAGGAAAAGTAACTCCAGTAAAGTACCTCAATTTTGTACTTAACTGCAGTACTTGTGTAAGGACTTAGTTACATTCCACCACTGGATATAGATGGTTTGAAGAAAGTGGGTACACTAAAAACGGTTAAATTACACTTAATGACAAAGTAACTGAAAGGTTTTATGGTATGTGTGTTATGGTGGATATGGTAGACTCATTATACAGAACAGACAAATATCGACTGAGAATCTTTCCATCCACAAAACAAAATACATAAAAGAAAAATCCAGAGAGTTGGACATATTATTATGACCAGTAACATTTTACCGTCTGTGCTGATAGCTGCTAACATCATCCTGCTTCACCTCACAGGTCCCGACAGCCCTGCCAAAAAAACAAAACAAAAAAAACGTTTTCCTTTCTTTTTTCTTGCTCCCAGAGATAATAAGTATATGATATTACATCGTGGGTTGTAAAATATGATTAATATGACAGATTGCATTACCAAATTTATGTATTGAATGTTATTGTTATTACTGCTGCAAATGCAATTTGTTCCGTTTTATTTTCCAGTTAAACCATTTTAGTTGTGCAGAAAAAGCGCAAATCCAAATCAAATTTGGTGGATGAATTTAAACTGTTTGTCATTCGCCAACCGAGTATGTGTTTGTTCGTTACAGCTGGTTGACTTCCTGGATGTCATCGATGATCCCATTCTGGGATACACAGCACCTGCCGTCATCACTGTCCTCCACACACACCTCGCTACCTGTGCTGTCGACTACAGGTATGTCACAAAAAAAAGTGGTAAAATGAGAGTGTACATTGTACCTTCCTCCCTTTTTTTCCACACTCATCTTGTGATTGTCTGTTTTCCAGACCTCTGTATCTGCCACTGCGAGTGTTGTTCACTGCAGAGTCCTTCTCTCTGTCCAGTAATATCATCGTAGACACTGCCACCTTCCACCTCAGGTATAGTTCACTGGCTGATCATGAAGATTGGCCAATAAATAAAACAAATATTGAAAAAGAAAAAGACTAAAATCAGTTACACTTATTGTAACAATAACTATTTTGAAATGTTGCTTCCTGTTTGTATCACATTATATGAACTGGTGACTCAGATTTTTGTGTAAGTTGTGTTTTGTTATGTCGTGGTCAGATTCATCCTGGATGACTCTGCTCTCTACCTCTCTGACAAATGTGAGACTGACACCGTGGACTTGAGGAGAGGTGAGACACATGATGCACATGCTGTGTACACTGCAGAAAGTCCTGTTTATGTGTCATTAACTGAACCTTTCTTTTAGTGCTCGCTCTACAGGGATGCTCATGGGCATCTTACATTCAGGCCAATACAATAGTCAGTACTAGTGGTGTAAACAAGAATCGCTTTCGAAAAGAGTTGCAGTCCAATAAAAGCCTCCTTGTGTCTTCTTGTCACAGACTATGTGTGTGTTCTGGACATTGACCTGCTGGAGCTCGCCATCACCACATGGAAAGGCAGCGATACGGGCAAGCTGGTGAGTGTTCGCCATGTGTTTACATACCTGTGTTTCCTTCACATTCACTGAGCAGCCACGAAGCACCGCAGCATAAAAATGACTACCCCTGCCAGAGAAAAATGTGAGGGTAAACAAAACATTGTAATTTAGTTCAATTTCCTTCAGAAACCACAAACGAGCACAGGCCCCGTGTTTATAAATATTTGTTTTACCATAATGAAGTTTCACTATAATAATAGCTTCAAGCAGCAGTTTAAGACTAGGATCACTTTTCATTTGGACATGGAACCAAAACCATCGAGGCAACAGTAAACTTGTCCTCCTTCAGCAGTGATGCAGCTGTCCTTTTAGCCAATCAGTAACAAGGTGTATAAATGTGAGAATGGTTGGTTTAGAGTTTGTTATGTAACAGTGCAATCGGGCTGCATTTTAGTAGTCATCAGCTACTCCCATAAACAAGCGAACTCGTCCATTAATCACGGGAGATATATCTTATTTAACCTTGGCCTTAACCTTAACCCTCAGCAACTTGTCTGAGCTGGAGATGCTGTTTGCCTCAGTAACAAACATCGTGACTGCTTTCTAACTTCTCGAAATGCCTTAGATTCTGTTTATTTTGCATGTCAGAACGTAGAAAGTGACAGTTCAAACAAATCTGTGTTGGCAATGTTTTTTTTTTTTGTGGCTCTCTCTTTTTGTCTGCTGCTTTAGCGCCCCACGCTGCGCAGTGTTAAAGTCGCGCACGACAACTGTGACTTGTCAGAACAGCTACCCAAAGCGCCCCCAGTCGCAAGTCCGCTGTAGCTGCATTGCCATGCTTTAGTACAGTACACTCTAAAACCACACATGAGCGATTAGTGTGCAACAATGGAAGGTGTCGACTAGTGATTTTGATAGTCGAGTGCCTACAATTAAGTGATGTTTTGTATGTTCGTTTGCATTGTCTAGCCTTGTCTTTGAGTCATTTGTTTTATTAATTTTATAGTTATACCGCTAAGGTAGGGCCAGACGGTTAATCAAACTGTAATTAAATTACGATTTTGGCCTTCCACGATTATTACAAGATAATCAAAGTAAAAAGATTGTGATCACACCTTCCATTTCACAATGGTGTTGTTTTGCACACTCCTTCCCTTTACAGCAGTATGATCTTGCCCCTCCTTAAAATCCCAAACACCCTCAGCCAAGTTGTTGCATGTTTAGTTCAGCTCGAGCTGAGATGGTGGAAGGAGACCATCTAAGAGAAGTAAAACCAATTCAGCTGTTAGACAGAAAGATATCACATGACACACAGGTGTGCACAGAAAGTGCACAAACACACACACACTCATACACAGTGAACTCAGGTTTTTGAAAATCTTGTGTTTGATGTATTTCATGAAAGATGAAAAAAACAAGTGAACAAATGTGTTCATGGAGACTGATCCAAAGTGCATCCCTGGCAAATTGTTCAACAACATCACTGTAATTCCACGTATTTTCCTCTCTGTCACCATTTTTTATTATTTCTAAATTTACTTCCTCTGTATCCCTTCTTTGTTCTCCAGTCTCAGCCTCTCTTTGAGCTCCGTTGCTCCAACAATGTGGTCCACCTTCACACCTGTGCTGACTCCTGCGCTGCCCTGGTCAATATGCTGCAGTACCTGGTCTCCCAGGGTGACCTACACCCCCCACCGCGACATGCTTCACCCACCGAAATCGCTGGCCAGAAACTACCAGTAAGGCCAGCATATTTACTGGAGAAATAAAATAATGAAGCCAAGGAAAGAATAATGTTA
Source organism: Chelmon rostratus (assembly GCF_017976325.1). Classification (NCBI taxonomy): domain Eukaryota; kingdom Metazoa; phylum Chordata; class Actinopteri; order Chaetodontiformes; family Chaetodontidae; genus Chelmon; species Chelmon rostratus. The sequence continues at coordinate 16,968,665 of NC_055666.1, forward strand.
GATGTTGTATTTCCTACATAATAAATAGTGAATGAATGCAATCATGTTGCAGATTTGTTCTAGAGAACAGAACAGTTCCACATATGTTGAAAAGTGGTATAAAGATGCCTTCAGATTGCCTAATGTCGGTGTTATATTCTGTCTTGTTAGCTGTCAGAAAGTCCTGCGTCTGTGCTGCCCTGCCCCCCCGCTGAAACCGCTGAGATCAACCAGTACGACCTGGCTGATGCCTTAATCGACACAGAGAAGAGCCACAGAGAAGAGTGCTTAGATCCAGGTACTGCAGAGTTTGTTTTTAACACAACTGAACATCCAAATGGGATACGGTCGAACAAAGTTGTGCAATGAGCTACGTTTCCTTGTGTAGCGTATTGTCACATCTTGACTCAATGAGATAATCACATTTAATATGTTTTGGGGTTTTTATCATCATAATCATTCTATATCAACTTTTAAAACTTAGTACTGTACTCCAAAAATCAATTTCTTAGCTGTATTGGATGAGCTAGAAGGGTGCAAAGGCTTTTTAGGAGTCAGCACCTCAGATGTGGGTTTCCATACAAGAGAGTGTGGCTTTGTGTTGTTGCACAACTGTACAGACTTATGTGTTCTAGCTGGCAAAGACTGATGATGAATTGCTTTTCAGGAAGGAGAACAAACATGAAACTCTGGTTCAACTCTGGTCCCCTGGTTGCACAAATTTTACAAACGCAGTAATAGCATCTGACAAAGTGTTGTAATTTATACCTGAATGCACATGTGCTCAGGAGGTTTTTAGTCGCTGTGGAAAAGGGTGGAGTGTTTACATCTTTGTGTGTTGTTAAAACCTTTTTTAAACTCACTCATGGATTCTCTGCTTTTGCCCAGGTTCACCCTCCATGCCGAGAGGCTCGCCTGTCTCCGTCTACCTGTTCCCCGGTGAAGCCTCGAAGCGCAGCCCCTCAGTCCTGCAGGGTGAGGACTCTGAGCTCGACGGACTGGTTGCCACAGCAACAGAGGCACAGGCAGATATGATGTCAGACGAGGGCTCAGAGGGCTCCACTGACAACGACGACTTTTGCATCTTGGAGGCTCCCGGCATGGGTATTCCTGTGAGTCTCTCTCCTTGGTTTTATTGTCTTCTGTCTTTTTTCTTCCCTGTTAGTTTATGTTCCCAGATAGCGTGACTCCTTTTCAGAGCTAACCTGTATGCTTGCTCACAAAATGTCCACTCTTTGGATTTGTTACAGCCCAAGGACGGGGAGCCCGTTGTGACGGTGCTGTCCCCAGGGCCCATCAAAGTGAAGGACAGTCACTTCTCCAGACCTCGAGGCAGCTCAGACCTTCTCCGAGCCCCCAGCCGCTTCCCGGTGCCCCAGAGCAGGGTGGTGCTGCGGGAGATCTCTGTGGTTTGGCATCTCTACGGTGGCAAAGACTTCGGTGGCAAGCCCATGTCCATACATGCCCAGCACGCAAACAGGTAACACACACACAAACACACACTGGCCAACATGAGCAGAAATGTAGTTTCTCATACAATGTTCACATTAAGACACATGATAATCGTTCACCTGAGTGTGTTGTGTGTCCCCCCCATCTCCACCCTGCTCTCTCTACAGAGGTCGCTCAGCCCCTGCTGGTGTTCGTGGGTCCCCGTCTCGCTCCGTCACTTCCTCTCGTCCCCAGAACTCCTGGCGCTGGGCTGGAGGCAGCGGGCGTCAACACACACTGCTGATGGAGATCCAGCTTACCAAGGTATTTATACAGTATGTGTGTACGCTGGCTTGAGATGAAACTGAGACTAGAAGTGGTTGTTAGTTGGTTTATCTTAAAATAGTTTTCTGTTGCAAATACTGAAAGTGATTTGAGAGTAAACATAATTATGTAATTTAGGCTTTTGTGTATTTAAATTTATGCACCGTATGTACCCAGTTTTGATGTTTCGTGATGCCTTGATGGAGAAGAAATGTTTCATCTCAGCTTTAAAGCATTTTGTGTGAAATGACAGTGAAATAAATAGCTCAGCACTTGGGGAAAATGCTTATTGGCTTTCTTGCTGAAAAGATCAATACCACTCTCATAGGCAGATTTTATTGCCTTTTTACAGAGCCAGGCTCGCTCTTTCTCCCTGCCTCCAGTCTTTATGCTTAGTAGCTGTGTGCGTGTGCGTGTGCGTGTGCGTGTGTGTGTGTGTGTGTGTGTGTGTGTGTGTGTGTGTGTGTGTGTGTGTGTATATATATATATATATCACACAGATTTATGAGTGGTATTGTGGTATCTTCTCTTCTTGGCAAGGAAGAGAATAAGGGTATTTCCTTAAATGTTAAATTGTGCAACTTCTTTAGTAGCTCTGCAGTTTCACCAGCATGGAGACACATTTAAACACCATCTTTACAACCTGTTAACCTGTTCCTCCTGTTTTGTCCTCCAGGTGTCCTTCCAACATGAATCCTACCCAGTGGCAGTAGCAGGGCAGGACGGGGAGGGGTCAGTGGCAGCTGGGCTCGGGGTCGGACCCGGGGGTGAGCAGCCCCTCTCCAGGCAGGTATTCATCGTCCAGGAGCTGGAGGTTCGAGACCGACTTGCCTCCTCACAAATCAACAAATTCCTCTACCTCTACACCAGCGAGAGCATGCCCCGCCGAGCCCACTCCAACATGGTGAGGCAGCAGAGAGCCGGGAGGGATGGGATATTGCTTGTGTCAGGTATATGATATCGATTGTGCCTCTTGTTTTTGTAGCTGACAGTGAAGGCCCTGCAGGTGTGTCCAGAGTCTGGCCTCGGCGGTCCAGAATGCTGTCTTCGGATCAGCCTGCTGCCACTACGACTCAACATCGACCAGGTAACTCCGGCTTCTGAGACTGAATACTGACAGGGAGTGCGATCCGGTCTCAGTACATAACTTCCAAAAAGTGGCTTGAGCCGCAGCTGTTCTGTGATTGCTTCAACCCCAAAGATCCATCTTTGTTTGCAAGAAATGATTTTGCATATTAATTCCATGCAGTTTCAAGTAGTTTAGAAAATGAGCCATTGGACACCCCACAGAAATGTCCTTGAGGCACGTTGATTATTTGGTACCATTCAGTCTGACAGGGACCAGCAGACTAGGCTGCTCCTGTGACACACCACACTGGCACATCTAACCAGCCTCTTTGTTTCTGTCTCCTGTCAGGACGCACTGTTTTTCCTGAAGGACTTTTTCAGCAATCTAGCTTCCTTTGTTAACCCTTACCTGCCTGTGGACCCTGCAACTGAAGGTGAGCTACTGATCATGGTGTTTTTTTTAATTCTTTACTACATATTTAATCAATTATCTTTCATATTCATGATCTGTCACACTGGCTTCTCTCATTTGCTAAGCTGCTTTTTGTGGAGTGTGAAATATATAAATAGTGCATATCATTGCTGTGGCATGATTAATTTTTACTAGCTGCAGCACATTAAAATCATTACTCAAACTGATTTTGAGCTTGTTTAGCATTTGATACTATATTTATTCTGAGATAAGCTCTGGTGAAATGTTTTGTTTGCTTGTTTTTTTCAGTGAAGGCAGACCCCTCCCAGAAGGCGTCTGAGGAGGCGGAGTCAGCTGCCAGTTTGGGACCTGACCTCACGGCCTCTGTTGAAACTACCTACAGCGAGCAGAGCTCCTCCTCTGCTGGCTCCACCTCCTCCTCCGACCAGCCAATCTACTTCCGGTATGGAAACTAATTCACCTCAAAGTCTGACTCTGCTTTTATAAACAAAAATTCTCTTAACATGAAAATGTTCATGTGGTGTCTCTGTTCCTACCCTGCTATTTTCAGGGAGTTTCGTTTCACTTCTGAAGTGCCTATCTGGCTGGACTATCATGGCAAACATGTTGTGATTGAACAGGTGAGACGTCATTCAAACAGCTGTCACTCAGCTTGGCCAAAAGCTTATAATAAAGAAATGTAAAGGATTTCTGTATGTTTGATCAGGAATTGTCCAGGCTGACTGTCTTGTCACGCTCCCTCTGCCCTGCTGTTTGTTTCACAGGGAACGTTTGCAGGGATTCTGATCGGTCTGGCCCAGTTAAACTGTTCCGAGTTGAAGCTAAAGAGGCTCTGCTGCAGACACGGGTAGAAATACACACCTCCATACCAACACAGAAGTCTCACTGGTTGATTGAGAGATACATTTCGGTTTCTTTCTTCCAAATCTCCTCAGTGGTTTGTGACCTTTTTTGTGACCACTTGAGTTTTCAGTTCTAAGTTTCTTTCTTCTGCAACACCACTAGTCTCCTCGGTGTGGACAAAGTGATCCAGTACGCCGTCACTGAGTGGCTGACGGACATCAGGAAGAATCAGCTGCCGGGCATTCTGGGAGGTGTTGGCCCCATGCACTCGGTTGTCCAGCTGTGTGAGTTGATGCGGCTTGTCTCTGGTCCAAACACACCATTGTACACACTGTCAGCATAACATTTACATGCTCACTATCCTGTTTTGTCTTCTTTCTCTCTCTTTTTCCCGCTTTCCATCTCCGTGCGTTTGTCCAGTCCATGGAGTGAGGGATCTGTTCTGGTTGCCCATAGAGCAGTACAGGAAGGATGGGCGCATTATTCGAGGTCTCCAGAGGGGGGCAGCATCCTTTGGCACCTCCACGGCATCAGCTGCTCTGGAGCTCAGCAATAGGCTGGTGCAAGCCATACAGGTACTCAGTCTGCACAGGATGTTCAGTACAGGTCATGACTGTGAATTCAAGTTATACAGGAGATAAATTTTGACCATAAATTTGTTACAGGTAGCACAGAGGCAAACAGGCTTATCACTGAGCCTATTAAATTACTGAATGTTATGTCCATTTTTGATGTCCATGTGTTTCTCATACAGGCCACAGCGGAGACAGTGTATGACATCCTGTCCCCAACTCCCCCTCTGAACCGCTTCGCCATCACAGAAGGCCGGGCGCCCTCCAGCCGGCCCCGCAGGGCCGTTCAGCCCGCAGACCTCCGGGAAGGTGTGGCCAAGGCCTACGACACTGTCAGAGAGGTGCGTGCAACCAAACCTCTCAGAATTGATGATAGAACCAACGAGATAACATGCACTCATCTTTCAGCTCTCAAATTCTCGTAGTAGCTGTACTGTCAGCCTTTTAAGGTAATCTGATCATATGAGAAGCTAAATTTAGGGCAACTGTGTCCCGCTGTGACAAGTCAATTGGCCAAGAATTGATTAGTGAAAATTTTGGTAATTTATTTCTTACATTTCATTTTCTCCTGCCTAAAATGGCCAAAATTAGCTGCTTCCAGCCTCTTTCTTTGTCTTCTATGGTATGAAACTGGAAGTCTTTGGCTTTTTAACTATTGTTTAGACAAAAAAGCAATTTGTAGATGTCACCATGACCTGGGAACTATTTTCTGACATTTTATAGATATAGATTATAAGAGTATAGATTAATATATTGATAGAGAGTTCTGACATAAACTTGTTTGAATGTAAATGCACTAAAACATAAAATATTTCGACTCTCTCGCTGCTCTGCAGGGAGTGATTGACACAGCTCAGACCTTGTGCGATGTAGCATCCCGTGGCCACGAGCAGAAGGGTCTGCCCGGTGCTGTGGGCGGCGTCCTGCGGCAGATCCCGCCCACCGTGGTCCGACCTTTGATAGTGGCCTCTGAAGCCACCTCCAATCTGCTCGGTGGCATGCGGAATCAGATCAAGCCAGACGCCCGGAAGGAGGATTTCCTGAAGTGGCGCATGGAGGAAGGCCAAGAATGATGACAGCTTTTTTTTTTTTTTTTTTTTTTTTGTATGTGTGAGAGAGAAAGTGTGTGTGTGTGTGTGAATGAGATCATGATTTTGGAAGGTCAGCTATAGGAGCGAATCTAGTGTTTGAATGTGTATTTGGATGTGTGTATGGACTAATGAGAGTCGGCGTGTGCGCCACTGCAAAAACAAAGCAACGATTAACGACTACTGCAGTTACTGACACCCAGTGTTTCATGTGGCTCCATCATACATTGACTAAACCAGATTTATCATTCTGTTTTGCATTCAGCAAGCAGTCCCTTCATGTACCCTCCCCTCAGTAATACACAAGTCCACATACTATCCTTACTGACTGTTCAGACATATCACTGTCACTCTCACCCGGCTTCATTTTCAGTCCAGCCAAGGGCAGGTAGGATTATGACTCTCAAGGATTCCTTGTTCACAGATACAGATTGTGGACACTTCATGTACTCTGAATTGAGCTGCTTGAAGCTGTGTGTACTCTAGTTTAAAGAGGGAGTTTCTGGCACAATTTTACCATCTTCCAAGGTGCATGGAGAAGAGAAATTGTTTAGTAGTATATAGGTGCAAAGAGACCAACGTGTTTCAGCTTTTGGCAACTATGATGGTTTGGAAGCAGGTGAATTAATGCCAGAAATCCCTGCTCTGTATTCTTATTCACAGATGACTGGCTGCAAACACCAGAAAGAGTTTCCAGCTGATTCATTAAGATGTCAGTTTTTCTTTTTTTGGGGTGCAGTGTGTGTTGAAGCACTTTGGTGTACTTGTTGTCCTGTGCTGCTCATAGTGGAGACAGGTAGAATATTTTAATGAAGTGTCCTTTGCTAACACCCTGCAGACGGTGACAGATGGTTTTTCATCCCAACTTCACAACACATCATTGGTTGAGCTTTGGCCCCACTATGCACCTGCTTCTCTCAGTGCTGTTTTTTGTGCCATAAACCTTGCAGAGTGCCCTTTTTAACTAGTTTGTGTTGCCTTCCTCAATCCTGTACCTTCCCAACATCAAATTTAACAAACACTGGCTCATATTGATAAACACCTGACTGATTACACGCGTCCTGACTGAATAGAGACACCTCTAAACTCTTAACACATTGGATTCAGTAAAGCTTCACAAAATCAAGTCAGACTTCAGTCATCTGAAGCTCATGGTAAACTGTCCAGATGTCAGCCAGTCATTCTTCTACCTGCAGCTCATTCGTGCTTCTGTTTCCATGAAGTGTTAAAGACTGGGATCTGAATTAACATACTCTCTGCTTTGCCCACTTCTTTAGTTGCCTTCCTGCATTTTTTATGTTTCTTTATTTGTTTTTTATTTTGTTAAAACATAAGTATTGTCATACTCGTTTTCAAAATAAGAGTTGAGATGATGTGAATCTGGTGACAATGGAGGATGAAAATGGGGGTTTGTGGTTTAAAAAAAAGTTTTACATTTTTATGTTTTTGGTTTAATAAGTGTAAGGGATATGTGTGTGTGTGCGCGCGCGAGTGACTGAAAGAGTGTGTTTGTGGGGGCGCATGATGCATGTCTGTGAGGGTAACGGGTTGATGCTTGTTACACCTCGTGTGTGTAATTACCATTTACTATATCATAAACTGTATGAATGACCTGTATAATACAAAGACAAGGAGTATACAAAATTAATACAAAAAATAAAAAATGTGATTATAAAAACTGAATGCCATCTTTGCCTGACATTTATGCTGCTAATCAGCACCAGTGCTTTGTTATAGTAGTGGTGGAATGTAAGTAAGTATAATTACTTATATACTGTACTTATGTACAGAATTTTAGCACTTGAGTATTTCCATGCTGTTTTATTCCATTAAATTTGAGAGGCAAATATTTACTTTTCACTTCACTTTTATTTAAGAGCTATAGTCACTTGTTAATTTGCACACTTTTGAGAAAGTTAAGATCTCGGATACAAAACATATGATGGACAAATGAGGTATGATCCATCGCTGTAGATAACAATACCAAAAACTGCATGTAATAGTTCTGTAAGTACAGTATATAACATAAGTCTGCTAGGACAAATGATGATGTACAAAATGTACAAAAGATGTACATTTGCTGACATGTTAATGGCGTCAGTAACAATAACCCAGTCATACATATATTATAATATTATTTTGCAAAATTCGCTGAGCGAAATTTGTTCAAATTTCGCTAAATTAAGGGATTAAAGGATTTTTATTTTTAATAAAGAATTTTAAAACTGAATATTATCAAACAAAAAGCTGTAACAGTATAACATTAGTCATAATTGGAGTGCGGTGTATTAAAGGGACTACTAAAGAGAGTCATACGATATTCAAAACTACTAAATTACAGCTATAATAAAGGAACCAATGGTGGTGCGATAAAGCTTCAGGGGAACTTTTTTCGTGCCGCAACAGCAGCACTTCCGGTCCACATGTAAACGCCAGAGTGTGACAAACAAGAGGTTGACAGACTGAAATTATCTGTGTACATCTATCAGAAAAATACAGTTGAAGCAGTGACTATTTGCTGTAAACATGAAGCTGCTCACGCACAACATGTTGACATCTCACGTGAAGGGGGTCACGAAAGGATACCCGCTGCTCATCAAGGTAAACTATCGACGTGGCTAACTTCTAACAGTACTGAAACACCATTTAGTCTTAACGTTTGATGTTGCGCGTTACCGAAATGACAGAAGATAGAGACGGCCAGTTACCTGATCTAGGAGGTCTTTTTAAAGCCAAGTTTTTCAGACACCCGACATTACTTTTAAAATGTCACTTGTGCTGTAGCATAGTGAGATAGCTAGATAAGTAGATAACAAGGTGTTAGCAAGCTAGCAATAGAAACAAACTTAACTTCCTTTCCTCATAATTATGTGATAATAACACGGAAGACGCTGTTAGAATTACATCTGTGGCTTTATGTCTTGAAATACATTTGATATGCTCATGACATGCCACACGAAATCTGTTTTAAATCAGGATCCTCTCTGAATATTTTGGAACTTCCGTTGGGTGTCCTTACAACCACAATGTAATCAAAACAACTTGTCTATAGCATGTACACTACAGTCTTTGCTAAATATCCTAAAATCCAATGCTGACATTTAATAGGTGTGCTAATTATACTTATGTGACCCTATACTGAACCTGTCACTAATGTTGAAAAATAATACTGTGTGGAAAATCTCAAGTTAATGGTCACTATAGTTAACTATTATGTGTTTCTTATGTTGGTAATAGTTTGGAACAAGTGGCAGAGGAAGTGATTTTTAACGCAGCCATGTGTGGCTAAAAGACACTGTTTTCACTCTTGTTTTTTTTGTGCAGGCAACTGAGGTGAAGATGAATGAGGTGGAGTTCAACCCCCAGTTTGTCAGCCGTATGATCCCCAAACTGGAGTGGAGCGTTCTGGTCAAGGCTGCTGAGGAGGTGAGTCAGACTGTCCGGACTGTCAATAGGTATCACATTAGCATGAATACTAATCCAATTTTGGAGAATTCCAGAGAGGAGAATCTCAGTATAATCAAGGATATCCTTCGATTTGGGACAATCCATTAATTCAAATAGGGGGGAAACTGTCCTGTAGGAATCATGGTTGTATATTAGGAAAAGTTGGTCATTTGTAGGGCAGACATTTTACGATCCTTACAAAAGCTCAATGATGATTTAAGGTTAACAGACAAGAGGGTCTATTTACAAATTAGACTGTAATTTACCAGTTAGATTTAAGAAAAGAGGATTCATGGATGACAGTTAGTGTTGGAGGTGTTGCAAGGAAGCAGGCACTTTTCTTGTTTTAATGTGGGATTGTTCCTTTGTTTCCACTTAATTGGAAACAAGTCATCAGAAGTATTGGAGAGCTGTCGCATTGCCCGAATCTCCCAGCTGTGCTTATTAGGAGTTCGGTCTCTCCCACCAGCAAACAAAAATCTAGACTTGATTTTTGTAAATATCTGCTTATTCTGAATTTGACAACACGTTTCAAACAAGTTGGGACAGGAGCAACAAAAGACTGGGAAAGTTGGGGAATGCTCCAAAAACACCTGTTTGGAACATTCCACAGGTAAACAGGTTGATTGGTAACAGGTGATAGTATCATGATTGGGTATGAAAGAGGCATCCTCGAAAGGCTCAGTCGATCACAAGCAAGGATGGAGCGAGGTTCACCACTTTGTGAACACATGATTATATAAAGTATATTACTATATGGGCTCAGGGACACTTGAGACAGAAGACTGTTGTCTGTTTGTTTGCAAATGATTGCTTTCTGTTTTTATTTACATTTTCCACAGCATCCCAACCTTTTTGGAATAAAGGTTGTATTTATGTGGTATTTTATTTATACTTTCTGCCCCTTTCTTTACATTTTTTCTCTTAGTTTATTGGTTTGGCCTATTTTGTTTATTTTAGCTGTGATTCTGTTTTGAAAATGTAAAAAAACTATATATATATGTGTGTGTGTTATATTATATATATTATATATATTATATATTATGTGGTTTTTTTTACTAAACACAAAATATAACAGACTGATTGCGGAATTGATTCTATGTATCAACAGCAGCGGTTGCAGATGCAGCGCTGTGTGTTTAACAAAATGTTTCCACTGTATACTGCTCAGTATACAGTGAACAATATTCCATTACTGGGGTGTTGAGTATTGTGTCATTGTGTTTTTGTTTCTTTCGTATCTTGTTCACCGGTAGGTGGAGAAAATGTCATGGTCTCTTCTTCCACCCAGTGACAGCTTCCCAGTTTGAACCCTTGTCCCTGTCTCCTTTCCTTCTATAGTTGGGTCAACGGCAAGACCTGCCGGGTGAGCTGGTGGCAGATTATGAGAAAGACACTGAGTTCCTGAAGAAGGTGCACAAAGTACTTTTAGAGGTAACGAGCTCACAGTCACTCCTGTTATTGCTAGTCACTGTTTATTGTACTAATGGTACTTTTACTACTGTATGTATTTACATTTCTGATAATAATGTGAATGTATTATTTTTAGAGCTGCAACTAACTACTGTTTTCATTATCAGTTAATCTGATTGTTTTCCGGATTAATTGATTCATGTTATGATCTTTAAAATGTCCAAAAAATAGTGAAAAGGGCGGTGACGTTGTCAGATGTCTTTATTTTCTCCGACCAACAGCGCAAAACCCAAAGATATGTTAGGTAGTTTGCACTTATATACATCAGGTTTTTTTTTCTCTGTGGTTACAAAGGTCTTGTTGTTTTAAGGCTTTAATTTTTTATTCTTTCACCAAAAAATACATTGTCATAAGTTGAAACCATCTTTAACACAAAAAAAAAAAAAAAAAAAAGAAGTGCTTTGGTCCTTTTTGTATTTAGCTCCAGGGACCACCTCTCCACTCTTGATGTTATATACCACGTAGATCCCAGCAGTGTTTCCTATTCTTGTTCCTCTTAACACAGTGAAAAAAAATTCACTCTTACACAGTAACATAGAAAGATACAGTATGTACTTGACATCCTGTTTCTATTTCTATTACTGGCAACAGCAATTAGCAGCAAAGCTTTCATGTGGTCCTTTCCTGCACAGTGTCTTGTTTTTCATAACTGCACCATGTCCATTCAGGTTTTTTTTTTTGTAAACATCAAACACAGGAACTAAAATACTATATTTTTAGATATTATTCTAACCCCAGTATGTGCACCACATGGCCAAAAGTATGTCGACTCCAGACATTACACATATGTGATTGAACACCTCATCCCAAAACCATTGGCGTTAATGCTAAATGTGCTACTATGACAGACTGTTTGGGTTTTCCACTAGAATTTGGAGCCTGCATGCAGGCATTTTCTCCCATTCAACCACAAGAGCGTTAGCGAGGTCGCACTGATGGTGGGCGACCAGACCTGGATCACACTTGGTGTTCAGTTCATCTCTAAGGTGTTGGATGAGTTTGAGGTCGGGACTCGTCAGGCTCTTCTGCACCAAACTCAGAACTATTTCTGTATGGACCTGTGCTTTGTGCACAGGGCCACTGTCCCCAAACTGCTGCCACAAAGTTGTAAGCACTCTATTGTCCAAAGCAGGCATGTTCATATATCACATTTATATACATTTATATTTTCATTAATGGTGTCATTGCGGATTGGCTTTGATACCAAGTTGGAAAATGAGAGAAAGAAAAGGGTACACAGGCGAGAAAGTGAGCAAGCGTGAAAACATAACTAATTTTAAAGCCTGTGGAGATTTCTTATAAACAAACAAACATGTTTACATTGAATGTTACTCATAAAAACACATTATACTGTCTCCAACATGTACTTTTTTCCACTGGCCTGGCAGCCAAAAATAGAAAATATCTTTTTTTTTCTCCCCCATTATTTAATATTTTATAAAAATTCAGTGAATATGGATTGATGGAGCAGTGAGAGATAGAACATAATGGCATTTCTTTTGTGAGAAATTGTTGAGTGGCCTGCAAATGCAGCCTGACAGACTAATTACAGTTGCTCACGCACTCATTCTCTATCTCTCACACACATACACACACACACACACACACACACACAGTAAAAACACATTTCATTCACTTACGCTATAAGACATTAGGTAAATACATTTTACTACATTTTACATTTTAATCTAATCAAAGTACAGTACATTGTAGGGATGTCATTATTATTGTTATTATTGCTTTTAGAATTATTTTTGTTGTTTGACTGATGCAAACATCTTGAATAGTCAGGCGGTCTGCTAATTTGGCAGGGATGGGAGCAATAAATCAAACGCACCCATTCAGGCTCTCTGTGTGCTTTTAGGAAGTAGCTAATAAACACCATCACCTGATGCCAGTCACATGCCTCGTTTAGACTGCTGCCCCTGTTCTTGGAGTAAAACCGAACACTATGAAACATCATGATTTATTTTATCTCTGCTTTGGAGAAAAGACTGCCTGCCAAAAACCCACAGCACTCGACATTGGACAGTACACGACAGTACAAGTTGATGTTAGCAAACGTTAGTGTGCAATACAGTCGTTGAGCAGTGAGCAGCAAAAACAGCAAAGTTATGCTCGAGAGTATGAGAGATGTAAGCCAGTGTTTTGTCAGTCCGTTCTGGGCCACTGTAGAAACATGGCGGTGCAACATGGCGGACTTCCTGGAAGAGGATCTGTTCCCTCTGTAGATATATAGAGCTCATTCTAAGGTTATTCTCAATTTCAGGTCTTATACACTAATGAAAGCATACTTATGAATCTTATATTCCATTTGTGCCAATAGATCCCCCTAAATCCCCCACACTGGACCTTGAGTTAAAGATCAGTATATTGTTGCTTGACGCGTGGGGTTGGAGGAGGAAAAATAAAGCATGACTGCATCAGATTCTAGATAATTACTGCAAAAAAATAGCCTGTTGCCTTGTATACTTATTATCAAGCTGTGTTTGCTGAATCATATCTTTTTCTCATGGCCCAGTAGCAAATGTTCCATGGCCCTGCATTGGACCATTGCCCAGGGTTTGGGAACCACTGGTCTAAAATATTGTATGCCGTAGCATCAAAGATTTCCCTCAAATGGAAATTAGGGGTTCAGGCCAAACCATACAAACCAACCCCAAACCAAAAGTATGGCAACAGGACTGTCCACATACTTTTGGCCATATGGTGCATTTCGCTCTTTAGTGACATCTAGTGGTGGCCTCACACCTCCTGTCTGTTCTGGGTTGTGTGTGTTGCAGGTGGAGGTGATAGAAGGCTGCCTGCAGTGCCCCGAATCAGGACGAGAGTTCCCGATTTCCAGAGGAATCCCCAACATGCTTCTGAACGAAGACGAGGTGTAGACGGCACCAAACACAACCTCCCCCCTCACTCGGATGGGACTGTGGGTATTCAGAGAGAGAGAAGAGAGAGAGGCTGGACCCTGGTTTAAGTTGGCACCGTTAGAGAACCGGCCACACTGTTTGGTTGATTGCAGTTATGACATTTAAGTGGTCGATGCTGCCAATGGAGGAAAAAGATTTGAAGTATAACAGATGGAAATGTTCCCCGAGAGTAACCCCCAGTGGTTTTATCTGTATTTATTTTTGTATGTTTTTGGGCTCCTTCTTTTTCAATAAAACTGTCTTAATTTCCATAACGACCAAGATTCTTGTAGGTTTTTGTGGAAACTATGGGTTCATTCATATGACAGACATGCTAAAATATAACCCCTGAGTGAGAGGCAGGCTCTGAACCCCATCTCGCCCTCTCTCAGGGTTTAAGAAAGTGCTGAGGGCCAGATGACGTGGCAGTGGCTTGTCTATATTTGGCTTTGAGGAAAAGCGGCAGAAAAAAGCAGTGAGGCTAGAAGTTGTTTTTGAGGAAGTCTTTTTTTTTTTGAATGCCACACATTACAGCACACACACACACACACACACGACACCCCACCTGGGAGGGCTGCTGTGATGTGAGATACTCCACAGTGTGCCTGATCTTTATAAGATTGCTGAAAGAAAGAGTCCAGGTCCACATAAGCAAATTAAATGTGTTTCCATTCATTTCTGGCTGTGCAGCAGCAGTCAAGTTGTAACAGGAGCCTGGCAGTGTTATCATTTTTAGAAACTTTGCCAGGACAGACGATGAAGAGGGGTGTTTGCCCTGACCAGAAGCCTTGAGGCAGCTTGAGTCTCTCCTACCTTTCCCTTCTACTTACAGCAATTACAGGCCTGCACCCGCAACTATAATAACGGTATAATGGGATGGCAGCAGAGCAGCAATAAAAGCCACCCCTGACAGATTAACAGTCCTTTCCAAGTCCTGAGCTGTAATTAACAATGAGCCTGAAGAGGAACAGAGGGGAAAGAAAGGGCCCAGATTGAAAGCTGGAAAAGATAAAGATAAAAAGGGATGTGCTGTGCAGTGATTGAATGAAATTAGGATAAGACTTAAGATATCAGCATGAATGAGGTTTAAGCTGAAAATTACACTCAGATCCTTATGAAAGCTGCATTTTGAAATCACTGGAATGAACTAATATGTATTTCTTCATCTTTCGTTTTATAATTTGGATGTTTAAGATTTAGTTTGACATTTTGAGAAATATGCTTCTTGGCTATCTGCTGCAGATTTTTTTTTTTACCATCCATGTCTGTTAGCTTAGCAAGACTGGAAACAGTGAAACAGCCAGCCTGGCTCTGTCCTCTGCCTGCCTGCACCTCCAAAGCTCACTAATCAACATGTTATAGCTTGTTTGTTTGGTTCGCACAAAACCGAAGCATAAAAACCTCAATTTGCCCTTATATGGTCAGATAATGTGCCAGCCTCTTTATTTTTATTCATTTATTTTGTTGCTTGGATTAAACAAGATCTAAAGTGTTAATTAGTGTGCTTTAAAGATGCAGGTAGTAGCCAGGTGGTAGCCAGGCTAGCGGTTCACCCCAGTTCCCAGTGTTTATGCTAAGCTAAGCTAACCAGCTACTGGCCACAAGTGAGCTTCATATTAACTGTACAGACATGTTATGTATGTTATGTTTATCAATTTTCTAATTCTCTGTTTTTTGTTTTTTGTTAAAAAAAGGGAATAATTATGTTTGCCAAAATGTGGAACTGTGGAACCTCTAATGCTGATACGTCCTCAGGGGATGTTTACCTGCAGAGAGAGGGTGGTGCAGGCATTTTTGTGGAGTGAGGAAATTGCAAAGTGTGCGCGTGCGCGCGCGCGCGAGTGGAAGATGGCTCTTGCGTACATAATCACACACTCACTTTGGTGGCAACCCGCCCCTGCGCCACCACCACCACCTCTCTCGCATCCAGTCCCTCCCTCCCTCCACCACCTCTTTCTGTCTGGGGCTCCGTGCGTTTCTCACAGAGGAGCTGCAGAATAATGGAGGCACATCATGCAGCAGGTCTCGGCGTTTGCAGCAGAGCTTTCAGCCCTGCACACATCAGGCTGGAGCTCATTTAACCCGAGGATCTGTAATTTACTGTAAAGTTTCCTCTCTTTTTTTTTTAATTCACAGCATAAGGACTTCTTTCATATATTTTTCTGCGTCATGTCTTTTCACGTCGTCTGACTTTTTCCGTGTTTTGATGTTTATGTGAGGGGGATTAATGGGCCCACCATGTTTTTTTCCAACATAAATCAACAGTTTTTTCCTACGTTTTAGTGCAGGCTGCTTTCTGTTTACCTATAACGGGGAATGGGAGGATCTCGTTGGGTATATGGTTTTTTTCAAAGCTGTTAGTAGATTTTCTGAAGGCTGGTATGGGCCAACTCTTCGCCCCACAGATGGCTCTTTCGGAGGTGAACGCACGTGAACCTCGCTGCTTAAGGTGAAATGAGCGGCTCAGGTTTTAGTTTGGAGGATTTGCGACATGGGCTGAGCTCCTGTGAGGACTCTTTTCTCCTGAAAGCTGTTGAATAACCCAAGGATGGACGACGGAAAACGGAGACGGATAAAACTCCAATTTTTCGGTTAGACTGATCAAATACCTTTACCTGTACACGCGGAAGGCGCGCACGCACCGGCGCGGGACACCACCGGAGCCGCTGAGCGCACCGGATCGGAATTAAAGCGTCAGCCAAATTTCCAGTCACAAAATTTGAGCTTTTTACAGCGGAGATTGGTTATAGATTGATATAAATTGACGTGTAGACACAGTATTTCTAGTGCTGCACCTTTTTTTTTAAAGAAAAAATCTATTTAAAAACTTCCATTTAAAGTCTAAAGACTAAATGACGATGCGTCTTTATGTGTGTGGTGTTCAAATATGCAGGCGCATGGATGAACAATGCTATAAAATGACCTTAGCAGAATAAATGTAAAGTCAGCAGATGTGGTTTTCCTTCTCCACAGCAAGTGGTTTTGACCAAAATAGCCTGTTAGAGCTGGATATTGGATTTTTTTTTTATTTTTTAGCCTTTCTTATTTTACTCTGCAAAGTTTTTGGAGACACTGGTTTAACCCTCAGTTTTAAATTTCAAACCACTTTACGCACATATTTCTTCATGCGTGGTTTTGAGACTCGGCTGTAGTTACAGCCCACCACAGTGACCTTAATTGTTTCAGCTGATTTCCTCCGCGGCCGTTCAGGGAGCACCTCCGTCCCTCCGTCTCCCCACCGGACAATGTGGCTCCTCCGCCTCGCGCTGCTGCTGCTGCTGCTCCGGTTCTCCGGCGTGTTGCTGGTGGAGGGGATCAACACGTGCCAGTCCATCAACCTGGACAAGCAGAAGTCGCGGCGCATCGAGGCCGTCCGCGGGCAGATCCTTAGCAAGCTCCGCATCCGCAGCCCGCCCGACGAGGACGAGGACCCGCCGGCTGGCTCGGTGCCCCCGGAGGTCATGCTGCTCTACAACAGCACGCGGGAGCTGCTGAAGGAGCGCGCTCGTCTGGCCGAGTCCACGTGCGAGCGCGAGAGCAGCGAGGAGGACTATTACGCCAAGGAGGTGCAGAGGATCGACATGCTGCCTCCCCGCACCGACACAAGTGAGTCCATTATGGGATGTATGAGCATTCAGATCCTACTCAAGTAGAGTATTAATCTTTAAAAAGATCTTTTCCAAGTAAAAATCCAGCAGTCACAGTGTTACTCTGGTAACAGTAGAATAAATAAATAGAACTGGTGGTTCTACCAATCTCCACTGGTGGTGCAAAATGGTCCATTGACTATGGTTAAACTGATGCATAAGCACCACTTTAATGTATCTGGCCCAGGTGGTTGTAACTCTGACTACTTTTCGCATGGCTGGGTAGTTCAGTTCACTTATAAGGTATAAGTGTTGTTATGTGTTGTATGTAAAATGTAACTGATAAAAGTACATAAAAGTACATTATTTTCCCTCTGACACAGAGAAGATTAGAGGTACAAGTTTAACTCAATGGGAATTCTAAACTGAAGTAGTAGTAGTAGTAGTAGAATTTCACTGAATTTCAGTATCTACACAAATAATGTATCAACAAACGATTGCCCTTCATTGCCTTTTTAAATCAGAGATTCTGCTGCTACTACTGCCCACCTCCACCCACCATTAAACAAGTTTGGAGAAATGAGGCAGGGGTGGAGAAAGTCAAGTTATCAAGACTTACCCTTGAGCAAGGCACTGGATTCTGTGATGCCTTCCTTGTGGTGCTGAACTGCAGCTGTGGTTGGTCGCCGGCAGCTCTCACGCAAAGAAACAAAAGTTGATGTTGATGGACCTTATTTAGGAGCTTTTAAGATTAATGGCGCTGGATACTACATGGTGCATAATTACATAACTGTCGAGTTGGGAGGTGATGTTTCGTACAGCATGAACGCTACAATTACTCATATATTAAACATAAGACCAGGCACATTTACTCACGATGCCAGAACCTATAATTTCGTTTCAAGACACTCATCAGCAGTAATTATGTCCGAGACAATGCATCACAGCGCTGTTTTAACCAAAAGTATAAATACAACATTGTCGAAGAGGGCATGAGATGTTGGATCATTAGTCATCCTTCACGCTCTTTGTTTCTTCATCCAGATGTGGTCCAGCCAGCAGTCCCCAGCCCCCACTACAGAGTCGTCCGCTTTGACGTCAGCGGAGTGGACCTCACCAACAGCACCCTGGTCAAGGCTGAGTTCAGGATCTTCAGAGCTCCCAACCCGCAGGCCCGGGCCTCAGAGCAGAGAGTGGAGATCTATCAGGTAGTCAGCTCAAAGATCACCATGACTGCGACCCAATGATAGACCCAATATTTGCGCAATTATGACAGAAATGCTCCTTTTAAATCACTCCAGGCCCCATTTGTCCCAGAAGAAGCAGACTCAGGAGTTGTTTTCTTGCCAACATCACAGAAGAATCTTCAAAAAACAATGTTCATATGTGTAAAGTGTGACCAGGGATACTGTACATATGTGTTTTTTGTGTCAGATTTCTTCTTTCAGGATTTTGGGCATCAGGCCAGCAAGAGTGTTACGACACTAAATTTTCACCAATTAAAGTGTGTTTATATTCTGGCTCGAGGGAGACATTTTACACCTCTTGCAGAAAAATGTTAGCCCCGAGAAAGAAGCTCAACATAACCTTCATGCCTGATGATGATAATGGCTCTATGCCAATCATGCATTATTTCACCAAAGTAGACATTATAGTATTCACTCAGTACCCTGACAGGAAACTGTGAGTGTCAGCTCCATCACCTCCATCATGTCTTTGTCTTTGTGTGTGTGTGTGTGTGTGTGTCAGTTGCTGAAGCCAGATGAAGAGAGCACCTCCACTCAACGTTATATTGACTCCCGCACCGTTCAGCTGAAGGCGAAGGGAGCCTGGATCTCTGTGGATGTCACCGACACCATTAAGGACTGGGTTTCAGATCCAGGTCAGACTCAGCACCAGCAAGCCAATAACAGTGTTTGTGAACTTCATCTTCATCAGCTGATCTCAATGCATGTCCTTCTCTGTCTCCTCTTCCACCAATCAGAGAATAATCTCGGCCTTAAATTGGGCGTCCACTGTCCCTGCTGCACCTTTGTCCCGTCCACCAACAACATAGTTCCTAACAAGAGTGAGGAGCTGGAGGCTCTCTTTGCAGGTTTGCTGCAGTTCTTGTTGTTTTCACTGTATATCATGTTGGCCAAGTCTTTGCATTTGTGTTTGTATGTGCAGAGACGATTATTAGAGCCGCTCTGAGGCTCGAATGAACCGCCAGTGACACTAAACCTTAAACTGTATTTACGCTTTGACTCGAGGGAAAATTTTCACACCTCATACAGAAAAATGTTTAATCTCCTGTTCCAGACAAGCTGTTTCATGTCCGAGACGTTCGTGGAACGACTGTCAGACTCAGCCTGATGATGATGACTTTAGACTCAAAAACAAGAAAAAAAAGCAAGGAAATGTGGAAATATTACTGGAATATTACAGAACAGGAAATACAGAAGGAAAAACCCATAAAAGTCTGAAAGAGCCCACAGTTATCTTAAAAGTAGTGCATCCAGACTAAAAACCTGTACATTTGTCTTGATACAGAGAAAGTTTGACCTCAGCAAAGCAGCTTTGTGCTTGTCTGTGTTGATCAAACAGCTTTGTGATTCTGCAAATTCTAGTTTCAACCATCAAGTTACTCAAACCATCTTACTGAGATAATTAAGGACACAAGTGAGACACTGCCTGGTAAGAAGATTTATCCTGTCAGACAAAAGCAAGCATTTATTGGCTGAATTTAAGACATTTATCTCACAGAGATTTTGCTTGTTGCAATGTTTTCAGCAGATTTCTGTGGATGCTGCTTGTTTGTGGTCAGCATTCAACACTGGGGAAATTGATGCTACTTGTGAAAATTAGTTGAGCTCACCACAGCACTTAAAAAAATAAATAAACCAGGATGACAGCCAACATGTCAAAGAAAAAGTAAAACGTAAAGTTAACCTCAGTTTAATCTCAGTGGCTACAGAAATGAGAAATTTACAGGTTGGCTGTAAATGTCTTCGTTAATGCATTAAAAGCACTTGTGGAAGATTTACCAGCGCAGCAATAATCCTGCAGGTCACCGAATGTGAACATAAAGTGGAGACTCTTCTGTCAGGCGCCTCCAGAATGATTCATGAATCATTTGCTCACTATCCTCCAGGAATAATGGAGAAACTGTTCTTCCACTATTGAATGTCAGACTGTCTGTGTTGCTCCATTGAGGCCCTAAATTACAGCACTTTCCTCAGGATCTACACACAGCTCAGCCAAGTTTTTTCACGTCTCGGAAAAAATGTTAACTTTTGATATTGATGTAAGACAAGCGGGGGCTTGTTTTGAGCTCTTGTAGTTCTCCGGGCCACGAAGCCCCAGAAAAAAAACATGAAATCAGATGCAAACAGTAAGGCTGTCTTTCCTGGCGCAGGTAGCAGCTGTATCATGCATGTATTTCTGTCTATGTGCTGTAATATTTGTTCAGCAACAATCATTCAATGTTTTTCTGCTTTCCCAGAAAAAAAAACACTTTGAGTGTAAAACTATAGCTGTGTTAGAATCTGTGACTTTGTGGTTATTTCTGTGAACGAATGACCACATTTATCTGGCATCCAAACTGTACGACGTCAAAGGTGTTAACTCAGGTGTTCTGGACCTTTTCGGCTGGTGAGTTGTGACCAGTTAAACTAATTAGAAAATGTTTTTTCTCAGATTTCATTTGAATAGTTTTTACAGACGTGAGGAGGGAAAACTTTCAGTATTACACAATAAAAATGCAAGAGAAATGTCTGAATAAAGGAGCAGAATTTGTGTTGTAGAGTGAGTTTAACTTCTGTTTTGACCCCTCAGCTTTATCCTGCGACCTCTGACTGTTGCTCTGCTCTCCACAGGTGTGGACGACGAGAGGCTTCGTCAGATAAGGAAGCCCGGCCAGGTCAAAGGCCAGGCGGATTTCAGCACCAAGACGCCGCACCTCATCCTCACCGTGCTGCCCAGTGACAGAGTGGACAACCCGGCCAAGAAGAACCGCAAGAAGAGGGCGGCCGCCACAGACACCACAACCTGCTCCCGGTATGCCGCCAACCAGCCGCTCGAGAGCGGTTATGTGTCACTGACTGACATTCTTCCAGGATTTGTAGTTTTATAATCCTGAAATCTAGTTGTGGCGGGCAGTGGATTTCAGTTTCTTTTCCCTCCTGACCCAAAACTCATTTTCAGACTATTGTGTGGCAAAACTAACAACATTGACCCTGTGTTTAGACTGCAGGGCAACAGGCATGCAGTGTTTTATTTAGACTACCTCACGCTGCAGGGGAAAACTCTGGCAGCCTTGCATAGTTATTACCTTATGATGGCTGGTTCTTCAATGGTGACCCGTTGTCATTTTCCCATGACCCAACATTGCGCTCTTGCCCCAGACGTTGAAAAGCAGGACGGGTGTTGATATATTTCTGTGTGTATGTTGTGTCTCAGCGGCTCAGACCAGGGCTGCTGCCTGCGCTCGCTCTACATCGACTTCAGGCGTGACCTCAACTGGAAATGGATCCATGAGCCCAAAGGTTACAAAGCCAACTTCTGTGCTGGCAACTGTCCTTACCTCTGGAGTGCCAACAACCACTATAACATGGTGAGTTTGTCGGGGTCGTCTATTTCTGTAACATGACGTATGGCCACGGCTGCGTATTCAATCTCAGTACTTTATTAGAATCATATAAAATGTGTCGCACCAAAAACTGGCGTCAGATGCTTCGTCCTGTGATCAGAGATAAATCAAAATGTTGCCACTTTCAGACTGTTTTTATTTAGGAAAATTAAATATGGCAACCAAAGCTTAGCTATTGTATTGACACTGGTATAAAAAATATTCCAGCTCTACATGACTGAGGCATTTTTTTGTCAAAAAATCAGCAGTTCATTTTGTAACCACAGCAAAGATATTTCTTTTAACCAGTCAGACTAATAAGTTAGACTCCCTATACACTCAGGAAAAGACAAAAGTATCCTTTTTTCCAAGTTCTATTTTGCTCCAATCTTCAGATTCATGACCTTGTTTTCTGTTTTGCTTAAAAGTTTGAGTGGAAACAGTGACGGACTTCTCAGCACAAACCAAACTGTATAAATAGAAATCATCTGGGATTGATCAGCTGTAAACAGCTGTCCAGTCGAAACAAAACAGAAAAATCAAAAGGCCTCTCTCGTCCCTCCAGTGAAACACTCCGGTTTGGACCAAATCAACTGCCAGCCTGACTTCAATGTACAGAAACTTTGAAACGATGTGACGTTTGCTTTTAAATGAGCTTTAAGTGCATTGTTTGTGGCTGCTAAACACCATAGTTAGCTGAAATTGGTTAACCCCAGTGTCATAAATGGGCTGTCACTTCGCAGAAGCCTGTTACAGAACATATAGGCTTATGCAACACAGCCTGTTTGTCTCACAGCTCATGACTTGGCCTGTAGCATTCTGAGCTCTCTACCTTCATGTCCTTTATTGTGATATAGATGTGGAGGACGTCCATGTTTATAGGACGCTTACGCTTGCTGCACTGGGACATTTTGCTGCTGTCAACACTGTGGCTTTAACACAGACTGATTTGTTTGGTCACTCAGTTTAATGGAGTTTGGCAGTTTTTGTTGTAAGCTACATATTAAAGTACATGAAAGAGAAAAAGGGCAACACGCTGACAGACTGTGGTCAGAGGATATATTGAAAACACAGCAATCAAAGTTTAGTTTAACTCATCTAATAGTTTGACATTTTTGGAAATAAGCTAATTCACTTGTTGGCCTCCCTCACCTCGTCCTCTCACGTTTGTACAGTAATGAAATAAGATAAAACATGTTAATTAGTGAGCTTTAAATGTGATTTTTGTTACATTTGGACAGAGCCAGGCTAGCTGTCTCCTCCTGTTTTCATGCTAAGCTAAGCTAATTGGCGGTAGCTTCATATTTACAGATGTGAGAGTGGTATCAGTGTTCCAATCAAACTCTGTAAGACACCAGAAACTGTGTGCCTATCTCCCCAAATGACGCGATGTTCCTCTTAAACTGGTCTGGAAAACATAAGCAAACAGCCCCACAGCTGTCTTCACATTTTGATTCAAACGTTGCAAAATCCTGACTGGTGCAAAATGTTCGTGACATCAGCTTTTCCCATCTCAGCCCTGCACACTTCACATCGCTAACTGTGTTTCCATCTGAACCTGATGGGCCAGATGGTTTGTTACACAGAACCATCTGGGACGTCGTCCATGGAAGCTGTTTGGAAAAGGGCAGGCACTGCCAAAAAAAATACTTGCCAGGTGATTGGATGAACCATGTGTCTGCCACTGTCTATCATGGGATAATTTCAAGCAATCAGATCAATAAAACATATGACTTAGAGTGAGAGCGGAACTCTTGGCCAGTCAGGAGAAGAGCGAAAACACCTTTTCATCTTCGTTGGTCGGGCTGCTTAGTTTTAGACATGAGGAGTGATGACTGGTTAGTGTTAGGGGATTAGCCAATCAGAGGCAGAGTAGGAAATTCGTAAATGCTAGCTGCCAGTAGTTCCTCATAGGACACTGATTGGTCCAATCCAATGTGGTTTGGCCACAGGCGCACAACTTGAAGCCTGGCAAGATGGATTCTGGGCTGATGTAATCTCGAATCCAGGTAATTTCCATCTAATTGTCAAGTGAATTTGAAGCGGACTCTTGAAATGTCGTAAAAAAGAGAAAAAAAAATCATGAAAGGTTTCCATCTCCCATTAAGGGCATTAACTCTTTTTTTAAAGAAGGCAAAAACCACCTCAAGCGAGCGAAAAAAAAAAATCTTTAATGCAAAATTGTGCCCGTTTTTTGTCGTTACCATGAACCTTTTTTAATGCGATACTTAAACATGTGCAGAAAAATACATCGCTGGAAACGCGGCTACTGAGAAGAGCAAAGACAAAACACAACTACAGGAAGTCTCTCATGTGGAGTAATAAAAACTGCTCCAACTTTGGCAAAAACAACGTGTTCATGTGGCGCCTCATCATTCATAGTGAGAGACTGACTTCTTCATGTCTTTTTCCTGGTCAGATCCTGCCTCTGTACAACAAGCTGAACCCTGAGGCCTCCGCCTCGCCCTGCTGCGTTCCCCAGGACCTGGAGCCCCTCACCATTATGTACTTCATAGGCCGCACACCACGTGTTGAGCAACTCTCCAACATGGTCGTCAAGTCCTGCAAGTGTCGCTGAGTTCAGAGGAAGAGGAGAGGGAGGCAAAGAGGAGGAGGTCGAGAACAGGACCCAACCTACAAACTGACTTCCAACTGGGGGGAGAATAAAGACGAGAGGACAGATGGAACCTTTGTTCAGTAATCTTCGCTGTTTGATCACCTTTAGCAGACTTTTGAGATCTTATATTTTTACGCTTCCTGACTCAAATATCAGGATTTTGCTCCAATTCTTTACAGGCATGAAAACTTCATTTTTCTTCATTTCTCTGGAACTTTCCGTCTGATATAGGACACTGTAAATACAACCACATAGCTGTATTAAACCTGTACTTGGATATTAAAGGGGGCGTTGTGTGATTTGGCCACATTCGGTCTGCATGAAAAGGCTTCTTTTTATCAGGATTTCGATTCCGGCCGTAGACCGGTGGCCACGGGCAGAGCAGAGCGAGCTAGACGTCTGCTTGTTTGCTTTAGGTTTGAAGGTGTTGATAGGAAGGCGGCGGCGGAAAGGTTTGCAGACTGAGATCTTTAGGGCGAGGGAGGCAGGGAGCAGATAGAAAAGAGAGAGAGGAGCTGTGTCCAGGCACAGGGCCCTGCCAGCTCTCTGCGGTCCCGGGCTGAAATCTGCCCGGCGTAAACAGGATGTGAAAGATTTCCAGACACCGACCCGACCACTCACGGAACGCTAGATTTAAATGCTCCCCTCATCTCCTCTGTCTCTCTCTCTCTCTGTGTTGCTCGAGGTTCTGGGATTTGTGGTGGGAGGAGAGAGGGAGAGAAAAGAGAGGCTTTGAAAATGAGACGTGGGATGATAGGGCTGTATTTGGAAGGGCTACAAGTTTGGAAGGTGGTATTTTGCAGTCTTAGCAAATTTGTAACTATTTGGGTCTGGCTCAAACATTCAGTCATCACACTCTCATGCTCATTTTCTGAATGTGCATTTATTATCTTATTGTAAAAAGCCATCAACTCATTGCTATTTCTATGCTATGGTTACATTGTCGTCCCTACAGTGTGTCTCACTGATTCACGCACACACACACACGCACACACACACACACACACACACAGTCTCTCTCTACACCCAAGCATCCACATTGACCACTTTTGATAGAATGTCTAAATGGCTGAAAATAAAAAACATCCCCAGGGCTCATTTTAAATATAGGCTCTCTGGTATGCCAGTGGTTTGTGTGTGTGTGTGTGTGAGAGAGAGAGAGACAGAGAGCAACTGGGTGTGCTATGTGTGTGTGTGTGAGTTTGGCTGGTGAGGTCATGCGTGATAGCCCAAAAATGATTCCCTGGTTTTATTGTGAATTTTACTGTGTGACAGGGGGTGTTTCTCGCTGACCCAGCTGAAAGTGATATGTGGATTTATTTTTTTTGTTTTGTTTTGTTTTTTGGGAAGTGTGTGTGCGTGTTTTGAAAACCTGGTTGACAATAAAGTTTTAGCTGAATAGGAAGCAGTCCAGTCTGACAAAAACAAGGTTGCCCCAACAGCATCTGGTCACGGATGCATGAACAGAGCCAGTGGTTTTCATGCACTCATCAAGTTAAAGCTGCAGAAAATACTTGTTTCTGATTGGCTGTTAAGTGAGTAGGCGGGGCCGCTGGCTCCGGAAGCTTCCTTCTCCATTCTGTACTCCCATTTTCTTCTTCTTTTCAACAATATCCCCAATGTCTCTTAACACAGACACACAGAACTCTCCTAGATAAAATAACAATCATATATATTTATGTTGGGACCAACAGTTTCAACTATTTCCACTTTGTTTCTGAGTAACTGTGCTTTACCTGTTGTTTTAGCATGGTGGACTGCGCTAAAAACTACAATACCCACAAGCTTCAGTTATAACATCACAGTTGCTGCTGACCTCCACCTCGTCAGGGCAGGGCGGATACACACACCTGCGTTCACCTGCTTTGTCTTCTCTTCATCTCGACCACAAACTGTTTTTCTCACTCTTAAAGGGCCAGCTCACAATCGCAAAGACAAACAAACCTCGCAATCAAAACAGCTGAACGGTTATTTTCAAGTGTCATTATTCAGAGAGCCGCAGACAGAATCCATCACCTCCATCTAAATCCATAGAAATAAACCCAGAACCGCCCCTGCAGGTACATTCCGTCCTCTCATTTTCTGCGATTTTGGTGAACTGAGCCTTTAACGTCCTGACCTTGAATTCAGCAGCAGGAGATCCATCTCCCTTCACAGAGGAGGTTTTTGTCCGAGCCACTTCTGCTGTCAAAATAGCTTAAAGAGATACAAACTGTTCTCCAGCCATCGCAGTAAAACTGTTTTTTCTAAGCCGCAGTGAGAATGCAGCCTCACTCCGTGTGTGTGTGTGTGTGTGTGTGTGTTTGTCGGGGTGCTAGTGCTGGAGCTGTGGTGAGGCTCCCTCCCCCTGAGTAAACTAGCCCCAGCATCTGTTAGTCTTTTCCACTTAACTACCCCTTGCTATATCCAACCTGTACTTATCCCACGGTAGAGCGCCTTGCTCTGTCTCACACTGGGTCCCACTGTCCTTGGAGAGGGGAAGTCTGCTGAAGATATCGACCCCCGCTCACTCTCTCACACACACACACACACACCTCCATAAACCAAGTCTGTGCTTCTGACTTTGGGAGGGAGTGTACACATAGACCCTACAGGCATCTTAAGCACACCCACACATACATACTGAACATCCGGCTCATATATACTCGTATATACTCATATAGCAAAATATGTCATGATTCATGGCTCTGGTTCCTCACATGCTCACTCAATCACTCAGCCCTCACATGCAGACCAAAAACTGGAGAGCCGCTCTGAGGATGACAGAAAGCAAAAGCACCTCGCGGCCTGCTTCAAATACAACTCGCACGCTACACGTTTGGACGAGACATCATTCGTCACGACTAGGTCGACATCGTTCTGTTTATTTCTGGCAGTTAAATGAAAATACAGCTCTCTCGGGGCAACAGGACACCGTAAACAAAATAAAAAAGTTATACAAGCAGCAGAGCGGTAATGAGACACAAGAGTAAACAGAAGATACCGATCTGTGGCCTCAGCAGTTTTGAAGCCATATTCTCTGAGCAGTCAGACTTGGAGAGTGTTGCTGTACTTGAGGCCATTGGGACAAAACAGCTGGGAAGCCAAACCCGCAGAGGCCTGGCTGTTCTCCGTTTAAACATATGAGGGCGACATTTCAGAGATTTCTCTCTGGACTCACAGCAGGCTGATTCAATTCAAGGTAAAGAGACATTAAGCAGGTCAGCCTATCTGCATCGAGGTGAATTCACTGAAATTATATCAGACAAACAAGTGTTTCGCACATCTGTAATGTTACAGGCACCCTTTGTAAAGAGCAACATGCTCAAAGTTGATTTAGTTTAACAATAAAAAAGCAATCTTAGCTCTTTAAAGTCACTTTTTTCAGAGGATTTAAAGTGAGATTCACCGCTGTAAAACACGAATGGCTATTTGAAATGTGAACTCTAATCTCATACATGTAAATGTTACATCCTGTATTCCTACAAGAAGCAGCAAAGAGCTCTCTTTGCTGCTTGCCGAACGGCTGAGATCTTTGGTTTGAACACTCCATGTTTAATCTGGACGTCAGGTCGGAAGAGGGAGCAGGTCTGTTCAATGTGCTGGCTCAAGTTTCAATTTGTTTGGAACGACGCAAATATTTTGTCAGTAAAATTAAACCAGAAATAGATTTTTTTTCAAAACCAGGTTATGCACAAACACTGAGTTGATTATTCACGTATGAAGCATTTAAGTTAGTCAGTTACTTTGCAGAAAAAAAAACCTTCATCAAACTTTTTTTATTCTGCTAGTTGGTGCACAATTTAGTTTAAATTCAGCACATAAACACTGAACGTATCATGCAGATCTTGACACGCAATATTATGACTGATGTTTTTCTTTTGGTTTTGTATTCATGCTATCACAGAATAAAAACTAACCCAGAACTAGAGTTAAACACGTCAGATTTAGGATATGACCGTTGTTTAGATATTTAGATTAAGGGTTCAGATTTAACACTGAGATCTATGATTGACATTTGGATGTAATGTTCAAATCAACAAAACCAAATGTGTACATTTATTTAAAATGAGCATTTATTAAGCCATTATTAGACAGGCATTTAGTAATGCTTAAAAAAAAAAGTCAATACATATGAAAAGGTTTGCAAATCTCACTGTAAATACAATGAATTAGTGACTTTAAAAAGTTTCTTTTTTTTTTTATTTATTGGGAGATGAATGTGCCTCAAATGGAGCGTTAATCTGAGCATGTGGTCTGAAACACAGAGTTTAAGTTGTATATTCAGTTTGAAACGGAGAAGTCTTGAACCAAAAGGGAGGCGCAATTAAAATATCCCATATAAAGACAAATTAAACATAGAGAAAAACATGCTTCATAGGTCAGGAGTCAAAGCCAAAATGACAGTATTGTTGATGGGTCGTGGTCAGCGCAGCAGTGAAGTACCATGTGAACATCTTTCTCCTTCCAACCCTCTGTCAATATGTGGCAGCCTGAACCCGAGTGTGGATTCAGTCACTTACTTATTTTGGCCCCGGTGAGGGGCACAGTGCCACACAGCCTCCTGTCGTAGCTCCTGATTCTGAGTAAGCAGGAACTTTGTGTTTATCCCTCGTCCACCAAGAGCTGAGCTCAGTCAGGACTTTCAGAGTTCAGGATCCAGGTCATTAGAGATCTCCTGCTCTCCAGTGGACAGAGGTTAGGCAACAAGACCCTGACTCCCAATTTTATACAGTATGTACCTGTCTTTGCAGGTAATATAAAGGCCATTTTACTGCACTTTACCTTTATGTTTTATCAGGAAATTATCTAAGTGATTTTTTTAAACAATACAAAGAGAAACCAAAATATCTTTGTAGAGATTTCATCTTTTTTGTTTGTTTTCCCCAATCAGTTTCACAGTACACTGCAACAGTCTAAAGTACTGAATTTTGTCACTTTCCAGTGTGAACACACAAAAATATATGTAAAAAATACACATAAAAAGTAGGATGAAATTGGGACACAAGTTGGGTCCGGACCTTTGAATCAGCCCACTTCACAGAGTCGACGGATTCATGTGGCATTGTGTCAGGAAACAGCGCTTCAGTGAGCGCCATAGGGAGATTAGCCAATCAGCGACTAACATCATTCTCATGCTGTTGTCAAATTGTGCACCAGAACAAAGGAGAAGTAATAACAACAATGGCGACCGCTATAGATAAGATCACTGAATGTCATAGTTTGTTTTTACTTGGCTCCGTTCTGCTCTTAAAACCTCAGCAAAACCAGCATGTTGGCATGACCAGATTCAGGCAGTTTCACTGGTCTCCAGTGATTGGACTGGGAGAAACAAACTGTTTGACTGCTTTTGTTGGCACATTAGTGTCTTTCTTGACACGTTACCACCACCTGCTGATCAGTGGAATGAATCCACTCATAACAAACAGTGCTCCAAGGCCTTACTCAACACGGGACCTTTAAGAAAAAAAATCTCAAAGGCATCTGCACAGGCTCAGCCTCGATAAAGTTAATGTCAAATAGCAGTGTGTGTGTGTGTGTGTGTGTGTGTGTGTGTGTGTATCAAGGAAGGTCTGATGATCATCACTTTACTGTGTAACTTTAAGACATTATGAGGCATCCAACAGGGTTCAGCTGAGGACAAACAGTACAGTAGGTGTGTACACGAGTCAAAACACCTGCACAGTTTATTTAGGTGGCAAAGAGTCTTTGGAAATAATAAAACACTAACGAGGAGCATCAGCCAAGAGGGAACGTGGTCACAAGCAGTGACTTAAGGACACTTGATAGTATAGTTGGTAAACACCACACGCTTAAAAATAAACTCAGCGTCGCTTTAATAACCCCGTGACCACTCGCATCCAAGGCGAGCACGCAAAGATGCTTATCATGGTGCGAGGAGTGACAAATGTTTAAACACGAAGCAGCGGACAGTGACTCAGTCTGACTTTTACCCTTTTTAACCCTTAAAGACACTCAGTTTCATGAACCAGCAGATCAAAGAGCCTTTACAGGAGGAAGTCATCCACCTGTTTCCTCCCTCCAACAGCCGGACAGTTTCAACACAGAAGAAAGTTTTCAATAGTCGGGACTCGTGTGACGCGTCACACAGAGGACTCACACTGGTCTGAGGGTGAATGATGGCCCTGCCGTGCTTTGATACTATTGTGCTGTTGTTGTGGTTCAGGTTCTCCACCCACTGCAGGGTTTTCCCCAGGGATTTTTTTTAGCCGAGGCGGTAAGCCACCCAGATCCAGACGCATTGTGTCTTGTGATTAATTTTCTTGGTAGATGACATCTTCTGTCACACTTCTGAAATATATGGCGTTTGTTTTGTGAAAAATACCTCCTCTGCTCTTTTCCCATGTTCTTTTTCCCTTTTAATGTCACAAAAGTATTCCATATTTCATTTTTTTTTTTTGCCTTGCTTCAAGCCAGGTGGCCCACCTCAGCTATAAAACACTGTGGGAAACGCTGCACTGAATTTAGGCCAGTAGTCAGTTGCCAAAAGTTAGCCTCACAAAGCCGCTTCAGTCTGAGATTTAGTGTTAAAAACGTCTGCCAAGAATTGATCAAGCTCAGCGGCTGGAGGACAAATCGACAAAGTAGATAATTATGTGTAATGATGGATAATGATGTGACTCAAAGTCTCTTCAAACCACTAAGACTCATGACCAGCTGTTTACTCCAGGTGTGGCATAATTCCCTCATTTGAAAGTCCTCTTCATCTCTCTGAAGATTTATTTCAAAATCATTTTTCGAGAAAAGGAGCAACCTGGGAATATGGATCAGTTCAGTCTAGACGGAAATATCTCAACAACTACTGGATGGATTGCTATGAAATGTGGTTCCTGTCCCCCTTCAGAATGAACCGAAAGGTTCATCCCAATATCCACACTGGGACTGAGCTCAGACGACGTGTTGGAACAAATATTTCGGATCAGTGACACAATGTCACAGTTACAAATAGATGGAAAAGGCACATTCAGGAGCTAAGAGGAGTATTAATAAACAAAGCAATTAAATCGAGTCTAATCTAGAAGCATGTAGGTCTAGTGTACATAAAAAAGAGGTATTATTTTGATGTTTCTGTCTTTTTATTTCTTAATCTTTGATAAAAGGATATGCTATTTAAAATCTATCCTGACGTTCCCAATGTTATTAGAATAATAATACTATTCACTGAATCCAACATGTGTGGCTGTCTGTTGCTGTCTACTACAAGTGCCTGCAGGTGTGTGAATGTGCAAGACTGCAAGTGTGGGTACTGGGACAGACCTGTCGTAGCTTTGGTGACTCCCTGACTTTTCATCTAGCGCCATCTAGCTATACAACAATAGTTAACATGGTAAATATTAATCCTGTTAAAGATCAAGATTGCCGGATCATAAAGTAACAAAGCAAAATTTGTGTACCGACTTTGTGAGGCTAAGCATAAATACTAAAAATATCCAAAAACATCAGCTACATTCATGATGGTGAGACTTAGATGTGGAAAATACTGTATATGTTATAAGCGGCAGGAGTGTGAAGTCTGCTGTAAACCCACATCTTTGGTGTGAAATATTAGACTGGACAAAAATAAAAACATGTTTGGTTTTGCACCCATTTTTCACAGGTTGAAGTAAAAGATCTAAGACTTCTTCCACGCACATAAAAGGCTCTCTCAAAGTCTGAGCACAAATTTGTTAAAATCCATGTTAGTGAGCACTTCTCCTTTGCCAAGATAATCCATCCCTGTGACAGGTGTGGAGTATCAAGATGCTGATTAAACAGCATGATTTTTAGGTGTGCCGTGTGCAGGTCACAATAAAAAGGCCACTCTGAAATGTGCAGTTTTATCTCGGAGCACAGGCAGACAGTGTGATTGGCGGTTTGCTTGTGTCAGCGTGACATGGGGACAGCGTGGGACAGAGTGCCCCATGGTGGCGGTGGGATTATTGACAGGCAGACATAAGATAAGGACAATGAACACAGGTGCATTTTATTGATGCCAATTTAAATGCACAGTGATAATAAGATGAGATCCTGAGGCCCATTGTCGTGCCATTCATCCATTCCATCTGTGAGCAAAAAAATGCATATCTGTAGCCCTACTAAAGTGAAATCCATAGTTCAGTGCCTAATA
Organism: Chelmon rostratus; assembly: GCF_017976325.1. Taxonomy (NCBI): domain Eukaryota; kingdom Metazoa; phylum Chordata; class Actinopteri; order Chaetodontiformes; family Chaetodontidae; genus Chelmon; species Chelmon rostratus. The sequence continues at coordinate 17,001,149 of NC_055666.1, forward strand.
AATGTCTTTTTTCAGGATACAACGGCACATTTTAGAGTGGCCTTTTATTGTGCCCAGACCAAGGCACACCCGTGCTATAACCATACTGTTTATTCAGCATCTTGATATGTCACACCTTCCAGACGGATGGATTACCTTGGCAAAGGTACCTTGGCACTCACTAACGTCGATTTTACCAAATTTGTGCTCAAATTTTCAGAGAAACAATCCTTTAGTGTGCACAGAAAAAGTCTCAGGTCTTTTATTCCAACTCCTGAAAAACTGGAGCAAAAACTAAAGTGTTTATATTTCTGTTCGGAGTCCGTTCTGTCACATGTCGACTCTGTCTGTCAGAGTGTCGGAGCCGAACCTGTGTGGTTCTCTGATGGGGGCAGGTCTGAGACCGACGAGTCTGGAGGTGGTGTGGGGGGATTTGAAGGTGGCTGCATCTCACTGTGGGGCCTCCTCACCTGCAGGGGGCTCCACCTCTGTGCCGGCTGCCTCTTGATGCTCCTCCTCTTTGGTTTTCGTGGTCGCCTCTTCCTCTCTTCGCTTGCTGCTGGCTGGTCACTCAGAGCGTCCGAGGACTCGTCGATGTATGCCAGGTTCTCTCCGAAGAAGTCCAGCAGCTGGCAGCTGGCTGAGGAGGCAATGTTGAGTGGAGCCGAGGGAAGGAGGACCGGGTGGTGAGAGGGAGGAATAAAAGGGGTAAGAGAGGAAGTGAGAGGGAGCAAACCAGAGGCAGGTGTGTGTTTGCAGCTATTGTATGCTACAGATCCATATTTCTCTGCTGGAGTCAGTTCGTTTTTCTCTTGCGCTGTGTTCATGTCTGTGGTCCCTCCCTCCTCCATGCTGCTGACTGTACAACAAGGCTGGAACCTGCGGAGGGCCAAGAAGGACGAGGAGACCGAGGAGACGTCTGATCTGGAGTCAAAAGCAGACTCGGATCCAGAGAGGGATCCTTCCTGCAGGGCTGCACCTGCTGAGTCCAGCTCTAAGGTGGAGCGGGCCACAGGGAGGGAGAACGAGCGGGCAAGCAGAGGAGGAAACGACCTGCCCTCCACTTGCAGACCCGCAGCGGGGTCAACCCTCAATCCAGGCCCCACTCTCGGGACCGTTTCACCTCCGGCAGCACTGACTCGCGGCCTGGACTTGGCAACCACCGCCCTCTCGAGAGATGGATGGGCATCCAGCTGGCTCATGGAGCTGGAGAGAGCGGCCCAGCGGTTTGGCAGGTGTCCGTTCTCAGATCCCCCTCGAGCCCAGTGTCCCAGAGTGCCCTGGGCTCCGCGACGTATGCGGCGACGCTCGCTGCGTTTCCAGCGCCGGCGCTGCAGGAGGAAGGGGTCGTTGAACTCCAGAGGGTTTGGGATGCGGAAGTCCATGGACATGTTCTGGATGTTCTGGGTCCAGTCTGTCGCGTGGGCCCTCAATTCCTCCATCTGAGAGTGAGAGACACAAGCAACCTAAAAGATGAGCCCTCCAAAAAAAATTATGATACATTCCTGGCTGTCTAGCACCACTCATCTCTCACCTCAGCGCGGGTCCTCTTGGACAGCACCCTCAGCCAGTTGCCTATCATGGTGAGGATGGAGGCAAAGTAGGCGAGACCAAACACTATCCACAACAACACCAGAGGCTTGAAGAACATGCCCTCACGACCACCACCTGGACACAGAGAAAGCTGGTTTTAATGGGCTGTGATGTGCCACTGATCTCCACAGAGACACAGTATTCCCCTTTCTGTTGCCGCCTCACAGGGGTCAGAGAGTCTTGATACAAAACAGTCCTGGAGCAGGACGGAAGACAGCTTCTTGCTCAGTGAAACCTCAGCAAGGGAGAAGCTGCAGACGAGGCTTTAACATAGACGGCCTGGATGAAGAATATTTCTCTCTCCACCATTTTTTTTTTTTTGCTTTTATTTGCTGTAAGCCATCCTCACATTATTGCAGGCAATCAGCTTTTGCATCATCCCTATTCCATAATTAACGATTATATTCATTCCCAATAAAATTGCTGATTTTTTTCCCGATCATCTAGAAAATAAAAGTGAGAAAATTTCCATGCTATATGGCCACTCACATTTGTTGAAGCTGTAACCAGCAAATGCTGGCAGCATTTTTCTTGAAAAAAAAAAAAAAACAATTCATTGATTATGAAAAAAGAATATTTTTCTGTGGCTCAGCTAATCAAGTGTGTGTGTGTGCCGCACATAACGATGCTGTGTTTAAGTCTGTGCGCAGCATGGAATTTGTTTGACTTGGACCTCAGACTGCTGCAATTAAAGATAACAGATAAATAACTATTAATTAAATGTGTTTTTTAATGTACCAATTCAATGATAATCATACAATCATAAACACAAAAAAAGATGCTGGGTGAAACATCGGCGATCAGATTCAGTTGTAACAAAAAGGCTGTTTGTGCTTTTTGAGAGCCTGCCGGCCTCTGAAGGAGCCATTTGTCCTGGGTGTTGGAACAGCTCAGGATAGGGGATAAAATACTGTTAGACACGAACACTCACAGCACAAGGGCCTTGTCTGAAATGTGAATACAGCTTTAAAACAAAGCAATGTCTATGTCCAAGTTTGCAGTACTTGCAAGTTCTCATCATAGGGTGCATGGCTACTAGTGGCAGTTTCATTGAGGGGTTGTTTGCAGCAATCAGACTGATTAATGTGAATGATTTTTATGGTGCAAAGAAACAGAATTGGTCAGTATTTCATGGGAAGAATACAAGAAAACGTTTGTTTGGCAAAATCTCAATTTTCTTCTTTCATATCCTGGTAGCCATCTTGTGACCATTCGGAAATACCTCGCAATTTCTTGTGGCGTGTCTGGTCTATACTTGTCTGAAGTAAGCGATGAGGTTGGGTACAACTCGTGTGTTGTGTGTGTGTGTGTGTGTGTGCGTTGTGTGCGTCAGTACCAGGTACAAAGTCTCCGAAGCCAACGGTAGTGAGAGTGATGACCACAAAGTAGAGCGACTCCAGAAAGGACCACTTCTCCACCTTCTGAAATACGACTGTTGGCACGGCGAGGAAGATCAGACAACCAATGAGGATGGAGAGAACCGCTGAGATCACGCGCACCGTGGTCGGCCTGACCTTACGTTTCTGAGAGAAAGAGGACCGCAAACACAGCAGCAGAATGAATGACAGTGACTTAAGACTGAAATTATATTTACACGTTAAATTAGATTTAATGAAACTAAGTTGAGAGTCATGAGACTCAAGTTTGGCTTTAAACAGTCGTGGTTTTACTACACAACGGTTTCAGGTCAAAGGTCAGTGTTCCTTACACAAACACTGCTTATTGATGTGTCCATAACATCTCTTTATCAGAGAAGACTAAGAGTCAATTAATACTGAATGACTTCCTCAGTAACATACATCCATATTTAATGTAAGTATGATATTTTAATTACCAGCTCTACATTTGTCCTTTTAAACAGCGGGGAAAACTGAGAATTCCTTATTTCATAAGCACAGGAATATATATTTACACTAATAACGATGGTGGCAGGAGGTTCTAGCAATGTTTTTAACCAGGAAGTCACACAGAATCCAATTATTCACTGCTAAGACAGCAGTAACAAAAAAAAATGTCTGGGCCTCATAGGTTTGAAGGCCTGTGTGGATCCAACTGAGGTATAGTTGCCGGGCAGGACAGACCATTCTCACCAAGAAGAGGGTCTCAATCTTGGCCACAGCTCTACGCAGCACCGTGCCCATGTGGTCACTCACTCCAGCGAGCAGTATGCCAAACATGGGGATGCCCACCAGGGCATAGCACACGCAGAACAACTGGCCGTACCATGTCCGAGGAGACAGGTTCCCAAAACCTGTTAAAAAAATCAGAAGAACAGAGGACCCTTCAGTATTATATAAGTTAATATGAATGTGTGTTTAATTCTAAGGGCTATTCACACAGTACACATAAGCTATGCTCCTGTAGTTTTCGAACGCTTCCTGTCTCAGTCATTTCCATTTACAGCAGACTGGAGAGCCAGTTTTGAGATGTGTTCTGTGCTAACATGAAGTACAGTTTTACATGTTTAGATGGATTTAGATGTCTGGTATTCAGAATGTTAAAAAAAACATGTCTACTGCGTTCACTGACATGATAATATGTGTTCTGAATGTCAGTCATGAAGGCATAGATATAATTATGACATCACTTTTTACATTTCCATGTAAGTTCACCGCTTAGCTGCTCAGCTGATGAAGATCAGTTTTCAACCAAAGAGATCATTTTTGCTTCCAGACCGGCCCTGCCACTTTGCAGTGTTGTTATAACTGCAGTTTGAAACCATCACTCATCTGTGAGGACAAACCAAAAACCAAATTATAGATCGGATCTATTGGAAATCCAAGCAAGTATAATGTGTCATAGATCAGAGTTCTGGTTGTGCGGATGACAGGCTGAGGAAAGGATGTTCAGGATGTAACTGACATGACAGGAACGTTTCTTCTCTTATTAATCAGTTCCACAACATATCAGGTATGTAATCTTCCCATCAGAAGCCTTCACTTCAGAGCTTCTTAAAGCTGTTGATCTTCAAAGTGTAGCCTGAAGGTGAGTCCCCGCTTACCTATGGTGGTAATGATGGTACCACAGAAGAAGAAAGCGGAGGCCAAGTCCCAGCGGCTAGTGAAGTTGGCAGGAAGGCTGCTCACATCCAGGCCTGCCTCCACCGCGGACGCCACTCCCTGCAGGGAGGGGATTTCAATCATTTCACTGGAAATGTTCCCTCCAACACACATCTATGCACAACAGGACCCAACAGGACCCAACAAAATAAAACAACTCGCATTTTTGAAGACTTGTTTTCTATCATGACTTAGGATCAGAAGTACTCATTCTGCAGAAAAATGGCACCAGTGACTGATGCTGTATTATACAATACATTATTAGACTGTTTGTACTGATGCATCAAGGCAAAGAGCATTTTACTGTTGTAGCTGGTCAATTTGATCCTCTTGATATATGGTTCAATGGTTCCAAATCTGGGAGTCACAGATAAAGCTGATCAGTCTCTAATTCGTCCATTTTTATATGAAATACTGTACAATTTTTTTACAAATGGGCCTCAAGCAATTATTTATTTTAACAATCTGATGGGAATTCACACTCTGGTTGAACAGCTAAAAACTGAAATGTTACAAGGGCCCCAAAGACACCACTCTTCTGTAAGCCAAAAACCAGAGCTTTAACCTTTAATAATGCGTTGTATTTTATAAATGTATCACATTTCTTTGGGGATGTGTCTGTGTGTGTGTGTGTGTGTGTGTGTGTGTGTTTGGGGGGAGGGAAAGTAATATGAAAAGTAACTGGTAACTAGCAAGTCACTACATGTAGTAAAGTAAAAAATACATCTGCTTCTGAAATGTAGTGATGTAGGAGCATAAATGAATGAATTACTCAGGTACAAGTGAAACAAAATTGTATTTAAGTACAATCATTGAGTAAATATACTCTGTTACTTTCCACCAGGAGTTTCTACAGCCTCGGTGCAGTGAAATACTGTTTAAAAGACTGCCCTCTGACTACCTGCCCTCTTGTTTGTCACTGTTTCTGTATGTAGGTGACATGAAAAGAGAACAAATTGTGTAAATGACACTTAAATAACAATTAGCCTGAGGTTAATTCTCAGGCAAGTTCTGGAGTTATAGAGAGAGTACTTTTTTTATGATTTCTACGCAGATTTATAGATGGCCAGCGAGGAAAATGATATCCTCGGGAGGTGCCAGTCACACTGAATCTAATAACATCGCCTGTCAAGCTAAATCAGAAACAGCACAAACAGAAAAGCAAAATAAACACTGTATGTTTGTGTGTTAAAGTTGTTTAAAGTCACATTCACAGGCAGTCTGTGTGTTTACGTAATGGGAGATTGCTCAGTGTGTTCAGTGGTACCTTCACAAGCTTGTGGAAGTCCAGCTCGGTGACACAGGTCTTATTATCGAGGAAGGTGCGCTTGGTAGCGAGCAGGTCTTTGTATGCCAAATTCTCACTGGGGGCCTCCAGGGTGCGGAAAACAAGCGCCCCCATCACCAAGTACAGCATGACCCCTGTCAGCAGGGCCAGGAGGGTGGTGCACCGCATTTTATCCCTGTCGACCCCCCTACCCCTTCAGGGTTAGGGGTCAGAGCTCAGAGGCCAGGATCTGGTCGGGCTCTCAGTCAGGATGCAGTGCACAGCTGGCCATAAACAGGAAGTTCCTTTGGAGAGGCACTGTATGTGTGAGCACGGAAATGTATAAACAAGCAACACAAGTGTTCTTGGAAGGCTGACAGACATTAACAACCTTTATTTATACATCAGTGCGTCAAAGCAAAGAGACGGACGCGAACAGGAAAAGTGAGGAGTTACGGGCTGGACCGGTGTGAAATGAGTACGATTCATATTTCATTTGAGGGTGTAATTCTTTCACCCCACTTCATTAATCTGATAGCTGCACTGACTGTACAGTACTGATACAGGTTTTACATGAAAACAGGTTGTTAATACAATCCAGCTGCAATTATTATGAATCTAGTTCCTGTACTTTGGGAAGCACTCCCCCCGAGCAGAGATTATTTGTCGGATCACGTCCCCAGAATTTAATTCAGAGCCTGGTCCCTAGTCCCTGTGGCGTAAACGTGGCTCAAGACATGGGGGACATGAGGCTTCAGTAGCCAACTTAAGTGGCACTTTCCAAAGTTACAGTGATTTTAGTAGCAGGAATGTAGTCTTTCTCTGCCTGGGGCCTTAGGAGGTGGGGAACAGTTAGTTTGGTCTTAGTGGTCAACTGACACAAAGAGCATTATGTGCCGGGTCCTCAGAAAGTGAGCAAAATACGAGATCTTCAGAGACACAAATTTTAAGATAAAGTAGCTCTGCTTAATGCTCAGATGCGGATGAGAGGTCAGATCACCCACAGGATGAGAACAGTCAACACTAAAATACCACATGGGGTGGCTCAGCAGGTGGAGCAGGTTGTCCACTAATCTCAAGGTTGGCGCTTTGACCCCAAGCTCCTCCTGTCCTAATGTCAAAGTGTGCTTGGTAAAGACACTGAACCCCAAACTGCTCCTGATGATTAAGCCTGAACCTCAGGCAGCAGCTCACTGCCAACAGGGTTTGAGTGTGTGTGTGTGTGTGAATAGGGTGAAATGTAGTGCTTTGGATTAAAAGCACCATATGCAGGCAATCTTTTCACTTTAATTTTATACTGTAGGTGAGCTTAAAAAGGTTACAATTGAAGTAGCTAAGGCCGAGATACTCTGGCTTTCAGTCCTTTGTATAGGTCAAGCTCCAAAAAACACTTGATCCTACATTTCCCATAATAACTTGACAGTTCGGTCGGAGACTCAGTCCAGTTATACTAGTAGCCGCTGGTGCAGCTGCTTGCCTCATGCAGAGATGAGGACCGGGCCACAGAGGTCTGGTAAGCTCGCTCCAGATACAGCCCTTTGTTTCCTTTGTGCTATACTGACGTAGCGTGTGACTGAGTTGGAAATCATTGAAAAAACAAACCATATCAAAAATCTATGTTTGCCCAGTTCAGAGGAAATCTTTCACAGTCTACCAAATAGCTGGAAATGAAGCGCAATGCATCCAATGCGATCACAGCCAAGTAGAGCAATACTGTTAAACTGAAAGGAACTATTCTTCACCTCTCTCTTTTATGATAGCTGTTATGGTAGCTTGTGTGATGCATAAAGAAAGTTTTATAACTGAGAGAATGATAAAGACAGTACCTTAAGTCACTGAGCTCATCCCATGTTAAAGCTCTACAAATCAGCTGACGGAGAAATCTTTCCTCTGTATTCCTGCTCTGCTTCCTCTCCGGTTGTCCTGCGTCTTCAGTGTTCAGGAGTGGAGGACTGTGGGTCCGCGTCTTTCCCCTTCAAACCATTTTAAGCATGACAAAACACAAGAACAAACAGGCAAACACATGTGTACAGGTTTAAATGTAGATTAGAGCATAAAGGAACACAGGGGCTGTAAGGTGGCACAGCTCCCTGTTTCTCGCTCTGTCTTATCGGGGTATGAGGGCATGAAGTAAGTGTTCACATTGTAGAGACTTTGTCATAATAACCAGGGAGGAACTGACACACACCAGGCCGCCCTGCCAGTGCTCTCACAAACGATTAGACTCTGCCAAAACTCTAAACATACATCTTGACATTAATCGAAAACAAATTTATCGCTTATCTTCATTTGGCTTCTAATGTTTTCTTTGAACTGTGTTTACCTTTGAGACAGACACACACACACTCACACACATGCAGAGGACTGGGATTTAGGAGCTTCTTGCTCTGGGTCAGCCGGCCCTGGTCGGCTCCACACGGACCTTGACAATGTTCTGAGATTTCCCAGAGTCTGGCCGACTGTTAGCATTCTGCGCTAATGGACTGTTGGCTTCGGTTTGTGTGGACAGTCTCACTCTCTGCCCCTGGCTTCAACGCTGACAACCATTATTAGTTATCACTGTCTAAACTTGCGCTGGCATATTTTGATATTTTGCTAAGATATTGAGTGAGGGGAGCTTAGAAAAGAGCAGGACTGCGGCTGATGGGCGGTGATCTAATCTTAAGTTAAACAGAGGGGCAGGTGGGGAAATAAATCATGGGGAGAGCTGTTTGAAAAGAAGCACGAGGCTGGGAGAAGATGTGCATGAGCCATGCTTAGGTTTACATTTAAGGCAGGTGTACAAGACAAATCTGACCAAAGTATGAACTGCAGAAACTAAAAAAAAAAAATCTAAAACAGCTGCAAACAATCCTCTCAATGTGATTAGTGCCTAGCTTAACTGTCAAGTTTGGGATCTCTTCAACAACTCAAACATACTTAAAGTCTCCCTCCACTAAAAATGTGCTTTGCTTATTGTTACTTCACTTGGATTTTTGAGTTTCACTGTCCGGAATGAAGTATTTGCTAAGTATGACACTAGACGCCAGTTTCCACATTCCTCTGCTGAAGGGAGAAAGTTTCCTCTGTGCTCACTTTAAATATCAGAGTAACACATGTACACTCGGGTATGACTTGTGACAGCGCAAATACTTTGGAGCCAAACATGGTTCAGTATGCAGCTTACACAAGCATGATGAGGAAACGTGAACATATTGTGTACATACACTGACAATAGGCTTCACAGTGAAGCAACAGACTACTTGTGTCTAGTACATAAACCTCTAAAATGAACAATTTTTGCATTTTCATATTCTGGACTTTAATGAGGGAGAAGAAACAGATGTCATTTTAAGACGTTTTAACTGAATTTTTTTGTGAGGGTTGTTTTTGAGTGTGTTATAACATGTTGAGGAATATTAAACATTGTTTTATCGCCTTGGAAACAACTTTTCCAAACTGTATGAGAGTTGATTTTGAACATGGTTTTGAACCAGTGAAATGTTTCAGGAAGTCTGCTGCCAAAACAGACACATTACTTCTGTTTGGGATCCCTGCTATGTAGTGGGATATCATGCTGTACATTTGTCAGTCTGCGAAGGACTTTGCAGCAAACAAAAACAACACACACTTGTTTATGCATAGATAATGTGACATAGAAAACATGAACTATTTCCTTATTTGGTGTAATAATAATGCTTTATGGTCATTTCTATAGTTTATCACCTCCTTAGCACTTCAATACTTTGCTGTTTCTATCATTATACTTGCACATACAGCAGTGTGATCTGCAGACTCCAAGCAACAATTAAGTAAAGCCTGGTCGGCTATCATAAAGAGGCCCATTTGTGAATGTGTCAGTCGGCCACAGCCGAAGAAACAAACATTTGTCTCGCCCCTTTAACGGGGCAGGCAAACCTCAAGGGATGAATATGATCGTCTGTTGTTAAGGATGTAGTATCGTAACTTCAGAATTTACAGTGCTGGGAGAAAATAAAGCTCCTTTGGATGCAATTACCCCCCAAAGTGATCTCTTTAAAGTCAGCCAAGACTGACGTCAGAGGCCGATCATATGTTACAACTCTGGTTCTCTGATTTCATGCTCTGGGAAATAATTATCCTCAAAAATAATGATGGCACTGTTTTGAGTCACACTCCTAGCTGAGAAAAAGACAAATTTGTTTACATTTTGCTCGCAAAGCTACAACACCACAAAAAAAAGAATGAAAAGCTTGTCAAACGCTTTGCTGCGCTTGCAGAAACACAGATGTATAAATCTTAAAATATACTTTTAAGCTATGTTACTTTCTAAATTTTGCCCTTAAATTACTGTGTTGTGTCAGGGTTGAGAGAATATATATTGGCAGAAATGTTAGAGCAGGGGATTGATCATCTCTTTTTAAATCAGTGAGACAGTCTACTACTATACTCGGTAACCTACAATTAAAAAGGAAGAAAGGAACTGTGGAGGAAAGGCCTTGGAATCGCACATGCAAACTGAATCTAAAACCCATTAGCGTGCTTGATAAAAAGACAAATTTCTGCTTATGAAGAGAAAATGAACAACAGAATCAGTCCTTTCCCAAAAATATTTATAACTCTCGATAACCTGCTTGATAGAAATTATATTTGTGCATCTCTTACCTTAAGTTTGAAGAAATGTCCTATCCAAGTTTGTTTCATGCAGCATGTGTCGTCCTCTCACCGTTCAGCACTCAGCGAGGAGCCTTCTGTGCGGGTGTGTGTGTGTGTGTGTGTCTTTGTGCATGTGTGTGTGTGTGCATGTGTGTTTTCTCCTTGGAAGGTGTTTCCCCATTCTCGTGACCCTACATCACTCTGACAGAGGAGAGTAGATCACAGGAGGAGGAGCATTACATTACAGTGCAGCGAGTGTGATGAAGTGGCGTCACTGCAGAGGAAGAGCAGAGGTCCCGGAGTTTCCTGAGCTGGACGTGGGGGGCTAAGCTCTCTAAATCCTCGCCTTTCCAATCTCTGTCTTTTTGGGAAGTAAAAAGAGACAGTTGTTTCTTTAAAGTCAGAATTATGATCCACACAATTTTTCTTGCACTCCAGGAGGAATTGCATCACGAAATCAAAAAGACTCTATAGTCTGAAAATCTGACTCTTCAACTGACTCCTTGATTTTCTTTGATCCAGTCTGCTCCGTTAACCATGTGCTCATGACCAAGAGGCAAAGGGAGCGGACTTTGGTAATTGCGGAAATACTTATGAGATTTAACCAAGATACTCCACTTAAACACTTTGAAGCACTCTTCATTGGACAGTGGTACTCATTTAGACTTGACTCACTAGAATCGTACGCCAGCAGCAAAAAAAAACCCTCGCACACAGTTGACAGCGGAATGAACAGACCTAAGATCACAGCATGAAATACAGAAAGTACAGAGCCATACTTCTCAGACGCAAAGGCGCTACAAGGTTAATGAATCCAAAACAGAGACAGTGCTTAAATTAAAAGCAAACCTTTTATTTTAGCCGCAAACACGACACAGATACATTCACATCAAAGTGTCCAAAACAAGGCAACCAATACACAATGAGCTCCTCTCGGACGATCACACCTCACTGCCAAAAGACTACAAATCCCAGAGATGTGAAGGCAGCTGAAAGGGAGGGGAAGAGTGTGTGTGTGAGTGTGTCAACATGGTAAATGAATGGCGATGGCATCGAGTCAGGGCAGTAACAGTGCACACTGTTCTGACCAAGTTAACAAACCAAGGCCATAAGAGAACAATTCCACCTCTAAATAAAATTTAACATAAAACAACTTTTTAAACAAATATGTGATAAACCTTCAACTCAAATAATCTCAAAAGTCACTGAAACAGAGCTCAACAAGGTTTCAAAGGACAGATTAACACTTTTCCAGGTTTGTCTTAAAATAATACTCAAATGACAATATGTAAATTGAAGGAATTAACAGATGCCTTAACTGTTCTCTCTTTCCAAACTGGCCTCAAAGAAACTTTCTTTAAGCAATCTGAGTGCAATTACTGGGAGGCAAAACACTCAGCTCTACTTCTGACAGTATAGTATAAGGATTCAGCAGTCCGAGTTTGACAAATCAAGCAGGTATCTTCCAAATTTACCGTTGATTTAGTATCAATTCCATGCACTGTTTGGTAGAAACATAAAGAGACTAGATTTTATAAAGACTATACTATAAAGACTGCAACTTTGGATGATACCCACTTGATTTGGCTAAGGATATACCAGGATAAAAATAGAGAAAATCTCTTGGAGCGATTGAGACTGACTAGCACCAACTTTCTTCAACTAGTCCTGTGAGCATAACCACTACGCCACCAAGCTTTAAGACAAAATATTTTGCACAGAAAGTTCACTTGAGCTTCTACTAAAAGTGTTTTTTTTACACAGAATGAGGACTGTGGATGTTGCGCCTGTCATTTACATTTTAATTGCTTTAAAAAAAGATCTCTTCACTGCCAGTTTGTACATGAGAAACAATTATAACAACCAGTAACTGTCAATATACATGTGGGCTTGTGAGTATAGTTTTCAGATGGACTTGAAAAAAGGTGAACCTATCCTCTGACTGACTGGTGTAACCTGGTAAGCAAGCAAAGTGATGAGATTCTCTGTCACAGGAGATAATACAAACTGTACATAAATTTCAAATTTAACAATAAAAAAAAAATCCACAGTGTACATACATGTGGGCCACTGACGCACAGTAGCAAATGTGCAAGAACCAAAAACAGTAACATCAATACAATAAATTATATTCGGTCAAGTATAAGAAACCAACTGAATTTATCGGTATATTCTACTAATAAAATAAAGCTTCAAATGTTAGTTTATCGTAAATTCATCACAGAGCTGACCACTGAGTGCTCGTTAGTGTAAGACAGAGAAGCAAAGCAACCGAAGGAGAGAGAGCGCAGTGTGTATCACCATACATGGAGCGGAAACCAATGCAGGTTAGACTGAGTCATGCTCGCCCCTCTCTCTCTCTCTCTCTCCCTCTCTCTCTCTCCCACACACACATATACAAACAGTAACATCAAAATGAGGACACACATGCTACAACGTCTCACACACACACTCACCATGCTTTCACACATTTTTTGTAAACACCCGCCTTCTACTAAAACACATTCAAGTGTCCATAAATAAGCCACCTCAAGAAATAAAAGAAGAAAAAAAATATATATATATATATATATCACATTTTCACAACAGGCCTCTCTTGGCTTCACCCTTCTGGAAAACAAGTCAAACTTATCTTGATAAGCACTTGCTTAGAAAAGCATCGACTAGGCACTGTTTCATTCAAAGTAAGCTAACCCATAACTTAATTCTGAGTTACTAAAAAATAAACAGTCCCTTTGGAAAAGTGGTTGTTAACTTCAACATCAACAAACATCAGTAAATCACTACCTCTGTTCCTAAAATATACAGCTGGGTGTAAAATGACAGCATTAGCAAAGTCTCCACACAGCAATTAGAGGATAAACTAGTGACCATTAAGACATTTTAGACCCACAGTGGGGCTGTTTATTCTGTCAGTGCAGGCCGAGTTACCTGCACATATGAGTCCATGAGTGACTGCAGCACTTTTTAAACTGGTCCTGTGTTGGCTTTGGAGTGTTTCAGCTGGTGCTGGTGAATGGAGAGTCCCTGTACAGCTGCTACCGTCCATCCCTGAAGTTCATTGTCAAGCCACAGCGATCAGTTCTTTCCACCACATCTATACAAATGCAAAAATATGTAAGCCATATTCTAGTCAATGATAGAGTCAAACTCTTAACCAAATAAAAAAGAAAACAATAATGATCCAAAACAATATTTTAAGTTGTTTCCAAGAATTTTTGGAGACAAGTGACCATATTCTTAAAGGGTAAGTGATGATATCAGGGCCTTTACACACCCTTATATTGTCATATTAAAGCATGAAAAGCTATTCAGAAAATGTCTGCAAAGTTAAGCTGGTATATTATTACTTAACAGGCTTTTTGAATGTCTTAGTTCTTGGGACTTCAATTCTAGTTTTCTCAGCGTATAGGGACAGACTTTGGAGGTTACCTGTAGTTGTGTTTTAATCTGTCTCCTCCTCCTCCCGTCCCTGGTTTTTCTGAGGGGCAGGTACGACAGTAGTCCCTAACAAACCTCTTCTCACAATGTAGGGACATGAGGGACCACTGGGGATGTCTGCAAAACCTGCAGGATTGGAAGAGGGGGAGACAAAGGAATAAAAAAAGAGCATTAGGGGTATTACAAGGTCAGAAAGTCACGACCAAGATTCAGATATGAACACTGTTAATGATACACCACCAATTTCTAATCCAACATTTGTTTTTGTCTGGGCAGAACTTGAACTTTGACGTTGGTCATAGTGTTATGTGATGTCTGGGAACACAAATGGAAATATGCCATATTGCTTATTTTGTCATTCCAACAAACTTTTGACCCTACCCTTTTATAGCTTTGGCTTTCACAGAAGGGCACTAATTTTAGTGGTGACTGTCATGTAACTTCATATTGAATATTCTGCTCTTTTGCCTTGTCAGAATGGAAATCCACAATTCTGTCATTAAAACAGCTATTGGGAAAGACACTTGTTTGCCACACTGAGATATATAAAGATCATATCTATGGATCCAGTATTAAGACAGGAATGGAAAAATGTTCACCTGACCTCACCACCAAGACTGGAAGCAGGGAGAAACTATGAGTCTAGCTCTCTCAAAAGTGTAAAAATATGGCCTCAGTGTCCTTGTTTTAACCTCACAAACTTACAGCTAACTAAGTTACCTTTCATGACGACTTCCGGCAGTCCATAGGGTTCATACTCTGTGTCATCAAAGGCAGCTGACAGCTGTGTCCTGTTACGGCGGATTCTTTCAGCTAGACGGGCTGGGTCAGCTGGGATGGGGAAAGAACCTGAAAACAACATCTTGTCTCCTAAACTAGCACCATCAGATAACGGGGCAGGAGACACAGAGGGGGATTCCATCAACTCTTCTTCCATCTCCTCAGTCTGTGTGTATGCACAGTGGAGTTCAGATGCCGTTGGAGCACAGCGAGGATATAAACTCTCCTCTGTTTGACTGCTGACACTTTTCACTTCTGTCCTGGCATCTCCGTCTGAGGAATCATTGGTTACGTTTATTTCACAGGTTTCTCTGGAGGCATCTAGTTCAGCCTCAAGCTTCCCAATTTGAAACTCGGCTGTTATGGTCTGCTTTGGTCCTGAGACTTTGTCTTTGGTGACATGTTGACCCGTTTTCTCAGATGAGATCTGGATAACTTCAGTATCACTCCTCTCTTTGTGTTGTGTTTGACAGCTATTTGACTGATGTAAGACGTCAATCTCCTGGTTTTCTTTTTCAGAGTCCTGAGTGAAGAGAAGAAAACAACAATTAATCAACTTCTATGTGAAGATGTGTGCCCATTAATTGTAATTCAAAACCTTGAACTAAAACATTTTTCCTAGAAAATACAAGCACTGAGGGTAGTCAGATGGTTTGAATTTTTAACCAAAGGAAAAACAGCAGGGTTCAATCTGGCACTAATTATAAGAAAAACAGCTTTATCTAAACAACCCAAAAATTCAGTCATGAGGAAATTACACATCTGTAAAATTTAATGTAACTGGAAAAACATATTCAGTTCTTACTCCTTCTAAAAGGACTGCATTTATAGAGCTACTAAGGTATTTCTACTCCAATATTCCAGGAAACCTTGACAGGAAGAGACTATAGTGACACATATAGTGGTCTCCTAAGTAAGAGAGTGATAATTTTTTTAAAAATCACCTCATCAATCTTGGCAGTATCCTGATTGTATTCCTGAAGTGCTGTCATTTTGGAGGAATGGGGACTCTTTGGTTCAGAAAGGTTGCTCTGCTGCAGTCTTGTGGTAAAACAAAACATAACAAAAAGTTAATTCAAAGCATACACATAAGAAAACAGAAGCCCGTACAAAATCATACATTAAAACTGTACATCTATACATTATCACCAACTTATACATTTTAGATAGCTTCTAATGTAAGGTATTGCCATATTTTTCATTGCTCCCTGGCATTAGTGGGTTACCTGGAGAACACCATGCGGCCCTGCAGTTTATTGGAGGAGTGGGAGAGGAGTAACTCATCTTCTCTGATGACTGTCACATTACCAGGGCTCTCCTGAACACCCAGGTAAGGTGCCTGAAACTGGGCCTGGACAGTCAGAGCCTGGTTCTGTATTCCTGGTATTATGTGGACCAAATCATCAGTCTGCTGGTTTGACTGGGACTGTCTGACAGCAGAAATCTGTTCCTGGACCTCAGACTGGGTGTCTGTGTTGGGAAGGAACTGATCAAATGTTGGGGCTGATTGGGAGGCCAGTCTCCACATTGCAAGCTCTTCGGCCTGCTGTTGGGTCTCCTTGGAGAGAGCCCGTACCTTCATCTGCAGCTCCACCACCTGGACAGAAGGGGAAGGACAGGGCAGACTGAATCATACACACTTACCAAATAAAACTCAGTTCCGAAAAATACAAGGCTATATACATGTCAATATTTACACATTAATTCAGATAACTGGGATATACTTATAAAACATCTGGGGGATCAGAAATCACATTTTCTGTCACTGATGTACTAGATTTATATAGAGATTATATATTTCATTTTCCTGTTTTCATGACTAACAACGTATTTTGTCATTCTTCAGTAAGACCCATCACATCATTTTTGGGATACAAAGCGATAAAACACAGTCACTACCTGTTGCTGTAGGTGCTTAATCTGAAGCTGACACACTGCCTCCAGCTCTTCTTCAGTCCTCGTAGTCCTCCCATCTTCCCCTTCTAAATCCCCTCCTTCATCTTGACTCCTCTTCACCTTCTTCAGCGGTGACTGTTGTGCCTCAGCAGTAATGTCGTTCAGCTCAGCCAAACAGGACAGAGCAGCATTTACTCTGTTTTGGCTTTGCCTGACTGGGTCATCTTGGTTTTCACTGGCAGTGTGTAAGACTGGGATGCTGGTGTCTGAAATGGTCAAGCCCAATATTCTTTGTTTCAAGAGCTGATTCTCCTGTCGGAGAGCAAGCAGTTCTGCAACCATGTCTGCTGTTCCTCTATCTTGATCACACTCAGTCTCTCCCATCACATACACAGAGTCATGTTTGGTCTGAGTCTTGTCTGACTCTACAGAGCTTGGATGCTGTTCTCCTGACCATAATGCTTCATTGTCACTAATAGGTGTTGGCCTTTCAGCAGCAGATGTCCCGATCTCTGGCTGACCTACATAACTCTGTGCATTAGAGTCACTGTCTGCCGGTGAGTTTGTAGTGAGAAAGGAGATAGCACACTCCTTTCCATGGTTTGGCTGAAGCCCTGAGATCTCCACCAACCTATCACCTTGCGCCTCTTCTTTTTGTTCTCCATCCTCTACCTCTTGAACTGTCATCTCCTCTCTCTCTTTTTGGGCCTTGAGTGCATCTAGCTCCTGTTTGTAGCGCTGCAGTTCCTCTCCCTGGCTGAAGAGGGCCCCTTCTTTCTCTTGCAGCTCAGCTAGAAGGCCAGAGATGTGCAGACTCTGCTTCTCAAAGGCCATCGTTAGCTGCTGGGTCTGACGTGTCACCTGAGAAGGAAATAATTTATAGGACAGAATAGAGAATAGAGAAAATGTTGAAGATGAACTGGTAATAAGCTACCGCAGCCAAAGATTTACTGTGTTTTAATAACAGATACACATCACATGGCACATTTTTTTAAAGGTAAGCCAAAGAATGCCCCTGTATGTGCTGACAAGTCTCAGAAACTAGTCTAGGAAAAATTGTGAATGCATGCCATTAAGTCAGTGCTGTACTTTTAAATGATCATTGCTATATAGAAAGCCCAGGTCATCTTACTGGACTCAGCACTAGGAGTTTAATTATCTTCCATCAGGACGGACTAGGGTTGGGCGGAATGAGGGTAAATACTGTGCAACAGTAGAAATGTGTCCACTGGTAGATGTTTTTGCAATACTGTTTCCACTGACAGAGCTTTGCCTTAAGCAGTATTTACACACTGCCATTCACAGTGTATGCACTGCTACCCTGCTACAGAGCGAACAAGTGGACGTGTTGATGTCATGCACGAAGAGTAGCTTTTTGTTCTTAATTTGGCCTGGTTGCTTCCGGCTTCTTTCTCTTACTGCTTTCTCAGATAGTTTTGTGACAATAAATAATGACATTTTATATTTGGCCATAATTATCTTTTTGTGAGTTTTCTACTTACAAGTGTTATGATTCAGTATGTAAAAGAGTTTTCTTGCTATCTTTCCAAAACAAACTGTTTTACTGAGGACAAATGTAATGTACTAATCTGTATATCTATATATAGAGTAGGAAAGAAGTGTTGCACACTCTGTGTGCTTGTTTCTTTCATTAGAAGAATGCATGTACAACTGGAGTGCATGACATTTCCTACTCTCAAGTCTGCTTTTAGTGATCAGCACCACACTACAACCCTTGGCATGCATGCTTTGCTATTATATGCTAATACCATTATTTACCTGGCTCTGCAGGGCCTCCAGTTTAACCTGGTACAGGTTAGCACGTTCTGTCTCCTTTGCATTCTCCTTCTGTAGGCGCTTCACCTCTTTTGTCAAATCTGAGGAGGCAGGGTCATCCTTCTGAACGTCAGAAAGTGCCTTTCTGTGGTCTGACAGAGAAGACCCTACCAGATAGTTTTGTCTGATGTCTTCCAGGTCAGAGGCCACTTGAGGTGAGTGTTCAGGATCTATCACTGTTCGCTCTTCCTGAATGAGATCTCCTGTTGCCTGAGATACAAGCATGTTGCGTTGGTTGGTGGACTGGCAGAAGAGGAGGTGCTGTTCTGGTGAAGGGAGGAACTTGCTGTCACTGCAAACCATGTTGGAGTTGAGTTCATCATCATGGAGAGTCAGGTATGTCAGCGGGCTGTTGGCAACTGTGAGTTTCTCCTCTTCTAAGGAGTCCTCTTGTCTGCTGCGCTTTAGTTCTTCCAATTCGGCTTGAAGTTCTTCCAGTTTCGTGCTCAGCTCCTTCTTTATATCTATGTCTGTGTTTGTTATTTGGCCCCTCTCCTCTTCCTCTCTCTTCCTCTCTTCTCGTTCTAATGCCAGCTGGGCCTTCACCTCTGCTAGCTGTTTCTTTAGCTGGATATTAAGCTCTGTCATTTCACTTTCACGGTCTACTAGTGCTTTGTTTTTCTCCTCCTCATGCTCCTCTCTCTTATTCTTTTCCCTTTCCTCCCATCCTCTCTTTATCTCTGTCTCCAAAGCAGCCATGGCCTTCCTCAACCTCTCCGTCTCAGCCTTCTCACTTTCCAGCTGTGCCCTCCATTCCTTGTCCTGCTCCTCCTTCTCCACAGACTGGCTGGCATGTTTGCGGCTGAGCTGTTTGAGCCGGGTCCTGGCTTCTGTTTCTGCCCGTCGCTGGGCTTCCAGGTCCTCAAGTCGTTTCTGCAGTTCTTCACGTGCATCATGTAGCTCTGAACGCAGTGTGGCATTCTCCCTCTTGAGGTCTTCAGAGGTCTTGGCCTGATCGGACGTGAGAGAAGGTGCCTTTTCAGCTGACAGCATCAATTTGCAACCATCACCATCAATAGAGTTGTTAGTGGGTGTACCAGCAGCAGAGTGAGAGGAACGAGAGAGTCCATGATCAAATGTGGAGTGTTTATTTGTTCCAGAGCTGTCACTTTCTATCATCTCATTATTGCTCTTGTTCTCCTCATTACTTTTTCTTTTGAGTCCTGCCCTTTGTAAACACTCAGAGTCTTGTGAAATAAGTACAGTGATGTGTTCCGAGTCAATGCCTTCTCCTGGCTCTCTGTCAGAGGGGTAAGACGTGGTAATCTCTGCCTTTCTCTTATCCACGTCCTCTTCTCTCTTCTGCTCGGCTAGGGTGGCAGCCGTGGGCCTCTTGATGGGAGTTGATGGTCGAGAATGAAGAGAGTAAGAGGGCTGAGGGGAGAAGCTCTGTACAACAGGGCAAAACTGGACAGGTTGTACAAGGGGTGTTGGGGCAGCTTTTTGGTCTACAGTTAAAAGGAGATAGGAACAAACAGCAGAATAAGTTTTTTTTTTCAGACCACATATGCACTAAGAAAAAACTTGCTGGAGGAAAAGCAGTATACAAAGAAATTATCTGTCCGTTTCAATGAACACATATGCATTACTGGAATAGTTAATTGCATTAGTTTGAGAAAATGGATTGTGCATTATTGACCAGCAGGGGGCAGCAGTGGGATAAAAGGGGAATTAGCATGGCATGTACTGTACAACATACATTGATGTCAAGCATTTGGTCATTAGACCTTATCTGCATATGTAAATAATGTGCATTATTTTGTCCTTTAAAGAATTATAAATGAATCAACAGGACAGTGTAATTACAAGGAATCACCAGAGAACACTGTTTTAAGCCTGTATGTTGGCAAGTATTTGTCCTGCTACTAAACAAGACACTGAATCCCTACCAACTCCTTACCTCTGACCTCCCTCTGAAGGAAGGAAAGAGAAAAGAAAGCCTCTCTAAAGAACTCTAGGCCAGTATATATCTCATGACTGACAAATCTCATGGATTAGTCCTATCTTCCACTCGCAGCTCGTTCCTCACCCTGCAGTTCTTTGAGGAGACGAAGTGCGTCGGCTCGCTCCTCTGCCAGTCTCCTCCCCTCCTCCTCTAGAGCTCGTTCTTTCTTCCTGCTTTGCTCCAGACTCACTGCCACGCCCTCTGCCTCACGCATCGCTTCCTAATGCAAGGGTAAAAAACATTTATGAGCTGGACTGAATCCAGTCAAATGGAACTTAACTCTAGATTATACCATAAGGACTTTAGCTATTCAGGTTTTCAAAAGAAGCGCTCAGATCAGCTGAACCTTTACTATCTATAACAATGGTCTGAGATACAATTCTGGAAGACTTGTCTATTGACAATAGACATCATTTATTTACAGTTCACTTATTATCATAATCTTTGACTGTCAAATGGCACAATAAAGTGTTTAAAAATTTATGGAGGTCATTATATACTCACTGCTCAGCTAATGAATAATTGACACTGCAGACCCTGACTCACCAGACTCATGTGTTTGTGTGTGCGTGTGTGTTTGTGTGTGTCACCATCAGTTTGGCTTGTGTCTGCGTCTCTTTCTTCTGGCTCTCCTGCAGCTGTCCCTCTGTCCACCTCAGTTTCTCTTTCAGAGAGTCCAATTCTTTGTCCAATGTCTGCTTCTGTAGAGACAACTGACAGGAGGACATACAGACTCAGCAGATGCTAAAAAAACAAGGAAAATGAAATCAAAGAGGGTTGGAAGGAACGTACAAAAGAAAAAGAGGTAAGAAGCAAAAAAATATAAAGAAGAAATAAAGAAATTACTGGCTGTTTTTGTAAGCGCAGAAATCAGGACCAGTGAAGCGAACGGGAAGCAGGAGAGTGATCAGCGATCAATAGTGAGCATTAGCTGTGTCTAACATATTGTCTACCTCTCTGGGGAAAGTAAAAAAGCCATAACAAGCTGATGGGCTTCCCCCCAGTGCTCATTCTGCACACTTTATTGCACTCTTCATCAATTCTGTATATTATCTCATGACTCTGCACACAAGAACAGTGTTACCATGACATGAGATTGCATTACTGTACTCCGTGTACATAACTATGTCATCACATATACTAATCCAACTAATGGTTTCTTCGTTACTTTCTTCAGCCTTTTTAGATCAACTACTCTTCATGTGAGGTTGGAAATAGTCATTTGTATAATGTACATGAAACAACGAACAAGGTGGTAAATATAGCTCACAGCAGCTTTTCAATGCTGTAGGCTTTGCCTTTTAAACAGTAACTTCAGAGAAGGCTTTTGGGGTGGTCACTGATTGGACAATTTCTGACACTAGTATGGGTTTGTAATAATTGTAAGTAAGCCCAGAACAGGCATTTTAGAGGTTACAGCAAAGTTCATGGCATATGAAGTGTTCTCAGTGAGTATTTCATTACTATTGTGAGAAGAAGAAGGGACTGTCATTTCTTTTCCTGGAACAACTAACCACTGCTCATTAATTATGTCTACATGCAAATCGAATCAGCAGATCCTTTGGAGTTTTCTGTGACCGCAAACTTCTTGGAGATTTCTGGTTTGTCCAGTTTCTTGTGAGAATACATGCAAACATTTTTTCTGCACAGAAGGCAGTGGTTGAATGTTTCTGATTGTGTATGTGATTCGATTCAACACTACTGTGCCTCTGTATTTACTCTCTGTAGCTTTATCAGATATAACAAGATAACATCTGTGTGGTTTACAAAGGGCTTACAATAGAGTTTTAAAGGACACTGTGGGCATATTGAATGCTCATTGTTGATGTTTAAAAGCATAGGAATTAAAGTCAAGGAAATACATACATACTTTTTTTTGTATATGTCAAGGGGTTCACCGCTGAGATAAAAATGTGTGTTTTTGTGCTGCTGATAAAAAATAAATACCACAGCATTCCTTGGCATTAAGAAAATCCAAAAAAAAAGAAAAAAATGACAACACCATGTATTTAAGCACAAGCACACTCCTCCTTCACTACATTCATGCATCTTGCCTCAGGACACCTTCATACAAATTTTCCATCTATTTGCACCCTCATCCTGCAGCCATGCCGTCATGCCTAACCTGGAGTATTTCTCACACACAAGTTTGATTTTGTTTCACGCTTCCATAACCAAAGCATTCTGCACTGTCAAACGTAGTCACACGGTCATTACCTTCGCTGTTCAACCTTTCCACTGGGGAGAAACCGAGAGGAGAGGAGGACAAGCGGAGAGGAGAGCGGGTGGAGAGGGAAAGGGAAAACATAAAACACAGAGAGCAAGACAGTGAAACCGAATGCGAGAGAAAACAAGGGCAAAAAGCAAGCATGGTAGAAGAAGTGAGATAAGTTTATTGACCTTTTGGTACAAATAAAGTCCCAGGAAAAAGAGAGGGGGAGAGGGGAGAATGGATAGAGACAGAGTAGCAGGAAAGAAAAACAGGAAATAGCTGAAAAAACAGAGCAGACATTTGAGCCAAAATACAAATAATATGTACAGAATATCATTTTGGTCCTCAGTTTCCAGTGTTGATGCAGGCTTTATCATGGCAAATGTATATGTATGAACATGCATATTACAAAACTTGTTTGCCTTGTTCACGTGTATGATTTTGTGACCTTGTCTGCGTATGAGCGTATTTACCTTGTCAGCCTGGGCCTGTAGGGCATTGTGGAGTGTCCTGGCCTGCTGGAGCTCCTGGTTGAGCTTATTCACCTCCTGCTGATGCTGCCTCTCCAGACACTGCCTCTCCTTCTGAAGCTCTGTCAAATCCTGTAGGCAACACACAGCAAATAAATCTGAGCCTCTGTCTTTAACTGCACTGTAGAAAAAAAAAACATTTTAGGGATGCAATGGAACAAAAAGCAAGCTGGACACAAATCTGTAATGTTCTCTTGATTTTTTTAGTTGTTTCTCAAAGCATCTTCTTTTTTCTGTCTCTTTCATCCCTCTCCATCTCACCCTCTGATGTTGTTTCTCCAGCTCTTTAGAGCGTTGTTGGTGTTGCAGTCGGCTGCTCTCTGCATTTTGCCTCTGACACTTCAGCTCCTCCTGTAGCTGCTTCAGCCTTTGCTCAGCTCCTGATGCCTGCCACACAGACACCAAGATATTGCAATTACTGCAAAGCAATTAGTCAGATATTCAATTATTCTATTAAGTGTCGTGTAAATTGTCAAATGTATGGGCATGTTTGTGTCTTTGTTCATATAAGTCACTTCCCTAACCTTGTTTTATCAACTTTGCCCTTACATTTGTTTTCAATCTGGTTTGTTGGTTTGTTTGTTTGTCAACAGGATTATGGAAAAAAACTACTGGCCTGATTTTCATGAAACTTGCTGAAAGTGTGTAACATGTTCCAAGGAAGAACCCATGAACCCAAGAACCCCTTAAACATCATGGGGTGAATACACATATTATTTTTCAGTTTTGTTAAGATTGCGAGACAGCGCATTTAGCCCTGGCGGAATAAATGCCAGAAATCTTAAAATCCAGTGGACTAAAGTTCAATAGTGACAAAACATGGCCAGATGTAGAAATATGATGACTCCATATCACAATCCATGGTCACGGGTACCATAATCCTCTGGGGCAGCCTACACATGCTGCTGAAACATCATACAGAAAGCAGTCTTGATGAAGCACTCAATGACAGTGGTTTCAGGAGAGAATTGTACAACTTTAACTCTCCACAATTGCAACAATGTTTTTTCTCACACTATTGTATAGCTATGGAAATGTAAATACATACACAC
This sequence comes from Chelmon rostratus, assembly GCF_017976325.1. Lineage (NCBI taxonomy): Eukaryota > Metazoa > Chordata > Actinopteri > Chaetodontiformes > Chaetodontidae > Chelmon > Chelmon rostratus. The sequence goes on from NC_055666.1 coordinate 17,025,353, forward strand.
ACATATCAAACAACTTATCATACTCTTACTGGCCCATAGTCCACAGAAGAGTGGACTATGGGCCTCGACAGTGGTCTGCGCACTCCGATTGCTCTTCTAGTTTACCTTGTTTTAATCCTGTAATGCTGAGTAAGATTCTGCATTAAGCATTCAGCATCAGGAATGCATTAACACTTTGAAAGATTGGCATAGTAACTCTTAAAAAAAACAAGACAATTAATGGGAGAACAGGCAGCCTCTGTTAGTCCCTCCTTGGCATTGTCTTTGTTCATTGTTTGCCTAAAGGTTAGATTTCACAAAATATCAGCTGGATTGTTTTGTCAGGGCAGGACCGCTATTTTTCAACCGTTACAAAGATACTGATAATAACTGATTGTGATTGCAGTAAAATATTCACATGTTTGTCATTTTCAGGGAAATCAAAGACAAATGTTTTAACATGAGGCCAACACCCATTTTGTGAAAAACAAGAGGGCTTATGGGAAATATAGAACATTAGCACTGGTATGAAACACATGTGTTCTCAGTATAGCAGTAGCTGTAGCAGTAGTAGTAATAGTAGTAGTACCAGTTGTATCAGTAGTAGTAGTGGTAGTGTGTGTTTTTACCCGGTCACTCTCCTGGGCTATGCGTGTGTGTGCCAGGCTGAGCTCATCACGGGCTCTCTGAGCACTGAGCTCCTTGGCGGCAAGCTCCTTCTTGCTTTGCACCATTTCGTTCTGAACAGACTTCAACATCCCAGCCTTTGCACATAGCTCCTCCTCAAGAGCAGACACTCGACTCCGTAATGCTGATAAAGATTCTGGTGGATGGACCAGACACACAGAGTAAAAAAAAAAACACATCTTAAAGGCCTTAAAGAGCATACTAGTGTTTGTTAAAGTTCTACCTTATTTACTGCAAATTACATACATTTTGCGCTGCCTAGCATCTTTCAAAAGAAAACAATGGCCACAAATATTCATTTCATTGTTGAAAACAAAATCTTTGAGGTAAATTAGAGTTATAAAGATATCTGAATTCCAGTGAAGGAAGGATTCAAACGTTAAATGGAAGAAAAGAGGCAGAGTGGGTGGGAGAGAAAACACTGACAGAGAGACAGCAAGGGAAAGGGAGACGAAATACTGGGGAACAAAAAGAAATGCCAAAAAACCAAAATGAGCATTGACATTATCTGCAAGAATGCAGTGAATTCTTACAACTGACCAACAGGCAATAACACAGCAGGGGCACAAGGCTGAGGTCTTCACAAATGAGGTCAGTTTATTGACAATCACAGCTGTTGCCTGTGGATGTCAGGCTGTTGACATCCAAAGATAGGGATGAAATCAATTTCGTGTCTGTCTAATATGTTGTTCTGTCTTTTTCCTGTTCCTTTAATTTAACAAAACTGTTCAACTTTTTAAGTGAAGAGCTGCTACACACTGAAGTATCTATAATTATTACTGTCAACATCTTCACTTGACTTAACAGTCAATAACAACGTTTTTTTTTTACTCTCTATTGTAACGTCTGTATTTGTACATATTTGTCATCTACAGATATAATTATAATCAAAATTTGTTGTACAGTGATCCCTCGCTATAACGCGGTTTACTTTTCACGGTTTTGCTAGTTCACGGATTTGCATCGTGCATTGTGTTCTGCATTCTGATTGACTAAAAAGTCACTCCGCTTCTTCTCTACCTGTGCGTCAATAACCTTGCCGTTTAATATGTACATGTATGTAAAACAGCTTGCCAAATTTACATTACGTACGTGCAAATTCTCTTGTAATTTCGAGTTTTGCCTATCGCTATGTTCTTCTCCCGAACAAACACACCTGCACCGCGGGCTTCAAAAGAAGAAAACACTGCAGAGCGGAGTCAGGATGCAGCGGCTCAGTCTGAAGAGCAGTGAAATACACCTGAGTCACTATTAGTCCGACTGTACTTTGTATTTTTTCATAATCATTTTTAATTTTCTCCCGTTTAATCCAATTACTCGGGTCGCGGTGGGCGGTGCTAATCTCCACAATTTGAAGCCTTCTGTTCACATCGATGATTACAATTATTATTTGACAGTACAGCACAGAAGTTATTTGTTAAAAAAAACATTTCTAAAGTACTTTTATTTGTGAAACAAATGCTTGAGCCTGTAAAATGGTTTGTTCTTTCTTTTCAATGTACAATAGAGTATTTAATTGTACAATAATTGTAAAAAAAAATTAAAGGTTTCTACTTCACGGATTTTGCCTATCACGGGTTCTTTTTGGAACGTAACCCCCGCAAAAAACAAGGGTATACTGTACTACTAACCTAACAAGAATCTGCTGTTGCAAGATTTTTTCAGCCCCATGAGGAAGCAAATGTGAATAAAATTCTAGTGTGATTTTAAACAGTGGAGAGTAGATTGTTAAAAAAACACAGGAGCAACAAGCCAGTAAAAAAGCACATCTAATGTAAACACTGCACCACCCCTCCCTTTGTCTTATAGCAGCTAAAAGAAGCATTAATTGTTACATGTTGAACTATCTTCCTTCCTCCTTTAAACAAACACACACACACAGAATGGAGCTGAGAGAAAGAGGAATGTTATGTCACAATCGTGAAGTGTATGAAGAGCCACTCTGCATCATGACGCTGGCCTGGGAGCAAGCAGAGGAGCCTCCTGCTGAGCCAGTGGTTTCTACACCTCTTATGTAACAGGTGTTTTTGAGGTTATACATAGTACACGTGATTCATGATGATCGTGTTGTTTCACTTACGCTGCAACAGTCCTATCAGAGCTAAAAACTAAACCAAAACGGAAAACATTCATCCTTTGGCCCTACTGTTCGGTCCAATGTCACAATAATAACAACACTACAGCAAAGTGCCAGCATATCAGTCCTAATGTAAATATTCAAATTCTAGCAATTTGTTTTAGGTGAAGAATAGCTATATAATAGATTTTTCATATCAACAAATCCCATTAAAAAGACCAAAATTAACAGTTAATTGATTCTACTACTAAGTGCTGACGTATTCCTCTGTGCCAAAGACCTCCACTGCTGTTCAACAACTATTAAAAATGAGCTACAACTTTGCACTGGGTGACACGCTCCTTCATTCTAATTGAAAAACCATACTTGGCTAATAAGCAGTCGTCAAATCTATGTTATTCTGACCAGAGTTTGCTAGCTATCTCTCAGTCAAAATTCAAGGCCAACCGCAACTGAGCTTTTGCTGCTATGGACCCCAGGCACTGGAACAGCCTTTATATTGACATAAGGCTGGTCAACAATGTTGACTTTGTAAACTGCATCTGAAAATCTATTTGTGCTGATAGTGTTTTTATTGATGTCTGTAACATACTGTATGAGGGCTGTGACAAACATTAAAAATTAAAGGCTAAATTATGAAATAAAGAAGAATGCTTTATTAAATAGCCAGTTAAATAGATAACAGCACTGGTTAAAACACAGGACTTGTCTGTTTACTTCAATGCATGCTGGGTCCTGGTCTTACTTTGTTAAATTAAAAAATTATCCAGCTACTTTTGATAATCCTGCACTAGGAGACAGACTGCCAGACTGAGCTGTATACGTGTATATTTTCAAACTGCAAATGGGCAACATTTGACATCCCCACTCACTGTCTGTTTCTGTTCTGTAGTCCTTCTCCTTCCCACACATCCACTGCTCTGACTGGACTTGACTAATGACATCAGTGCAAGGCGTCTGGGGAGAGGGCGGGGATCGTCTCCTGGCTGCCGACCTCGAGTCATCCCGTTCCCACGGAAACGCAGCCAAGGGAGTGGAAAAGGAGTCTGATTGGTCAGATGGATGGCGGTGGGGTGTGTTCTTGTGTTGCTGTCGTGGTAACGAGGCTGTGGCCACTTCAGAGAACTGGAGGCGCTGCTGAAGAGAAGGGACAAAGGATGGTGTTAGGATGTCAAAGTAGAAAGAACATTTGAGCAGAATTTATAAACTCAAGTTATTTCACTTTAACTTAAACAGCCTTTTACTGAAGAAAAATCAGTGCTGTTATATTCACCATTGTTCCTGGCACAACACAAAAAAGAGTGTGGAAACTGAGGGAAGTCACAGATCAGGTGTGAAGATTATAGGTACATTGCATGTTTTACTTTCTGCATATACTCTTTCACAGTATACTATGATGAAGCTTAGCAGTGTACAAGAAGGTCAAAATCAAAAATGCATAAATTGGGTTATATTCCAAACTTTTCTTGCAGTAAGCAAATCCCATGAAAATACCAAAACCAGCAATAATATACATAATAATATAAATAATCATTATTATTATATCAAATATTATTTATACAGCCACAGCCTGATTATATCTTAGTCCCCAGTTCAATAGACCTCTATTGTTGTCCAAAGGGTATTAAAATCAAATCAGTGAGTCATACTGTTTCACTGGATGATAAGTGCCTTTATTAAGGTAAATATGGGTACTATAGTTTATTCTAAGTTGAAGCCACAAACAGTTCTGTTAACTAAACAGTCACTAAAGCACCAAATATGCTACTGAAAATAGCCAAAATAGTTTAGGACATGGGCGCTACCTTATTTAGCACTTCATACCAAACAAATACTCTATTTGTTGTCTATCTACTGACATGATGTGAGCTTCCTACAACTATAGAATTGCAGCTTTAAGTTAAAACCCATATTGGTCTTGAACTAGCCTATGCATAGTTCAGCATAAAAAAATACTGGTACTTACTCGGATAGGTGCCCGGCTCTGTCCTTCATCTCTATGCCCTGGCCTCTCATCTCTTCTGCTCCCTACAGGGCAAAAACACAGCATTTGGACACACTGGACTTAGTACCTAAAATCACTCATTAAAACAGAACAGAAACAACAGCAGTGAAGAACCCAACTGCTTTACTGACAAGAGAGGAAAGAGAAATACTACAGTCCCCAGAGAGTGAAGGGCTGGGAGAGGAAAGAAGCTTAGGAAGTTTATTTATAACCTCTCTATTCATTTGGGAATCTTGTAGTTCTTTCATTTAATTTTCCAAACTATACAGTGAATTAATGAAAAGAATAAAAATGGGAATCATGAAGTTATAGGATTGTACCATTGTTTTCCCAGGGCGAGGCTGTATTCCAACAGGGCGTAGAAAACAGAGTGGTATCTGCTGACATGCTGCTGTTCTGCAGCTTCTCTAGCTCTGCCTCCAGCCTGCCAGAGAGAAAGAGAGAGACATGATGAAGGAAAAACAGAGGAAAAGATTTCAGTGTAAGAATGTCAAGGAAGAAGCAACTATGATCCAGTGGAACAAGTGAAGGATTTGCCTCTTTCTTTACTTAGACTTAGATTTATGACAGTCATCCAAAAACTAAACAAACCCATATATAAGAAAAGAAATAAAACATTTAAGAAGTACAATGAGTCTACTATTTTCAAAAGTGTCCTGAGTACTGTCATTCTAGACATCTAGCTTCAGTCGTTTATATTAGGGATGGACTATTCTCAGTTTAAAACCGTTGATGATGCCATTTCAGAATGCTGACAGACCTGCTATTATAGCTTTGTTTTGGATTCACTGGACATTATTAATCTTAAACTGATAATAAATTTCCCTTTTTTACACACATGTAACATAGCAGAAAATTAATTATCTGTCCTCTGACTTTAAATGTTGCAAACAGCTTTAAGAGTAAGTTCTATCAGTATTATCTGCTACAAATATCCAACATGAAGTATTCATTTAATAAACTGTATTTTACTGCCAAGTTTAATTTTTAATAGCAGCTTGGAAACTGTGAAGGTAAAAAACTCTGTTCTTAATCAGACACTACAAAACCCCACAAAAAAAGACAAACAACACACAAGACACATTAGAAATTGAGCAACTGACTGAGAGGTTAATTGTCCACTGGTCCAAACCTTTTGACTTCGTGGGTAAGTCTGTTGTTGAGGGTGCGAGCTGCATCTAGCTGGCCCTCGAATGAGCACACTTGGGCCTGTTTGGTCTGAAGCTCCTGGGTCAGACGCTCCCGGCTGGTCACTGCTGTCTTGGCCTCATCTCGAACCCTCTGGAGCTCTCTCTGCACAGAATGGAGCTCCCCACGCACCTCCTCATACTAGGCAGGTGTGGGCAGAAGAAAGAGGAGAGGGTAAGGAACAGATTGTAGGATCACAAAAATTGAAATTAACAAATCCTGTCCTGAGACTGCTAATGCAAATGTATGGCAGAATTATATGTTATCAACTATTCATACAACATAATATCTACAAATGTCTGCCTATTTCATTTCATTGCCATAGTTAATGTATTAAGACCAGAATGTGGCTCTCAGGCCACCTAATATTTCAGTACTATGAAACATAACCTTTTAACTGTACCTAGCTGGATAAGAATATTCATTTATAAGATAACTTTGAAATTAGAAATATGCCACCAAAATTTCATGGTTCTTTATAAATTCAACTTTTCCATTCGTTTATGAAATCCATCACATTCTTGACAGTTACAAATTGTGAATATACTAATGGCATGTTTCACAATTATTTGTCACACTTATTAATTTTGTGGGGTGCAGCACCATGTCAAAGAAAACCAACATGTACATAAACAAACATGGCTGCTTGTACCTTCACAGTCTGTTTTTCGAGGGTAGTATGGATGTTGTCCAACTGCAGCTGTTTCTGCTTGTTTTCTCTGGACAGCCGCTCATGATGGATCTGCTGTTCCTTCACCTTTTGCAGGACCCGTCCAGACAGCCCCACCGTCCAGTCCTCCTCAGCCCAGCTCATCTCTTTCTGCTTGGGCCTACCAAGGTTGGATAGAAAAAAAAAAATTAAATATGCATTTCTTCTGGATTTTTAGCTTGCCTGCATTATAAAGACAACTGTAGAGAAAATATTTCCTTTATATTCTGATGGGAACTTAATAGAACTTGAGGTGGATGATTGTGTCTGGCATCCATGAGACAATGTGCCAGCTGACCTGTCCTATTCCTGCTTGACAGATCCAGAATCAGACAGTTCCTGGAGTCATGGGAGTCAGTAGCTGGAGTGAAGAAACTAGAAACACACACAGTCTGAAACAAAGAGGAAGTACAGGCCTGTTAAGCAAGGTGGAGGCAGTTCTATGTCAATTTGTGTATGACAGACAATCCTTTTCATACCACATGTATCTAAACATGTTCTACTCATCTGTCCCTCTAGCTGTGTGTACTGTCTTGAATATATTATGTTGCTATGGCTTTGATCCCTCAGGGACACACTGGTTGTCACTGGCAGCTGTGACTCAGTGTTTTCCAACACAGACTGTCTGCAATGTTCCAAGAGCACTTCAAGTTGAAAATAAATCCCTTCTCTCTCAAACTCCTGCAACAACAGTTAGACGTGCACATAAAAACTTTTTTTTGCCCAATGACTTCTACTACTTGATTGCATCAGTACAGCAATTGTACAAACACTGCATTTACTAAGACTAAATATATATATGGGTTATTAGCAACACATGTACACAAAGTGTTAAAAGTGAAAGTGTTGGAATGAAGAAAAGCCTGAATGAAAAAAATGGCCAGACCAAACCTGTAGAGATCAGTTCTGAACTCAGTTTTGGCATGCACTCCAGCCTCAAGGCTACTAACACTGCAACTTTTGTCACATAGTTTCTGTCATTGCTCACAGACTGTGTCACTGTGTTTACCTCTTCCTAAAAAGAAAAATGGGAGATATACTGAACTAAACTGACAGGTGTATTTGGGAAATATATAAACTATGCAATGAAATGTCAGAAAATAATGGGAAAAAAAGTCACAGTTTCCTAGAGCTCAAGCTGACATCTTCAAATTTCTTACTTTGTCATAAACAGTCAAAACCCCAAATGTACTTTTTTATATATAATACAGAGATCATTAGAAAATCCTCATATTGGAGAAGCTGGGACCACAGAATGTTTAGTATTTGCTTGGACAATTGATTCAATAAATAATCAAAATTATAGCCGATTAATTTATTGTCATCAACTAACTAATTCTTTCACCTCAACTTTAAAGACAATTTTTTAATACTGATAAGATACAACAGAACTTACTTGACAGGGACATAATAATGATAAAGTGCTGGTCTTATTTTCATTGTTGTCACTAGTATTTTCACAGTCCACTAACTGAGAACTAGTGGTCTAAGACACATGAAATGTACTTGTACATCCCACCCTGGATTTCAGCGAGTGAGCTGTTGCTTCCCATTTTTATACAATGTAATGTAAAAGTAAAAAAAAGGCAAAATGCAAAAAAAGAAAGAAAGAGGGACTTAAGTATTCAATATTTGACCAGAGATATCAGAAAGCAGGCGCTAAAAACCAGCAAAATGTATCATATATGCAGTGAACAGTTAACAGAAAGGCTTACAGACACCCAAAATAATCACATCACAAAGGAGAGCAGCAGTGTGGCATTGTTGAAGATGAAGTTCAATTGAATAAAAAAGATAAAACATACCCACTCTATTTAAGAATAACATTTACCTTACACTACTGCAGTTAGGGTAGGACTTGGCAGTTCCACAAATAAAGAATTTCTAAAGATTTCTTATTTCATGACATCAACATATAGAAGATAATTATTGCCCATTTTAGTCTTTTAGTCTCGATTTGTGGCTAGCTCTGGTATTATGGTCACTGACGTCTCACACTTTTAAGCAAACTAAATCAATTAATTAATCGTCAATTTCTACGAAATCTTCATGTTCTGGAGGCAGCTTAGAGCAGGTTAAATTTAACGCTGGACGGAAGAGGCAGAGATCCAGACGTTGGACCATGGCCTGTGCTGTACAAAAGTCTGGTCACGAGGTTCAACAGGACAAGAGACAACTGACAACTTCCAAAGAACAAAAAGCTGGATTTCAATTTAACATCTATCACAAACACTTCTTAAGCAGAGCTGTTACCATGGCCAGTTGAGACTTATTTTTTTATCGCCTGTTGGTGCTTAGTCCATCAGCGGCCAGTGATTGACAACTAACCTAGCAATGATGCTACAAGCTAACCCCAACCCACAGCTACTTACCATTCACGTTAGAGAGTTACAAAGGGCGCCAGCCGCCAGGGAGGCTCAGACAGCGCTGTGACGGTGCTCTGATACCGCTTATTAAAAGTAATAACCGCCTCCAGTTCTTCACTTAACAACGAACGAACGGCCGCTTTTAACAGAACCGAAGCTAACAACTGACGTTAACTGACAGTTTTCATATATTGAACAATGTGCCGCGCGTCCCATGCAGCTGACAAGCCAACAGAAACACAGAATCGTTGTGGCACGAGGCGGAGCGGGGGTTAGTGACGTAGCAGGCGATGTTTTGGGAAAAGTCCGCGAGGCGGTATGAACCTCTGATGACCCCTAGCGACAACACAAATCCAGCAACAGCCTTAGTGTGAGCAATGCTGCCGCTTTTAAACTGAGCAAGTCTCTATTTTTCCACATAAAACCACACAGGCACAAACCGGAGCGTCCGCCATATTGTTTGTAGTCTCCTAAGGAAAATTGGATACAGCAATATAATTGTCAGAGACAAGACAGGGGAGAGATATGTATAAGAAAAGACCTAGTAGTTTGAGCACTGGCAGTGCTGGAGGCTGTCACTGGCAATACTGGGGGGCTATCGTTTCCTTTCAGCAAGGCTTGAGATGACACTCTGAGAACCTAGGGTTCAAACTGCTGTTTTTTAAAACAAAAAAAAAAATGTTGTTTGTTTCTTTGCATTTTTAGATTACCTGGCAGAGTTGTGTAAGTAAGTGCACCTTTTTGTCACATACGTATGACTTCCAACGTCCACAACACATTGTCATGCTCAATGTTTTATGGTAATTTCATTAATTATGATTTTATTTGGTAATGGGAATAGGCACTACTTATGACCTGATATAAGAGACTCAAGGCAGGTCTGCTTTATTACCAGAAATTGAAGGCCTGCTGATGTGTTTCTCAAACAAAATTACAATATTATTAAAATTAAGAGTGATAATAACAGAAACACTTTAGGTAATAGGAATGTGGTGTATGTGCTTCTAAGGATACTGTATAAAAAATGTACTAAAGAGAAAACATTATAATATTCAAACAAATTCTAAATTCTGACAACAACAACAAAAAAACAAGAACAAATTTCACATTTGTAGATTTCGCATTTCACCCTGTGCTTCACTGGGTCTCACCACTTAAATAATGAGTGAAATTAAGCAAGACAGCTTCATTCTTGAGTGGTGGTAACCTCCTTTACACTGTCGGTGCTGTATGTGACCCGGTTTTATCTATTAAGCCACTAGGTGACACTGCAGAGAGACACTGAAGAGATTCCTGTTTCCTGATTCCTGAGCCATGTCTCAGGTTTGTCTTCATTGGACACACTTTAACATAAAAGTGTGTCCAACCTAACTGTATGGTTAGGCACACACACGAGGTGGCTCATTGTGAAGAATGGATTGGGAAAGGCATTGCAATTAGGATATAAGCAGAGAAAAAGCGAACAGTCCAGCTACATCACAAACCATATTTTAGAAACATTGACTGGCCAACGAACAAATTACTCATCACACCTGGAAGGTAAATGTTGATGATCCCAGAAAATAGAGGCCTAAACAAACTCCTAGAGATGTAGCAATGTAAAAGCAGCATACAACCTTTAAAATATTTTGTCAAGGGCAAAGCGGTTGATGTAAATGGGACATTATTTGAACTAACAACTACTGAGTGTGGAGTCCCACAGGGTAGTGTTTTGGGTGTTCTAAGTCTAACACTCTCTAAGAAAGACACTTAAAAATTTAAGCATTTGACTAAATATTATCTCTCCACCTTTGAAAGATAGAAGCTATCCTATTTATTTGTAAAATCAAACTCAGACAAACCTATGAATTATATTCAAACCTTGCAGAACATCTTGTTCCAGGTGACTCTGATTATGCACCTTTATATTTTAAAAAATGTTGAATCTGATCACTTTAGGAAAGTCAATGCTGAGATGATGATCAACTTTATTCCAGCAAAATGTTGCAAACATATAAAATTATTAAACACACTGTGTCTGTGTATGTATGGAACAAAGTTTTTCTGATAAAAGGCAGAGAGGTAGTGGAACCAGTGGGGGATTAGAGGAGGGATGAAGGGGGATGCCATTCCCCTTGTTAGCAAAATGACCAAAATGTATCCCCCTTTATAATCTGCTATCCCCCGTCTCCAGCCCCTAACAGAGAGGGTGCAGGGCTAGAGGGGTTGTTAAGTTTAATATGTTTCAGTCTAGTCTGCCTGACTCATCGATCCTTTATCTGACCGAGGTTTGTGCAAGTTAGAATCTATGTCGCCGACCACGGCTCTGAAATATCAGTAGCCTCACTGTGCTGTGTATTGACGAATTCATGGCGCTGCCTGTGGCGCTGAAGTAGCAGACTGGTTTGTAATTGCATTTTTCTCATTTGGTCCTGCCCTTTCTGCCAGTTCTGTCTTGGATTCTGTAAATACTCAATTCCACACTCCCACTGGGTGCCCCAATTGTGCCATTCCCCCTGTTAGAAATGAACACACACACACATAGAGAGACTGAGCACAACAAATTATATGCTGTTTCAAGATTTTGGTAAAAACACATTTCTTTATTCTGCTGCAGTACAATGAAATAAGATTCATAAAAGAGGATCACCTCAGAGTGCTTCTTCAAAGTGGCCTTTAAAAGTTTGTAAGCTTAGCCACGCTGTATGAATGTTGTACTGCATGTGTGTTTGACTGGTGTAATGGTTTTGTGGCGTTGTTTGTTCAAGGAGCACCATGGAAATAATCCTTTTTTGTGTTTTTGTTACTATCCCTGATGATTGTAGCTACTCATGGGCAGAATACTAGCAATTGTTATCCTCAAATACATTAAAATGATCAGTCAACACTACTTGCTCACTTACCATTCCTGTTCAGGTACAGCAGTAACAGCATCCACTGTAGGCAACTGTAATTAGATTATAATAATCATTACAATCACTCATTCTTCCAGGTAGGCTCTGGATTTGACTGTAATCTGGGATTTGGTGGCTCAGTGCTGAGTGGTGCGGAAACCCAGAAACTAGCCTGCAGTTACTTTATATGCAATACAATACCAGCTAGTGGGTCAGACTGCTAACAGCTGAGAGTTTAGAAGTGTGAAAAAATAGAGATTATGTGGGTAGTTATGTAATCTTAGTCCAATGCTTGAACGTAACAGTCTGGTAATTATAAAGTGTGCTTGGAGGATTACTGTCTGCAGACCATTTCCAGATGAACATTTCGTTACTTTCAAGGGATATGCTGGGTGTCATGGCTGGTTAAAAATTTTGTGACTACTGCTAACATCTCTGTTAGACACTATGCAAGTGGTTTAAAACACTTTTGATCAAGGTGTTCAGCCTTCTTGTGTGTATGAGCTGAAACCTTCTTTACAGTTTTAACAGCTGCACAAAAAGGAAGGAAAAGTGTGAAACACATTCAAAAGAAAAGATGAAGTGAAATGAAATGTACAAAAGACCTTAACTAGCCATCAATCCCATGCTGTTATGTCAACACCCCTGCTGAATTCTGTCAGTCACACCCACAAACACACACTCCTCACTCAGGTGCACACTCATGCGGGGTAAGCTCGTTCTCGTCACTCTTTATTAATACAGGATTACATTTATTCTCAATCCCAAACTCACACCACGCTCCACGGGCTCCTCACAAAAGTACACGCGCTGTCTGCTGAGGACCGTCAAAGGTAGCAAGGCAGCCAGGTAACCGTGTGCCACCAGCTGGTGTCAGAGGACTCATCCTTTTTGAATGTCCATGGAGGCCTGCGCTTCATCTGGCTGCTAACAGGGGCTTTACCAGACAACGGGTGGATTTCTGTCAGAAAAGAAGACACTACAGCTTTGTAGATCCAGTTTCATGAAGGTAAGACAATAATTAAACTTACATGATAGTGTATAGAGTAAGAGAATAACAAGTGATAACAGTCTTCTTAAGAACACATGGTTTGTATTCATCAGCCATATGAGTTGTTTTCCTTTCACATGCACACTATTATACCTCTTATGAGTCATGTTTTACTTGAACAGACTTCATACTGATGAGATTTTTCTCGCATTATATTGTATTTCAGAGGTTTCTGTCTGAGTACGGAAATTTAAATTCTCTAAACATTTACATTAGCTATAAATAAGTCCCTGCATCTGGTATGATTTGCATTCAAAAGACCAACTGCCGAGGTTTCTGTGACATTTTGCTTTGTCTTTATACTCCCATGTGATTCGAAAATTCTACACCCCCAAATATGAACCTTCTGAAAGTTAGGTGCGGTGAATGTCACATGCAGCTATACAGAAAATTGTTTCTCCTCCACCAATTCTACCCTTCCTTCCCAGATGTTCCCTTGGTCCGCTGTTTTCTCCCTTGAGCCCAAAGTGCCCGGCCAACGCAGCACTGAGGAACTGGTCACCAATACTCTGATGCTGGAGTTGGGGGCCATGGTGAAGCGCACTGAACGCATTCGTTTGGAGCGGGCAACTGAGGGTCGGCGCCGCCGTCGCAGCTCCTCCTCCACGGCTGATTACAGCTGGCTGGCCAACACCCCGACCCCACAGCCCTACGAGCTGACGCCCAACGACCTGCTGGAACTGCAGGACCTCTGTGGCAAGATCCCTCCTGCACAGTGTGGCCCCTTGATCGTCAGGTGAGAGAGGCAGCAAGAAAGACAGGGAGACACAGAGAGACATACGCATATTGAAGATATAAGAGATAACTGTAGCTGAAATTGGAACTGAGAAAGTATGAACCAGACTGAAACAGAGAACGGGATGTAGAGCCAGATACAAGCAGAAAGATGCAGAGAAATAAGGGCTGGGGAGCCACAAAGGCAGAGGCAACATTAGAGACTAAAAGAGAGAGACAGGCAAGTTGAAACAGACAAAGACACATAGAATATAAAGAAGAGGCAGAAGAACAGATAGCTGCAGGGTGTCGATTTAATCCCTTTAACACCCTTAACTATAACCTAGAGAGTAAGCTGACACTTTCAGATCCCCATTCTTCTCTAGGCGACTACACTGCCCATGATAACCCAACCAGAGATCGTAACCGGTGCTTAAACACCTATTCAACTTTTGCATAATTACTGGGTATACTTTCTGGGTGTGTGCGTGTATAGATATATATGCATAATGACCTTGTCTGTGTTTTGTTTTGACTGTTAAGTGCTCTGTAACTGTGTGTGTTGTTGGAGATCAAGACGTTCCTAATAGTCACAGTCCCTCCTGCCACTACAGGTTCAGGAGGTTGGTGTCACAGATGGAGCCTGAGGTTCACGAGGTTCCCCGGCTGTTTCGCACTGTGCTACGCGACTTCGTGGATGAGATGAACGGAAACGAAGACGTGCAGGACACCGTTTTTGAGAAGCAGCAGCGCAGCAAGAGCCTCTCTTTCGATACTTTCCGCACCAAGTTCCGCACGGGTCAGTTCTTCAAGGGCAGCAGCATGAGAGGCTCCAGGGGGAATCTGCAGCAGGAGTTGGATTGGTCTGACGAGGAGGATGGAGAAGGGGAGGAGGAGGCCATCAAGGCCAGGGCGAGGAAGGGAAGGAGCAGGAGCATGCCAGAGATCAGCCCAATGGAGCAGAGTGCCCATGGGTGAGACGAGGGAGAGAGACAATGCAGAGAGGATGGTGGGAGGGAGAAGATGAACACCCATAGAGGACTTCTGGTAGGGGGGGAGAAAATGAGGACTGAGGGAAAGCGAGCACAAAATAGAGATGGGTCAGCATACTGTAAATATGGGGAAGAGGGGAAAAGAGGGGATGTGAGGAAGGAAGGTAGCATTCAGTGAAAAAGGGAAAAGGAATAGATTTGAAAAATGGAGGAGAAAAGTCTAGAGGGTGGGCTTAGAACTAATTCTTGACTTTACAGAAACTCGTCTAATCGCAAATGAACTTGAAGTCTTTAGTCCTTCTAAGAAACATTATTAGTTGTTTGGATTCTGACACATGTGGTTTGCATTTTGTTGCGCTGATGGGTACAAACCTGTTCAAACAATACAGAGTCTACAGCCATGTTAGGAGATCTGTGAGGCCGTGCTTATACACTGTGGTGCTTTGAGCTAATGCTAATTTGCTAACATGCTGATTTTTAGCAGGCATGTTGTTTCCCATGTTCACCATCTTAGTTTAGTGTGTTTGTGTGCTAACATTTGCTAATTAGCACTAAACACAAAGTGCAGCTGAGGCTGATGGGACAGTCATTAGCTTTGCTGGTGCTAGTCATAAAACAAAGTATTGGACACAGTAAAATGTCTACCTAATGATGGTGCTGGAAGAAAGGTCAGGGGATCACCAAAGTGATTACAGTATATCCTGAGGGGAACATGAATGTGTGTACCAAACTCCATGGAAATCCATCACATATTTATTGAGACATCTCACTCAGAATCACAAATGTCAACCTGCTGGTGGCGCTACAGGAGATGTCCGATGATACCCAAAGTCTATATAAACGTGCATAGCAATCCATCCAATAGTTGCTGAGATGTTTCAGTTTGGATAAAGTGCTGGACCAACCAACCAGCATCCATGGAGCCACAGCATTAGCATGTCTAGAAGATCAAATCTGCAACATGGGACTTTGTTGAGTAAAATCTTAAAAAAAACCCTTGCTAACCTTCACATGCTTCAGGTATCCTCAAAAACAACTTCATGCAAGGACTCTGTGAACAACAGCTCTTGATGAATCATACATGTGTCATGAACTGTCTCTTTAAAAACATGTTATGCAACAGACAGGACAGCTGTCTTCTGCTGCATCTGTATATTCAGCAGTCACAAGTTGGCTTCAGATCGCCTGCTCAGTTAGTGGGTGCCCTCATAGTGTGTTTAGGAAAATATGTACATGACGTTCTTATAACTTCTGTGTGGTTAAAACAGTTGTTTTCACAAAGTTTTTTTTTGTTGTTTAAATGTAGGTACAGTTGTGCAACATTTGAGACTACATGTGACTCCTGGATTTTGGCCCGTTGATACCTGTTAAGAGTACATTTTTTAAGTCTTGTAGCATTGAAGCCTTTCTATAAAAGGAATGAAAGACACGTGGACCTTTATCACTTCATTGAGGTTAAGGCAAAATATTTGTTTGTAAATCAGTCTGGGGCCTGTTCTGTGATAAATAAATACTGTACTCATACAGTACCAGTACATCTTTATGGTGTATATGTGTCCAACATATCACACTAAACTGCACCTGCTTAGCACTCCTCTGTTGACTCGTATTAGCCTCCTAGCCCGGCATGGCTAATTATATCACTGCTGCCTAATCCTCTTATCCCAAGAAAATCTCAGCCATGAATGCCAGCACCCCATTATTATTTTATTAATATGCACTTTCTTATCAATACATCATTACCACTATTTGCACTTTATACATTTAAGTCAAGGCATTTGGCTAAAAAAAAACAGACGGGGAAAAATAGGATGAATGTTTTCTCTCTTGTTAAAAAGCTGCGGTCACTTAAATAACATCTGGTACATTAGAGAAATAAAGAGGAAAAGCAACTACAACAGTGACATCCAACCAGACACTTCAGGGAATCTGGCTGATTGAGCCACTTCATTAATGGGCCTTCACAACCAGCCAAACCCCTTCATAAGCACTGATGTCAAACCTGGATCCTGTTCAGATACTTCACTCGTATGCTAAACCCTCTCTGCAGCACAGAATGTGCCGGATTTATGCTTTTTAAACCATTCAACCTGCCTAAAGGCTGGCAACCCAACAGTTTCATTTAAAACGCGTGCCTTCAGGACACAAATAGCTGAGTGTCTTTGTATTGTGTCACAGTTCTATAAGAGTACCCATTTGGCAAAAAAAACTTTGAAAGAGAAACAGAATATAACTGAATAAAAAAATAATTCACAAAATTACTGAATGGTGGTAGGTGGAGAATGGTTGATAAACAAGTGACACAGTCATGCTCTTCAATAAAAGTAAACTACGAAGCAAAAATATTCGATGATAAACTCCAGTTCTGTTTGGCTTTGAAATAATAATAATAAAATAATGATGACATGTGGTAAAGGGGGTAACCAAGAAAAAAAAACAAATCAAAATTAAAAGACAGTTTGCAGAATCAAACCATTAAATTATAGCCATTTTGATTAAATGTTTATGAATAATTGGTCAAAGTACAATGCAGAGCAGTTTTGTGCTCTCTCTATACAAAGTGGGGATTTTAGATAATATATTCTTTCATTTGGACAGAGTTCGACATCTTCATTCTTCACTGAATTGTCGAATTAAGATCAAGAGTCTGTGGCTTGGGAATTAACCGAAAAGTCTGTGTTAATCAAAAAGTCTCCCAAGTCTTCATCAAATTGTCACTCCCATAGAGAAGTCCGTCCTTCAAATATGTTGTCTGGACACGTCGTCTCAGTCCAGCTTTTAGTTTTACTTCCCCTCAGTCGATGTGCTTTTCCCCTCCCGTCAGCCGCTCCTCTTTTCTTTAAGCGAAGAAGACGACAAAGATGATGAAGAAGACGACGAGGACGAGAAATATCTTGATCATCAGCCAGCGGTTGGAGGAGACTGACTGAAAGTATTTGAGGATCTCTGTGTGGGCGGCCTCCACATTCAGCTGGGTGTCCTCCACGTTAGCATCGATCCTGTGAGAGGAACACAACAAGCAGTTCAGTGAGATAGGACTTTAAAACAGATGTAAATTGGGCTACCTATAATAATTTTCTTTCAAATCAGTCAGTTCAGGAGATAACTGGCAAGTTGCACATTCAGTCTATAAAATGAAAGACCTCAATCTGAACTGCATGCAGTTAAGAGTAAGTCACCACTCAAATTCTGGCAGCACGAACATGCTAGTTTGCTTGCTTGCTGAGAGTCAGACTAGACAACCGATGCCACTCTAATCTTGTACGGTTGATGTGAATCTCAAGCCAGCAGCCACTTATCTTATCTAAGCATAAAGCCTGGAAACGGATACCACCTGTAAAGCTCACTAACTAACACATTATATGTATATATAGTTGTTTAATCTGTAAAAAAACCGGAAGTGTAAAAACAACAAGTTGTAGTTTTTTTAGCTGTACGTGTCTCTCTCTTTCCTCAACTCTCCCTCCATTTCAAGCTCCATTTTACCTCTGGATGGTCTCCTCTTGCTCCTTGACCATGTGTGCCAGCTGCTGGAATATAGAGCCCAGTTCCACGATGGTGCTCTCAATATTCTGCATGGTGTCTGCTCGACTCTGGATGTATGAGTCCTGTTATGGCACAGCCAGCAAGATTTCAAAAAGGGCCACATTAGAGCACGTAAATGCAGTTTACCCATTTGGTCACATATTCACCAAATACCCCAGTCCAATATTTCTACACAGTTTACAGTGGATACATTTCTTGCTTGTAGTAGCAAAGACGCAACACTTCAAAATCAGCTGACTTCAAAAATAAACAATAACTGACTTTCTTTTCCCAGTTTGTGCACTGGCAAATTAAATGCACACACTCCTCTCCACCTGTCTGACTTTGACAAACATACACCAACAGTCTACCTGCTCATCAATAAGCTGGAGCTGCAGGGGATTGCTCTGAGAGTCCATATCGATGGCTACATCCCCCAGACTCCTGGACTCATCCTGCATCAGGACCGAGCTCTCTGAAGGGACACAACAAGCAAAACATGCACACATGTTCAACAGGCCCAGACAGAAATCCTCAATGGTAGAGGGGGGAAAAGCAGAAAGAACAGCGGGCACATACAGTAGCGAGTTATACCCGCTGGGAGAGTCAAACGTTCCAGGGAAATACCTTTTAAATTTGAGGTTGTATTGCCCTGGTAGTCATAGCGCGGCTCGCGAGCTGCATGCGGCTCCTGGGCCCCTTTTTTGCGGCTCCCTAAAATATTTTTTAATTTTTGCATTATAGATGACCAAATACAGTAATAATCATATTCACAAGGATTTTGAGCAGTTCCCTATTATAACAGCTGTTTGAAAAGTACACTGCCAGTCTAAATGTTTCTGTACATCTATGGCATTTCTGACTACATTTCAACAAATTTGCTAATTGTAAATAAGCTAAAATTAGGAAATACATCTAGCAGGTATATCAGACCTTTAAAAACAAAATAACCTGTAATGTCTAATGTTTAATTATTGTAATAAAACATAATAAGCTTGTCTTTTCTTTGTCATGAGGAGACATTTAACATTTAACACTTTGATCATTATTGTGTAATTAACAGACAGTACTCTATGTTGTCTGCTACAGAGGCCTAATTACAAGTATAATAATTAAACTCATTGTCAACTGAATATAAGTTATTTCCAATAAAACGGAATATTACCAACATTTTTGGTTTACTTACCAATTCTTAACCTATATTTGACTGCACAATTAGTGGGCACAATATTTGAGATTTAAAAAAAAAGGCTGAAATATAGACTGTTCATAAACATTTTACTGGCAGTGTAAATGTCTGCACAGGAAGCAATTGAGCTCCCTGTGCTAATTAAAGGGTCTCTGGTACGTAGCGTGTTTAGCATAACGTCGACCTATTTGTTTAGCAAAGTGGTAAAATGAGCAGGAGCCAGACATGTCGAATGTTGCCTCAAAGCCAAAACAAAGAAATAATAAAGGTGTGTTCACTCTATTACACTTTTTAAAACTGCCAGCACAAGCTTCATGTTGGATGAACAGATGGGGAGCAGGCAATGGTTCAGACAACCACCAATTTCTAAAGTGGGGATGACTAGGATATAATTTGTGAGGATTGAGTCTGTACTGCAGAATGAGCTCAAAATTTTATGACAGTGATTTATGGTTACTTTTTACCGTTGTCTGGGCTACTGGGGATTATTTTTAGGTTGTGATTTTTAAGTCATGCAAGTGTTAGAGAAACTTCAAACTGAGTGAAGCTTTAAGGCAACACAAAATATGGCCGATGAAAAAATAAATCTCTCTCTTGCTCTCTCTCTCTCTCTCACACACACATATATATATATATATATATACATAAAGTGAACACACCCTTATGAAGCTACAACAGCATGCTGTGTTTACCTTTTCGTGCCATTACTTTAATGCGAGACCCTTGTAAAAATCATAGCGGGTACAAGGCTGAAGCTAAGATGTGGATAGACTTACTGAAGTTGTTGGCCAATAGAGGAGAAGAAGAGACAGGAGGCTGGGAGAACTGCTCTCTCCTGCTGCGCTGCTGCTTCAGGTTCTGTAGGAAAAGGGACAAATGATGGAGGAGGTAAACATGACTGAGGAGAAACCTGTGCAACATTTCAAATCTTTCATTTTTAGTATTTTCTGCCTTTCAATGATAAAGTACATCAAACATTTCTCACCTCTGTTCTGACCTCTAGGACTGATTTGAAGTCATTGGAAATTGAAGCCAGTTTTGACTGTGGATAACAAAAAATAAAGCAGAAAAGTTCAACAGAGTACAGTTTAATTCGTCTGAGCAAGATTTCTACAAACATTATCCAAAGGTATTTTATATGGATGCAAAACTACTTTGATGAAAAAAAAAAAAGATTTGTCATTTTAAAATTACATGCTAACCTTGTTTCTTCTACAGTAATTTCAAAATTCCCTAAATCCCCCAAATTGGCAACAGAAGCAACGTTTAGCAGGATTTAAAAAATCAGGATTCCATGCATTTGCACTCAATTCACATCTACATTATAGAATAAGGTAGATCTTGATAGATAGACAGACAGACAGACAGACAGACAGATAGACAGATAGACAGATAGATAGATAGATAGATAGATTAATCTCCAAAGAGAGCTCATACCTGTAATGACACCACTATAGTGTTAGAGTGGGTTTGGATATGTCGGCCACCCGGAGCTCCACGGGACCTCACCAAGTCCTGCAGCTGTGCTATCTGTTTGTTAAGACTGTTGATGTCCTAAAACCATAAACACAGAAGAGGTAGATCTTACTAAATATTTAAAGGGTTATAGAGAGCTGCTCTGTTCATAAATAAAATACAGAATGTTTGCAAAAACACATTTCATGGGATGTTAACAATTCAGCTCACTTGTTTAATGATGTACGTTAGCTCCTCGATCTCCACTGCCTTGTCATCAAATAGAGATTTTCTTTTTGCCACTAAAACATCAAAACGACAGCATTTACAATCAGCACTAAGATGTTTTGCATGTTTTAAATGGTGCTCAAATATCATTAAAAGGAACACTTACAAATAGTGAGCTTTTCCAGTTTGGCAAATGTATTGCTCAAGTCTTTTCCAATTCTCCTGCAAGGAAACAAAACACACAAAAATGTACCTTTCTTTGTAATGCACAAACTGTACTGAAGAGTACTCACAGTCACACAGTCTTTGTGCTGTGCAATGCAAATTATGTCCCAAACCAATTCTTCCACTAAAAACTCATATCAATCTCCTCATTTAACTTATGGAAAGACAATAAACATGATTTCTATTCAATATGCTTTACAAGTGCAATAAAGATAAGGACAAGGAGGATAATTATGTGTGAATACAAATAATGCAACACACAAAATTGACATAAGAACAAGTAGAGTCAGCAAAGATTTATGAACTGTGAAAACACTTAAGACAACACACCATGAGGAACTTACTTGGCCATAACTGTGAAGTCACTGCGCTGCCTGAGGGCGCTGAGAGCTGGTTTACTGGGCTGCACTCCATTCTGCAATGGGAGGTCAAAAGTGGAGAGTATGAGATGGAGATATTAATTTAAAATAATCAGCTGAGGGATAAATCTGACAATATGACAGAACAGAGCACCTCAAAATTTATTTAGGACAAATCAATTGGTCAAGTAACAGGGAAGTCACGCCTTCTAGTTTTGTTGACCTACTAAACATCATATAGTTATTAAGTATCACTGATTAAAAATTCCAAACACTTGCAGGTCAAATGCTTTCTTATTGTTTTCTTATCAGTTTAAAATCAATACCAGTGCATTTGGGCCATTGGCCAAACTAAGTAAACATTTTATGCTGTCACTATGAGCACTGATTGGACTCCACTTGATACGAGAGGGGACATTTTACAGCTGAAAAATAAACAATGGTCTCTGGTAGACAAACAACATAACTGAGACAGTGTTAAATGTATAGATTTATACTACAATATTAGCCATCATGTACACTGACATCTCTGTGATAACTAATATCAGCCAATACAGCAGCATAGCTGACAGACTGCCATTTACCATTATTTTTAATACTGAAATCACATTTTGTGCCATTTGGGGATTTACAGTAAAACAGCTGCCTCAAAATATTGGAAGAAAGATAATAAGAATACCAATTTGTAGGTACTTTGATTTTGTGATGGTTTTGGTCAAATTAACTTTACAAATCTATTGCAACCTTCTGTGGAACTAAAAGTGGATGTAGACATAGGAGTAAACAAGGAACCAAAACCAAAAGTAAAACACGTCATTGTAACTCTACATGCTATAAATTTGGGGCAAATGCCTAACTTCCCATAATGTGATCCCGTTATTATTGTGCGGTGATGTCAGGTGTGTGCTGTACCAACATACCGGTCTGCCCTGGAGAGATTTGCAGGCTGACTGGAACTCGAGGGTCCGGTCACGGCACGTCATCCTGCCGCCGGTTAAGGGTCACCAGGCCGCTCTAGACCACAAGTGGGACTGTCGGTTCCTAACCCTCTACTCTGTGTAGTGCAGAAATACGAAGACCTCCCGATGTGTGTGCAAAGTCACATCCAAGGTGGGGTATCCTTCATGGGCACATAGAAACACATGTCTTCAGGGACAGAAAGAAGACGTGTCATCGCTTTTAAACTCTCAGGCTGCTACTTAAAATGGAACTGATAAAACATGATCAAGTAGGTTGGGAGGAAAAAGCCAGCTGGTATCGTTAGCTAACGGCATAGTTCGCTGACACCAACAAGGAGGCTCCGACTACACCATAACAACCAGGCAACATACAACAAATAGCTGCCACATCTCGCAAGTAAAATCACAAGTGAGCTAAATATACTTATCATTAGGTAAGAATTATTATCTTAAGTCTGGACCAGCTCTGTGTGTACAGGCCGCCCATCACGACACACAGCTGATCACGGCCCAACCGGCTAACCACAGGCTATCGTTAGCTAAAGAAAGCTAACCGGTCTTTCAACACGGTTTCTCCTACTTTACCTTGGTACAATTCGACCTAAACTAACGGTGTGTGGTTCAGCCGTATTTAAAAGACAAAAATCGATAGGTTCCAACTTACTTGAGTAAATATTACATCATATTTGGAGAGTCCTCGATCTTTCTGGTAAAAACTACTCAACCCAGGAGTTAAAGTTCCGATCCGGGTCATTTCCGGCATTGACGTCACTGCCACGTCTACTTTACCGTGGCGGAAAATCCCCGCCGCTACAAGACGTCACCACCAGGGGTCGCCATATCTCCTGTTTATAGTTTAGTTTCGCCCTCTATTGAGAGAGGCCATAGAAATGATTTTGTTTAGTTTATTACACATTTTGAAAAGTGATGTCAGTAAATCACAGACAGCTACAAAGTGTAAACAAAGTTATTTGCAGCAGTTCTGGTGACTATGTAACACCTTATTACCAGAAAAGAAATAAAATAAATAATACAAAAAATATAAATATCAAAAATACATCAACCCAAGATACATCAACCCAAGTCAAACAACAAAAAACTTATTCTACACTTCCAAGATACCCAAAATCCACAGCCTTTTTGATGCAGCCTTGCAACTACCACAAACCCAAGTTCTCATGCTGGTACTGCTGCACACTGTCATTTTGCACAAATGCACTACTGCGCTCACATTTAACTGCCAGATGTTAATCTTGTATAGCTTAGTTCTGTATTATTCTGTACTATTTTTTCTTATATTGTTAGTTTGTATTTTGTATTGTATTTTTGCCTCCTTACTTGAAAGTTGTTCATCTCTCTCTCTATCTATCTATCTATCTATCTATCTATCTATCTATCTATCTATCTATCTATCTATCTATCTATCTATTCTTATATTGTTAGTTTGTATTTTGTATTGTATTTTTGCCTCCTTACTTGAAAGTTGTTCATCTCTCTATCTATCTATCTATCTATCTATCTATCTCTCTATCTAGACCAAGGCAAGCACAAGACAGCAATACTTGAGGTACATTCTACAGTTTCTTTCCTCATCTTCAGATCTAATCTCTATGTCTCCAGAGTTAAATGGTAGAATGTCTTTCACAGGGTATAGAATAAGGACCAACTTTATTTGCCATGCATGTTTAAGCCTACACATGCATGTTTGACTCAAGTTTTCAGGAGTTTTCAATATACTTAAACACATATTCTAAATAGCAACATATGACGATTTGCCACTGATATAGGCACCACACAAAAAATGGCCACATCACTATTGCTGTAGTCTCATTTGGATTTTTAAAAAATTAAGCAATACACATACTTTTTATAGGCCTATTGTGAAATGATTGGCTATATGAATGTTATGTATTGGAATATGAACCCTGCTAAATGATATTGTTAAGATAAAAATGAGTCACTTCAGATTGATGCTTGCTACAAGTAAAATGTTATGTGTCATCAGTGAAGGTGGGCCAACGTAGGAGAAATGAACCTGGAAGTTTGAAGGAGGAGGAATCAGCAGACAGAGAACGTGATTGGCTGCTGCCTCAGGTGAGTCGACCTGCAGGTATGGTATGGACAGAGATAACATCGAGCAGGCTTTCTGATCTCCTCTCACTCCTACTGGTACCCGCATCCTCTTCCTGACAGGACTGAGCATGCCCAGACCACAACTATGCCCTCGTCTACGTACCTGCTGGACCCCTAACCACAAAAAAACCCAGCCTTCCACCCTCCCCCTATGCCCTATACCACCCCTCACCCCTCATCTACCTTATCTATGTTCTCCTTCACCTTTTGTACCTCTCTATAATCCACCAAACTTATCTCTTCCTCTGAAACGCTCCACTTTATGCTTTTCCGCGTTATTTCATGCTTTAATCTGCTTTGCTGAACAAAATTGCCCACAGAACAGAAGAGAATAGTTTCTCCTTCAAAATCTCCTTTTCCATTTTGATTTTATCTCTTTTCTTCTATGAATTACCTTCAATTGTTAAATTACATCTCATGTTATCAAACATATTCTTGTATTGTTGTATATTTTAGCCTGGCTCCATGGTAATGTCAGTTGGTTGGTTGGTCCACTCCTTTGGTACAGATTAAATATGTCAAAAATTATTGGATGGATTGCATGGATTAAAATTTGGACCGACATTTGTGGCGCACAGAGGATAAATCCTAGTGATACTGGTGATCTCCTGACATTCAATGTTGCGCCACCATCAGGACATTTGTAGTTTTGAGTGAATTAGTACAGCGTCACATAGCAACTTCACGTAGCACATCTGCCGGCTCTTGGTAGTGATCAGCTTCAAATCATGTAGTTACTGCATGTTAGTATTTTTACACTCTGAATCATTGGTTCTACGTTTATATTGTAAACATAATATTGGAACGAGCTTTGACAGAGCTGGACTTAATGGTCATGCCATGGCAACAAAACATTTGAATCTGGATAAACGTCCTCACTAAGCCATGTTCACACTAAATTCTCAGTCCTCTGACTTTGCAGATACTGTTTCCCATGAAGTAACAAGAACAGTAAATCTTTTATCAAGGTTGATGTCCTTCGGTGGAGAGAGACAGACGAGACCTGTGGATCCACGTTTCTGTTGGAGATAACTCGGTTTGTTTGTTCTGTAAAATAAAAAAAAGTTCTTTGTATTCACACCAGACGTTCAAAAACACTCACTTTCCTGTCAGTTTAACAGAAACCAGCAAACACACACATGACTCTTCTTTACACTGCACATATTGGACTCAATCTCTCTCTTTCTCTCTCAGTCTTTTATCTCTGTCTCTCTCACTAACACACACACACACACACACACACACACACACACACACACACACACACACACACACACACACACACACACATGCACACAGGAGTGCTGATACCATCTAACAAAACACACTTACAGGCCAGATAGCGTCCAGTACCTGCTTCAACACAGCTGCTGCTACAAAAGCAGGGAGGAAACCATGGCTGGAGTTATTAGACAAACACGACTCTGAACACAGAGAAAGCAAGGTGGAAAAATACAGGAAGTCCTGATACAAGCGCAAAGACTGAGAGAGACAGAGGGAGATGGATGAGGCAAGCGGTGCAGTGAGCCACAGTTGAAAATACATGTAGGAGGTCAAATGAATGCATGAACTGTATAAGAACATACAGAGAAACAGCCAGATGGCCACGTGAAAGTGTGAGCAGAGACAGTGCTTCTGCCGGTCCTGTATGATGACGTGTTTCTGGGGGTTTCTGACGAGTGCAGAGCTTTAAAAAAAAACAATTTTGAGTAAAGGCATCTTCTCTGTATCAAGATGCATGACTCACTCTGTCCTTTTCTCTCTCTCTCTCTCCCTCTGTCTCTCTAATCTTGCAGCTATATTTAGTACTGGCATAATGCCCTTCCAGACAGATAAGTTGGCAGCAGCATTTAGCTCCTCTGCTCTTTCATCTTCTCCTCTCCTTCACACTCTGTAACGACTATCGATGGCTGTACATGCCATCAGTCATCATCAATAATACAGACATTCACTTATTACCCTTCCTTTGGTCTAAAGTTTGCTCTGTAACGTGAGATGATGATGAGGGAACAAATGAGGGCCGGACATGATATTGCCAGCGACTTTCATCATCACTGTCATCATCATCATCGTCATATTCATCGTCATGGGTGCCACGGGGATAAAAGGCGCAGTGCTCAGCAAAACCAGTGCTGACAGGTACTGTGTGTACACCGAATACAAAGACGATATCTCATCTCCCAGGCTCTGCCACACACACACACACACACACACACACACACACACACACACACACACACACAGTCGTGTTTCCATCACTCTTGGGGACATTGACTTACATTCATTTCCTGCAGACTCCCTCTAACCATACATATAACTGCTACTTGTCTCACCCTAACCTTAACCCAAACCTTCACCCTAAAATTTAATGATTTATATTGTGGGGACTTGTAGTTTGTCCCCGTAAGGGAGGTGTGTCCCCACAATGCGACTGCGTAAAATCATTTATGCCCATACAAAATGAGTAATATACATCTACACAGGCACACCCAGACACACACACTTGCAAAAAATACGAGCACAAATTACACTGTGACTTACGTTAAACAGCAGCCATTGTGGCCACAATTGACAGTTTGGTGTAACTACTGAAACTAGCGATGATGGTGTTGTTTTATCCACTGGTGGATGATAATGGCTGAATGTACTCGAGGTTTTGAGAGGGGGGTGGCGGTGGGTTTTAGCATTGGTTTTAAAAAGTTTTAAGATATGTTTGATGCATTTCATTATGTTTTATGTTTTGTACAAGTCAGAAAAGCATGGAGTCCGTGACTTTCCCAGTCTTTTTTTTGCTCTTTTCCAAACTTGTTGCTGATATCAAATTCAGAACAAGCACATATTTCCAAGAATCAATGAAGCTGATGAGGTCAAACATTAAATATATTGTCTTTGTACTGTTTTCGATTGAGTACATGTCAAAAGGGATTTGGAAATTATCACAAAAGTTAAGTGAAAAGTTGAAGATGAAGTTGAGCTGGTCATATGTTTTGTATGTGAAATCTTAATTTGCAAATTAACAAGTAACCGTAGCTCTCAAATTAATAAAAAGCACAATATTTCCCTCTGAAATGTAGTGGATCATAAAATGGAGATACTCCAGTAATGTACAAGTGCCTCATAACTGTACTTGACTAAATGAACTTGTGATTTTCCATCACACAGTGTGGGGCAGCGCACCTTTGTTCTCGACCGGCTTCTGACTCAGCAGTGCGAACAAGAGGAGGAGAGGGAACAATATTATGTCTCATAACACCACCTCACATCACACACACACACTTTCTCTGTACCCAACTCCCAGGGTGTCACTGTAATCAAAAGTGGCTGTTTACCTTTCATTACCAGCAAATGAGAGATTAAAACAAAGAGATGAGGTCAAAGCAGAGGGACGTTAGATGGGGAGCAGCACGGATAAACAGTGGCAGGAAGAAAACCAGAGCTGTATACGAAAAATAAGACATTTCCTTTAATAACATCTGTAACATCACGGTTGTATCCTGGTATCATTTTCAATATATTTGACGAATACACTTTTATGTGGACATTGAATCGAATAATTGGCATTTATGTACGAATACAACATAAAGCTGCATTGTTTTCTACAAAGACATCATAATAGGGCACAAATGGTGTAGCAGCAAAAAAAAGAGTGTAGGTTTTTTTTCTTTATACATAGGCTACAGTAGTACAATGTATTTGCAGAGAAGAGATTCATTGCAAAGTACAGCTTAAATGAAGTTACAAATACATCTCTAAAGTATGCACTACGTCATACACAAGGTCATAGCTGGATATTAGAGATTATAAAATGTTATATAGTTTAGTAAGGGGTCTCTATAGGCTAAGACACTGGAGGCTAGAACAGGGCTACCTTTACAGTACAATGTAGACTGTGCAGATACAAAGCACACTGATGTTTGATACTGACACAGGATCAGGACATTTGAATAGTATTATTAGTATCTCCAAGGAGTCTATTTGAAAGAGTTGTGATGTTGCTAATGATGCTAATGCTTTCTGATGGAATCAACTGTTGTTGCTTTAATTGTTCAGAATTAGTACTTTTTTTAAAAAAATGGAAACAACCGGAGCCCGAAAGGCCCTCAGAAAGTTATCTGAGCACCACAACTCTCTCAAGTGGAATGTTTTTGATTAGGTCATACATGTCTACATGGGTGGAGCTTTTCAGTCTGAGTCCATGCGCTCCTTCACCTCTGCCTTCAACAAAAGTTATTATTTTTCCAGTGGACTAATATACAGTATGTGCTTTGCAATCTCATACACAAGTGCAATCTGTACTGATGTTCAGGGACTCACAGGTTTCTCAAAATGTTTGTTTGCTTGTTCCCAAAATGTGATATTATTAAGAAATGGAGGCAAGAATATTGGAAATATTTGTAAAAATGAATAAATGCATGAGAAGAAATAGCTGCGAGTGAGAAAATTTGGGAAATACGCTTATTTTCTGTCTTGCTCAGAGTTAGATAAGAAGGTTGATACCACTCTCACGTGTGTTCAGTAAATACCGAATGAGGTCAGCAGCTGGTTAGCTTAGCATAGCTAAAAACACTGGAAGCAATGGGAAATAGCTCGATCTGACTCTGGCTCTGTCCAAGAGTAAAATCTGCCTACTGGCACCTGTAAATCTCACTATATCTTACTTGTTAAATCCATACGAGAACCGAATAGTAAAATTGTCGTTTAAAGGGGGTTTACTGTATGTGCTGGACTTGATTTTGGCTGAAAAAGCGACTTCCTGGAGTGTCTGCTGCTCGCAAATGTTCAGAGCCAACAAACAGTTTGCCGCACACCCCGCTCCCCTGTAAAACCACAACCTTTCACACATTTTTATAAATATTAAAGAAAAGTGACCAACTACTGAGTTTTAGAGGTGCCGCTACACTTTTTGTTTTTAACTTTGGACAGAGCCTCGCTAGCAGCTTCCCCCTGTTTGCAGTCTTAATGCTAAGCTAAGATGACGGCTGGCTCCGGTTTCATGTTTACCGTACAGACATAACAGTGGCATCAATCTTCTAATCTCACTCTCAGCAGGAAAGTATTTCACAAAAAGGCAAAATATTCCTTGAAAGCCAAAAATGCTCACCAGTGCTTTGAGGCTACAAACACTTTGGGAAACCATCTCCTGTTCCACATTATCACACAGTGTCTAGGTCTGTACTTAGAGGACCAGTTCAGTTCTCCTCATATGAAAAATTCGTCCCTTCGGATTACTAAAACCTACACAGAAAACTCCTATAGGTTCCTCTAAACCAGTGATAATCACCACAGATCTGCTGCAGACTATGCTTATTGCTAAATGTAAATAATAATAATAAATCCTTATATCATAAAAGAGGTCTGAAATAACAGAGATAGTAACAACAATACTCTAATACTTGGTCATTAATATGTTATGATATAGAGGTAGTGATTGAAGCATTGATTGACAATAAAGGCAAACACTGAACAATGGACTCGAGCATGGGAAAAAATAATCTCATCTCAGGAGAGTATAAATACAGAGCTTATCACTGCAGCCGCTGAAACAAAGTTCTTTTGCACAAGGCTGACACACAAATAATTCAGACTCTGGACTGCGGGGAGAGTACAGACATGAATCACGGAGTTTCAAAGCTACTGTTTATCATGGAGCTAAAATGTCACTGGCAAAATGTTCTCAGTAAAATTTAGCACAGGACAAACCACTCCATGACCCACCATTATGGGTCCTCTGAGCTCTGGCTTTAGCCCGTTATGCTGACTGACAAGCTGCTCAAGACCTCATCCTTTCTGAAACAGCCACAGTTCAAATCCCCGTTCCCACCCAGCAGCCAAGCAGCCACGAACTAGCATGGAGTTAAACCGTGAGATTCAGTCGGAATATAAACAAGTTATGTTCCAAATGAATAATACTCTTTCCTTCCCGGCCGTAACATGCAACAAAAACAGCCATGTTTTCCTTTCACTGCACTGGGAATGGCTATTTGCTTGGTTTCTCTGTGCTGTGGACAACACTGCCCCACTGATTGTTTGAATTACACATTATAATGTATATAGTCTCCCATCTGTGGCCTGTGTGAGCCGTCTCTGTTTAAATTCAATACATTTGGGTATGGGTTTAGATGCCGAGTGTGCATAGCCGGCCACCCAGTGTGACTCTTTATGCAGACGGATTAAAGATGAACAGAAAAAAAAAACAAAGACACATTCTGCAATATAGAATATCTTTTCAATCAACTTGACAGAATTATAATAAAATATAAAACAGAGGCATATAATACAATATTAAATGAAGACTTTGCAGTAAATTGCAAATATAAACAACTGACATAGATTTTCACACTTGGTGTGGCACAAACAAAAGCTTATGGCTACCTGCAATCATTTTACATTGCATGTGCGTGTAAATATGCATGTACGTGTGCTTGCTATAGCACAGAATGAGTGAGACTGTGTGTGTCTGCGTTTGCAGTGTCGTCTGTTCCTGGCATCAAAGTGTGAATGTTTGTGTGTGAAGCAGTGGACAACCGCCAGGCCTCATGATTGTCATTCTTCTCACTGCCTAAAAGAGAGGCAAGAGAGGCAAAGCGGCTGCTTTCAATCGGGGAGCCGAGGAAAGATGGAGACAAAAGGCCCAAATTAAACAAATGCTGGAAAGCGGCTTGGAGAGCCAGCCCGTGGTCATGCGCTTTGAATGAGAGAGAACGGCTGCAGGGATAACCCATCCTGGGTCTTTCAGTGGGGAGACCACACAGATACACTCCATGCCAGCATTCAGCTCAACTATAGGTCCACGCACACTGGGGTGCCAGTTCATGTGCATGTCCTATGTCCTTGTGGTATGTCTGAGCGTGGATGTGTCCATGTATAATCTGCTGCAGTTGTTTTTCAAATCCTTCGCACAAATATTGGCCTTGACTTCACCGTGGAATCTGTCTCCATGTGCAGTTTGCCTGCGAACAACAAATCACAGCTTCCACTGAAGCGTCAACATGTGGGACACCTGCGGAAGGCCGATCCACCTCATGTCCGTTGTTCCTGCTTGGTGTGATCATTCGTGTTTCCACTGATCTCTTACATTTATAAGTTCAACTGCAGACCAGAAAAACTCTGAGTGTAACCTCCAAACCACAGCAAAGTCGCCATCATGCTGCCATTTCATCCCTCCACTCATGGGATGTGTTTTGTGATTCTTTGTACACGCATGTACATGTGGACAGACAGAAGCTTTGCCACAGAAGCAAGGAGGTGCTAAGGTGCTTGGCTGCACACACACACATACACATACATCTATATTTAGGTTGTAATGCTGCACTTACTGCTAAACTAGAGCTCTACTACAGGTTTTTGTGTGTGCTTCTGCTAATTTTTCCTTCCGTCTGAGGTACTAGATGTCTGAGCATCTGTATGTTCCATGGCACTGATACTGAGAGTGGGCGATGAATCAGCAGGGATTTGTGGAAACAAGGAGGTGAAAAGAAAGTGGGTGGACACATCAAGTCCTCACGGCATCACACCTGGAACAATAAACAACAGACAGGAGAAGATTTTAGCATGAAATCTTGTTTGACAGATACAGGGTTGATTTTCACATGTATTCTGGATGTCTGGTGATAAAGTGAGCATGTACATGTACTTTTTCACGGCAGACGCCCTCGTCCAAGATGAATTTTGGACTCATATCAGGTCCTGCTCTACCACATGAGGTACAGCCTGTCCCGCAAAGCTTTCTCACTTGCGTCAAAGGTCCTAGCAACTGACTGACTGTTCAATTGCAGAATCTCTAAAATCTGCATTCAGAAATGGATTTTAGGCAGCCCATCACAGAGGAGCAGTGGGAAGATGCTCTGGTCTACATGTATAGATCTTTGTATTATGCAGCTCATGGTGCCTCATTGATTGCATTTTTATGCTCCCTAAAATGTATCCTGATTTAGATTCCTTCCTTGAGGCTCTATTGCCAGTGCTCTGGACCCCTGCCTGTGTATTGTTGTTTTAGTTACATACTGGTACATTCAAAAAACCTCAACCAGTGAATGTATTCTGGCTATGTGCGAACTGACCTGCAGCGATGAGGGTTGAGCCTCCGGCCTTTCCGGCTGCAGCTCTCAGCTCTGATGGTGCAGTGGCACTGACAAGACGTAGTATCCAGTGCCCACCTCCTCCCTCTGCAGGGGCGACAACGAGGCCTCGGAGATGGTGACAGGGAGGGAGAGATGCTGATGAGAGGAGGTGATGGAGAAGAAGTAGAGGATGGGGGAGCATGGGTCCTGGATGGAAGAGGAGTGTTAGAACAGTGTGATTAGCTGCAGAATTTTTTAATTCATTGATTAACAATAGTCAAGAACCACGCAAGTGGCTTTGTGAGGTTGTTAGCTAAATGCTAACAGCATGCTAACATGCTCACAATGGCAATGCTAACATGATTAGCCGGTATAATGTTCATCATGTTCACCTACAGTATGATAGCATGCTAACTTTTGCTAATTAGCACTGAACTCAAATGTCCAGCTTGTGGTGCTACAGGAAACGTCATGGGATCATCTGAGTGTGTAGGTTTCATCCTCATTTCATTACAGTCAAATTACAGGCAACAGACAAATTATGGGATCAATACAGGGTCTAGAAGATTTTGCTATTTTTCTACTGATCCACACACACCACATCGTTAGCATGGCTAAAAATAAATGCCAGGCTTGTTTAAATGTGGACAGTGCCCGTCTGAAAACAACCCATGACAATGCAGTGTGTGGGAGATGTGTGACTAATGTGGGATACTGTTTCCTTTCCTGCTAACAAATTTTCTGCTCTCTCTGGTCAGTCTGTCTTTCTGGCCGTTACCATGGCTATAGTCACTCAGTTGCCTATGAGGCCTTCAGTTTCCTTCTAGACTCTCTGTACTTTCTGAGTCTGAGAAAGTTCTCTACGTCAGTTGGTCCATTAAGCGGAGCTGGTTCTGCCTCAGTCTTCCCGGGAGGCTGGCAGTCTTAATGAAGTTACTTAATGAGGCAAAGAGGGGCCATCTTTGTTCAGATCCCGATGACCACGCCTGCCGCTGGCATAGACAGAGGAGGTGGCATTTGGGAGCAAACACAGATTTCACCCCTGCCAGAGTCTGAATAAAGCCCGTTCTGAGTGATGGATGGGCGCTGGGGGACATCACACCCAATCTGAGCCACCTCTGGCCCCTGGAGCCCAGAAATGACTGACAGTTAAGTGAAGGGGGAGCAGATGAAAAAAGAGTGGTGAGGAAAAGAGTGCTAACTGTTGTCCTTCACTGCTCAGGACTGAATCATGGTACATGAAGCAGTAATCTCATTGCCCATCCGCCACAATCTGATGACGATTTAGCCTCAATGTTTTGGGGGCTTCCAGTGTATTCCTATTTTTTCATTGGTGACACAACATTTACAGATAAATTCAGAAAAGAAATGAATAAAAAGCTGAATCGTCATCAGAGGATAGCCGATGAGTGTTAACCTGCATGCAGTCTCAAATGTGATTGGTTGATACCATTCGGACTACAAACAGAACGCTTCAGAAAAATGTTGTTTTGGACCTTTAATATTTCTAACTGTCCATATTAACAGCCTGAATTGTGAATTGTA
This sequence comes from Chelmon rostratus, assembly GCF_017976325.1. Lineage (NCBI taxonomy): Eukaryota > Metazoa > Chordata > Actinopteri > Chaetodontiformes > Chaetodontidae > Chelmon > Chelmon rostratus. Next base: position 17,059,672 of record NC_055666.1, read on the forward strand.
CAAAAAATAAATGTCATATAAGTGCTGACAATAAATATTAAATATGAATGAATAGCTGCTATAGAATGTTGTTGTTATAAAGCTTACTTGTCTTTTGTGTTTAGTATTACACAGAGGTGAGTCCTGGAGGTGATCTGGATTTCCTGTGTATGCTGAGTATGTGTGTGGCCATGTGCAACTCATGTTGTGGGGACATAAATCTGTTTACACAGTCACATTGTGTGGACTCACTTTCCTTATAGGGACAAAACGCAAGTCCCAATAATGTGAATCATTCAATTATAGGGTGAAGACTTGGATTAAGGTTAGAGTTTGGGTAAGTTTAGGGTTAGGGTTAGGTAAGTAGTGGTTACAGTTATGGTTAGTCTCCAGGAAATGAATGTAAGTCTATGTGATGTCCCCAAAAATGACAGCTGTGTGTGTGTGTGTGTGTGTTTGTGTGTGTGAGAGAGAGAGACCTTGACTGCTGTGTCTGCACAACAAATTGTCCTTCAGTAATAATGTAGAGCAGATAACCTTTTTTTTCCTGATCCAAACAGTCACACTGACGCTGACGTCAACTTCAGGCTCTTAACTGACTTAAAAAACTAAATGTGTACGCTGAATATTCAACCTACGCAGCTCTGATGGCACCAGTTGTCTTCTGTCTGGACTTCACTCGCTCTTTTTTCTTGTCTTTTCTCGTTGGCTTCAGATAGGGCCTGGGAATATCAGATACACAAAATGTGACACACATTAAAACCAAACTAAAATCAGTCTCCCTGAGTGAATATGTTAAATGTATTCTTCGAGGAACGTGATGTACTACATGTCCCAGTTGAAAGCTTGCTAAGATTTGTGGTTTTCTTTTTACTTATTTTTTGATCAGACAGTTTCTGATTCAAATCATTTGGTCTGTAATCAATTCAGGCAAAGTTCTTGTACAGCTGCTTTTAACATTTGAAGTGTCTTTGGTTTAGCAATAAAAGGGTTTGTTGGAAAAGCAAGTTTATATCATGTTTCATATCTGCACTTAGTTATCTGAAAATGCCAAACAATACCCTGCTCGAGTCCTGGTATATTTCATCTCAAAATGTTGTTCGTAATGTACTTATACAAACAGTTAGGCCTTCAAAAAACACAATAAATCTCCTTCTCAAAACAGGAAGCTCACAGCAGAGCCAGAGTTTGACTTTCGAGTGAGCTTCACATATTCACATTCTCTCATGTACATCATGTCCAACATCAATACAGTCATTTTTAAAAAGTAACTTTTGTGTGTTATTAGTATTGTATTTTGCAATGTTATCTATCTTTGACTTATTTTTGTCATTTCATACAGTAACACGGGTTCTGTTGTATCTACTCAACAGTGAGCTTTTAATGTTTTTTTTCTATGATATTCTTATTAATATTAGTAGCACCATTTGGGCGATTATCATTTAAAGTATCGGATACAGACGTTGACAAGAAAATTCACTAATCAAGGATAAAAGTGGTGCAAATTGACATCAAGTGCTGTACTTCAGCACAATTCTGAGGTACTTTACTTGAGTATTTTAGTTTGAAAAGTAAAATTCTGAATACTTGTAACGGGGTATTTTTACAGCTCTTGTTGCTTCTCTTAAGGACAGATCACTGGCCAGAAGGCTCCAATACTTGTTGATTACTATTTAATTCACTGACAGGAACAAAGATCAATGACGAAGGCAAAACAGTGACTCAGTGAAATGACTGACTACCAGGACAGAGAGACACTTTGCACTTTTGAGCCACGTCCACACTAGTTTACCAAGCTCGGTCCACTACAATTTGCTGATCTGTATCCTCCTTATCATTTTAAGTGCCTAGCCTCTGTTAAGCACAATATATTTAACTTTAATATATGCTGGTGTTCTCAATATCAAAATACAGCTTTGTTTTTTGGCTTTCCTGCTTTGACTTCCTTCTGTCTCTGTTCAAATCCCATCTGCTGCAGACTATGTTAAGATATATCAAATTATGGGGACAGTGTCTACCAGCTTAGCTCTGACATTAATAACGGTGTGCTGCTGCTGTTGTCTTTGGAGCTCTAATTTACTATCATGGATGCGTGACTCTGCTCTGCGAGTCTCTGAGAGAGCACATGGCAGGGAAGATAAGATCATCACTATGGTGACAACAGGATGCGTGCTATCCCAGGGGATGCTGGGAGAGAGTCACACAGATGCTAACTCACTGAGGGGCACACACACATAAACACACGGAAACAAACATTCACACACACATGAAAACTTTCACACACAGTTATAATAAAACATAAAGAATGTACACACGCACAAGAATACACGTAGAGATTCAGCGAAACCAAATACGGTCATATAGACACATGAAGCCTGAACACGGCCGAAGAAATCAGACACACACACACACACACACACACACACACACACACACACACACACATACATTGGAATCCTTTATTTATGTCCACATCCTAACAGGAAGCAAGGGGACATAAACATTAAAGATGCAATCATATGATTGTCTGGTTGGACCTGCCAGTATGAGGTACACAAACAAACATCAGGGATCCAACAGAAATGTTTCTTCTACGGTGTACATCTGTTGGTCCCAAGTGACCCTCAGTAAAACCTGAACAGCACGGTGCCTCCTGCCCAAACAGGAATATTTCTTCACTTTTACCATGTATGAGCTGAGCTAAAGTCAGAGACTTCTGAATGAGCCATAAGAGTTTTCTATCATGTTTCAGTGCACTGAAACGTCAGACTTGCTTGCCTTGAGATAAGCAAACCATCACAGTGAACATTTGATGACCTTGATTTTTCTTACACAAATTTGCATTATGGTCACCATGTAACCACAAGTGCCTGGTTTGATTCCAGCTTTCTAACATTTACTCTTCACATGCCATTTTCAGCTGTCTCAAAAAGGCAAAAAAGTTCATTTTTTGTTGTGTGGTAGGCAGTTGCAATAGGCGAAACTGGTGATGTGGCATTAAAAGCACTTTACAGCCGGCTGCAGAAAAGCATTGTATTAACAACCCAAATTCTAATTGTCCTAATATTTCATTATGGGACTTGTGTGGTTTGAAAGCACCAGTCAAACAAGCATGAGGATGTTGAGTCTTCAACGTGTTTAATCACAATTACGGAAAAGCAAACACTGACACGTTTCATGGCTTCATCTGGTTATTTCTTGTGTTTAAAAACTGAGACAAGGGGCAAAGATGCTGGACTTTTGCAGCAAGAAAGAGTGTTTTAAAACGGTCCAATCAATGACAACCACAAAATGTTTGAAATTGATTAAAGCATGCTGGCCTCAGACAATGAATACAAGAGCAATATCTGACAGTGTAACCTCTTTTCAACACTATTAAACAACTTATGGCTCTTCGGACTTGACTGAATCTCTCCTCTGCCTTCCTCCGCCTCATCAATAACATCAGCAGCAGAATTGTGAGAGCATCATTAGTGGCCACACAGATTGGGTTTTATACAGTCATTAGAGACGATGGAACATGAGATTTTACAGCTCACTAACACACAATTAAACATGAACAGACAAGGAGAGATTGAAATCCAGAATGGTAAGAGTTGGAAGAAATGAAGTGTTACCTTGTAGTTGGTGTTGGCTGAAATTGATCTTTTAATCTGCACACAGATAAAACAGATGGTGTCAGTGTAAAGGTGGAGGGAAGTCAAGAAACAACAGGTATACCATACATCTACAGACACTGTAAGTGTGCTTTATTACCTGCACTCACACTGGCTGTGCTCAACGAAAGGCAGCTCAACGAGCTCATGTTTCATGAAGGACGTTCTCATCAGCTGCACACAGATCAGGAAAAAAAAGAAAATCATGTTAAACTGCAAACATAATCTCACTCTTTTCATTAATCATCTACTGTCCTGCACTGACGCAGGTGGGGATTTAGTGCGCGTCTGTGCGTATACCTCCATGGTGAGTGTGTGTGTGAGCGAGGGAACACACTCCATGGCCTCATCAGTACAGCAGCCGCCACATCGCCTCACCGACACGCAGGATGGGATAAAGAGATGGTGCGTCTCCTCCGGCAACTCCCGCCAAACCTCTACCAGAGTGTCCCGCGGCTCACAGCCACTCCTCGAATACACTTCCAACCACCGCCGCACTGGTGGAGACAAATCAACAAAGTCATTTTTTATTTCTCTCTATCAGCTCCATGAAGTAGTGCAGGACTCACTGCAGAAACAGGAAGCGTACCTTCTCGACCTTCCCTGGATTTTGGGGAGTCTGCTGGCCGCCAGTGAGCAAACTGGAGGGAGACATAAAAGTAATGAATGTGAAGAGCACTGTTTCAATAAGTTTAGGGTTTCCAGGGCGAGTCGAGTTGTTAGAAAGCATTCAGCATTATACTTTGGAGTCATGGTGAGTGGTTTAATTTTGAAAACTTATGAAAGAAGTGGAAAAAAGATGTGTAGTAAATTAGAGCTTCATTAAACAAAAAAAAATTTTCTATACCTAAAATATCCTCAGTGTGTTTGATGTTGATTCCTGTGATGTATACTACGTATTTATGCAACATATCATCATGTCAACCTAAAATTTTTCTATGCCAAAAACACACTAAAAGCACGAAAAGTATGTTCCATCAAAATAAGATGAAATCAAATTTAAATAAAATTTTAGTTGAAAAAAGGTTGCATTTGAGAGTGAGCGAAGGTTCTAAGCACATGAGGTACATAGATCGCCCTCACATGCTTAAGAGTAGATTCAATATTTTTATTTTGTAATTAATTCAATCAAGTTTATCTTACAAATGTGTCCAGCAATGTAATAGGGCATAAATCTGCTATAATGATCAATAATCAAGATTTTTTTCCCCCCGAACTACCATTATATTGCCATTAATTAACTATTGAGCTTCTGCATGCAACCTCCTGTTTGACATTGTTGTAAAATTGTAAAAAAGCTGCCGTTGCATATCAACACATCAAAGTATTTCCTGTTAATGAATGCCACAATACTTCACACCTGGCATCTGAACACGAAAAGCTCAATAATGCACGGTGGTAGACGACAGGAGGAAAGTAAAAACTCTGAACTTTGAAACACAGATACACAGAGGGTAAGAGCAGGTCAACAGCATTATGACAACTAAATCAAACATTCCTCATTTCAGGCTCCATTATGAAATATTTCCTGTGCAGATGGGGTCCATTGGTCCATTTGAGCATGCAACTGAAAATGTCTGTGTTCTACGTTTTTGATGAGTTGTACCTGCTACCTTTGCCCTAAACTCTATCACCTGATTATGGTGTTTGAAACACCCTCAGTAGCCCTGCAGTGGCAGATAGTGAGAGTATGTGCCACTGGATTTTTCAACAATGAACTGTTGCAGTCAGGGGAGTAGAAGCACAAGAGACCACCTACTGCAATGTTTTGTTCAGACAGTAGTTTATTTTGTGGACCTCTGTCAGTTATGTCAGACTTGTTATGTCACTTCATGTGGCCCATTTGCAGTTAACTCTCACACACAGTTTCCTTTACTCACTTCTCGGACTGAGTTTTCAGATTAGGATTCTACATTCAAATCCATATAACAGCCTTATAAAATACCATGTATTATTAAATATTAAACCAGCAGTTCCCTGCCTATTTGGCTTGTGAACCCTTAAAAATAAAAAGCTTTGGTCATGTCTATGAGTTGTTAGCAGCTCTACCAAACAGATTATCCCCTCTAAACTTCTCAGATGGATTCATTAATAAAGTGTTTGGGACTCAAACAGGCAAAATGAACAAATATTTATTTCACAAAAAACTGCAAAAAAAAAAAAAAAAAACCTGCAAAAAAAAAAAAAAAAAAAAAATCCAGTCTCCCAGTTTGGGGGTTACTGCCCCGAGTGCCCCCACTACCACAGGGACCACGCTAGCCTTGACCTTCCACATCCGTTCCAGCTGCTCTTTCAACCCTTGGTACTTCTCAATTTTCTCTTGTTCTTTCTTCCTGATGTTGGCGTCAGCTGGGATATATATATATATAATATATATATATTATAAGAAAAAAACTGTAGCAGAACTGTTATTTCTGCTTTCCTCCATTAATCATCACAGGAGCCATCAGATTTATCTTGTGAGCCTTTGACCCCCAAGCTGGACTAAAACTGTATATATAGTTAAAACTAAGTCACTCCACCACTAGCAGTTATGACAGTAGAAATGCTGCTTACACACTGATTTCAACAATCTGTTAATGTCATGTATTATTCTGTATCGGTCACAGTAGACATTTTACGGCAGAACTGCAAAAGTACTGTTACTTTGGAGATTTTAGGTGTATTTGGTGACAGCTGATTTGAATAGAGGATTTTTACTTGTAATGGAGTATTTAGCATTGGTGTATTGATAATTTTAAACAAATAAAGGATCTGAATACTTCTTACACTTCTGAAAGAGCACACAGAAAGAGCAACTTGATTTTATAGTTCTCTTTCTCTGTAACACCCACACTGCCATTACTGGACCTGTGTGTGTGTGTGTGAAGACCAAGGCCACTTGTAAGGGAATGTAGACTTTGCCCAGTTTGCCCCCCTTAAACTGCTCCACCTCCTTCCACACACACACACACACACACACACACACACACACACACACACACACACACACACACACACACAAACACTCACACACACACTGGTTTGGCCCACATTGATTCTGAGTTAAGCTGGGACTGAGGCCATTTTGTGACTGGTAGGATGTGAGCTTAAGTAAGTGTGTCTTTTCTGTATCAGTCTTTGAGATGAGGATAAGATTACTTCCTTTTGGCAGCCATATCTGAAGGGAGCTGGCACACACACGCACACACACACACACACACTCTGCTATCTGCCATCCCAGTGCCATCTGCACTGGTATTGATGTCTGTCTACTGTCTAACATTTCTAACTCCCAGCCACTCCCAGAGCACACTGGCAGATGGGCCAACTGTGTGAATGCATCTATGCGTGTGCTCTACAGCTACACACATCTCTCTCACACTGAACTTCATCGCTATCGCAGGAAAAGGATGACCCCTTTTTCCAAATTAGCTGTCAGAGAAGCAGACAGCATGGAAGCAGACAGTCTCAGGTGAGAGACAGCAGCTGTGAGCAGGTTAGGAGGCCTTTTGCTGCACACTACTGTGTGTCATGTAGTGTCTAGGATGACGCATCACTAAAACTCACAATATAACAGCCGACAAAGTCAGGGCTGGATCCCACATCGCCACAGGGCACTGCCTGTTCCTGATAGAAGTCTCCAGACATAAATAAAAAAAACAGCATATGCAGGTCTGTGTGTGTGTGTGTGTGTGTGTGTGTGTGTGCCTTTGTGTGTGTCTGTGTGTGTAAAATAAGCCCATATGTCACACTGAGGATCATGTCAGTACAATTATTTCATAATTTCTTATGAATGATAGCCATAACAATCCTGTTTTAAATAACACTAAACACAGAATTTCAAGTCCATACAGAATTATTTGCACCAATTTCTAATGATTCCATTATTGGCAACAATTAAAAATAATCAAGTAATGTATCAGGCAAAAACATAAAAAAAAAAAAAATTATCTGTTTCCAGTGTGACATGCTTTGTCTTTTTAGCTAACTCTTTAGTTCATCAGGGAGACCCCTCACATTTTGGGCAATACACTTATTTTCTTTTGTGTCCAGAGTTAGATGAGAGGCTTGATACCACTCTCATGCTTGTTCCTCAGATATGAAGCCACAGGCAGCAGTCAGTTAGCTTATCTTAGCTTAGTTTAGCACAGAAACTTGAAAAAGCTAACTTGGCTCTGTCCAACTGTTCAGAAATCTGCCTACCAGCACCTCTAAAGATTACTAATTAACACATTATATGCTGTTTTTCTAAGCATCACACAAAACTGTCTAAAAATGACAATTTGCGGCTTTATGAGAGCTAGTGCCAGTCTATTTTTTTTTGCGGACCAGTTAGTTGCCAGGCAACCATGGAAGCAGGAAGCTACTGGTCCCAGGCAAAAAAAAACTCTAGTTTTTTGTACAGAATAAAACGAGATAAAAACATGTTAATTATAGAGCTTTGGAGATACTTGCTAGCTTTGGACAGAGACAGGCTAGCTGTTTCCCCATTTCCAGTCTTCATGCTAGCTAAGCTAACCAGAGTTCTTTCTTCTCATCAATCTCCTGGTAAGAATATGAATAAGCATATTTCCCAAAATGTCAAACTATTCTTTTAATTGTAATGTTGTCAATGAATTGACATCTGGCCCAAATTTTCATTTATTTAAAGGTAAGTAGTAAAAAAATGCAATAACAGGGTTCCTTCCTGATGACTTATGAGCTACAGTTAGCTAAAAACACAAAGCAAGAGCCATGCTGAAGGAGGATTTTCCACAACCTGGCAACCCAAAAGTTGTTCTTACTCATCTACAAAGCTTTAGTTAATTATTTATCACAGCGTATAAACTCTCTTTAGAAGGTACCCCACTAAAAAGAATAATGATAGTGAGAGAACACAATAACACCTATAAAGTCATTACTGAGCACCGCAGATAAACATCCCACAGAGATATTATAGTGAATTTTCCTGTCACTGGACCAGAAGTGACAGGTGTCATTGACCTCGGGGATAACCTCCACACAGCTTAAAGTCCCACATGTTCTCCACCACATCACATTCATTCGAAAACAATATTACTTTATTCCAATCAAAACATGATCAATGTAAGCAGGAAATAAACCGCACAAGCTCATAGCCGATGGCAGGCTGGCCACTTCAGACATGCAGACTTATAGAGTCAAATACATACATACCTTGGCATGGGACGTGGGTATTCTACTGAACAGCAGGAATTGAAACATTCCTAGAATAACTTGAAGCATAATCCCCATTGTGCAGGAGTCCAATGGGCACGCAAAAAATATTTTTGGACCGATCCAAAAAAGAAAAAAAGGTGGCTCGTCCGGCCGTGTCCTTCCTTCTCTGATCAATCGTCCGATTAAAGACGCAGAAATCCCGCTTTCATTCTCCACTCTCCCTTCCTTGAAAAGACACCCAGGGCGGCATCCTCAGTGTTGAAATAATAACTTTATCTTGTTGCATTGAGACCAAATGATTGTCTGAACTATTCCAGGAGTCACTTCCCAACCTGATAGTTTGTAATATCCTCTTAATTAGTGAGACACTGGAGTAGGCTGCTATCTAAAATAGCGCTCCCTCCGTGAAAATGAACATATAGACAGAAAACGTGCAGAGGTAAAGTAATAATTTAACATCTAACTGTAGTGCCGTAACCTTGAAATCCTGAAATTGTAATGAGACTTGTTTAAACTTTGAGTGATGACTGCCTATATTTATTCCAGGGCACCGTCAGTCTGTTGGTCCTGATCCCAAGGAACCGGTCTGGGGGTCCGGGGTGGCGTGACTAGAGGATCACCCAGATCTACGCTGAAACGTGGCGCGATCATAAAATCCTCCGCACGACTAAAAAGAAAATCACATCACCCAGCTATAGGACGTTTATCCGGTAAAGATCCGACGCTTTGGCCCGACGTGCAGAGGGACGGTGCCGCATATTCCCCGGCTCGGTCACAGGCTCTCCACGCTGTCGCTCCCCTTGAAAATGTGACGTTTCCCCTCCAGGCGCATCTTCTCGTTTTTTTTTTATCCTCTTATAAATATGACTGGAATAACATCCTGTACTGACATGGCAGCACAGCTACAGCAGAGCCGGCAGAGCAGCAGGGTAGTCCGCAGACAGCCAGAGAGGTCTGGGAAGGTAGCGGTCTTCATTAGTTGTTGTGATCGGTTTCCTCATTTCCTTTGCCCTTGAGACGCACGCAGCGTAACCATTGCGCTGCCAACTTTTTCCAAGCAGGACAGGCGCACTGAATACAGGTGCAGCGTCTCTATTGGCCCCACAGCGTGGGGCCTGGGGGCCGCCAGGAGCCCCTTTTAAGTGGGGAACCGAAATGTAGCTGTAGTTGACGACACCGAGGTCATGTCCTCGACATTATTTCTGGAAATTTGGGGTTTTCAGTTAGGCTATGTGTATAGGTTTATATTCTAGGCTACTATTGATTATGTGTGTGAAGAGCCAAAACAATTGATCATTCATAAATAAATCAGCTGACAGACATCTACAAGTTTTGATGACTGACTATCCCCTTAAGTTACCTTCTAAGAAAAAGGTGACAGAAATTCACTGGTTCCCACTGCTCAAATGTGAGCATTCACTGGTTTTCTCATTCGTCTATGACAGTAAACAGAACATGTTTGGTTTGGGGCTGTTGGTTGGACAAAACACGCATTGTGAAGATGTCACCTTGAAAATTGTGGTTGGGATTTTCTCTTATTTTCTGACATTTTATAGACCATAACAGTCCATCAAGAAAATGATCAGTCGATAATGAAAATAATTAGCATAGCCTATATGAATAGGTTGAGGTTGGTCTTCTTATTAGCAAAGAAAGCAATAACAGGGTCAGTATTAATCCACCAAAGTTGTATTCATGGCAGTGCGGAGAAGCCTGTGTCAAAGCCATCATGTTGGTTACCAACATTTGGTAACACGTTATTTTCCATAACTTAATCATTGTTACTAATTGCAGGAAAATAGAGACAAAGTTGAATTGTTATACTTTCAGGCAAACAGTTCAACACATATGGAGAATAAAGCTTTCGATAAATGAACCTTGTCTCGTAGACCTTTTTTCACAGTAGACATTTTCACTTCTCACAGCAGGAAAAGCACAGGTGTCACCAGTAACTAGTTAATAACATGAACAATGGCTCTGTTCAATTTCAGAGTTCCAGTAAGCCATGACAGTGTGATACTGAGCCAGCACACACAACACCAAGACCCTGAAACTGAAGCAGCTAAATGGAATTTGGCCATAATTCATTTAATTTATTACGCCTGTGCTTTCCCACTGCGACATGTCAAAATTTCCACTGTCAAATAATTATAATTGCCCCATCTGTAAACTTCCTAGGAAAGTACTAGGAAATGGCCCCTGAAAATAAAGTGTAAAGAAAATAAAGAGAAATTTAAAAATGAAAAATCCAAATTCAGGTTGATTAAAAGTCTGAAAGTCAATTTTTTTAATTAATGATTTTTAACCACTCAATATCACTATCTATTGTTTTTCAGGTAATACATCAGATGCCATGTGTGTCAGACAGTTATTTCAGTGCAGGCCTTGACACACTTTTCGTCTGCCACTCATTAAACTAAAGATAAAAGTCTATTAAAACTGTCTTCATAGCTGTTTGTCCTGTGTAGTACTACAGCTGCCTCTCTCATTAGGCTTGTCTTCCATTAGTGTGTGTGTGTGTGTGTGGAGGCATGCCGACACCACAATCTCAGTCATTATGGTGTGTTTGGGTTATGACACGGCACTCACATGCCACATGAGGGTGAGGGTGTCTGCAGGCTATGCAGGGATGTGTTATCTCCTGCTGAAGTCTCAGGACAGGCGTGGTGACAAGAAGACAGAAGGAAAAAAAAAAGGCAATATCTGTCCTTAAAAGACAATTCACATGAAAGTTCAGCTCATACTTGTGCAAGTAATCTAAAAAAAAAAAAAAATCCCAAAACGAGAAACCAAGCCCCCCCCAAGTCAGCAAACGCTCTGTGCTCAGGATGTTCTTAGGAACTGTTTCGTAACTTTCATGTGAATCAGTTTTTTTTTCATAATTTCTGCAGCTCCAAATGAGACTGCAGGTTTAAAAGAGCAGTTAAAATTCAAGTCTGACCAACGAGACAATGGAAAATAAACTTCTGAATTATGAAATAGGGCAGATAAATAATTATCTAATTAAAACAAGACTGATTTGTCTGTGTAGTTGCTTATTAAACTACATCTGGATGTCTAAACCTGTAGAATGAACTTCACTATAGAAAGATATTGATAAAATGGTGAATAAACTTTAAGAGTTTTTGTTTTGTTTTGTTTTTTTACAAAATAATCTTTATTCACTGGAAATTTTTTGAAAAGCTGTGTGTGTAGCCTTTTCTGTGTTACACAACCAGAATCAAAGCGTGTGCGAATGAGAGTAGAAAAAAGAGTAATGATTGATGAGAGAAAAGCTGATCTTTTAATCATTTTCTTTTCCATCCCGTCAGGGAGAGAGGTAAGGCAGTGAAAGACAGAAAAATGACAACACTCTCTAATATCCTAAAAACTGAGAGGTAATATGATAAACGCCGGCTCTGGAGGAACTTTCATCTGTAATTATGAGCATCTTTCCATTCAAATTACACATTTCCATAGTCTTAACCTTATTACAGTAGTTAATAATAAATAAACTTGCGTCATCCCTTTCTAACGAATGAACCTTTTCTTATGCGCTGTCTGGAAACACTGGTGTTACAATTCTACAGTAACACAGGCTCAACAGAGGGAACAATGAGTTAAAATCCATAACTGTGAACAATTTGCTTGGAAAACGATTATGGCTGAGACTTTTGACTTTCTTGACATGTATTATACTGCACCCTCCTCAATCATCCTCCCACGAACAGGCTCATTAAACCTGTGAGAACATTACAGAGTGTCCTCTTGTGTGCAGCCCGAGATATGATTTTAATCAAATTTGTCAGTTTCTTTCAGCTGGAAACGAACTGGCATTATATCAGTCTGTCTCGTCTTGACTTGATCAACTCGGTTCACTGTTGTCTGTGAGCCCAGCATGCTGTGCACCACTAACACAGAAATGAGGCTGAGAACAATGAACAACATGTTGCTTTGAGTTCACTCGAGGCAGTTTAACAGTGTTCATTACGGCTCTGAAAGGTTTGTGTGCACTCTGCAGCTGGATCCTTTACAAAGTTGCATCACTTCAAATACTTTATCACCTGTAAATGCTTCAGTAGTCCGATTTACAGTTCAGCTTGGTCATGGAGAAACCCTCCCACATCACACCCATGCTCTATGTGTCTTCAAGTGATGATAAACGCGGACAAAAACTTTAAAATACTAAAACTTGCGCCACAGTCATTCTGCCGTCTTCCTCCCGCTGGTACTTCTAACTCCATCACCACTGAGCACAGTTGGAGACTCTCCTACTTGTCGCCTCCATCGTTGCGGATTTTGTATTTCTCCAGAAACTCTGCATGTTTCTGCCGCAGGATTTCTGTCTGTTTCTTAAAACCGTTGACCCTGGGAAACATCAGAGAAAACACCTTCAGACCCAGCGCCATATTCAAACATTAACCAAACCCAAACAAATTTACCGTTATCAGCCAAATGTGCCATCAAACTGAAAGAAAACACCAATTTAAATGTAAAGCACTCACCTGGCCCTCTCTTTAGATTCATTGTAAATTTCTGTGATGACTCGATCTTTCTCGTCCATGAAGTTATTGTGAATTTCTTCCAGTTTCCTGAAAGAGTCGAAGAAACACTTGGGTTAAGACACCCTCCACAGAATAACTTTGCTTAAGCTAAAAACTTGTTGCTCAGCAGGCACTCTGTATGCTCAGTTGCATTTACGAGTTTGTGCAGCTGTTGGAACAGCTCTTCAGATCACAAAGAAGTGAATCTCTGCAAACACAAGTGGCACAGAGTCAGTGTGTGGAAACAAATACGAGGACACAAGCCATGAGGTTGTGCCAGGACACATGGCAGAGAGACGTGTCCACAAGTAATCCCATTCATCTGGATGTGAGTGTGCAGCAAACAAAGCATGAAAACAAGATGGATGGGCTCAGTGGCAAGTTCACTACAGGATAACATGAAATAGTGGCAGAGTTAAAATATCAAGACAAATACAACAAAAAACAAAAGCACTCAATGCCCTTTTCTCACCTGAAGAAGACTATGTGGGCTCCGATGCTGAGCACTATAGTGATGATGCAATAGCCCAACAGGTGGAAGTTCTTCCTCCTCCTCCTCCTCTGCCACTCCTCTGTGTTCATCTCCTGTGCATGAGAGTGACGAAACTGCTCCCAGTAACGAATGTTGTCCTGGGCGTCCCTACTGATGGTGAAGTGTTTGAAGATGCATCATGAAAGGTGACATCAAAAACAAAGGTGGGACAGATGGTACAAATGTTAAAAATAAACTAAGCTGAGGTGTAATGAGGCCAGTCTGAGTGACGACATTTATTAGGTAGTACATTTCCACCAAACTTTTTTTTTCGAATGTTGATTCTTCCATTTAGCTGTGAGAAGACAGTAAACTCAGTTATTTCATGTTGTTTTTTTCTGTTGTGTTATTTCCTCAAAAACTAGTAAAACTTGAGATATATAATCTCAAGATGTTTATCTGGATATATAATTATTTTAACAAAAACAAACCCCAAAACAGATCATTTGTTGAAGATCGGTTAATGCTTTGAGCAGAATCATCAAAAGCAGAGTTTCTAGGCTTGTGACAAAACCTAAAACATCAAACTATGGAGCACCTCCATCAAGGACTATCCAGTGGTACAAGTCAAAAAATCTGGCCAATAATTGCAGGGGGAGTTTTCCTTTTTTGGGAAAGTACAGAGATTCATTCTTCATTCAGCATTACAGCAACACTTCCAGTTAATCAGTCTTCACAAGAATAGCATGACCAATGTCCAACTACCCCACAAGGCCACTGTTGGATTAAAACCATTAAAACTCTGTCTTCTTCCTGCAGAGAAGCATCCTGTTTAAGAGTCAGGATGATGCTCAGGTCAGCTAACTAACAAGCACTAACTGACTCACCTGGCTCTGTAGCTGGTGTGACTGGAGGTGGATCTGAAGGCCTGGCCTCCACTGTATGGACGTCTGATTTTGAAGTCGTACTCCTTCCTGCTCTGGTCCTTGCTCAGCACGCGGTAGGCCTCGTTCAGCTCCACAAACTGGCTGTGCAGCGCTGGGTTGGATGGGTCACTGTCTGGGTGCAGCTGCATGACGAGTGGGTCAGTTATAGCAATGAATCATAACCGACCAATGAACCACGAGCTGCTGCAGAGCAGGCAGGTGCTTATCTCGACATGCTGCATTGTACTTTCTCTGTTAAACAAATGCATGCATATGCATGTTCTGCAGTCACATCCATGTTTTTTTCTCTACAGGGTAAGTTGTGTCACCCCTCAATTATGCCAAAACCACAAGGTAAATAAACATGCACATCCTTATTTACACTGGGAGGCACAACATGAAAACAAACAATCAGGAAGCTCACTGTGGGAACAGTAAAAGAGTAGAAGCAAGGATGTAAAAGGCTGCCCTCGTGTGGCCAGACATTGTCTTTACATGTGCAGCTTGTTGCTAAATGAGGACCCTACCTTCTTAGATTTGTCAAAAAATGCATTTTTAATTTCATCCAAGCTGGCGTCAGATTTGACCCCCAGGAGGTCGTAGTAGTTCACAGCTTTTCTGTGGCGAGAAAGAAAAGAATTCAAAACCAAACAGACATTCAGACCTGTACAAAGCTGAGTACCTAAACACAATCACTGATCAATAATCAATTCTGATTAAATTCAACAAACACACACACACACACACAGAGAGAGAGAGAGAGAGAGAGAGAGAGAGAGAGAGAGAGAGAGAGAGAGAGAGAGAGAGAGAGAGAGAGAGAGAGAGAGAGAGAGAGAGAGAGACTACCTGTGTGCATAGCTTTGGGAGAGCAGGCGCAGTCCACTCTTGCAGCACCAAAGACAACTTTGACATAAACGCAGCTGAGCCTCCAACTGCATGACGGTTAATTTCTGAGGTTCCACACAGACAACCTGTGCAGAGAGGACAGATGTCAACATCAGCGATGATACAAAGAAAGACCATTACAGGAGAAAGCAGGGAGGCATCTGAAACCAAAATATTACTGACTAAATGGGTCCAGACCTCAGTCCCCCAGCCTGAGTATAGCAATCAACTTCTGTTGGAAGGATATAATCTGGTGCTTCACAACTCTTAAGTTGAAATTTTAAAAAAGGAACACTTAGGGACAAACCCAAACACTGGAGACAGTGTGCTTGGCTGATCATTTTCACATTTCCTTGACCTGTCATTCAATTTTACCAAAAGAATCAAATTATTTGGTATAGAAATCAAAGTTGGTCAGAATCCTGGATTAAAGCATCATATAATTATCTGTTTAAAATGAGTTTGGCTGCTGGAGAGAATTTCCAAAACCAAAAATGACTGCAGACGAATCCCCCAACCAATGACAACTGGATTTCAAATAAACTGTATGGACTTTCTGTTCCAGAGGTTTGTCTGAAAACTAAAGGGGGGAGAGGATTTGTAGCAAGGGCCCCGAGGCACGTTGTTATTATTCAGTTTCCTCTCTTTTACCTTTCAGTGCGCTTCCATTAAAAATGATGCGGTCAGCAGGGGTCCCCTCATCTGTTGACACGTGACCTGACCGAGGACAACAACAGGGGACGAGGTGAGCGAAATACTTTCAAAGCAGAATTTTAACACGAACCGAACAACTCGACCAGCTGATCCAGAGATCTCTGCTATTTTCTGCAGAAAAATCAAACTTGTCATTCACTTTGACATCATGTCGCTTTGTTCTTGGGGGTGTGTTGACCCTGTGCAACCTAAGAGTTTTACATACTTTGAATTAAAAATAACGTTGAGTTACTTTCATTAGCTACACCACCACCTACAGAGTAACTGCTGGGTTCGCACACTATTCACTGCATGAAATAAACTGTCAAATACAGAGCAGAGAGTTTTCAATGGGAACATTGCGTTCTGCTACCTGAGCAGCACAGCTAAAGCTAGCCGGAGTTAGCTCGGCAGCCAGTCTGTGCTTCTGTTAGCCTGCTAACTTAATAATGATCTAATTTAGCTAGTGGCATTCTGTGAAAGAGGAAGAACAAACATTTAACAGTGGTTCAAAACTGAATACGCATAAAGCCAGCACTCAAACAAAGAAAAGTGACATACCCGCAAAGATCAGTTTTATAACAAGAGCTGTACTATCGGGCCGTTGCATAAAGTCTGAGTCAAACTAGCTAAATTAAAACCGGAACACGGGGGTGTTGCTCGTCAAAATAAAGCGCAGTCGTTTTTCATCACTGCAAGGTGCCACTGCTGTTTGATCAAACAAAACAAAACATACAACTCAATGCATTCTAAAACTGTAATTATTTTATTTATGCCATCTGACCTATTTTGCCAAGGCCTGTATAGCACAAAATAAGTCTAAATTGTGTCATTAACATTAATTAATTAGTTGTGTCACAAGTGTCATCTATATGAATAAATAATAACTGTACTTTGTTTGTCAAAATTATTTTGAATATAGTATTTCTACCGCGGTACTGTCTCCAGAACCGTTTAACTTAATGACTTTACTGTAATTTGCAACACATAGCATAAGACTTTTGATTTGGTTTGACCGGAAGTTGTCGTTGATGCTTGTTTTCCCAGGCGTTTAACCCTGCTGTTGCTATGCAATGTCCTAAAACCTGCCAGTAGATCATAAATACAACATATCGCATACACAGTTATTTAGATTTTGCACAGCTTTCAGTAAATAAGTTTTCCGACGATATGATATATCCACCTGCAGTTCGAACTCTCTCCACCGGGTGGTGATAACGAACACATTTGCCATCTGTCAAATAAAGAGGAAGACGCTACGCTGCTGTGTTGTATGCGTATTCGCATAAGAAGGTAAGATAAAACTACCGCGTTTTAGCCTGAATCTAACACGTTCTGATAGCTGTGCAAGCTACTGTTGTAATGTTACACGTTATAAAATGCTGGCGCGGCATTGTCGTTTTTTTATCTGTGGTTTGCGCTTAGTTTACGGTCCTTCTGAGTGGGTTCAGCTCCAGGATGAACTGACACTAAAGTTGTCAGTTACCTTGAATTGTTCAAGTCGGAACAGTTAACAGCATTTAAGATAACTCGAGTTACTCCAGCAAATAGCATTAGCATAGTCAAATGTGTGGCTACTATGTGATGCTGTACACTAACGTCAGCATGTAGCCGACCCCCGTCATCTAGAGGTGACGCTCACTTAAATTTTGTCTCCTTTGGGCTCCCGTTCTACTAAACAGTTGGGGGCTGCTGCTCTGTAGATAGCACCTTCAGCAAGTTGCATTTGGCCCCAGCCCCAGCTGGTGATGTCACTGCAGGTGATTTTCAGCTGTCAAGAGGCAAAACACCTGCTGTGACATCACAGACTGGTAAGAGTGTTCACTCATTATTTTAAAAACGGTGTCCACATGGCAAAGATCAAACATTTTAAAACACCTTCATCACTTCTGAACTGTGTAGGAAGCAGTTGAAACATTGCCAGTAAACAAAAGTGGCCACATCACTGCTGATTGAAATATTACTTGCTATCCCCCATTTTATATATCCCATATGAAAGACTGATATCAGTGATTCTCTGTCTTTGATCAGTATCTTGGCTTGATACCAGCACTGATACAGGTACTTTTAAAAGCTCGGCACACTCACACAGGTGTTTTATGTTATTCTGATTCGGCATATGCTTAGAGTTATGCTGGTAATTATGTGATGTCACCAAACTCCATGTATCAATTACAGTGATAAAGGTGCACGTTGTCACACCATTACAGATGACAAACAAAGGGGACAAGGGATTGAAGATGTCAATCAAGGACATTTTGATCACATCAGAAGCAGTTCTGAGAAGAGCTTTAGTCAGGTAGATCAAGTGCAAAGACCTGTGTGAGTGGACTATGACTTTATAAGGCCTTAAGAAGTCCTTTTGCGCACATACAAAGGCTAAATATGTGATAGTTTGTGAAAATGTGGACATATGTGGTTTATGTTTTGCTTTGTTTATGCTTTGAACACTTATCAGATATTTATTGAGCCTAACCAAACACCTGTGATTAAATTCAGCAGTTTAAATAACTGTAAACAAAAAGCTTAACAACAGGTCTCAGGCTCGTGCAGAAATAGACAAACATGAAACGCAGTGTGGACGGGTTTCGACATGTTTGGAGTGACTGCCTGGCTCGCTATAAATCAATGAACAAAATGACTTGTGCTTTCCAGCTCTAATCTGTGACTGTGTGTGTTCTTGGCGTGTCTGTTTGTGTTTGGAGGGAGAGTTTAGAGGAAGCGTGTTTCCTGATGTGGGCACAGTCATTTACTGCATTGAAAAATGTTGAAATTTAGCTCTTTACAGCCTGCTTACAACTTCTGTTTCTTTCCTGTGCATTTTGTTTCCTTAACAGAGCAGCTAAAACCCCGGGCACAGGTATTTTGATGTGAGGATTACAGAACTGCATCAGTGTAAGCGAAGGGATAAGAAAAGACTCGAATGATAACACACAGGGAGACATGATGGACGCTGAGGTGTCTGTGCTGCTGCACTGTGCAGCCTGGAGGGGGCTGCTGGAGTCTCAAGTGCAAGTGGAGCTCTCTGAAAGGTAGGAACCTAAATCAGACCCCTAAAATGGTTTCAAACCATAGCGTTATCTACTTAAAGGGCTTTCCCACTGAACAACACAGTGGCTCAAACATCTGATATGGATATTGGGTTAACTTGTGGTCTAACTTGCCTCAGCTGTTGAAATCAAAGTCCCTTTGATCACCATTGACACTGTGCATAATGTACAGTATATAAATAAATGTCTTTAGAGACTTTACAAGGTGTCATAAGTGATATGCATTGTACTCTATACACAGTACATTTGGCTTAAAAAATAAGCTGAGATGTTCTATATTTTTCTCTTGTCAACAAATCCAATAAAGAGACCAAAACCAACAATGAACTGATCCTCCCAACAGTTACTATCTGCTTATTCCTCTGCACCATACACCTCCACCTATCTCAAATACATAACAGCACACCACATTTGTGGGTGAAAACAGTCCCGAATAAATGCACTATCACTCCTCCTCTTAACATTTGCCAAAAACTACAAGTAACCGGCTGTTATAGCCTTTGTAGCCTTCTTTAAAAAATACACTTTCAGAAGGAACCAGTGGGAACCAATGGCAGGAAAGTCTCTTTCTGAAAAATGTAGAATAACGCCTGCCTCATCCTTTAATTTAGTAATTTTACTTTTTACTTTATAGGAAAAAAAAGGCATTGTAGCAACCTGAAATGTTATTTTTCATTCATCTCCCTCTTTTCAGATTTAACAGGCAGACAGATCCGACTCTGGCGCGTCAGATAGAGGAGGTGTGGACCGAGCGGGTGTCCAAAGAGCCGTGGCTTTTCAACGGTTCCAAATTCAGGCTGCACTCTTTCCACTTGGCCTCTCCTGCAAGTGTCTCATCATCCTCCGTTACTCCTAAACCCCCACCCTGCACTCATTCACCCCACGTCCCCATCTTAGACCATGCAGAGGATCAGGAAGGGGAATTAAACAGCAGGAAAAGTACAGAAGAGAATTCATGTACCAGCGATTCTCTGCATGACACTGCTCAGAACAATTTGGACAGAGGAAACACACATGTGAATCAGGCAGAAAATACAGAAAACACAGATGATCAAGAGACTGGGCCGCTCCTCACTCTGAGACTAGGCCTGACATGCTACAAGGACTACCTGGGAACAAACTGGTCGTGTCGAGCGGCAGAGCTCCGTCAGCTGGGAGAGGTGGAGTTCGGCGATGCTCTGGCGCTGCTGGCTCAGCCTCTGGGTGTGGGCGCCGTCTTGTGTACAGATGACGGTCAGGTGGTGTTGATTCGGAGGAGCCAGAGGGTGGCAGAGGCAGGGGGGCTCCTGGACATCCCGGGCGGTCACCCAGAACCCAAGGTGAGAAGAAACAAAGTGAATGAAATGTCACTAACGTGTCACCAATATGCCTGATGTGTTGTTGTTTACCATCGCCGCCGTCCTCAGGTGGTGTGTGAGCGTCTGGGCCAGGCGGTGTGTGAGGAGCAGATCAGCGTGGACATGATGCAGCAGAGGCTCGTCGTCTCGGAGCTGTTCTCATCTGTGTGCGCTGAGATCAGAGACGAGGTCGGGTTTTCTGCAAAACAGTGTTTAAAACAAAAGGCCGCATTTCCATATTTTGGAAATTTGCATGCTTTTTAATTTCCTTATGATTTGCTGGTGAATAAATCAGCCCAAGTTCCTCATTTTCTCACCCATGCTGAAATTAATTGTGTTGTAATTGTAACTGGTTAGTCATTTAGTTTAGAAAACATGAGAAAAAAGTTAAAAATGTCCGTTGAAGGTTCTGAGACGCCTTCAAATCACTCATTTTGTCTGACCGACAGTCTAAAACCCACACATTCTGAGTACTATCACATAAGACAAAGAAAGTCCTCACATTTGGGAAGCTGGAACCAAATATTTTTATTTTTATTTTGTCAATAAATGAATCAGATGGTTAATTTGGCATGTTTCAGCATTAGTTTTAAACGTTAAAGGTCTGTTTCTGTGCATACACCTCTTGTTAAAAGATCAATAAACTAAATAAAACTGAGAATAACAGCACTGACTGAAAAATAATTACATTTTCAAAGAAAATTATCTCTGGTGACTTAAAACCTCCATGTGTTGAACAACAAATGATTGAAACATGTTTCAGGTTAATCAGAAAGCATTTTCGTTAGTTAGTTCGTTAGTGCTGGTCAGAGTTCAGTTGGCATTTGAACACGACCAAGTTTTTAGCAAAGATAGAGAACAGAGAACCAGACTTATTTTAATCTCTCTCTTCCCTCATCCCACCTTCACTCTGTCCATCCACAGGTGAATGTTCCTCTGAGCTCCCTGGGAGAGCCTGTCCTGATGGGCGTCGCTCTGAATCACACCAGCGCTGGTAGACCGAGCGCTGAGTTCTACGTCAGGTACCCTTTCCTTGATTGTCTTGAAAGTCAGTGAATCAGAGAAACCACAGTGCCGCCATTCATTATGACCATGTACAATTCAATGGGTTTTTTTTTTCATATATTACCTTCATTTAACCAGGTATGTTCATTTTGTAAGAGAGCTGCAGATAATACAGAAGGTGACAGACACCAGATGTATTTGCTGTGACCTGAGATGATGACAGAAAGATGTTTTCAGGGATATTATGGCTGTTTGCCTAGAATTGCAGTCAGTTGTCGCTGTGTGTCCTCAGTTGCTCACTGACAGCTGATGAAGTCAGAAAGTTGTACTGGAAAGGAGGAGCAGAGGCCCACGAGTCTACAGATATTGTCTTCCTCAGCAAAACAGTGAGTAATGTATAACTGGAGAGTTATAATTAATAGTAACTCCAGAGCTTTCTTGTTTTGGCAGCTGCATTAGGAGGAATGTGAAGTATATAACAAGACGTAGACACATAAGTGATGTGTTTAGAATGAGGGCCTTCTACATAAATATCTAATATCATCTTAGCAACATCTAAAAGCACCAAAACATTGTGCTGACTGCATTTTGTTGTTCCTCCTTGTAGGAGGTGTTGCAGCTGGACAGAAGCCGCCCTCTGTGGTCAGAGCTGTGTCCTTCAGCTAAAGGAGCCGTGCTGCTCTATCAGACAGTGAAGCCTGACGGAGAGCGAGGCCAGAGCAGGCGACAGGAAACTCAGCTGATTGCATCAGAGGATGCATCCAGATGATCAAATGTACACACAAAGAGAAACATTTCAAAAGTTCAGCAATTTATTACTCTTTGACTTAAAGTCCTCTCTGACCAATACTGGTATTACCATTGTGCAAAATACTGTAGATTTTTTTTATTGTTTGTACCTCGTACAGTAAAACACAATACATTTTAAAAAATATCTTGAATAAAACGCTAAAAAGTGACCTGGTTTTCATTAAAATGATTAAATACTACAAAACAAAGTCTGATTGGCCAAAGCAGCAAGTGCAGCACATACTGTAGTCTGTAGTTCTGTGTAATATGACTTCCTGATGTAGTTAGCTCTCTTCTTCAACATTAAATGACATCAGTAAAATTATTGTTCCTGTAAACACATATAGTGCAGCGACATCTGTTTCTTCTTGCTCCAGGTTTCTTCACCAGTAACCTTCATAACCGCGGCCACCAAAGTCTCTGTAGTCGCAGCAGCCCTGGCCCTGATAAGCCATGTTCCACTGAAATGTAAAAAATCGAATTTAATTTGGATGTTGCAGTGTTATTTAGCATCTGACTAAACATCTGTGCATAACAACCTGCCCTTACACTGAACTCTATGACCTTATGCCTCCTTTTACCATGTCCACAGCTGGTATAAATTCAATCTCAGATTCGACGTCTAGTGGCATTGAGGTGATTTCTACTAAACACAGGATGTAGCAATGAGGTGCAGCAGGTTTAAACCAGCTAAGCTAATGACAAATCAACAGCACCAAATGATGTCATCATGAGATTTGTGTTATGGTTTGATTTCACAACACTTACATATCTTGGCTGCTGCTTCCATGACTGCATGTTGAGTCGCACGTCGGTCAACCCTACAAAGACGATAATAAAAACAATTAACATCTGAAAATATAAACTCTCCCAAAATACATCCTTTCATTTATTACACTGACCAGTCCACTGCATCCTATGTGAGGGTCGAGGGCCGTGAGGGTGGGGTCTTTTCTTGTTAAGTCTGGGTTTCTTCTTGTCCTGAGTGGGGATGGGGGGCAGCAGTCTGCGAGCCTCATCTTTGTACTCCTGCAGGAGCGCCTGTGCCTGTTCCTGAGGGAGCTCGACATACATCAGCTCCTCCAGCAGGTCACT
Organism: Chelmon rostratus; assembly: GCF_017976325.1. NCBI lineage: Eukaryota > Metazoa > Chordata > Actinopteri > Chaetodontiformes > Chaetodontidae > Chelmon > Chelmon rostratus. The sequence continues at coordinate 17,083,242 of NC_055666.1, forward strand.
CTGCTGCTCTGGGAGACTGCAGCTCACTGAAGAAAAGGAGGAAAACTTCAGTTGTGGAACGATGACAGAAGCGCAAAATAAAGGACTGAGGCCTCCTATCCCTGAGACGTAAGTCAGACCTTGCAGTTTGAGGAGGGCGGTCTCGGGGATCTGCTCCCTGTCACTCATCTGGTGCTGGGACAGTCGACGTCTCCACTCGTCTGCTGAGGGAAAGACCACCACCACCCACCGCCTGAAGCCTGTAAACAGCTGCAGCTTGTGACGCCGTGCAGAGAAGAGGATGTTGCACTGGACAGAAGAGAGATGGTGAAGAGGATATGGCAAGAGAAGTGAGGAGGTGGAACACGATGTCCGAGTACTGACACCTCCAAGCATGTGTCAGTGCATCAATGGATAATTAATCACACATGCTTATGACCTTATACAATAATTCTGACACATAATGAAATAATTTTGACATTTATCTGAAACTGTAGTGGACCCACATACAACTGCTTGGTGATGATAGATAGATACTTAGAAAAATGGTAACACTTTTCATACTACTGAGGATAACCATATGTGGTTTTATAATTATTCACTAACCAGTTAATTCTAATAAAACAAAATATTCAAATTTAATTAAAGGACAGGATTTTCAGAGTTAAATCAATATGTGAAGAGTTACCTGGTCGAGGATATAGTTGCCAGGAGTCTGAGCAGCTATCTTGATCACATCAGTCAGACACTGAGAGGCCTGCTGCAGCCTGCTTTCCCTCTGACCCCCACTCTAAACACGCACGCACACACAGAGGTTGAACATTTATGGATCAGTAGGTCAGAAAGTGAACACCATCTTTGAACATATTTATGTACATATAATATAAAGCCTGAGAGTGAAGGCTGGAGGTCTGACTGACAATCATACAGGCGAGCAGCTCCTCTGTGCCCAACAGTCTGTACTGTTTCTCTGGATGCTGCTTCATGTGAGTCCTGGCCCAGTGGCTCTTCCCAGAACCAGGAAGACCAACCATCAACAACACCTGGAGAGAGGGACAGAGAAGTTCAAACATTACGTTAACGTGTAAGGACTATTTTTATATTCAGTCTGAAAATAACCAATAGTTGTTCTTTTTATCCACACTGGCAGGAGGCCTCTAGGGATGTCGGTCTGATGGTCGGCCCACCGCTTTGGTCCAGACTGAAATATCTCAAAGCGTCAATTTTGTGCAGACGTGATCTCCAGAGGATGAATTCTACTGACTTTTCCTCTAGTGCCACCATGAGGCTGACATTTGTGGCTGTTGAAATGATGTGAATTCTGCATTTGGCCTTTATATTATCCACATTCAAATACTTTGGATGGAAACCCAGCGACAGTCTCTCACCTCACACCGTGCTCTGGAGGAAGGCGCTGATGTAGAACGAACCCTCTGGCCTGTTGGAAGAGCTGCCACCGATGTAAAGCCTGGCGGGCCAGGGTACCATGGAGAAGCTGTGGGGTCCAGCTGGAATCTGACTGAACAGCTCTTACAGAGGACATGAGGGAACAGGGCACGACCCAGCAGCACAGGGGCATTCAGGGAAAAGGCAACACCCATGAAACGACCGTTCTTATGAAATGAGAGCTCAACAGCAGTGCCTGTGGAGAAAGACTGTCACACAAACACACACAGGTGGGATTATAAATAAGAAATATCCTCCAACTCCACCAAAACAAGAGCTTCATCTGACAAGAAACAAACGAGACAGCGAATTTTCAGACTGTGAACAGAGGAGGACAAAGATAGAAAAGTGTTCCTCACAGCGTAACAGCCAATGATGTCCCCCTCCGAGAAAGGTTCTCCAAAGTCTTCCTCCATCCCACCCGATACTTTTTTACCACGCCCATCATAAGCAAACGAGAATTCACCTTCACCTGATATGAGACAGAGGACAGATGTTCAAATAAACTCTCCTGGCAAAAAGGTGAAATGAACCTAACAATGAACCTAATCCTTACCCAGCAGCAGAGAGGTGTTGGCCATCGACCAGCCCACTCTCAGGCCGCAAGAATCCATGTCTTCTTGTTCCTCCAGCTGTGTAGTCAACAACTTCCTCTCCAGCCTCACCTCAAAACCCACCCTGCCCTGCAGCACCCCGTGGGTGAGCCTGCAGCCGGACCACAGCGAGGGGCATCGAGCCCAGAACCGCGGCTGGCCACATCCACCGTCAGGACCCGCCTCAAAGTGGAGGTGACTGTCATCTGTGCAAACAATAAGGAAAATCAGAGATTAAAAATGCCCCTATGCTGCTCTTATGACTTCACATGTGACTCTTGGGACTATTTTCTAGAAAAAATAGTTAATCTTAGTTTAAAATACTGACTTGATCAGGGTTGTTTCATGTCTCTGCACAAGACTGTGTTGTTTACTTCACTTACATGGATTTAATCTGACTTTATCTTCATCCTCCTCTTCTGTCTCCTCCCTGTTCACTGGAGGTTGTGGAGATTTGGCTCTGGTTGAGATGAGATGGAGACGCGTGCTGCTTTATAATAACCGTTTCAATGAAATCTCATTTTCAAAAAGTTCCTAAAAAGATTTTTAAGGTCTAAATCCGGGATAGTTTCACATTTTTTCAAACCCAAACCCTTTTCTACTTTCTTCTTCTGTTCCGAAAATGGTGGAGCTAAGAAAGTCACAATATTCTTTTCACTACAATCTATCTTGCATTACCTCTTGTATCGTATCTCCTCTTTGAACTCGTAGAAAGCTCGACCTCTGGCCCTCTCCTCTGATGACTGAGCTCTCCTGTCCTGTCCCTCTCCGGGACGCTCTGCATATCCCGGCTCAGCTTGGTACTCTGGAACACTGTCCGAAATCAGATCCGAGCTTTGCTGTGGTGTTGGCAGACCGGTGTCAGTCTCTGTCTGTGTGGCACAGTCTGTGAACTCTCTGGTGCGGTCTAGTTTACAGCGCGCAGTGACACCAGCTTCTGTCGGTGTTGACGAGGACTGAGCGCGGACGTCCGCGATCTCCGTCTGTGCCGCAGGTGTCACTGAGGTGTCATTTTGTGGTTTTGGCTCTTCCTCACCGTCTTCTACACTTTGTCCTGCCTCTAAAGCAGACCACAGCCTGCCTATCAGCTCAGCCTTCAGTCCCTTGATGTCCAACCCGAGTTCTTTAAGTCTGGACCGCAGCTCGGGCACTTTCAACTTTTTGATTTCCGTTAACTTCATTGTTACCGTGTGAGTATAAAGTCTTATTCAAGTTGTAGCTTCCTCAGTAAAAACAAACCCAAAGTAAACTGTTGGGGAAAAGGCAGCAGTTCGGACCAAAACATCGGTTCAATATGGTGCCCTGGTTTGTGATTGGCTCTTTACCTCTTCTTCCTTATGTATTTTCGCAGTTTACACACCACCAGGTGTCTATACTGCCACCAAATGGCTAAAATGTTACTACACCTGGTATTGACGCATAGATCCTTCACATTTTTAGGCTTTGTCCGTATTTTCTACAGGCCTGAAACCTTCGCACTTTGTCTCGCACCTATGCCACGCTGCACTTCTTCTAAAATGTTGTATTTTGCTTTTATGCATTCTATGAACTCTATTTTTAACTTAATTTTCCATCTTATGTTATGCATTATCTTTAGTCTGTTTTCAGCCTTCATCTTATTCTTACAATTATCAAGTGGCTTTTTTTTCTCCATCTTATTTTACGTCAATTTCCTATCTATTTTTTATGTTCTTTTAAGTGAAGTACTTGATGTTGCAAACCACTCTTATTTATTATTATTTTATGTAAGGAGGCAGAGTTCCTATTAATAATACATGTATCAATTTTTTTTTCTGGGAGCATTGGGAAAGTAATCCTTAACATACAGTAAGCCTGCTCCCATTATGTATGAATTTACATATCACCCATTACATTACATATATTGTCGACCTAATCTGCTCTGTTGATCTACTTTTGTTGTGTTTTATATGTGTCAGTTATGTTGCTTTTTTAAAGGCAAGAGAGATAAGCATGTCACGGCCTGACTGTAGTGGAATTGTATTCTCAACTCCAAAAAGCCAGTATTGATGTATATGGACATACTTTTTTGTATGTATATGTTGAGACAACATTCATCCAGAACGACAAGCTTTTTATTCAACAAACAAGACAAATGCAAAAAACATGAATGTGAATGAGCACAAACAGATATAAGAGGTAAAAAGCAAGAACATTGTCAGTTATAATACAAAAAACATTTCACATATTACAATTCATTGCAAGTGACATGACTGTCTCACCTCTCTTTACTTCAGATTTCTTGCTCTGCTGTCTGTGTTTCATTACAGCCACTTGAGTCCATGATAACAGGACAGTGTGGAAGCAACTTTGAATCATTTGTTTTAAAAACTTATCTCCTCTTCACTGACCCTGTTGGGCTCTGCACAAATCTCTCTCCACATGAAAACTATTACAGATCCTTGAAGGTTTAGCTTCTGATTGTACCCTACAGACTGTACAAGTGTCATTTGAGAGAATTTGACTGCTTCATTAACGCCCTGAGTGGCCGTGTCCACACAAACAGCATCATAACAACAATCGTCAAAAGAAGAGAGAAGGTCAGCAGCGACTTTTCCGTTACACAACAGAACATTCAGGTCATGCTCACATAGTGAGCCTGTTTCTCGTACATGGTGGCTCAGTCACACTCACCACATGCTTCACAATGAAAGCACCTCAGTGCTACATCTGAATATTACGCTCAGAACAGTCAACAAACATGTATTCTCCCTGATGAGGACATACTGTGCAAAATGTCAGACTCCATCTGAAATGTAAACAACCATGCATATTAAATATATTCAAAGTCGGCTGTAGGAAAAACACCCTCTGGCTGCCTGTGGTCAAATGACCTGTCTAAGCAATAGCTTCTCAATAACACTGTGGTTATTAGATCACTGAATACTTCCACTTCAGTTGTTCTGAGGAGTGTTGCTTTTTGTCTTCTGTAAAATCCCTTTTGTCCAAAGACAGAGTTGAGGTTAGTCCCAGTTAGTGCACACTGTTACACTGGAGTCACAGAGCTAAGCCTCGGTTTTTCTGAAAAACGAATTCCTGCAGACAGTTTTAAAAGCCCAGAAGCTCGTTGAACAACATTTAGTGCTATTCTGAATCCTTTCGACTCTTCTAACCATGTAGATGAAACATACTCAGTTTGCTGCATGATTAAAAAAAGGAGATGTTTACATGTTTTTAAATTTGATTTCTATCTTCTAATCTAAACAAAAAAACTGTAGCTGGAAATGACAGTTGTCCTTATTTAATTTGTACACCACACACAAAAAATTAAAAAGCTTTATTATCAACTAAATTTGTAAGCATTTCCCAATATACCCAACTCAGGAGAACAACTTTGAGGCTGACACCATCTCCATAAGAAATGGTGTCTTTGAGGATTTTGTAAACTGACAGTGTTTGGAATTTTTTTTTTAAGATCAACTGGTATGTATCATTCAGGAAAATAGATGCTCAGTCCTGTGTAAACGTAATGAACATATAAGAGGCACAAACTGGGGCTAAGCGGTCGCGTCACTGTGAGGTGACGGGTGCTGAGGCAGCGTAATGTCAGTGATGTTGGCCCATCATTATATAATATAGCCTGACCTATATTGGATATCAATATTTGATATTTAAACAATCTGATAATGTTGTATTGGCAGATATTTTTTTTTACAAAGAGATAACAACCACATTCTTTGGTTCTGAAAAAAATGTGACTTACTTCAGGTTTTTCATTGTGAAAATGAGCTTGTCAGTGCTCTCTGGAGGAAAAACTATATAATAGAGATGCTGTTTCTAAATGACCCAAAAAAATCTTTTTCTTGTTAATTTATCAGCTGACTTCCACGATTTATGGTCTGGCTCTGTTATATAAGATGATGAATTATGAGCTGTATCAAAATAAAAGCACGTCTTAACCATTCTTACATAATAACTGCAGAGGGACACAAATGAGGTTTGAAACTACATTTAGATAGCAGAGTTAAGGGTATCACCTTAAGTCACTACCTCTAACTGAGTGTCAGTTAGACCAGGAGAGTGGGTGTTGCAGGAAGAGGGGAGGGCGAGCCGCTGTCGGACGGACTGTGTCCCAGCAGCAGCTCCTTCTCTCGAGGACGACACGGCCCGCTGATGTTCTGGCTGTGAGAGTGGTAGAGCCGCAGGAAAGCCAGGATGGACTGAGCCAGCCACAGAGCTGTCACACACCACAGAGACGCCTGGGGACAGGGGGCGTGATTAATTATGCTTATAGTCACACTTACATAATGAAAACATCAGTGTGTACGTGTGTGTGCAGACTCCTATGTCGGCATGTTTATTTGATCGCCGAGAAAAACATTGAGTGAAATTTTCCTAGCATCCGCTACAACAGCTTCCATGTCGACTAAATAAATGATTGTGGGAACGAAATGTTGCTACTGACTATCTATGGTTAAGCGAAAAAAAAAAAACGACCATCAGGCGAAACAACGTCTGACTGAATAATGTAGTGAAACAAATGTGAATTCAGTCTGGCTATCAGGCCAGATTAGATCAGCTGTAGCTAATTCCAGTAAATTCAATAAGGGCTAAAATGAACAGCTCGTCTGTTCTCTGTTCTATGTGCTCTCTACACCACTGTACACAAGTGGACTGCGTTAGTTCAATATGTGGTGACTCTTCTCAGGAGAAAGAAGTTTAAGTACATTTCAGTCAGTGACTCTACCAGTCAAACCCTGATTCATATCAAATCAACATTTTAATTTGGTGAAAGGTGGTAAGACATCCTTGAGTTGTAGTTATTTTAGCCTTTCAACCCTGATTCCAAAAAAAGCTGGGACCGCCGTGTAAAACATGAATAACAACTGAATGCAATCATTTGGAAATAAACTGTGTTTACCGACGACAGTTTTACAGACTATAAAGTCCACAGCATCCCAACATTTTGGAATCAGGGTTGTACTTGCAAATGCTTAAGATGAACCTAATAATATTTGGTAAGGGATTCAAAAAGGTTCGGATTCTGTAAATCGATTAAATTCCTTCTATAAAAACATTCAAACCCAAAGAAGCGGTACAGAAGGCTACAATCCATCATTATGTCATAATTAACCTGCCAGATGTTTTTACATGTCTGGGTACTTAAAATATTAATAACCTCACATGAAATTCTGAGCAGTTGGTGTCATAAAACTCTGTTGTTAGTGTCCATGTCTGAGCGCTCTCACCTGTGCCAGGCTGAGCTCTGTGTAGAAGGAGGAGGTGTCCACATCCAGGTAAAGAGGAACAGACTGGGACTCTGCACAGCTGAACACAAACAAACACACAGGGGTCAGAAACACACTTTTCCATCTGTCTGCTGTCACGTTTTATCAGTAAAACAAAAACACAGTAAACCACCATGACACCATGGAGGTTCATCAGACAGCGTACCTGTAAGGCCGAGTGTTGTCGTCAGTCACGGTGTCACACCAGGAGACCAGTCCCAGAGACAGGATAACACTGGCCCCTCCAGACAGGAAGAGCACACACACACTCAGCACCACCGTCAGGAAGGACGAAAACAGGGTGCTGAGCGAGCAGAAACACACATTGCACACGTCAGACAGTTGGTCATACAGATAAAAACATCCACTAAAAGATTTATGCTGGCACATTGGGCTGATATATTAGTGCACACATCAGGTCATGTAGGTCAAACACCTACTAAAGCTGTGGTATAGAAAATGCTACAAATCATATTTTGATTTTTTTTGGACTATTTTAGACACACCTATAGACAGATTAATAATGTGTCTCTGCTTGTATAGAGATGCACATTCATTAGTTATAAAATATATTTGGGACATAGCTATGTGCATGCCAAGATGTGCTGTTCAACAGTATACAAAATGACATCAAGTCTCTAAAATATATTTAGAATTGTACTTTGAACTTCTACACCTGCCATTACACTATTGTACTGTATGATTTAATGGCTGATATTAAACGATGTGAGCTGACGGTGAGTGCCATTAAGGGAACAATAAGTAGAATATATTGTTATTATTTTATCATTCAAGTAAAAATAGCAGTACTACAGTGTAAAAACTGTTGTAAGTAAAAGTCCTTCATTCAAAATCTTATTCAAGTAAAAGTACACTATTATTAGCATCAAAATATACTAAAAGTACCACCAGTAAAAGCACTTATTATGCAGAATGGCCAATTTCAGAATAATGTACACTATATGACTGGATTATAATTACTAATGCATTAATTTGCACATCACTTGGTAAAGGTGCAGCTAATTACTTTAATTACTTCACACACTGCTGAGTATCTTAACCCTTAAAAATATATCATAATGTATTGATTGTTTTCACTGTCAATTAATCGGTCGATTATCTTCTTGATTTATCAAGTAAAGGTTTGATCTATAAAATGACAGAAAATGGTGAAAAACGGCGTCAAAGTCCAAAACCCAAGATGACGTCCTTAAATGTCTCGTTTTGTCCACATTCCAAAGATATTCCGTTTACTGTCACAGAGGAGTGAAGAACTAGAAAATATTTATATTTAAGAAGGTGTACCTTGACTTATTCTCTTCAAAAAATGTACTCAAACCGATAAATCGATTATTAAAATTAATTAATTGATTGTCTTACTACAGCTGCTGCTGTTTCAGCAGTAGAGATGACTGAACTGTGAGGAATTGGGTCAATGATATACTGATCTGTGTCAGTCAGTGAACTCACTCATCATGTCGTCCGTGCAGATAGAAGAGGCACCTCCAGCCCTGCGCTGCACCGTACAGCACTGTGAAAATACCGACAAATGTGGCGAACTGGCACGCCGCCGGCGGGCCCCACTGCTGTACCACCAAGTGAGAGATGTCTCCCGGCTGCCCCGTCAGCTCGGCCCGGTTCTCTGTCCTCCAGTAGCCGGCGGAGAAGAGCGCGCAGCGGCCTTTAAAAGCGGAGCCGTTGAGGGCCATGGGGACGACCACCAGCAAGCCCGCCACCATCGACAGGGCGTGAGCCGCACAGTGAGCTAGCAACAACCGCCGGTCCAGCTCCATGTTAGAAGTCCGACAAAAACGAAGTTCTGCAGGTATTCACAGTGTAAATAAAATTGCGAGTAATGTCAGCACATCCCCGTGTATTTCCCTTATAACGGTTCACCGTGGTGGTGGGTATTTAAAGACAGCAGGGCGGGGACCTAGTCATCGCTCCGCATTCCAGCCGTTAACAACAACGACAGAGAGGAGGCGGAGGCACAGACGTCTCACTCTGCCGCGAAATCCACGTACCAGAAAGACAAGAAGGCGAATCAGCGCCATTATTGTCAAAATAAGAAGTTGTTATATTAGTAGTGGTTACATAACATGATTTTTGTATACATTAGGTAAAGACAAATAATATAATATAATCTTACGGGGAGTCAAGAAAGACAACTTCACTTCTATGTCTCAAATGAATTATGAGCCAAAATATATGATACTGGATCAAAACCCCAACAAAAATTAGATAAATAAATAAACATACAAACAAGTGTGATCATGGCTACGGTCTCTTTTTTTTAACCTGCCTACACGTTTTCAAGACTTCTTAATAACAACCAGACAGAAAGGGACAGAAACAAACTGTTCGGTTAAGTCTATTATTATTACTACTATTATTTCTATATATTTTATTCATACATCCATTGAAAAACGTGATCCACAACCATTCATCTTCACTATAAGCCGATGCAGTCGACAGCTTTAATTCGTTATTTGAAAGCTTTAAAGTTTTTTTTTTTTGCTTGTTTTTGTTGTTTGTTTTGTAGACTGAGAGCATAGTGATACATCTGTTCACACAAACGATCATTAGTACTTCAAATTCCTCCAGTAGTGACGTAGCCGCGGTGACCTGACGTCTGTTTTTGCCAACTGGACCCTTTTTAAAAGGCTTTAATCCTCCTGCAGCAGCAGACTTATCACCTGGACGATCTCACTAATGAAGGGTTTGATTAATGGCGCTAATCAGCAGACATGTCGGGCCTGGCGACACTGAGGTGAAAAATGTGGGGGATTATTTTGGACGCTTTATACGACTTTCGTAACACAGAAACCTTACATAAAAAAGTAAATAAACATTAAAAAAACACTTTTCCCAAACGATCTTAAATATCATCTTTTTATGCACATTCAAACATTTAAAGTTTAACTGCGAATTATAAACCTTTACAATGATATAATTAACAAGTTATAAACATTTGGACTGCTTTCTCTCCATGCTATGTTTTAGAATCCTGATTACATATAGCTGCTCAGCTGGTACAAGAGCAATGTTTTCCAAACGCAGCATCCCAGAGAGTCACACTGGGTTCAATGCAATCGCATCTAGATTCAAGATTCAAGATAGCTTTTATTGTCATTGAGCATGTCAACGAAATTTGCATTGCAACCCCCGTGTTAGAAGCAAGATAATAAGAAAGATAATGAAATAAAATAAAGATAATAGAATAAAATAAACTAACATGCTGTAAAAATATGTGTAAATGCAATAAAAATATACTAAGACAATAAAAATATACTCAACAATAAAATATACCAACAACAGCTGAATATATACTAAAATGTATATACTGAGATGCAGCTGACAATTTGGTAAGCATGTGTGTACTTAAATGTTAAGTACAGAGAAGGTGCAGGTGAAGGTAGAGGTGAAGGTGGACAAAGTGCAGTCTGCAGTGGCTCATAGTTCTCACAGTCTCTCACTCCAGTGAGGGGCTGTAGGGGGTAATAGTTCTGACAGCTCTGGGGAAGAAGCTGTTCCTCAGTCTGTTGGTGGTGGTGCGGATGTTCCTGCACCGCTTTCCTGATAGAAGTGATACAAACAGTCTGTGTCTGGGGTCCATGGCGATGGATCTTGCCCTCTTCCTGACCCGGCCTGCATATACAAAGTCTAAGTCAGGAAGGGGGCAGCCCACGATGCCCTGTACAGTTTTAACCACTCGTGACAGTTGTTTCCTCTCCTGTGCCGTACAGCTGCCATACCATACTGTCACACTAAGGCAGAGGATGCTTTCAATTGTGGCCCTGTAGAAGTTGACGAGCAACCGAGTGGAGAGTCCAGCCCATTTCAGTTTCCTGAGGAAGAAGAGCCTTTGTTGTGCCTTCTTCACCAGGACCTTCATGGACCAGGAAAGATCAGATGTAATGTGGAGGCCCAGGAACATGATGTTGTCCACACGCTCCACCACTTCTCCATCCATGAGGAGGGGGGCGTGATCCGTCTTTTTGGACCTCCTGAAGTCCACAATGACCTCCTTGGTCTTCCATGTGTTCAGCACCAGGTTGTTGGCTGAACACCACTGGGTGAGCTGGTGTATCTCCCCTCTGTAGTGGGTCTCGTTGTTATCTGAGATGAGACCCACTACTGAAGTGTCGTCCGCGAACTTGTTGACGACTGTGTTGGTGGGGTGGATGGCAGCACAGTCGTGAGTAAACAGGGTGAAGAGGGTTGGCCTGAGCACACAACCCTGTGACGTGCCCGTGCTGAGGACCAGAGGGGATGATGTTGTGTTCCCTATTGTCACCACCTGAGGCCTGTTGGTGAGAAAGTCTCTGATCCAGTGGCACAGTGACGCAGGCAGACCCACTGCACGTAGATTCAGCAAATGCTTGTCTGGGATGGCGGTGTTCAAAGCTGAGCTAAAGTCTACAAATAGCATCCTGACGTAGGTGCTGCAGGTGGGTCAGGGCTGTGTGCAGGGTGATGGAGACAGCGTCCTCTGTGGACCGATTCCCTCTGTAGGCGAACTGAAGGCTGTCTAGGTCTGTGGGGATGAAGCCTCTAATGTACCTGAGAAGAATCTGCTCAAGGCACTTCATGATTACCGGGGTCAGAGCAACAGGCATCATTCAGGCAGGTGATGGATGTCTTCTTAGGTACCGGTATGATGGTGGAGGACTTGAGGCACTCAAGAACCACAGACAGCTGCAGGGACAGATTGAAGATGTCCAGGAACACTCCTGCTAGCTGGTCAGCGCATGTTCTCAAAGGCTTGCCTGACACCTGACAGCTCTGCGGTTGTTGATCCTCCTCAGGGTGGATGTCACCTGGTGCTGCTGCAGGACGCGAGGGGCTGGTGCTGCTCCTCCAGCCGGGGTAGGTGTATGGCTTCTCTGCTGCCTGATGTGTCGAAGCGGGCAGAGCTGTTTAAGGTGTCAGGCAGGGTGGAGTCGTGGCTGGCGAGCTGGGTGTTAGGCTTGTAGTCCTTCATGGTTCTGATGCCTCTCCACATGTTGTGGGGGTTGTTGTTATTGAAGTGATCTTCAATTTTGTCTATGTAGCGGCGCTTGGCCTGCTTAATTCCTTTCTTCAGCTCTATTTCTCAATTTCTAAAGCACTGTATGAGTCTAATTTCCTGCAGTTAAATAAGATGGTAGGATAGAAAAGCAGCAGTGTTCTTTTAGAGGCCCAGGATTGACAACTACGCAATAGAAAGAATTTATTATTCCACACTACGCTGTATGTCTTTTAATTGCCCCAGAGGGGTCAACAGTGGATGCCACTGTTTGATAGAAAGGAATGTGGGGTGGAGCTGGGGTGAAATTCTTCTCTGTGGGACAGACGCCCACTAGCACAGGTTAGATAGATAGATAGATAGATATACTTTATTTATCCCAAGCTGGGAAATTGCAGTGCAGCAGCAGCATTACACACAGTGAAGTGAAAATAAGGCATTATAAGGCATTATAATAAACAAGGCAACCGGGAGTTATTGGTGAGAGGCCTATTGCTGGTTCTAATACAGAGCCTTGTTCATACAAATCACATTTAGTGGGAAAGTTATGAAATCATGAACATATCAGTTGTGAAATGTGCAAAAAGAGGGCAAATTGATGAGCCAACAAGTCAAGGGTCACCTTCAGGTTGTTGAGCATTTAATGAAATACCTGCTGAAAGCCACATTTTCCAGAGTGAATTACCACAGAATTGAATGAACATGAGGATACTTAACAAAAGTGGAACACAGAGTCTCGTGTTTGCTGTGGAGGCAGGCTGCCATGCTGGATACAAGGCCGGTGTTCTTTAAACCATTGATCCCCAACCCGTGGGCCGTGGCCCACTAGTGGGCCGTGGGTCATTTGGTACTGGGCCGCACAGAAAGAAAAAATAATTTCCATTATTTTGTTTTTTCAATAATTTGTTTGTGGTCCTCTTAACATGAGTAAAAAGTGGATTTACGTTCATTATTATTGTTATTATTTATATTAAATAGAAAATACCACAGTTTTTAATGCCGATCTTATCATTTTATTTTGTTTTTATCTGCTACACCTTTAGACTGGGCCGTGAAAATATTGTCAAACATTAAACTGGGCCATGGTACAGAAACGGTTGAGGACCACTGCCTTAAACGATAAGACATGATCTGTTTACCGAATCAAAATGCCGAAACCCGGGATCGAACCAGGGACCTTTAGATCTTCAGTCTAACGCTCTCCCAACTGAGCTATTTCGGCGATGAAACATGCAAAGAGTACAGACCCGAATTATAGGAAATCAAACACCGTATATTATTATAATAGTTATTAATGATTAACAGTCACTTTACTGGTGAAAACGCTTCAATCGGTTATCAGGTTAACTTTGTGTCTCCCTGGCTCTGGACCTGTAGCGCGTTAAACATGGTGACGTAATTTTCACGCCCATATTCAGCGCAGAGGCTGCTGGGAAGAAAGGTCAAGAATCGATGGCCGCTGAAGACACGGATTTACCACTGCGTGAAAGATTAACTGTTACCGCTTTGTAGAACGAACTAATACTACCGGCAAAAGTGCTTAATTTTTCAAATGAAATCTGAACGCTTTCCCGCCTACACTACAGCAACAATTATAATAACGTTTCGTCCGTTTTCCTGGGACTCAGTCGACACTCTGGCTAGCAGCCTTTAGCTGGCTAGCTGCTGCATTGTTATTGTTTTCGCTTCATTTGGTGGCCATATAAACACCATTCCCCGAGCTTCCCCAGCCGAGGCAGGGGTCCGGACTGCCTGAGTGATGTTTTTCTGTCCGTCCCGGGAAGATGGATGTGAAGTCCAGCAGCAGCAGCCACAACCGGCTCCTGATCGTCCTGCTCATGGTGTTGCTCTTTGGTGTCATTATGATCCAGTATGTTTGCCCGAGCAGGTCTGAGTGCCAGATGCTACACCAGCTGGGATCTTGGTTTAAGGACGGCGGTGCAACTGGTACCCGGACCAGGGGCAATGAAATCCCAGACGGCCTCCAAAGAGACCCGTACATCGCAGAGGACGGCGCTCTGGTCCGCTTTGTCCCTCGCTTCAACTTCACCAGAGCCGACTTAAATCGTGTTGTGGACTTCAACATCAAAGGAGATGATGTTATAGTTTTTCTGCACATTCAAAAAACGGGTGGCACGACGTTTGGTCGACATTTGGTACGGAATATTCAGCTGGAGAGGCCCTGCGAGTGTCACGCAGGTCAGAAGAAATGTACCTGTTACCGGCCAGGTAAAAAAGAAACCTGGCTCTTTTCCCGTTTCTCCACCGGCTGGAGCTGCGGGCTTCATGCGGACTGGACTGAGCTGACCAGCTGCGTCCCGTCACGTATGGACTCACGAGAGGTTCCCGAGAACCTGCCCAGGTTGGTGAGGGGGGAAGCTGGGGTGGGAATCATACAATCACTATACATTGCATACAGTCACTATACATTGCTCTTATAATAATGATTATAGAACTATGCTGGCCATTCAGCAATGCAATAGACTACAAGATTTGTCTGACTGATCTACTGCCTTCGACACCACATCACAAGACCATCATTACTGACAGAGGAAACTAAGTCCTAATAGCCACAAATTTTTCTATTCAGTGTTATGAAATGGCCTAAGTGTTGCTATCACTGCAGGGATGTAAGAAAGTGAACAAAATAATACAGATCAAAACATGTCGACATTACATGCACTGTATGGTTCAGCTGTTGACATTAATAGGTAATGGCAGACATGACCTATTTGATGCTGTTATAGCTTTTTATTTGTTCATTTGATGTAGCTGTTCACTTTCATCTTGAGTGTGAATGTGATCCTTGGAGGAAGTTTTAATACTGCAAGCAGGTGGTCAAAATCTGAACTAATGTCCACTTTTTCTCTCCAGTAGGAACTATTACTATATAACCATCTTAAGAGACCCAGTATCACGCTACCTAAGCGAGTGGCGACATGTGCAACGTGGTGCTACATGGAAGGCCTCCTTACATGTGTGTGATGGACGTTCACCAACGCTGTCTGAGCTGCCAAACTGCTACTCGGGAGATGACTGGT
This sequence comes from Chelmon rostratus, assembly GCF_017976325.1. Classification (NCBI taxonomy): domain Eukaryota; kingdom Metazoa; phylum Chordata; class Actinopteri; order Chaetodontiformes; family Chaetodontidae; genus Chelmon; species Chelmon rostratus. The sequence goes on from NC_055666.1 coordinate 17,098,555, forward strand.
CAGGTTGCTCCCTGCTGGAGTTCATGGACTGCCCCTACAATCTGGCCAACAACCGGCAGACCCGCATGCTCGCTGATCTCAGCCTGGTGGGTTGCTACAATGTCTCTGCCATGAGTGAGGAAGAACGCTGGGCAGTACTCCTGGAGAGCGCCAAGCGTAACCTACGTGGCATGGCCTTCTTCGGACTGACTGAATACCAGCGTAAGACCCAGTACCTGTTTGAGCGTACCTTTAACTTGGAGTTCATTGCACCCTTCACACAGCTCAATGGCACACGCGCCTCCAGCGTTGAGGTCCCTCCAGAGACGCAGCACAGAATCCTCCAGCTAAACCGATGGGACGTAGAGCTGTATGAGTATGCCCGTGACCTTTTCCTGCAGCGTTTCCAGGTGGCGAGGCAGCAGGAGCGCAGGCAGGCCAGGGAGAGGCGGCAGCAGGAGAGGAGGCGGCTCCGTGGAAGGCTCACCACAAAGCAAGGGAGGCAGCTGAAGCCCACAGAAACACCCAGTCAACCTGACAGACATTTGGTAGTAGCTGAGGAGCAGCACAAGGGGAAGGCTGGTGGAGACAGTGTGGAGTCAGAAATGCTACTCCCAGACTGGTGGGATCTGGACGAGAATGGCACCATGGAGGATTACGTTGACAATGTGGAACAGTGGTAGTGATCGGAAGAAGAAGTAGGGTGTCTTAATAATAAGTGTGCCAAGTTCTGCCTTGTCTGTTGTTAGTTAATCAAAGGGTTTTTTTTTAAATTAACTAAAGTTGTTTTCATTTATATGCCTTCCACTAAATTTTCTTTTTTCTTACCGTGAACTATTTTCAATGACACACATTTATTTATTGATACTGATACTGTATTTCTTTGCCATAACTGACATCTGTAATGGATACATTTCATTGACAGGAGAGGCTGGTCAATGTACCTACAAACCTTTACCTTTTAGTGACACAAGCCTCTGAGACTGTTCTCCTGGCCATTAAATACATCTGAACTCTTGTAATGTAGCTTGGAATGAGGCTATGTTTATTTTTTCTTTGTTAAAAAGAACAATGTAGTACTTGTTTCTATACATAATATGTTACTGTTTGTGAGCTACAATCTATATGTTTGCCAAATTGCTGTCTTGTCTGAAATACGTACATTTTAAAATGTACCTGTGATTTTTAGTGTCTTTTGAGTAACAGAAAAGGAGAATGGAATTTTCATAGATACCTCAATGTGTAGCATTAACTACTAATGTTGTAAAATTACTGAATGTGCTCCAAGTCTCAATTTTTATATACAATGTTTTACATTCACTCGACTGATTCTTCTTGCCATACTGAGATACCTTCTTTTTGTGTCTGATGTGTGTCTGATCTGATCAAGTGTTTAACACGTCAAGCTTTTGTTTTGCACTTGCCACCCTCTGGATCGCCAGCAGGGAGCGCTGAAGTAATTTTAACGAAATCCAAACTTCCTGAGTGGTGACTATGCTGAGGTGGTAGTTGACATCACAGCTTATTCTTAAATTTGGTTGGTTAGGATTTGAACCATATTTCAGTGTGATCCTCAGAGGATTTAACAGAGGGATCAGCTGTGACAGCTGCTCCTAAATTTTGAAGAATTATTCAGCAATAGACTGAAAATGAAAATGCTCAAGACTTTGTGGAGATTATTGGATTGCCAAAAGGAGGGATTACTTTTTATTAGTACCGTAGCATTGCTGAAAAAGGTTGAGGTATAAGAACAGAGTACATGCTGTTAGTTTATATACTTAGGAATATAGACAGTTAAGTTTTAGTGTATATTCAAATTTGGACTTGACCATAGAAAAGAGGAATTCTATCCTTAATTTTTGCCTCTTTCAGATTTAAAAACTTGAAAAAATGTAAAACTTAACAAGCATAGACATACTGTGACTGGGAAGCTTGATTCTCTGCTATCTTCATTTCCTGTTTGCGATCAACTGTACCTTACTACTGTGAACACACAGCGTTGAAAACCAAACATTTAGCAGGCATGTTTATACCGCATGTGTAAACCTCACAGAAAAGGGTGACTTTTAGAGCAATTATCCATCATACCATATGACATGATTATAGATTGCCCAGCCAAACAACTGCGACTGACAGAGGTTTATTTTGAAAAGCCAAAACGCGACCGGAAACACAGTGTTGGTAGAAAAGCAACGTTAAATAGCGTCAGGTGGAATAGCTAAAGAGCGCTCCTGTACCTCCATTTTTTGGCTGTCACCTGAAAGTAAGAAGTAAACATAACTACTATACTGATTTTGTTATACCTTTCTAAACCGTTAAAGGAGTGAGACACATGGACGTATCACCGGGTTTGTCAATATGTGTTTTGAGATTTTCGTTTGACGTTAGACTGACGTATCGTTTAAATTTTGACCGTTAAGTTAGTCAACATTAGCTATGGCAAAAACGCCAACTTTTTACGGGCTACTTTTAGCCTAACTGTTGTCCTAATATGTCTGTAAAGTGCTGGCCCTTAAATAACATCCTTAAAATTACAACACACAGTTTGGCTCTTGGTGGATCTTTGTAGCTAACTGCTCTGAGCAGGCGAAATATCTCCTTAACTGTCAGCCCTCAGCGCCACTGGCACTAGTACTAGAGTCATAGTAAACGAAGGAAGTGTATTTATCTTCTATGTGTACCGTCTTCTGCACATATAAGACTGGATATACCTACCTGCGAGGTGTTAATGGTAGCCTACCTTGATACCTGCAGTGCTTTTGTCGTGACTTTGATTCCCCCCAGTGCTAATCATGTTACCTAATAAACGAAAGCACACACACACACACACACACACACACAGTCTCCCAACTCCTCCCTCACCATTTCGCCCTCCCTCTGATTTTTTTTTTAATCTGTTATTCTGCTGTGTGTTCAGTCCGTGTTGCAGCCGAGCAAATTGAGTTGCAGCTAACGTTTAAAGCTGCCAGCCGAACCCCGCTTCTTCCTTTCACTACGTAACACGTTTTTTTTAATTGCTTCGGTTTTATTATTTCTAGCTTGCGGTAACGCGCTTTTTGCTTCTTTTTCTTTCACTTATAGACAATACTGATTGTATATCAGCCCCCAAGACCGCGTCTTTGTGGGAAATAACGATCAAACAATCATTGTGACCGACGTTAATATTGGTTGAAGACATATCGAATCTGAATCCGAGTGGACGACAAACAGGTAAGAGGCTGAGCCCGTCTGGCGCAGTTGAGTTCGCAGCAATATTAATGCTACCTAGTTTTATGTTTAATCCATGTTGCAGTCATTTAAAATGCCTGTTGCACGGAAGCCCAAAGCAGCTTTGTTATTGTTAAATATCGTCGTAATTGCAGTGTTACACATAGACGCAGCAGTGATAGCATTTGCATTGACTATGCTTTGGGCAGGTCTGTTGAGAGCTGTTCTGCATGGATACAAATAATGCTATGAGCCTCGGTCATATTTGAGTCTGCACTCAAGGGCTTGGTTGAATGCAAGATGCAGGATTTCATTTTTGCAGCGCCAGTGTTTCAAGTGCAAGTCGTTTTTTTCTTGCCATGCCACAGAGTGAAGAGCAAAACAAAAATGAATGTGAAATAACTTTGTGAGTCTCTCTTCACTGTAGATCGTGTTTTATTCCATTGCAGCTATTAAAAGGGAAGAGCACCTGCAGGTTGCTTCCTGGTTTTCTGGCTGTGTGTCTGCAGGGTTTTTTTCAGCCAGCCTCCATGCATGCATGCAGTGCAGGGATGTTGAGTCTTGTCCTTGTTTACCCTTAGGGGTCAGACACTCAAGCCACCATGGCACCTGTGTTGTCACTAGTTGCCTTCATACACTGTACACACTTACAGTGGATGTATTGCCGTCGTCTTGGCTCATTTCACAGTACAGCCAGTCAAGACATGTACACGTCCCCTCCAGTCTGTGGACTCTGCACCAGTCTAGCTAGTTTTTCCTTTACTTCATGTAAACACTGATAAACTGACAAACATAAATGGCAAACAGCTATTTTTCACACATTTCCTGTTTTCCTGTTCTCTCTCTCTCTCTCTCACACACACACACACACACACATTAACTGCCCGGGATGCCCTATCTTTTATGGTGCAAATAAAACCATTCACCAAGAATGCAGCAGCAATAACAAATGAAAAATACTGTGCTGACGGTGCATCAGTGGTTCAACTCATATCTACAGTTTTTCCACACAGTTAACTTTCAGTACCTCACTACAGGGAGGAGAAGTCCAAGCTCAAAACCAGTATTGTGGTGGAAAATGAAAGCTCTCGGGCCTACACTTCATTCAGTCTTGTTTCTGAATTAAAACTTAAACTGCAGCAGGCAAGCTAAACTGCATTGTTCCAGGTGTTTCATGCTTTGTGAGGCTATGTTGTCCTGTATGGTGGGATAGGCTTGTTGTATGCTTGTTTGAATGGGAACTGTGGTGCTTTAATGAGCTGAAAGGATTACTGATACTTAACCTAATTACTTTGTTCCATCCCTCCAGGCTGCTGGCTTTCACTCTCATTGTGATTTATGGATCTTCCACCTTGTGCTTTTTAATCAATCACCTGGTCATTGACATTATCCTGTTTCGCACTCGTCCTTGTCACTGCTCTCAAAAGAGTTGTCTGCTTACTGAACGGTGACACACAGATCATTTTGTTGGCGATAAGAGTTGTTTTCATCGCTATAGTATTTGTTACACAACTACCTATGCCTCTAAAAAAAGGAATTCACTGAGCTTTTGGGAATGGGGAAACTCCAGATTAAAAAAAAAGAAAAAAAAAACTCCCACAGGAAACTCACAGATTCGTGAGAAACAAGGACCAAAATGTTTTTCTCCCAGTGTATAAATGCTCCCCAGTCCATGAAATGTTGAATTCAATAATTTTCTGATCTTTTTGTTCTCTCTGTCAACCTGCTGTGTTAGCCTAAACCTCTTTACTGTCACGTTTTACAGACTTAACCAGTGCCCATATTCTAATCTTTCAGCTGCATATTTTAAGTATCAGGCACACATAGGTTTTCCTCAGGAAAATTAGACCATTCTAGTTTTTAATTCTGTTGTTCTCTATTTCAACCTATTGACACTTCATCTTCATCCAGTCCCTCAGTTTAAAGTGCTATTTCATCTTCTTTAAGAAATCATATTCCGGCTACCAGTTCAATTTTCAACTGCAAATTTTCAACATAGAGCCATCTAATTTTGATTAGATATTGGCTAATACACTCGACCTGCTGTATTAGTCAACAACGCATTTGCTAATGCTCTTAATCTAGAGAGATTCATAATAAGTTAACAAATAAAGCAAACTTAAAATTTCTACACAGACCCTACAGCTCCTTTTTTCTGTGCTTTAAGTTCAGCTGAATCTTTAACTCTTTTCAACACTTTCACTTCAGTTGATACTTCAACTTCATTCAATCCCTCAATTTTAAGTGCCATTTCAACTTCTTAAAGAAATCAAATAGCCACTGCCAGTGCAAGTTCTTACAGTGTCTCAGCTATTTCAAATGTTTCAACAGCAAATTTGCAACAACCAGCACATGTACATTTTATTAAAAATTGATTTATTAGTTGCTTGTGCGACATTGTCTTATGTGTTACACTTAACATTACTATTTATTACATTTATTCAATGCTCTTAATCTAGATGAAATCAAAACATGTAAAAAAAAAAAAAAATTAAAGTTACAGTGCGCTTAAAATATATCCACCTGCCTATTCCATGATTATGCAACACGAAAGAGCAAAGGGAAAAATATAAGACGAGAAAAAAATAAGGGGTTTATTTTTCTCACAAGTGTTAATGTGTCACCTTGGCACTAACAGTTGTATTGGTATAAGGCTCTCTGTTAGAGTGAGCAGATAAGGCGCAGGGCTGTCTGTCGAGGTGGCACCCAGCCTACACGCCAGCCATAATGCAGACGTCAGAGCTCCGGTGAAGGTTACACTGCCGGTAGCCCTTTGGTGCACTGTGTTTGATGAGGGACGCAGTGCGCCGGAGTCAACAGCAGCCACCCCCATCTGTCCTCCTTATACTCCCCCCCCATCCTGTTCCTCCTACAAGTTGACCCCCACCTAGTGACTGCTGGAGCCCCTCTTCTCAGTGCGGACACCTGGAGGACAGGCAGCAGCATAATGACTGTTATAACTAGGACACTCTATATTTGTTCACCATGCCGCATCCCTGCAAATGACTATTTATGCTGCATTGTAAAGGTCGGACAAGTTCAGTAGGCCAAGATTATTTCAGTACAAAATGTACATTCTTTCTTACAGTTTTCTTATTACTATGTGGGAATAGAGATGAGAGTTTTGGTGACAATTCTAAGTGTATCTGTGTGTTAGAGCTGCAACTATTCATAGATTTATAGATTGATTAGATAGAAAGAGCATTAATCTGCAACTATTTTGACAATTAATCAGGTTTCAGCTTCCCACATGTGAGGATTTCCTGGTTATCTCTGTCAAAAAAATGATGTTAAATTGATTATCTTTTAGTTGTACAAAACAATCAATTGGAAGATGTCATTGTGGGCTTTGAAAAATTGTGACATTTCAAATCATGTCACAAATCAACTGAATTAACTGATGATGAAAACAATCATTAGCAGCACCCATTCCGTGAATACTATAAGGTTAAATGAGTTTATTTACTATTCTAGCTGCTTAACTAATGCTTATTTTTATGCTTTCTTCTGTATGTTTTGTTTTTACTTAAGAGCTTTAACCCATTCACCAGTGTTGGGAGGGACTGCAATATTTGTGGTGTGTGGGCTGCTGCTGCACAATAATGCAGCCTCAAGCATGTAGCATCAAGCCCTTGTCTCTTCAGCAGAGCTCTTGATCAATGTTTAGCATAAGAGTGCTTAAAGTCAAACTTCTCCCTCTTCTTTTTTTCTCACTCTTATCCTTCTGCTTCATCTGCCTCTTAATTATTTGCTCCTTGGATGTTTGTTATGCTCATGTATCTTTAGGCCTCCTCATCTTTTATCTCTGCTGTGGTAGGTAGTGTTGTGCAGTATTGCAGCTTGTCAGTAGAGGTTTTATTCCAAACTGAAGGATCTTTATTTCTAAAGAGCACAAGCTCAGCATCAGCGCTGCTGATTAGGATTTATAGCATCCTATTAAGGCAAGTAAACATATTTTGCCCAATGCAGACAGTTCATGTGACTGTTGTTTTTGTACATTTTTGCCATAAAGTATGCCTATCTTTGCTGCGTTTCTTACAAGGTAGTGACATTTTTGAAGATAGTCATTTGTATGTTTTTATCCTGAACCCTGAAGTTCTACATCATAAAGGTGGCTATTCCTGTTGGATTTTGCCTTGTGGTTATATCGGTCTGCTGCTGTTGGTAAATTATTCACTGACAAATGTGCAGATTAGTCCCAAGGTGTACTCACACAGTGCAGTCAAACAGAAATTTGGTTGGAGGGACAACTATTTAGCCAAGCAAGCGGTGTGGCTGTGTGAATGGCAATGTCAATCTTTCGGTCTGTCGGTTCACCTTGGTCCAGACTGAAAAAGCTCAACAACTATTGGAAGGATTTCCATTAAATTGTGAACATTTTTGTGAACCCCTGACTTTTCAGAGTCATCATCAAGACAAAATTGTCATTTTTTAAATACTTTGGTTAATGTTCGTATCCTAATATGCTAAGCTAAGATGTTGGACATGGCAAATTATACCTGCTAATCATGCTGACTTTATATATTTAGCCTAAAGGGCTAAAGCTGATAGTCAATTCTGAGTATAAAGTTTGCACTGTACTTTTCCATGTTCCTACATCTCTGGGGATGAGGTTGTGACACCCATTTAGAAGTAGCTAGATGACACAGCTTATTTACTGTTTTGTCTGAATCACAGATCTACTACATTACTTTTAGCTCTCACAGGTCAGTCAGTCTGTCAGTTCATGGACATGTTGTAACAAACACTAACCCCCAAGTGGGCATGTCACATTTTACCAATTTAGACATTATGCCATGGCATGATTTCTCTATTTTTAACTGTGCCCATTGTCTTCCACCATCCGTATAAGCCATGATAGAGGCCAAAGGCAAAGGTAACGAAGAAAGGCTTGGTTATATGGTTGGTGAGATTTTTGGGAGGGTCAGAGTCCTGGAGAGCAGATTCATAGCAGTATATATCAGCAAGTGAAAGGTCAATACTTTGTATATTCAAAAGTACAGGGTGCAGCATAAACTAGAATGGCTTTGGAGGAGTGCCAGTATTGCTGCGGAGCTTTCCAAGAATGGATGTAATGGCAACTGCGCGCCATTTGGTGTCTGGTGTGGCGAGAGCGAGGAGGGGAAGTGAGGAGTGTTGCTGAGGAGCATTTTGATGATGCGGGTTGCATATTGCTGAGCTGCGTCGTCAGGGTGTGCGTAAGCAGGGGTGCTTGACACTGATGTGGACCTGAATGCAGGACAGGCAAAGCTGCAGGAGGAGTGCTTGTCTTGTCCCCCTGAGGAAAGTTTCTATCGATCTGTAGGTAGGCTGGGAGGAGGAGGAGGCACAGACAAGCATAATGGTTAAGCAAGCAAAGCAATCGCTGTACCTGCTCATCTCTCATTCCTGCCTCTCTTTTTTTTGGGCTGGGATGTGTCTTTGTTCTTGTGTTTGAAGGTGGGTGTATCAATTCAGTTCCCACCTCCCCCTTATCCCTCCTTCTCCCACTCCACTGCGGTGTTCTCCTTCTGGGCTGTCTATCTGCATGCTCCCTCTCTCTCTCTCTCTCTCTCTCTCTCTCTCTCTCCCTCTCACACACACACACACACACACACACACGTTCCCTCACACTCTCCCCCCCGTTGGTTCCTCCGTCTGTGTCTGCCGCCATCAGACGCAGGGACCGATAATATCTGCTCCAACCCCCTCTCCTCCTCCTGTTTTTTGTACTCCTCCTCTCCTGCATTTGGCCTATTGTTTATTCACTTTGTGCATTAATCTACTACTGTGCCCTTCTGTTTTACACAGGGTAGCCTTCCTTTCGCTCCAGTTTTTACCTTAACTCCAAAATGCTGTTTGGACTTTGCCTTTTACCTGGGAAGCCAAATTGTAGTTTCTTTTCTGTGTGTTTCTTTATTGAGCCACCTCACTGATTGTTATCTGTATTCAGTTAGTGTCTGGACACGTCACTCTGCTCCCTGAGAGTGAGCTGCACAGCAGGCTGCATGCATCCTCCTTGCACCACACTGCAGTATAGTCAACTGCTTGAATAAGACATATCTTACTCCTCCATGTCTGTGAGAAGACAAAGCTGCTTGGAGTCAGCTCAGAGTTGTTGTACAGTTTGAATATTAGCATGTGGCTCAGCCATGACTGTGCTGTACCAGTGAAAAAATCCTGGGAGGAACAAGGACGGGCTCTGTGGAGGGAGGAGCTGCTGTGGAAACTACCCTGTCATTGGTTATGATGTGCTCTGCATGCCTGTAAAAGTCTGTTCGATTGGCTGGATCCTCGCATTGAGCACAGCAGCTGCAGTTGTGAAGAACTACCCTCCCTCTCTTTCTGCCCTGTCTCTTTCCTTTTCCTACTTCTTCCCTTCACATTAATAACTGTCTGGGAATCATCGGGGTTGTACACACGTGCCAGCCTTGCCAGCGATTTCAAGGACACTGCTTTTCACACTATATTGCAGCTTCATGTCAAGTTAGTCAATTACTTTCTGCTCCGTGGAGCTCAGGGGAGCTGAAGTGACGTCTCTGTCCTGCCTGCAATCTCTCTCCATCCCCTCTCTCTCTCTCTCTCTCTCTCTCTCTCTCTCTCTCTCTCTCTCTCTCTCTCTCGTATCACTTAATCAAGACATAGCTTGCCCTTTCCTGTTCATTGCTGCCTCCCTCCCTCCTGTATGCTCTGTTCCCCTATTTGTTTGTCCTCGCTTTATTCTCTTTGGCTCTTTCCCTTCCACCCTCCTGCCTCGTGGTCCTCACCGCCCTCCGTCTAAACAAGATCTACACAAGGTTGACGCTTTATGTTTTTCTCTTCAACAGGCTGCTGTTTCGTCAGTGCTTTTGAATTAATGTTTGCCTTTCTGTGTTTGCGATCAACAGCAAGACAACAAGCAAGGACATGCAGAAGAGAGGTCAGTGAGGAGGATGACAAGAGAAGAACAGACGACGGCGAAGGAGGGATGAGAAAGAGACTGAAATAAGAGGAGGAAGTGGAACTCCAAAGTGCCTACTGCGAGGGGTTGTCTGCTGCTGTTTAGCTGCTGTCTGACTCTGCTGGATGAGAGCAGGACACGGCTAAGTGTGTGTTTGGCCTTGATTGGAGGCTGTATTTTATCCTGATAGCCACAGTCATCCATCCCACGTTGCTGAGCTGCAGTCCCCTCATACTCTGAGCTGAGCCACCACCTCGTCTCATCAGTGCAAGGACACCATCCCTGTAAGGTTCTGCTTTTTGTTCCTCTACAGAAATCTCCTTTTTCAGGCTGACCAAACATAGCTAGCACCGCAGTGACTGCCCCAGCCTTGGCCATGTTGACGTGAATGTAACAGTTGCTTACCGTGGGTGGCAGTTGATTCAGGTGAAGGCACTACGCTCAGTGACATATCCAAGCATGCCGGAGTGATGTCCTCAGAGTAGTTTTTTCTTTTTTTTTTTCTTCGAGACAGAGCTGGCCTCTGCTCACAGTTAAACCCCTGTATCTCACCCCAGTGAAACGTCAGCTGCCACTTTTCCCAGGAAGAACTAATAAACATCCTCTAAAATACACCAACCAAAAGGACTTGCAGCCTGAGGAAAAATATTTTCACTTCTATTTCCTCTGTGTTTTTGCTGGGGACTTTTTCTTGCATCACTATTAGTCACCCTTGCTCTCAGCAGACCGTTTTCCATTCATCTATCTCCACCACTGCTCAGTGTTTGTGAGCGACTCTGATGGCTGTCAGCATGGCCATGGGACGGGACACCAAATGGCTGACCCTGGAAGTGTGTCGTGAGTTTCAGAGAGGCACCTGCTCGCGATCTGATGCTGAGTGCAAGTTTGCCCACCCCTCCCGGAGCTGCCATGTGGAGAATGGCCGAGTCATTGCCTGCTTCGACTCTCTCAAGGTAACAAAGCGATAGACGTTACTCACATCGATCCTTGCCATACCCCATCTCATTTGTTTAGATCTGTGTCAAGTTAGTTAATGGTTCTGCATATTTTGAACAAGCAACTTGCCTGCTGATAGACACATAAACCCAAACACAGGCAAAGATACACTAAAGCCATGTTTTCCTGTTGTTTTTTATGGCAGAGGTGGTCTTTGTCTCAGGTGAGGTGGTCCACCGTATGTGGCTATGCTACTTCACACCTAAAATGCCATATATTTGATGATTAGGACTATTGTTTAGGGTGTCGTCTACAAACTAAATTGTCCAAGAGAGGAGATGCGTCAGGATGAATTTCCTGGAAACCTGACTATGCCAGTTGGTCAGTTGATCCAGTATTTTTACCTCCACATATTTTTTTCAAGCTATTTTTTTTTAGAATTTTTCTAATTTCATTTGTATGTCATTTGATTTATTCATCATCACTTCATGTCCTTGTATTTTGTTGCAGGTTTTAAATATCATGAATTAGGGCTAGCATGTTGTTGAAAAAAGATGTATGACAGAATGATTATAAAAGACTGGAGAGAACCATCTTAAAGTTAGCCTAAAACTGTCACTTTCAACTAAGGGTGGGTGACATTGATCAAAACATTTATCACCGTATGGGTAATATTTTGTGATTGCAATATCATAATGTAGTACATTTAAAGCCTAAAGATGAAATACCTAAATGTGAATGACATGGTAATTTTTGCCACATTAGATAGTATGTCATTGAGACAAGGAAGAGGTAGAGAGAGTGGGGTGACAGACAAAGATTTTGATTGATTAAAGCCTGTAACATTGCAGTCATGTAGTCTGTGTCTGATAGACCACTAATCAAGGCCTAATCAAGACACTTTGTTACATTCATTTGAAAATCCTGTAAATCATATATTACCATAAAGCAGTCTTGCTCATTGATTTGCAGCATTGACTGCAATGATGTAACAAACTAGATGCATTATAGGAATAGTTACAACTGTATAAATTATACTGAAAAGTCTCTGGTAGAAAAATTTAATCTCATTGTGTGTGTTAAGGATAACAGCCGACAAGTTGTATGTGACATGATTGTAATGCATTGAATTCCCTTCACTGCATAGCCAACGTAATCCTATTTTTCCTCCCACTGACTCACAAAAATATCAAACGTTAAATTAAATTTGGACTGTCAAGCTATTTAGCTATTCAGTTTTTTATTGGTTACACAAATAGCCTTATTTTTGCTGTCTTTACCGATAATGAAATTGAACACCTGCATCACAGATGTCTTGCCTGGTTGCTGAAAGTTAACCTATTTCATCTAGCCAGTCAGAATCGAGGACTTGGCGTGGTCATGGTATAAATCGGGACGTAGCCCAACCCTAAATTAAACTAGACAAATTGACATGATTGTCTATGCTCACACACAGGTAGAGTAGATCAGCATAACATTGTCAGAAGGTATTTGTTGTTTCCATTTGCCAGAACATAATTTCACCTAAAGCCACTTCACCGACGGTCTGTCGGCCCATCAATGATGTGGGCTTGTCGGTCGTGATGCTTCAACATCACCGCAGCTGCTCTCCTGACTCTCCAGCTCTCCTCATACACAGCTGAAAACTAACAGTCTGAGAAGTGATGATGCTTTACAGTATTTTAGAAGAGCTCCGACTATCAATGGGCAATTGCGGTAAAACAGAGGATAGACTGTTGCTGTGTCGGCGTGTGTATATACGTGTGTGCTTGTGAGAGGTTTTGCTCAACCAGCTTTCTTGCAGGGAAAAGTGAGACCCAGACAAGGGGCTTTCTGTCTGAGTGCAGCTGCTGTCTCCTCGTTTATTGAGTTAGAATTTATTATTCAGCCATTTTTCTGTGTTATGTCCTCCAGAGCAGGAGGGAGATGGAGAGGGAGAGAGAGAGAGAGAGAGGGAGAGAAACAGAGAGGGGGGCCTAGCAACAGCACAGGAGTGCGTACCCATTGGATAGTTTGATCTTCCTGAGTGGCACTGCTGTTTTTAGCACAGAGCAACAGCCTGGCTCTGTACTGGTTGCATTGATGGGAGAAAGATATGAGCTGCTTTGTACCAAAGGCAGCAAACAAGCATTAAAGGCCACATTTGGTTGTTTGAAGCCCCGGGGTCATGTTAGTGTAAGAGAGAACTGAAGTTGATGACGGCTGAAGGTCAAAGTGGCTTTCTTTATCAGGAACTGCAGCAGGGCTTTAGCGCCAGCACAGTATATAAACAATCTCCACTTTAGAACAGTGTTTCTATCCCCATTGTTGTTCAGGATTATACTCAGCTGACAGCCATTGTTTTTGGTTGACTGACTAGAAAAAACAAAGAAGCACCTCGCTCTGTCCCCAACAGGGCCGCTCTACAGCATCACTACTTCCTCCTGCTCTCCACCCGCCCCTCCCTTCTTTGTTAATTTTATGGATTTATCTGCTAATGGCCTCCCTCCTCACTGTCCCTCCCATATCTGGCATCTCCAGCCCGGTTCGAGCTGACCGCTGTCATTCCGTGTTGCGCCCCCATTAGCTCTGTCTGGTCGGTCTAAACCTGCTGCAGAGGAGGGAGGGGGAAGCTCACCGCCTAGTTCTTTTTACCTTGTTAACTGGAGTGCTGCTGTCATCTCCAATGATTAGTGTGGACATCACATCTGCCCAACATACAGGGGAATCAACACAACATGACATCATGGTAGGCTCCACAAGGAACAATTATTTTTTATCATCGATTAGTCTGCTGAACACTTTGTCGATGATTAATTGATTCATTTTTTTTGGTTTATAGCATGTCAAAAAATAGGTACAAATTCCCAACACAAGCCAAAGATGACTTCTTTAAAATGCTTCTTTTGTCCAAACCACAATTCTAACCCCTTTGCATGCTAAGTGTGTTAGCATGCTAGCATTTCATGTTAAGTATTAAACAAACCTCTGTACAGTTGAGGATGATGAAAATGTCATTAGTTTTGCAGGTATTTGTTTAGAAACCAAAGCATTGAACTAACTGAAATTTTGACCTTATGATGGTGCTAGATGCAAGAAGTCAGAGGATCACCAAAGTGATCAGATTCATCAGCTAAGCACCTGGATATCTCTACCAACTTTTGTGTCAATCCATCCAAAAGCCCTTCAGATATTTCACTATAAACCGAAAATGTCAGCCTCATGGTGGTGCTCGATGAGAATCGGGATCACTGAAGTTATTAAGATTCAGCCGCAGGGGAACATAAATGTCTGTGTAAAATTTCATCGTAATCCATTCAATAGCTGTTGAGATATTTCAGTCTGAAAAGTGTTGGACAGACGAATAGTGCCCTCCTAGTTAAAAAATTACTGAGCAGTTAATCAATTATCAAAATTCTTGCTAACTCTAGATAATTCAGTCAAATAATGGACTAATTGTTGCAGCTCTACATCATTGTCACATAAGGAAATGAGCCCAGACTTCAGCCAGTTGATCCTTTAATTGAAGAAAAACATCAAATCTGTCCCATATTAATATAGAATATAATACAGCCCAAAAATGCGTGGAACAGTTCAGATCTGTGCAGTCTATCGATACCTCTCTCTTCTCTCCCTGAATGCATCAGCAGCACACCACTGTACTAACAGGGACTTTCTCTGTGTTGCGTAGTGTGTTGCCATGGCTACCGAAAGGAGATTCCTGACCCAATACTCTCCTTAACATTGCTTTTCATTGGCCGCTGTCTTTATACCAGATTTTATAGCTTTTAGAAAAGTTTTCTATTTGTATCGATGTTCATGTTATTAGAGCACGAAATTCAGACATTAGTTTGGTCAAATTTGTTTAATTTTTTTAACACATAGAAAGTACATCATTAGGCTCATTAATAGCTGCTTTTCTTTTCCTATACTGAGCAGACTTGTTGGGCTCATGGGACTCACTCGTCATTAGAGACTCATCCCTAAACACACAGCTTGCTGATGCAAAGCTTGCTCACATCTCCAGTGTAGGTGAGAGTGTTTGTGTATGCCTGTGAACCATCCTGGCTGTTTTTTCAGGCTGCTACATGTCAGCTTGTACAGTTTTCTTCTGGTGTGTGAGGTTGTGTGAATCCCAAATGGATGCTGCTATAGGAGACACAGCAGTTACCTCCTGTCCTATATACTTCTCCTGCTGCTAAACCCTTTTTTTTTTTTTTTTTTTTAACGTGTCCTTGTCTCAGCATGACGTCATCCATGGCTGTCAGAGTCCCTGCACCATGACATCAGTTTGTCTTCAGAGGTTTTTATTTTCCGTTGCTTTAGTGCTCTGTCAGTTGTAGCTCATGGTCATCTAATGAGAGCTGGTTTGTGTGGGTGTGGTATGATGATAGAGCATGTGGCTGACACTCAGTGGAGGTAGTTTAGCGGGTTAACAGCTCATCTGCAGGGGCAGACAGCTGCTGGCGGCCCAGGGGTTTAATGGAGACTGCAGTTTTTCCTCTGAGTGTGTGTTGACCTGCAGTGTTTCTGCAGCACCATCTTCACCTTCCCCGCAGCCTCTGGCAGGGAGGAAGGACACTGCCTTAATGACATTCTGGGGCAAAATGAATTGCTTTTAGATAAATGGTTCAAAATCTGATTTAGGGTTTGTCAAGAAGCCAAAGATGACAGGTATAAATGAGCATTAAGAACTTCAGATTAAAATGGTTTGTGGCAGAGGTTGCTGAATCAGGATAAGCCTCACCTGACTAAAATACAGAAATATAATAGCCCAAGTCAGTATTAGGTTATTGAGATACTTGTTTTGCATCCATAGTTGCACTTTGGATGTAACATATTGCAATGATCACTTGATTAATTAGCGATATGGAAATATTTAGGGAAAGTTCAAGAGTGGTACCCTCGTCAGAGGAACTAAAACTGGAGTTATGTATTGTTCAACTTGCATCAAATAAGTTTTAGTATATAGCCCCAAATATTGTTGAGCCGTGTGACCTCTGGAAAGGGCATCGCTCAAATACGCTTCGACAGTGGTTATGGTCATACAGACTGTCTCCCGTCATTGTTTAAGCCTGCATGTGCTGAGTGAAGCTCTGCATACAGAACAAATAGAAACGCTTTGACTATGCACAGAAGCCCAACATTAGAATACTGGCTGCCCAGCCAACATGGCTCATGCTGCATTTTTTAATGAAGGGTCATGAATGGTTCTCTGTTTTCATTATATTGAATGTTTAACTCAGTCATGGTGGAACACACTTTTTTAATTATTCATTGTAGTCCCTGGGACACGTTGTTCCAACAGGAAGGTGCAACACTTGTGTCTTCGTGATTTATTCATAAAAACTGTCCTCCCCTTGACTGGAGTTCAGATCTCATCTCACTAAACCCTGTTCTGATCTCCTGGAGATGACAAGTAATAAAAGATCATCTTAAGATCAATCAGAGATTAGTTTCCTAACTATACTTTATTAAACTGGTATGCGTATATGTATTATACAGAAAGTCCAGTGGTGGCATGTACTGAGTACAGATTTGGTACTTTACACTTTTTACTCCACTGTACTAAGTAGTTATTAGTTACTGTAAGTAAGTTGAGTACATTCTGCTGATAACGCTTTTGCTTAATTACCAGAATATTCTTACATCACAGTATTGTTACTGTTACTTCATGGTCTACTGTGTTGCAGATGGCAGCCAACTGAACACTCCTCACCTTACCCTCCACTTCTAAGGGTGTAGGAGAACCTATGGTGGCCATGAAAAACACAAAAGGTGCTCTCAGTGTTTGGTTTGTTCATTCTGGGCTACTGTAGAAACGTGGCGGTGAAACATGGTGGATTCCCTGGAGGATGACTCACTCCCTCTGTAGATATAAAGAGCTCAGGAATAAATCTAACCAATACTGAATTTCTTAAATACATTAGAAATCGTATTGAGATATATCTAAGTACAAGTATTGAAAATACAACAGCTACTGATACAACTTCAATAGATATGATATGGGATGCATTTAAGACATATATAAGAGGGATAATGATGTCATTTTGAGTTAAAATGAAGCAAAAGCTAGTTAAGGAGATTGCCTGAGAAGGAAAATCAATGAATTCTCTTCGACATATTCAGAAACAAATGCCAAGGATGACTTTGCAAGACTGCAAAACTTTAAGACAGAATATCATAATCTTCTGTTTAAAAAAGATATTTAATTAAAAGTATTAAATATTAATTTTAAACCCAATTCAAATAAATTATCTTATTCATCAGCAAATAAAACAGATAAACAATTGAGTACCTCAGTTAAAAGAGTAATAAGAAGGCACACCGTAGCACTGAAGGATACTCACAGTTGACAGCTTTCCTCCAAAAAAGGTGCCAGGCATGAATGCATTAGAAATAGAAATGTATTCTATATTTTGGACATAGGTTAGCTCATTATTTTTCAGTGATGATGATTATGCATGGAGGCAACATTGTTCTCCCTCAAACAATGTACCAAGCAATTAACAATGTGATACCAAAACCAGAACAGGAGGGACGGGAGGGTAATACTCTGAGTATTAACCTGTAAGTTTAATTAATAGTAAAGTAATATCAGGACCAAAGTAAATTAAAATAGCCAAGATATATCAAACTGGCTTTAAGACAAAAGTCTTAAAGCCAATATTAGAACTTGACAGAACTAGACTTGACAATGATGGTGAATGATAAAGAGAAAGCTTTCACTTGGAAGGAAAAAAGAAACAATGAATTGGCAGAATGTCCAAAGATCTACATTTTAAAGAAGCAAATATGAAGTGGAAAATGCTTCTGTCTCACTAATAGCATTACCACAAATATGAATATAGAGTTAATATAATGCAAACTGATGACAAGACTATATTACACTAGAGAAAGTTCATAAGTCGTATCCAGATTCTTCTGATCAGTGTGTGAGGTGTGGCTCTCACAACTCCCAAAGTGTGGAATGAAATCCAAGGATCTATTACCTGTAAAGCAAAAAGTCAATTCTCAGCTGAGCTGTGTGTATTTCAGAATGCTGAAAAAATGAGATATCCTATGGGATGGCAGGTTATGTTTTCCTCCCTTGTTTTCAAGAGGTTCATTTGGGGGTTTGGATAAGAGGTACTTGTAAGATGAATGAATGTTATATGAATGTACATGTCTTGCTTACTTATACTGTATGTTGTGTATGTTATGTCTTGTGTTCCTGGAATTGTATATACTACCTTATACAATGCATTACTATATATGTTCGTTCATAAGAGACTGTAAGCAAAATTGAAATTAAAAAAGATAATTATGTGGATAAAAGACAGAGAGAGTGAATGGGACGGACAACCCGAAAACATAATGCAGGTTGCAGCGCGTTAAAATATCTTATGACCTAAGTAAGCTTGCTGGTCTCCATTTTCAATAGACAGGTGTATGTGCTACAGTCAGCCACTTATACTTGTAAATATTTGTTTTTCTCTTTCTGGAAAGTAACTTATTTATTGGACTGATAACTACCAGGCAGAGGTACAGAATCTGTTGTACAGGCCGCTGAGAGTCGAGCATATGTTTTCACTCTCCAGCTTTATCTCTTGTCAGTAAAGTTTATCTGGCTTCTGCTGTGCCTCTGTGGAAAAATTCAAAGCTGGCTCAAATACTTCACCTGTCATTTCACATTGCTTTAAAAAATGAGTGGTGTAAAATGAAAAACAGAAGAACAGTTTGATTACAGCTCAGTAATTTGCTTGTAGAAAGAATAAACAACTCTGAATGACTGCCAGTTAGATGTCTACATTACTGTTTTGCTCAGATTGTTGTTGATTTCAACATAGCCTGCATTTAATGAACATTTTTAGAAAGCGGTTGCACATTTCTCATTAATAATCTAAAATGCAGCCTTTCGGGACTTCATTAGTGCTTTATTTCACCAGAATTCATCGTACGTAGTTCTGCTCTGTAAACACGCCTGTTCTCCTTGATGTTGGGTTTAACAAATTGTGCGTGATTACATGGATGAGATCAACTAAACGTAGATCACAGTATTCTCATCTTTCTGTATTGGGACTGTAAAATGTCACCCCTTTGCCTTCTCTCATCTTTCCTCCCTGCTCTCTCCTCCACAGGGGCGTTGCACGCGCGAGAACTGCAAATACCTGCACCCACCTCCGCACCTGAAAACCCAGCTGGAGATCAACGGGAGGAATAACCTGATCCAGCAAAAAGCCGCGGCAGCCATGTTGGCTCAACAGATGCAGTTCATGCTGCCTGGAGCACAGTTGCAGCCCATAGTGAGCAGTCTACACTAAAACTACGATTTTTCAATTGAAGCAGTGTGTTTGAAAGCAGAAAGATCTTCCAAATATAACATGTAGGGTGTTTTTTAATTAATAAAATATTTAAAAATATACTTAGTTTAGGCCATGTGGCACATCAGCTTTGATTTATTTTAGTCTTTGTTGTATCTTTGGTTAGAACTTTTATTCACTTATTCAAGTACATCATAATTATCATTATTATTCTGAGCACTTTTAATTAGCAATAGTGAAGGTAGCTTTGAAAGGCCTGTCTAAGTCTTACTCAACTTTGGAAATGTGTCATTTGCTGAATTGAGAAGTGGTGATCCTTCATATATTATTAATTTATTTTTCTTAACGTTTAAAGTAATAGCATAGCTTGAGGTAAAAACACCCACAGTCCCGGTTATGTTACCATCAGTACCTCTCTTAAAGCAAGAGGAATCTCTGCTATATAATCTGCTATGTAGTTGTCTCTCTCATCTCTGCTGTTCTCTCCTTTCCTCAGACAACATTCCCAGTGACGCCCTCCCTGGCAACGAGTCCCAGTATGGCATTCAGTCCATATCTGAGCCACATGGGCCCAGGCATGGGCTTGATGCCTGAGCTGCTGCCCAGTACTCCCCTGCTGGTCCCTGGGAGTCCCACCGGCCTGGCAGCCATGGCCAACGGCACCTCCGCACAAAAACATGTGCGCACAGACAAGCTGGAGGTATGCGCGCTGCGTGCAGTTGTTGTGTTGCTATGTTTGGCCTAAGTATGATGAAAGGTAAATGTTGATCAGTGCTCCCAATGACCCTGCCAGGTTTGTCGAGAATTCCAACGTGGTAACTGCACGAGGGGTGAGAGCGACTGCCGCTACGCTCACCCCCTGGAGGCTGGCATGGTGGACTGCAGCGAGAACTCGGTCATCGTCTGCATGGACTACATTAAAGGCCGCTGCAGCCGAGACAAGTGCAAGTACTTCCATCCCCCGGCTCACCTGCAGGCCAGGATCAAGGCTGCACAGCACCAAGCCAGTCAAACCACAGCGTCCGCAGCCTTGGTGAGTTCTTCTCAACACTGTGACGGGGACAAATACTGAGAACATCAACTGACTTTGTATGATACAACGAACAGAAAAAACACAGGTGTAAACCAATACTCTCTTTCTTAAAACTTACAAATCAAAATTCACCATATCTGCTTGACACAGCAGTGAAACAGGAGAACATTTTCTTGTTCTTTACTTGGATATTGTTTACTGATGCTGTGAAGCATCCGGGTATCACTTTATCCCTCAGGCAGCTGTAGTCTGGGGATTATGTTTTTCATGAATGTCTGCTGCTGTGCATGTGTCTGAGCCTGTACTCTCAGTGAAGCAAGCTACAGGGGCTAAAGTTAGCATTGTGAGCAGCTGTAACGTAATCAGGTCAATCTGCAGAGCTGATGCAGAAAAACAAGAAAGCCAGTATTGGAAAAAGTTACAAAATCGAAAATTTGTTGATGTGGCTGCTAATGCTGTATGCTCATGAATGACTGTATTGTTTCTGGTAGTGCCATCCTGAATTGTCGCCAGTGGTTCACATTTTCACCCATTTGACGTTAAATGAATCAAGATTCTCACAGGATACTTAAAAACTATGCATAACATATTTATGACCGTTTGGCATCACATGCTAAAATGTGATATGTGTATATATTCATGTCATAATTATATTTCCCTGTTCTCTTGGTTATGTTCCACTGCAGTTGGATGTTTCAGCACAGGCCCCATTAGGGAATGAAGTCATAGCAATCCCATTTTGCTCTTGGCCTGACCTCTGGGCTGTCCTACATCACTTCAGCTAATCTTACACACTGCAGTGTCCTCTTGTGGTGGTAAACAGAAACATCCACATCAAGTGGATGTTGATGCACTCACAGAGGCTGTATATTTACTCTGAAAAAACACCAGCTAATGCAGTTTTTTTGTTTGTTTGTTTGTTTCAGGGAAATTGTTGATGTACTGTAATGCACATTTTGTAAGCAGTGTTTAAAAACTTCTCTCCTCCTTCTTCTGGGTTTCTCCCTGGCCAGGCTCTGCCTCCAGGTGCCATGCAGCCGCTACCAAAGAGGCCGATTTTAGAGAAGAGCAACGGAGCTGCTGCCACTGTCTTCAATCCCAACATGTTCCACTACCAGCAAGCCCTGGCTAACATGCAGCTCCAGCAACCAGCCTTCATCCCCACCGGTGAGTCTCTACACACATTAGCAACACTGAAACATAGTCCGGACAGTGTATTTCTTACCATGCATGTGGGCGGTAAACTGGAATCAGTTAACCGTTGGAACTTCTTGGCAGAATTTTTTTTTTTTTTATGTTTGACAACTATTCAACATTGTGGGAAACAGGAAGTTACAGGTGTAGTGGTAGCAGTATGCACTACAGTTTAACTGCTCACCTTTACCCTTTCTATCACACCACGCTTCACTTCCTCCCTTGTGTTGCTTGCATTTGCTTCACTCTTGCTTGACACGTGATGAGAGTTGTTGAAGCTATAAACAAAGTCAGAGAAGGCACGAAAAGTGATCACTTCAGAAGGCTATTATATGAGACTGCCGGTGCATGGATTATTGGGTGCATGCCTTGTGGGTTTGTTTAGCCTATCGAGTATTGGAAATCATAGAAGTCCTAATGTTATAAAGGAAAATAACATGTATTTTGCTGAAAGTACCAGTAAGTCATAGGAGCAGATAAACAAAAAAGTGAGACAGAGTAAAGGATATAGCCAACACCAGTCCAAATACTCTTAAACATATTGATGTTTTGGATGATTGTAATTTTCAACAGTTTTTACACTAAACTGGACATCTGCTTGTTTGTTAACATCAGGAGCGACTTGATTTGAAGGGTTTAATTTAGATTTGAAGGACGGGTTGGCAGAAAATGTATGATCATATTTTACTGCATTACATTAGCGCTGAAACAGTGAAGTAACTGGTTGTCAGAGAATGAATTGCCAACAGTCTCTAAAACTGCTTAATCATTTAACTTAATCATAGCTATTTTTCGGTTTTAGCCTCTCAAATGTGGGGATTTGCTGCTTTTCTCTGTTTTAAGTACCAAAAATTGTAACTTGCATATCAGGTGTTGAAGTGTTGGTCTGAAATGCTATGCAGTTTTAATGTGTCACGTTGGGCTGTCAGAATTTATCACAAGTATTTGCTTATGCCTCTGCACTGGCAACAGCTGTGGCCAGTGCAGTTCGTACCATTCTTATAACATGTTAAATGTTATCTCAGGAACGCCTTGAAGGAATTTCTTCAGATTTGACACAAATGTTCACATGACTCTAGGATGAACTGACTAAATTTTGGTGAAGCATACATCCACAAGGCGGTAATTCAATTTTATTTTTACAATTTTCGGACCATGCATTGATTAAATAATTAATGAAAATAGTCAATAGTTGCTCAGTTAAGGAGACTGTGCTAGTGAAAAAAAAAACTTATACGACACAAAACAACATTTTGGTCACATGTATTTGACACATAATGATACAAGAGACACTGCTAGGTATCAACACTGAAAAACATTTGCCATTAAGAGGATGGTAACTGCAAAGAATCAGTGGTTAGTGAAATGTTTGAAGTCTGTCATGAATTATTGATATGCCACGTGCCCAAATTACACAACATAGAGGTCTGCAGCCAAAACACCCACATACTGTACCTGTTCCATGCAGAAGGAGTACTCATGCACATTTAGTTTCATCTTCATTTCTTGCTGCATGGATACACCACTTCTACAATATGCTGATCAAAGCTGCTCATCAGCTGACACCGGTTTGGTTTTACACTCTCATCAACCTCAGTATTGCTTATGTCCTCTGAACTAACCTGAACCCGTTGACTTGCTGTTACCAATTATGGCTTCTTCTTTACTCCAACTCTTTGTCCTCTTTGTTTTCTTTTGTCCTCCTCCTGCTGTCTGTCTCGTCTGTTCACATCCATTTCTTGTTTTTCACACATGTAGCCATACATAATGTGACAGGCTCTGTTCTGTGCATGTTGCCCTCAGGAGCCATTGGTAGGTCAGCTATAACTATGCAATATATATGTGTTGGTGGAGCAGCCGCTTTATTGAATGATTGATTCATCAATTGGATGACAAAATGGCCGTACTGCTTAGCATGTTTTATCCAGTCTACTAAAAATCATGTATGCATTACATAACTACCAAGGGCTCTCCAAAGCCATAACATATGACAATTTCAATGGATGTTTCCTGCTATTGAGGCAGCCATTTGCTTTCATTCATACACCAGAAATATGGCATGTTTCTGTGGTAGATAGTGCATCACAGTGGATCCTTAGTTTCCCTATTTTGACAATGGATGGGTGGTGTTTTTTTTAGTATAAGTTTGAAATTGTAGTCTTTTGTGGAAAAGTAGACAGAAAATGTGGGGAGAGAGAGATGGGGAATGAAATGAAACAAACATTCTCAACTCAAACCAACAATGTTGCAAATTACATTGGCTGACAAGCCCTGGCATTAAAAAAGTTTTGACTCAAATGTTGAATCTGAAGCTCAGAAAGTTAAATCTAGAACTTGTATGATGCAGATGCAGATGTCATGCCTGACCTGAGAAATGGAGCTTTAAAAGCAGTCGTTGCTCATAAATGTATTATAATGTCACTGTGATGGAGAGTAAAGGTGACGATATGTTGATGCAGTACCTCTCTCTAACAAGGTCCAAGTTTCTGTAAGTTGATTTTTATACCATCCTGTAGTGAAAAGAAACAAGTGGTGGTCAGTGGTGGTGTAAAGTATAAGAAATGTGCAGGTAATGAGCTCAAACTGCTATGGTCCTTCAAAGTTGTCAGCATAGAGGTACATTCATACCGTTGGGAGGACATACCACAGACGATTATGTTAGCTACTGGAGTCCATAGCTATTCATTTTGGAGCTTTCATCCCATTGTCTTTTTCATTGCATCATGCCTGTGTGCCATCATGTGTGTCTCTCCGCAATTACATTAATGTCCGATTAGTTTAACAAGCTATAGTTTATCATTTCCACTCTGTGCGGCCATGCCTGGGTGTGCATGCGAACAGTATGTGTGCATGCGTGTAGGTAGCTCAGGTAGGTCCAGTACTGGTCCTTTTTGAACAATGGAGACATTTTACATGTTTTTACAGTACAGTACAGAATGTGATAGTCTAGAGGTGTTAACAGTGATTACAAAATATATTATATACTACTAAAATAATCCAAGATCTATCATAATCACTAATCTACCCCTACACACGAACACACACACTCACACACACATGCACATATAAAAGAAAGATAGATTGTCAGTTGTGGTGATGCTGATCTTAATTGCAGTCATAAGTCTTGTAGATGGTAATCAAAAAGTGCCTGCAGACTGTCATGTTGTGTTCATGTGTGTGCGTGTGTGTGTGAGAGAGACCACCTCGCTTATGCATTTCCTGACTTGACTTTGTGTTCTCCATCCATACCACATTTACCACTGGCTGCATGCTGATATTATGCTAGTTTTTTTTACCACATTTGGAAATAATTTCAGTCAGTAAACTTCAGCAGAAAGCAGAAACTCAGGAAGCAGAAAAAAGAAAAATAAATGTTTTCATGTGTCTGTTGCTGTCATAAGACACCATGAAATAAGTTTCTAGGATGTGTTATGTTGCTGCTGGTGGGAAAAGAGAATGTTTGCAACTGCTGTGATTGTAGTTCAGCTTTCGTATTTTTGTCTCATTTGGTCCAGTTGTGAATGCTGCTGCTTAAAGGACCAGTGTGTAGGATTTAGGCGGATCTATTGGCAAAAAAGGAATTTCATAATTATGTTTACATTAGCGTACAATCTCCTGAAAATAAGAATCATTGTGTTTTCGTTATGTTATAATGCGCTCTTTATATCTATAGAGGGAGCAGGTCCTCTTCCACAGAGTCTGCCATATTGCACCACCATGTTTCCACAGTAGGCCAGAATGGACAAACCAAATACTGGTTCTAGAGAGGGCCTTTCACAAACTGTAGGTTCTCGTAGGGGAAGGTGAGGTGAAGGGTATTTAGGTGGTTGTAATCTGCAACATCACTGCTAGATGCCACAAATCCTACATACTGTTCTTGAAAACAGTACTCCAGTGGTTTAACATTGCACTTCCATAATGTCGGGGCACTCATAAGAGACAGACTGAAATAAAAAGGGGCAAAATTAAAGCAGCAGAGGTCCAGATATCCTGACTTTTAGTCCCATCCACACACAGATTGTGATAAATCCTACATTTCCCATAATGCAACCAAAAGCATTTCATTAGACCCTCTCTACCTGGAAAATGCACACATCTTGTAAAGTCCAGGCTGTCAGTTTATAACACAAGCTTTCTGTTACAGGCTTTGCACACCCACACAGGTGTTTTCATTCACTCTATTTGATTAGGTCAATGTGATGTCACTAAATTACTTGTTCTAATAAGAAGGGCAATCGTGTATGATGTCCTGCCAAAACAGGTATAAAGAAAACAGCAGACATGTGGGTGACATGTCCATTAAGCACAATTGTATAGACTCCTAAAAAAAGGTCTGATTAGTCAACATAAATGAAAACACATGCGTGGGTGGACCAAGTGTCTACAGGGGCTTTAAAAATCTCAAGGTCGAGAAGACCCCTGCTGACATGATCAGAGGTTATTTTCTCAGACATTTCTAAAGACATTTCCATACAACTGCTCTCAGGCTTAGTAGACCTCCCAGTGACTGGTAAACTGACCCAAGTTCTCCTTTAATTTGTCCCAAGGTAGACATTATCTCTGGTAATCACTTTTACCTGCCTGTTTTCGATAGTACTTAAAGATGCTAATAAAAAGCAGATCACTGAGACTGTAAAATGAAAACAAATATTTTATATTCTAATGAATGCATGTGTGTGTGTGTGTGTGTGTTTGTTGCAGGATATTTATGAATTAAATGCAGAATGAAAGTGAGATGTTGAAATGTATCTTGCAAAGCCAGTCAGTCACTAAATCTGACACAATCACAAAATGATCAGTGAAAATAAGTTAGATTGTATCTGCAGGCTGACAGGGACTATTTCTGAAGAAGAGATAAACGACTGCCATAGCTGTGACATTATTGAAAAGGGTTTTTTCTCTTATGGCTCATTTGCTCCCTCCATACACACACCCTGTCCATTTGAATACAATTATCAGATACTCCAGTCTGATTTGATTGTATGATTGTGTATTGCCTTGTTTGTTTAACGACCATTTGTTGGTGAAACAATGCATTTTCTTTTATTTTGTAACCGGTTGGCTAATTAAATATGTGATTTTCTTTATCTCTATTTTGTTTGCATGTGTCTTGATACTTGTTCAAATTCATCCTGGCAATATCACTTG
This sequence comes from Chelmon rostratus, assembly GCF_017976325.1. NCBI lineage: Eukaryota > Metazoa > Chordata > Actinopteri > Chaetodontiformes > Chaetodontidae > Chelmon > Chelmon rostratus. The sequence goes on from NC_055666.1 coordinate 17,125,253, forward strand.
ACTTGTGCCATGACTTTTGATCCTACACATTTTGCCATGGTAACCATATCATTCCTGTTCCCCCTCCTCCCCGCCCACATCCTCGTCCTCTGTCTTTCGTCTGACTCGCCTGAATAAAAGTTCCCATGATGCACGGTGCCACCACCTCCACTGTTTCGTCGGCTTCGACCCCAGTCACCAATGTTCCTTTCGCTGAATCTGCCGCCTCGAATCAGGTTTGCTCTTTCATTTCAGTTCTCTTTTATTTTAGCTCAGGAGGTTCTGAGTCAGAGTTCATATATTATGTTCACATTTCATCTGTCCTCACTTTTCAGTCTGTTGTGATGTGTGCAAATGAAAACAGAATTTATTTTGAGAAGAATCTCAGAATAGGTAGCTGTTTTCATCTAAATGTCCTAGTTTGGTGAAGAACCACTGTCCCTCTCAGTCTTCTATATAATCTATGGACATATGCAGCGTGTGGTCTGGCATCAGTAACAACCCTGCTATCATTTAAAAGCGTCTCCTTTTCTTTTTAGTGATTTACCTTTGGCATACAGTCTTGATTTTCCTTCCTGAGCAATATCGGCAAAAAATATCTGTATAAAATATATACACACACACACACACACACACACACACACACAGATTGTGATATCTTGTGAGTTTTTCATTGCAACATGGTTTTTATTGGAGGGTTTTAACATGTCATTATGGTCTGAATGCTTTTTTTTTGTACTTGGAATACAGGATGAAATTTAGATGGAAAATCTTAATCCACATAATTTGGCATATTTTTTTAACTTTCAAATTTGGTACAAATTTATTCATTTAATGGCTGTTGGCAGTTTCATTCGAACAATGAGTAGCAGTTATTCAAAATAAATGTTCTCATTGCAGAACTTGCTGTGGCCATTATTTGAAAAATGAATATTGTCAAAGTTAAAGTGTATAAAAACTGATTTTACTTTCTGAATAGTTTGCACACTGACTTAATCTTATTGATTCTTCTACTGCAGGTTACTATTTTGCAGATGTTTGTCTCACTGGGAATTCACTGCCACTCCTCTCCCCCCTCCCTCTCTCTCTTCCAGTAGACCCCTCAGAGCTTCTGACCCCTGATCCAGTGGAGCTCCAGTGCGTTCCCATGGAAACCCATTACTGTCCCGTCCCCAAACTGCTGGTGGCCGCTCCGGTGGCGCTAAACTCAGTAAGCCTTTCCCGAAACCCCAGTTAAAGTCCCTGAGGCCTGCGCACTACCAGGGCGGTCATCTTTCTGAATGCAGCAAACATGTGCCTCACCTACAGTGCACACTGACTGAGTGGCAATGTGAAAGTTATTATAAGATACTCTGAAAGTAACAAAGCTGCAAAGGTTGACGCAATACAAGCCTGGACGTATTACTTTTGCTTTAAAGCAGCCATCCTGATGCATACTGACTTGATCAGGCTGAGCAATAGAGCTCCCTCGTTCTTACAGCCATACATGCCCACACCTTAAAAGTGCAGCAGACATGTGCGCACACACACACACACACACACACACACACACACACACACACACACACACACACACATTTAAGACTACATGCCCTTTATGGGTTGGAGCCATCACACGAGGCAACCCAACACATTTGACTGTTCCAAAGTCAGAAACTCTGAAAAGCTAATTCTGGAAATTCAGACCATTCGAGTGGCAAAAGGACTCGCTGCTGGTCTACAACCATTACGTGTTGTCAAAATGAAAGTGTTTCATATCATGTCATGTTTACGTTTCAAGATGGCTACAAATGTAACATTTGTGTTGTACTACATCTACCATTCAGTTTGTTCTCATGGTCTCATCTCGCCTGATGAAACATCAGTGAGTTGTTGTTCATTTGTTTGTGCCTTTGATTTATCTGCTCAGCTGCAGGGGAGACTTAGTTTCCCAAAAGAATTCAAATCACCTAACAGCAAATATTGAAAGATCTTATTTGCAATTAAAGGCAATATCTGTCATTACAAAAATACTGTGTATCAGCCTATAGCTCATATTGTAAAATGTAGTAATTACAGTGATTGCCACTTTAAAATTTATATTGTTCCATACATGTTCAGTATGATTTGAATCAGTTTTGGTCCCCCAGTTTCATGGTCAGTATTGATACTGAAATTTCATGTAAAACAACAACCTTAAAAAACTACAAATTGACAGAGTGAGGTAAAATTAGGACTCAATCACTTCTATATTAAAGGAGTTGAGAGATTTTTAAAAATGTGGCTCTTAATTTCGTGATTTAAGAAAAGATTTGTCTTAAAGCAGGTGAGGTTATATTCTCTGTGTGAAAAGAGTGTGTCTCTGGAAAAATACAAGTACTAAACCAGACAGCTCACATGATTAAAACTGTTGAATCTGAGTGATGAGGTGTCTTTAGTCGCGATGTCTGATCAGTGATCATTTCTTGGCCGTGGAGGGTAATCGTCAAATGACTGAAAAGGAAGGTTTGTTTGTCCTGTTTGTGATTCGATATCCAAACATGGTGTAAAAGAATGACAATCTACAGGTGTTGACTTATTACAACTTTGCCACAAACCCTGTTTTGCTGTGTCTAACTCACCTGAAATCACAGTAAAGACAAAATGATATTTCTGAGGGTCAGATCCAAGATGAGAGACTTTTATAATTGGCACATCTCAAACTTCGTATCAGAGTTATTGCACAAGATGGAAGCTGAATTTGTTTCCTGATGTTGTGCCTAAAGTCAGTGTGTGCCAAGTGGTGGTATATGCAAGGAGCTGCCCCCATTTAATGCAATACCTGAATAATTCCACCAAATAAATGTCTCCCTCTCAAACGCAGAGATGTATTTTGACAAGGCAATTTCTTTGTGTAATTGTCTCCTTTGATGAGGCTTTTGGATTGAGTAAGTGGCACAAGATTTGTATGTTTTATGGCTCTTCAGGGAGAAAGCTTAGAACTTGAAAATGTCCTGTCTGACTTTATAATATGTCGTCTTTTCTACTGATGTGCCCTTTTTGTCAAAAGTCGTCAGACTCTGAATACGGCAGCCACAGTTATTATAACCTGAACTGAGCTATGGTAAAGCCAGGAGATGGAGGAATAAGTCACCCGTTTGATGTCTGATGGTTAAAAAAAAAAATGATGAACCAGTTGGAGTCATGATTTCCAAATGTCTGTAAGGAATTGCTCTATAGGTGTGTAAAATTGAAGGTAAGGCTTTGGAAACTGGGCTGAAATCACTTTTATCCAAATTCAGATGTGCCTCTCTCAAGTCTCCTCAAACCACCACTGTCAATACACTGTAAGAACAGACCAGTGCTCAAAGATCAATGTGTTGTTTGGTACATTATTACAAGAGTAAATCACATCTGTACTAGTTTCTTCTCAAGACAGCTGTGCTGTCTTTGCATTTATGTAAAGAAATAAATCAGCGAGTTGTGTGCATACGTAAGTGTGTTGAAAGAGACAATGAATCACATATTTGGTTATTTGTAAATGCTGCAGATATTAAGGCATTTCTCACTGAGCATTGTTCATTTTAAATAATGTTATTGTGTCGTGAATGTATCTAATGCAAAAACTACACATGCCCTTCTAAAAGACAGGCATGTTGAAATGTAATGATTCACTATATATAGACTATTTCTGAGGTCACATAGGTACCATGCTGATACTGTGTTAGACATATTAAAGTATGTGTATTGTTATATAGATTTATATTTAATGTCAATGAGTGGTGTGACTACTTTTAGAAATATCTTTCACTCTCAGAAAAGGTAGAGCAGAATTGTACAAGTACATTACTGTACCATTTCTTGCTAGTCAGTTTTTGTATCCCTACCTTCAAAGGTACCCAAAGTGCCCAAAATGCACCTAGAAACAATGGTATAATCATTGGACAAAACTGAGAAAATCAGCCTGTTATCCTTTTTTTCACATGCTGTGGATTGGCCAGTTCTCTACTGTACTGCAGTTCTTGTTTCTGTTAACTCCCACTCTTCATCCGGGAGGCTGCATACAGAAGTGACAGTGTAGACACACCATTCGATGGGAGGTGATAGTGCTGTGACAAAGATGTAATCCCTCACCGGCTTCCCAACCATTAACACTGTCAACTGTGTTCAATAGGGCCAAGTTGGAAGCACCACCTCCTGGGATTGACCCTGGGTTTGAGTAGGTGAATGTTACCACCTGGGCGTCCTGTGCTACCTTAACTGTAGCAACTGTACCTTAAGTTCACATTGAATTGGTATAAATGTGTCCCTTAAAGGAACAGCACACATATTTGCTTTTTTTCCAAGTAAGATGAGAAGATATATACTGCTGTCTGTTGATGTTTGTGTGTCGAATATGAAGCTACAGCCAGCAGCCAATCAGCTTAGCATAAAGACTGAAAACAAGAGGCAACGGCTTGCCTCAAATTATCTAAAAGCTCATTAGTTAACATATTGTATGTTTGTTTATGTAGTACAGAGAAATGTAAAAACAACAATTTGTAGTTTTAGTGCAAGTTATGTACAGTAACTATGGCTGTGTCTCATCTGGTGGACAAACAGTTTAACTGCAATTCTGCAATTTCTTGTTACTTATCAGCCAACATATACACAGACGCAGTATATCTACAGTTAGCTAATATCACCCGATTTATCAGCCTCACTCTACTTTGGACAGAACAAGAATATTTTTTTCCCCCTTGTTTCCACTCTTCGTGTTAAGCAAAGCTAACAGTCTCCTGGTTCAAGCTTCATATTTACTGCAGAGACATGACAGTGATGCCAGTCATCTAATCTAACCTCAGTAAATAAGCATATTTCCCAAAATACTTAAGTATTTATTTAAAGTACCATTTCCTTTTAAACCATATGTAGCCCACTATATGCCTGTTATCATACATTTGTGAAGAAATGTACTTTTTGGTACAGAAACGTACTTCTCCTTTGAGTGTGTTGAGCAGCTACATTTTCTCTGTGAAGAATTTGAACAGAAATTGTCCTCTCCTACACAATTTAATGATTGATGATCATGTATGATGATGTAATTGATGATTAGAATGTCCAGACAAATCAAGTTTGTCTAAATCTTACAGCTTTGAAAGACTAGCTTTGTCCAGCCAAGAAAACCCCTCTCTCTAGCCTTCGTCTCCTCTCCCCTTTACATCATTATGCCTTCACTAATTGCCATCCAGCTGGAATAAAACAGAATACTTGATTAATAAATTGTGCCTCTTGAGGGCATTTGAATTTTTAAGTACTTTTGGACGTATGTATTGGTGCACAAGAGCGTGTCGGTTAGGGGGATTGCAGTGTGGCGTGAGAAAAATAAGTTTTTACCTCTGTCCCTCTCTCATTCTCTTGTACTTGATTTCCTTTAGGCCTCATTGTATTTTACCCATACAGTCATGAATCATTACTCTGGAATATGCAAAATGCTCTGATCATTGTGTCCAGTGACCAGATCCTTTAGCATGTGGACAGTTAATTCGGTCCTGAGCATACTTGTGTTGCCCGGGGCACAAACAAAGGGCCTTATTTCTCGATCAGTGTATAAAGATGTGATAGCTGTGTATGAAAGTGACGTATTAACGGTAAGTTAAGCTTTTTTTTTAGGTGACATTTAAAAAAAACACAGCATGGAAATACAAAAACTCATTTATACATAGTTAATAGTTTGTGTAGACCAACAAGAAAAAAGATATAATATGAAAATCATTTGTATACAATGATGGAGTCATTGGTAATGGTAATAGTTGCTGTTGCTGTGGCAACAAAATGACAACATGGCTACCTTTCTATTATCCTAATTGTGAATTTTTTCACATTCATTGAAATAACATACAACACTAACTTATTCAAAAAGGGAATGTCTAATTAGTTTGTCTTGTTATTGCGACGTGATTAAATATTTTGTATGGAAAACTTAAATCCTTGTTATATCCAAAGGTCCTTAGGGGAGATCAGGTGTTTATTTTGTTTTGTTTATTTGACCTTAATTGTTTTTTTTGTTCTCGTACATGGTGTTTTTGAGAAATAAGAATGGACTTTGGCTTTTAAAGCTAACACCTATCTGTCAGGGAGGTGAAGAGGCTTTTGGACTAATGAAAAGATCTTCATCTTTTTCTGTAAAATCAAACTAGTCAGCAATGCTCACTGTTCACCTCCTGCAGACTGGACAGCCCTTGCTCAGTTTCCTCTGTATGGAGGCTTTCATTAGTGAGTTCTGTTTCAGTTTTAGCCAAGAAGGTGGTCCAGAAGCCTCTTCCTGCCCAGCTGTGCTGGGTGATGTCGATCCTTGCTGAGGTGTATACGAATGTGTGATGTTCACCTTGTTTGCACTTATGTACATAACTCTGTCAAAATACTCAAAATTTATTTTGAATAAATATAGATAAAAGAGTTGATTAAAAAAATCAAATCAATGTATTGTTAATGATGTATGTCTATCATTTTATTACAGTAAAAAAAGATTGCTTTGAGGGATCTGTCCTTTTGTTTCTTTGCTAGAGCCCTGTTATTTGCCAAGCATGACATTGCCTAGCTGTAAACCATGAATGGTTTGCTTTAAAAAAAAAAAAGAAGCTTTTTTCTGTTCATTTAGTGGGATGTTTTTGGTTCAACAATATCTCAAACAAAAGGGGTGGATTAGAAGAAATAGTTTGTCTGGAGCATACATATTATAAACCAGTACTAACCTTGTCCTTAAATGCTCATCATGAATACACAAGTGCAGGTGCAGTATTCTGTCCTGTAATGCACCAAAATAAAGCAAAGAGGAGCTCCACCTGCAGGCTGAAAAGCAGCCAGGAAAAAAAGAAAAACTGGTACAAAAATGAGACTTTGGAGGGACATGGATGTGAGATGTGTTCACAGGGTTTTAAATTCACTTTCATTTTGTCATTTTGTGGAACGGGTTATTCTTTGCCCCCTTGGTGTCATTATCCAAAACAACAATAAATCTGAATTCTCCTCAGGATTTTAGTCAAAATTGCAAACAACTTGGTTTTCCAATGTTATTCTTGCATCAGCAGCAACATCCTTAAGCAGCTTGTTTCCTTCAGATTTGGACATGTGATGTTCTTCAATTGCTATTAAAGCCAGCGATTTTGTTGCCATGGCACTTGTCCTAGTGGTGGACTGACTGAGTCATTCTGGTGAATCGGTTCACAGCCCTCTGACTCCACATGTGGGGAAAAGTGCATGTGGAGTGGACTTAACGTACTGCGGGTTTCCAGTCACCAACAAGTGAATAAGATTTAGCTTTTGTTTTAAAACTGATTTTTTTGTTACCATTATTTTAACACGATTCAGTTGTAATTGTGCCTTTATCATGCATGGTGAAGATTTCCTTTCACGTTCTACATTTAAATTGATTTAGATTGATTGAAATCAGGACATGTATTGAGCGTGTGTAAAACTTGTCCCTTTATTTAAAATCCTATGTTGGTGAGTCGTTATTAAATTGGGTACAATGAATGACTGAATGGTAACCTGTGGAAGATGATGAGGGCCAAAGACTGTTCAGGACTAAGCCATATGAAAAACTCTCTCTGACACTCTAGGACAGACTTGAAAGTGACTGCTGTTTCTAAGTCAACTATCGTTTCACTCTGTTTTCTGCTTGTGGTGCTTGTATGTGCTGCTGTGCTACATGCCAATTTATTTTGCAGTGTATAGCTATTAAGAGTAAGTTACTGTGCCTATGATGAGTTCTGCAATTTCTGTTTGACCTTTAATAAAACTCATAATTGTGATCCCCTTGTGGTGTGTTTTGTTGTTCATCTACCATTTATCTCCTGAATTGTGACATTTTGCCCATGTATGACTGGATGATATTAAAATGAAGGATGAATGAAGGGTACATTTTCAGTTGAAGTCATTGATGTCATGAACATAGCCTGACAATATATTAATATAGTGCAAGATGTTGTGTTGCAAGATAACTACTGACATTAGCAAGCCAATAAATACACAAACTCACAAAATGACAAGAAAGGAAATATTCTTAGATCTATTTTCTGTCTTAAGCAGACAAATGCAACCATATACCTTCTGAATTCAAGTTTCTCTTTTACTGATCTAAGATGATCTTAACTCATTGTAAAACCAATTTAATACAAAACTCACCAAAGAAGACATTCAGGAATATAGTATTATAACAATGTATTTGATGATTATTGCTCTGCCTTTATATATAAGTGAGAGTAGATAGATAGACATGGGGGGGGGGGGCATTGCAGTTACACTGTATATTTCTCAACCACTAGCCCACTAGTACACATTCTTAAATTGGATATTCATAAATATGAAATAAAAATGGTTATTTCTACAGCTATTATCTACATTTTTATCCAGTTGTATTTAATTGCATTACCTTAATTCAATAGAAATATCTGACTTGTAAGTGGTAAAATGTATATATTTAAAATTAAACGTTTTCTTACAGTTCCTGGCATTCTGAAGTAACTAATTAACATGTTTGAACTACCATGAGAATAATATTTGCATGGGTTCAAATTAAACTTGTTGATAGGAGCCATGTTTGCAACATCTGTAAAGCTTTTCCAGTATTTACAGCCCACTGCTGTAGGGAAGGGGCTTTTATTCTGAAAATAATCACACCGGAAAACTTGTTGTCGTTACCGGAAACCAAGCTGTTAGCTTCAGGAAATCAGTTGCTGGAAAAAGGTCTCCTTGCCGTAATCAAACCAAACTTGCCCAGCAGAGAGTCAAACATACACTGAAGCAGCAGCAAATTGTAGCCAATGGACCCGCGGATTATAATATTTAATCTGCGGTTTATCCATCGATAGGACGCACGAGTGCCGAAGCGCCGGGCCGGGCCCGGAACCAGAACCAGGCCCGGTCAGACGGAAATAACCAGCGTTGCGTTTTGCGACACCGGCGGGCTGCTCTGTGTGTGTCGGAATTGGCATGCTGTCTGTAGGGGAAGTGTAGTGTATCATCCTGACTTGCTGTCTGTAACTAGACAGCAAGTTTGCCGATGAGTCTCCGGCACTTCTGGTTTATCAGATCGGATGTAAAAGGCTTGAGGCTCGAGCATGGAACAGCGTGAATTTAGCCAAAAACGAGCTAGCCTTAACGCTAGCTAACAACAGAGTTAACGTTAACGGGCATCAACTTTTACTCGCTAACTAACGTTAGCGAGGTAGCGTATAAAAACACCGAGCGCAACTATCGGGTTCATGTAAATGTAGAGGAGTAATTTTAGGTCGCCTGACATTCGTCAGTTTGCTTGTTAGCTCTTTGAAAGGCCTGATAAATGTTTATTGTGCGAGTATAGCAGTGTAGCTAAGTCGTTAGCTGCTACGTTAGCCTGCCTCGACCGCCCCAATGAAAGAATACAAAGTGGTCGTGCTGGGCAGCGGCGGCGTCGGTAAGTCCGCGCTGACCGTCCAGTTTGTCACCGGCACCTTCATCGAGAAATACGACCCAACCATCGAGGACTTTTACCGAAAGGAGATCGAGGTGGACTCGTCGCCGTCCGTGCTGGAGATCCTCGACACGGCGGGGACAGAGCAGTTCGCCTCCATGCGAGATCTGTACATAAAGAACGGACAAGGCTTCATCCTGGTCTACAGCCTGGTCAACCAGCAGTCATTCCAGGTACCTGATATACAAGACACCGTCAACCACATACAGGTGGAAACTGTTCATAGTTTGGCAGCTAATCGGGGCATTAAGGCGCTGTCTTGGGGTGTGATTCATACTACTTATGTGGTGAGTGCTGCTAACTGCATAGCCGTGCACCATCAAGATTTTATGTTTCAAAGACGGAAATGAATCTGGTCAAAGATGTAAAAATTTGATCTCGTGAGAATCATGTAAAACCAGTGGTGCTATAGTGAACTCACAATATGCTCTCATGGTGACTCGGCATCATGGCTGTTCCGTGGTACCTGTTGTTTTGCAAAACAATAATTGACCGTATATCGAAATGTGTTCGCAACTGAAGAGATAAACAATCCATCAAAACTTGCAAGTAATTCTGAAAAGCAGTAATCGACGCTTAATTTATTCAATGCACAATGACGTGTTCGGTTTTAAGCAATGTTATGACAACATGACACACATGAAACATTGTACAAGTAAGCGCATGGAGACATGCACGTCTGCCGTCCTTCAAATGTCAGCGAGCTATAAGCTGGCTAACAGCCTAAGGTGTCAGTGTGCACAACAGCTTCGTAGTTAAAAACTTCCTTCCCAAAACGTTTCAATCCGGCCAAACCGGGTTTTTTTTAACAAAAAAACTCTCAATAATGAAATGCCACATAAGTGGAAAGTGAATATAATCTACACATTTAATAAACACAGCAGTATTGATATATGAAAATGCAGGAGAATTTCTCTGTTCTGTTACTCTTACTGTTTTCACATTTAGTAAACAAAAGAAGTGTACTTATGTTTTCAGCTAACAGGAAATGATGCAATGCAAAAGTCGAACTGCGATTTTGGATTGTCATAGCAAGTTAAACTTCACAAATAGAAAGGGGGAATTTTAAATACATTATTTGTTGACTAAAATCTTCCTTTATCTGCTTTGCCCCCATACTGAATTAATTAAACTTTTTACAGCTGTTTGTCGACATGTGGTTTTTGCATTGCTTTAACAGTGCAGCTATAAATTAGCTGTTTCTAAGTATGCATACAGAGTTTCTCACTTTTCCAGAGTGAACACACTGGATGTTGAAAATCTGTTCAGAAGAAGTTGATAGTATAGCACTGGAAAACAACCACATTGGCATGGAGATAATTTGTCCCATTACTACATACTGCCTGTGGTTTTCATGAGAAACCACACACCCACATCCTCTCCTCCTTTGTCTTTCAGGACATCAGACCAATGCGAGACCAAATAGTGCGAGTGAAGCGCTTCGAGAAGGTGCCGCTGATCCTGGTCGGGAACAAAGTCGACTTGGAATCTGAGCGCGAGGTCGCCGGGTCAGATGGACGAGCTCTGGCTCAAGAGTGGGGCTGCCCCTTTATTGAAACTTCTGCCAAGAGCAAGACTATGGTGGACGAGCTGTTCGCAGAGATCGTCAGACAGATGAATTATTCCACACTGCCTGAGAAGCAGGAACAGTGCTGCACAGCCTGTGTGGTACAGTGAGGAAGAGGTACAAGTGCTGCCATTCCTATCTTCTTTTGCATGGTTGCATTCATACTCGTGCTTTGCCAAAGAGCTCACAAGCACAGCACAGTTGGCCGCTCACTAATTTTACAAAATGTGATAAAATGTCCCTGCAGTGGCTGTGTAAAAATGGTTCACAAGCTGAGGAGAAATGTGACACATGGATGACTGTGTGGTGTTTCAGTGCAGTGTAAGAGAGAGGAGCGGTTTGGTTGGAAGTGAGAAAGAGGAGTGGGTGGTGCTGCTCTGCGCAAACCGTTGGTTTAGCTTGTTATCATAAGATTGCAGAAAGTATGTGGCATGAAGAATACAACTGTATGAGCAGCTCAGGGCAGGGAGGGAAAAGACCCTGAAGAGTAGGGACTAATGAAGCAGACAGTCCTGTGTGCCGAGCCGTACAAAGAGGAAAATGTGACATCCTGAAAAAACAGGAAGTTCGCTTTGGAGTCTGTGACAGATGTTGCCTGTGTTAACCACTGCACACACACACATGCACTCAGAGAATGCCAGTTTTAGTCATTTAAACTTGTTTTTCTCTCTGTCTCTCTCTCTCTTTTTTTTTAACAGATTCATAATTTGTCTGGATCACAACAAGTATTTTGATGAACCATGAACCTGGGGACAACCGGACTTTTGAGCCTTCTGGCAGAAACTTACCACAGCTGGTAATGTTCCTGTTCAAAGTGGTTTCTGACTGTCATCAAGCATCTGACAGGAAAGACGTCGGCCCTATTTTTGATATCATAACTGTTAAAAGACGTTTCTGCTGCAACCTTAACGGCCTTTGCGATGACCCAGGATGAAGTCAGACAGACTTTTAACGAGCAAGAACGGCCATCTGTGAATTTCGGTCTTTTTTCCCCCCTTTTAGTCGGAAGTATCCCTGAAATAATAAGCAGGAGTGTTTGTGAGGTTGCAGCTTCTTTTTAAAGCTGCTTTAATCACTATTATATACTTTATTATTACTTGTATTATGTCTCAAGTTTGGAATTTGACAAAGTATTTCATAGTATTGAAACATTTTGACTTTTAAGCATGCATACTTCGACTAGTTTGCTGCCCAGGTAAACTGCTCCCTTTATTTGGAAAGTTTTGTCTAAAATAGTTCTTCTGACTGACACAATTTACAGCGAGTGTGTATTACAGTCTGACATTTTTTAGCATCAGGAAACCTCGACAGGATGTGCGACTTGGTGGATTAAACCTGTAACATTTACATCAAGTCCAGTCTCCTGCCCTGTAGTTTAAGCATTTCCTTTATTATTATCGCAGTAGCCTGAAGCAGCTAAACTCATCTGAAAACATGCATGCTCAAAATTGAAAATGTCCTGCTAAATCAACTTGAAGTGATAAGGAAGAGCCATTTTACTGTTTTTAGCCGAATTCTGTCAAAGTCTCTACATGGCATGAATCGTGTGGACGCAGGTCTTCCATTTCAGTTTTCTCGAGGAGTCTCTGTGGGAGAATGATTTTGGAACGACCAAAGGAAGCTCACAGTGCATATTTGTGTTTGACTACATGACGTGTGTTGCTTTAAATTCAGGAGATGCTGATTTCTTGTCATCAAATAACTCTCGCTGCAATGTGGTTTGATAAAAGTTCTGGCACAGTTAATCAGATTTAACTTTGTATTTTTCTTTTTCTTCTAGTAACCTATTTATTAAAAACTAATGACATGGGTAGCCAGTTTTAAATTTTTCATTTTATACTAGTTTTCGCTTTTTGTGACTTTTCAGGATACATGGTACATTGTTCTTTTCGGGTTTTTGTTTTTTGAAGGTGAGGATTTAACAGAGCCTTAAATAATTTCTGTTGCATTCTGGTCTCATGTCTCTTATTTTTTTTCCTCTGACGGTTAAACAGTTGTCATCATTTGGTAATAAACATGCCTTTCTGCGATTGTCACTGGGCACAGTTACAGTATTATCTATGATACACAACTAGTTCTTTGTGACCGATGCTAGTTTTCTGCCTGCTGACCTCAATCTGCAACATTTCTAATTTCAGCTTCAGAAACAGATCTTCACCTCCCCCCCAGTTTAGAAACCGTTCTTCCATAGGAAGCCATTCTGTAATTTAAATGAAACTAGTCCACTTGGTCATGCTACTATGAATGATGTAAGCCTTTGCCACAAAGCTGCTATGTTCGATATGTTTATAACAACATTGTATCAGTGAATGAATGTGACTGTGTGAAAGGCGTTACTCATCGTCATGAACCTACAGAGAATTATGAATCTTTAGCTCATCTCAGCTTTACAGAGCTTCATAGTGAGTTTCAGCTCATTGTTTAGTTCACCAGCGGCAACTTTACTGTTCACCCTCATAACATCGTTTTCACCCGTCACAGGCAGCAAAAAAGCTCTATAAACCCACAGTGAAGTACCAACACAAGCAACACACAGCAACCAGAGTGTTAATGACTAGCTGGTGAACATAGTGGAGCATTCAGGAGCTACGGAGACAGATATCAGGAGTTTGTATGGCAGAGGTATAAGAGAATCAATGTTCTACATACATACATCAGGTGGTCAGGAACACACCTTTAAATGAGTGCTAATGCTGCTCTGTAGCTGCTGGGTGTCAACAAATAAGCTGGCAATATCTGCTTGGACAGTAGCGATATGTCAGTGTTGTGTCCACAATTCGTTTCTACTGCCCTCAAGTGGCACAAAAAAAAAAATCAAGTCTAAGTTAAAGAATAGGGTCAAGCTTTGTTTCAACTCTTTCTTAAAACGATACTCTCATGCCCTTCTGGGGCCGAGCCCCTAATGAGAGTTTAGTACAGGAGAGGTGCACCAGTTTCCTCTAACAGTAAGTGAAGCAGGACAAACTCCACCGTCATCTTTCTGTGCAAAAATGCATCATAGATTAGGAAGCTTCTGCAGTCTGACAAAGCAAGCAACTATCTATCAGAGTCTCTTCTCTCTTAGTGTTTTCTTGCTCAGCAAGACAACATTTTATAATTTTCAGTATTCATCCCACGTTTTGCACCTTTTAGTTCTGTTTGAAATGTAACAAAAATATCCAATTGTTAGTTGACTTATTAGTACAGACTGAAATATATATATTAGGTTTTTGTTTTTTTTACAGTAACTGCCATATGTTGATTAGTATCGATTAGTAGGACTTCACATAATGGCAAATATGATGTGTCTGGTCACATCTGATGAAAAGACAACAAAGAGTTAAAACTTTCTGAAGCTGCATTGTCTAAAAATACCATGCTACACTTTCCACTTGTGTGTGTGTGTGTGTGTTTTCATGCACCAGTCTGGCAGAGTGCAGTGGAGTTGGTGTGCGCTTTGCAACTTCTTTTTTTTTTTGCATTTGTCACACATGGCACTGCTGTAGTTTTCACATCCCACGGAGCACAAAGCTGGCTCTTCATCCTCTCGCTCTGCGGTTGTCAGATGGAGCTGCTGGGTGCTCGCTGAGCCTGTGCTTTATTCACCGAGCTGGCAGCAGTTGCTGTGAGAGGAGAGGGGCGCTGACGTCTCAGAGTTAACAGGGTCACCGCAGCTCCTTGAGGGGGAAAATAACAAATTTTGAGTGTCTTGTCCTCGGTCCTGCTGGGTTTATCTCTGTCCACACCACAAGAGTGCTTTAGACATCTACAAACAAAAACTAGCAGAGGCCACCAGGCTATCAGCTGCCTGCAGTGTACAGTAGGTGCCAGTAAGCTGCAACGACACTATCATCCCACAGAAAAACACAATCATCACTAAGAAAGAAATTCATTTATTTATATTGTAGCTCAGGATGGTTTGGACATTTCTGTCACACCCAAGGTTGCAATAACTGTTCAGTGATCAAGGAAGTAGTCAGATCCTTCACCTATGTAAATTAGTGATATAGCAATGTGAAAGTATTCTATATTTTACAATAGAGTGGGAAAGCTGTGGAACGCTCCAAAAACACCTGTTTGGATCATTCCACAGGTAAACAGGTTCATTGGTAACAGGTGATAGTATCATGATTATGTATGAAAGGAGCATCCTGGAAGGGCTCAGTCGTTCACCACTTTGTGAACACATGATTGGATAAAGGATGTTACTACATGGGCTCAGGGACACTTTATAAAACTGTTGTTCGTAAAACGGTTTGTTTGCAAATGATTGCTTTCTGTTTTATTTACGTTTTAAACAGTGTCAGTCATAGTAACATAAGTATTAGCATTAAAACATACTTAAAGTATCAAAAGTAGGAGTGTTTCTTATGCAGCAGAATGGCTATTGTTGGATTACTATTGGTGATCAATGATTAGTGATTTTTATTATTTGGTTTATATAAGCGATCATGAAAAACAAACACAATAAAGCAGTTTGACAACTGAAGAAAAAGCGAAGAATAGAAGAAAGAATAGAAGTAGATTGTCAACTTAAGGTAGTAAAACATGGAATCACTGAAAACTGTAATGCTTCCCATTAAATTTAGTCATTAAAAAGCTGTTAAAAGAGTTAAATGTATCCTGGACATCTAAAGAAACCTCACATTTAGCCAAATTTAGCCCATTTGTGTGACTTCTTTCACCTACAAGTTCTCACTAGGTTCATGTGAGGCAGCCTGACACCAAGGACGTATGAAGTCAAAACATGACCAGCAGTGATAATGTGCCCCTGGAGCCCAGCTGTCGGTGTCAAGTACAAAACGTTAATGCCCTGATTCCTCTGTGGAGCTCCGTCAGCAGGTTTGCTGGTGTACACCTGCGTGCACCAGGTACAGGAAGTCTTTACATCACACGCTGCCCAGATTTTTATGCTGTATTTTGCAGTTTGCTTGTGTCTCATACAGTTTAAAGGACAGTAACTCTTTGAAAGAGACAAGGCAGTTATTCACTGTCACTTGAGAGCCTGGGCCTGGCCGTTTGTCTCATGCACAGAGAGCAGGTCTTGTGTCCCAGGTGTTGAAACAAAAGATCCTGGACATCATGAGACATATGGAGATATCTATTGCCCCAGAAAACTATGAGAAGTAGGTTTGTGGTGGTCCTGGATTTTTGCGCCTCCTCAATAACTGACAGCCCAGTTAGGCTGTGCAGATCACCTGAGTTTAACTTCCACCACAGCAGGAGCCTCTTTCTTATCAGGTGAAGGCTCCTCCTCAAATTCGTCATAATGTGGATGAAGTTCTGTATTGTCCTTAACAACAGACACTACCTTCTTATGTCATTATGTTTCTTTTTCCACATGTCCCTCAGCTGTGGACCATGTGCCCCTGTTAACCCTCCACCAGCCCATTCTCTGTACACAGTGTTTGTACTCTGTCACCTTAAAGTACCATCAAACATAGTACAGTACAGTTCACAGAGCAGACGAATCATAATTTAGCACTGGATAACCATCTTTCCTCTGTTAGAATACTATCATACAAGGTTTGCTTGATGTTAGTTAGTTTAATTTAGATTTAGATGTAAGAATATCAACCACATGAGTACAATATCAACTGAAAAATAGTTTTACACATGGCCATCCAAGAAGATAAGACCTTAAGACTGCAGACTCCTTGCCGTTTCTTATCATATTGCTACAAACTAATGACAGGGTGAACTGTTCCCTGGTTGGTAGTCCAACCTTACTCTCAGCTACACATCATATTTATAAGTCATCCTTTCAGTCTAAAGCTGCAGAAATGATGTGCTTTTCATGGTGGGAACTGAGGATGGGACCACAGGAAGAGCTTTGCAGGTGTATATGGTGAACTGCTATTACAATCTCTTTGCAGTGACATAATGTGTACAACAATCACTGAAAATATGACAGCATTTTTTGTATGCATTGTTGTATTCTTAAACACAACACTGATTATCAGGCTACAGCATAACGGGGGAGAATCAATTAAAGATATAGAAAATTAAGCTCCAATTATGTTTTTCCATTTTGAACATTTGTTTGACCACATTGCGTTCTTTCTTTATGCAGAGACTACAATTATAAAAACTATTGCAGATCAAGGGACATTTGAAATATTTAAGTCGTCATTGCTGTCATGTATCACTGTGCAGGAAATACACACAGGCATTAAAACAGAGATTTAAACTGGTGTTTTTCCACACTGCAGCCTCAGTTACAGCTCCAGACCTCTAGGTGGCAGCATGACGTGTTTCTCAGGGCTGTGACGTCGCCGGTGTGATGCGGAAGTGGCTGTCATGTTGAAGATGAGCTGTGAGAGGTGGCTGTAAAGTGCTTGAAATTACTTCCAAACCAGAAAACTGACAGATTTACTCGAGCAGCCATGAAGACAGTGTTTGTAACTGTCGGCACAACGAGCTTCGATGAGCTCATTGAAAGAATCACGTCTTCAGAGACCGCTCAGGTGAGGAAACATGGTTTTAAAGTAAGCTAACACCAATTAACTTACATTTGTTGCGAGTTTCTTGTTGCATTATTAGTACTATACTGTAGCGATATGTCAGTGTGTGTATTTATATATATATATACAGTGTGTGTATATATATACTATATACTGCTACTATGAATAATGTAAGAATTCACATCACTTCAGTAAAAGTAGCAATACCACACTATAAAATACCCCATTACAAGTAAAAGTCCTGCATTTAAAATGTAGAGGAGTAAAAAGTACGCTATTTCCCTATTGTAGTGAAGTAGAAATATAGAGTAGCATAAAATGGATATACTCAACATTTTAAACTGTGATGCAGGTGTGATGTGATATTCAATGTGATTATGACATTGGTTTCTGCTCTAATGTGCCTTACCACCTAATAAATATATGAAAAAAATAAAATAAAATGGATATACTCAAGTAAAGTAAAAGTAGCTCAAATTTGTACTAAGTAAATGTACTTAGTTACTTTCTACCACTGTATAGACTACTGACAGTATTTTGAGAACCGAATGTAAGGCATTCTAGATAAATGTACAGTATATTAAGAGAATAATTGTCACAGATCGTTTGTTATAGCACACGTGTAAAAACATGAGTGTTATTAGTTACAACTCAGATTGATAAGTCAGAATGTTTGCTGTCGGGATGTCTTATTGCATCCATCAATACAAATAATGATTATATTTAATAATTGTTTTGTTAACAGCTTTGTTTGTATGACACTTTTTCAAATATGAAGTTAACGGCAAAGTGTTTCAGAGGATTGAAAGGTTATCATCCACCTTGAGATTGTCAGTTCAGGGCCATTGTAACTGCAAACTGACCCTGGACTGAATTGTGATGGGTGGTAAGTTACCACGCAACCATCTTAGTGGTCTGGTTGGAACATATCTAATGATCAATTTGCCAAAGTAAATAGGGGCAAGGTCACAGAGACTTTTGAAGACTAAAATTAGGATCTTACAGAGACACATATCCAACACAAAGGATTTAAGAACTGGGCTATTGTGGTCTCCCCTCCTGGTTCAGGTTGAGGTCCGAGCAGCAGTGTTTTGCACTCAGGGACAACAGACCAAACAGTAATCCAGCTGAGTGAAAACAGTCAAATGTGTGACTTTCTTTTCTTAATGTAAAGAGAGCAAACCCCTCTGTAAAAACATCCAGAATCTAGATGGGATGTTTTCTGAAATATTATGTTTAAGTATGGACTAACGTGCATAAATATTCAGAACAAAAGAACTACAATAAACACTTAAATATGTATTTTGGACATTTTCTCTCCACTGGTTTTAAAAGAAGACATGATATAGAAGAAAAATTGCCCAAAATCTCAAAATTGACCACTGCATGAAAAATCAATGTTTTCATCTGTGTCTCCTCTTAGATTCTGGAAGAAATCCGCAATTTTCCTAAAATATCAAATTTGTCAGCCTGAATTTGGGGGAAATTAGTATAAAATGATGAACATTTCTTTGCCTTGGGTTTGAATATGCATCAGTGTAAAATGTGTTCAGTGTAATGTGTTCAATGAACATTTGGAACAAGCTCATATAATGTGGCATAAGTTAATATTTTCTACCTTAAAGCTGCTTAAATATTATGACAATTGTGCATTAAGAGGTTATAGCATTAGAGTATGCAGATATTATACTTATGTGAAAGTGGGACCTGGCATTGTCTAAATATAGAGAGTTGGCACAGGTGACTCAGAGGTGTTATCTCTCTTTAGTGATGGAACTCGAATCTCAGAAAACTTTGCACCAACATAGCATTATTATCCAACAAGTGCTTCTTGATTAAAAAAGTGAATGAATTCAACTTGTGAATTTGTGAGCCTGTGAGCAGTTTTATAATAATTATAGTATTTTCGCCCCCCACAGGCTTTAAAGGCTCGTGGATACGAGCGTTTGGTTCTTCAGGTCGGAAGAGGATCTCTTCTCCCGGCTGCTGACAGCTGTCCACACATCAAACTGGAGGCTTATCGATTCAAAGCCTCTCTAGCAGAAGATATCAAGCAGGCAGACCTCGTCATCAGCCATGCAGGTGAGTAAAATATCAATAACCTTGAACACTGACTCCTCTTAGCACAATAGACTCTTACTCCTGTAAGATGTGGTGGCCACATCTTAATCTAACAATATTTTTGTTCTGTCACTGTCAATTGAGGCTACTCAATTCAAATCTAGTCAAACTGTCTATTTTATTGGCTTTTTAATAACATAATGCACATTAATGGTTATCATGGGAGTCGCTAAGGCAGGTAGTTGTCATGTTAACTGCCCAGAAGTCATAATGGCTATATAGAAGTCAAAGGAAAAGCAAATACTGGTATGTCAGCAGTGTGCAAACATTAAACAGAAAACTGATGATTAATACAGCAGAGCGTCAACAACAGACACAACATGAGGGTTGGGGTCAGGCATCAGAGGGCGGAGAGCGAACTAAAGACAGGATGCTGTTCAATCAAGTATGAGGAGAAGACTAAAATGTAGGTCTGGGCAGTTGATCAAATTTTATTTTCAATTACACAACTTTGCCTTCCAGCGATTATGAAAGCAAGATAATCGAGACAAAACCATTGTTGTGCCACGTTCTGTTCTGCAATGATGCTCTCATTTCGTCTTGTGTCATAAATCCAGCGCGCCATGTTCCTTCACAGTGCTGGATTTTCACCCTTCCCTAAAAGTCACTCTCAGCCAAGCTGTGGCGTGTTTAGTTCAAGCCAGCCACCACAGGGATTGTGATGCGCATCTATCTGTGTTATTACGGTACCGGCGCTTGGTGCAGCCAAAAGGACAAGTAAAAAAAAAAAAAAAAAGACATTATACTACACATCTATATACACACATCTATACTACACTTATATTGTATTTTCTTCTGTTTTGTGATTTTACAACAGCATACATAAAGAATGCTTTGACATAAACAGTCAAAAGTATCCTTATTATGAGTTAAACTACCTACAAACAAACACATAGAACATGATGATACTAACATGTTTTCTCCAGTCATGTCTGTGTCATGTGTCGTCCGCCTCCACGAATAGAAACACAGACTGAGTTTACTTCTGGTCATAGTGAGGGTCTTGTTTTTCTCCTCAGGGGCAGGAAGTTGTTTGGAGGCGCTCGGCGCAGGCAAGTCTCTGCTGGTCGTAGTCAATGACAAGCTGATGGACAACCACCAGCTGGAGCTGGCCGAACAGCTATGCATGGACTCCCACTCTTTGTACTGCACATGCAGGTATGTGCTTCTCACATGTGCAGTTCATACATGCGAGGCTATTTAACAAAGCGAAAGTAACGAGCTCTTTTTAAATCTTTCAGCACCCTGACAGAAACACTGAAGACCATGGATCTCTCTGTTCTTCAGCCTTTCTTGCCTGGACAGCCAAAGCATTTTGCCAACTTTCTAGACAAAGCTCTTGGTGTTTAGTGGAACTTTAATTTTAGAGGACTGCTCATTTTATGTCTCAGTGGAGTTTGAGGATGTTGCAGTAGAGTATGATACTTGGTTCTTACATTGTGATGCAGCACACAACTGAAGCCAATGTTGTCATGATACCAGAATTTTAACCATGGATACAACACTAGTGTAAAACAAAAAGATAGTCGATATGTCTGATGCCTCTGCAAAAAGGAAGAAGTCCTAGACACACAAAACAGGAAACCAGTCACTGAACACATGCCAACACACTTGTAATAATGTTAATAGTAGTTGTTGAGGACCAGTGAATTTTCTCCCCCATTGTTTCATCTGTGCAGCATTGGGTTGAAAATCTGACTGCAGATCTGTTTTTTTCTTAGGCTTGCATACTGTAGATACTATTGAATGTATAATAAAGGTAGATTGTATTGTATTGTATAGCGATCCTTTTGACAACCTAACTGACACTGATGAACATTGGAGCATTTTCTGTTTTTGTATGCAATAATAATATATGTCAAATTTCATATCCTTATGTGTGCTGGGAATTATTTGTATATTTATTTTAGGTTTTGTTTTTTAAAAGGTTTTAAACAAGGGAAGGAAGAAGATGACATTAGCAGTCAAACACAACACAGCAGTTCAGAGAGCTGAAGGCAGAGCTGCACTTTGAGTCCAGTTCAGCAAATACAAAGAACCACGCAGTCTTCAAACCACATATGGAAATCAGGATCCTTTCAAAAAGTCTCGACCTAGACGACCCACAGCCTGAGAGCCAGGTTCATCCTTATCACATCCTAACTACCGATTTCAGACAATACAATTTGATGACATCCATTTTGTGACGATGTGCCACTTTCTGTCTTTGTGGCATGATGGTAAAGTGGCAGCCATTGCTAAGAATGGCTCTTAAACAGTTGATCTTATCAGGAAATGTGCATGGTCATGTATTCATCTGTCCATTAGAAGACTTTGCAGACAGCATGCTCTTTAGCAGCTCTAACTCTTTTGTCTCTTTCTGTTTCTCTGAAATCGTGGTCCAATAGACGTTCTTTTAGGAGGAAGCCAGACTTACACAAAAATAAATAGAAGCTGTATTGTAAATTTCACTGAAGGTGTCTATTATTAAATTAAATCAGAATAATGTACTGTACACAGCTTTGTGAATATAAGTTCATATCACTTCCTACTCATTTCCACTTATTTAAAAGGAGACAGAAAGCTGGTTTGATGTAAATGCTGCTGTTTTACACAGACACTAAACAAATTTGCTTCATTGCAGAGAGGCAAGTTGTACCAGTTCTTGCCACAAGGGTGAGATAATGTTTAAAACGATGACCTTGCAATATCATTCGTCCCCCAGCACATACGTGCAGCACACTCCCAATTTCTTCTAGTCCAAACTGGCAAGAACAGATGCAGACATTTGGTGTCTTTTCTACTCTTAAGACATTTTTAAGAGTAAGTTTTTGATGTGGCTCCAGGCCACGTTCAGTGGAATCCCTCTGTATGTGCCATGACTAACCTTATTCAACCAGTTCTGCCTCGATCTGTCCCCGTATCTCTGCAGAGGCTGCCATCAACAGCCTGGGAACCTCATTTTAGAATAAAACTCTTTGTTTATTATTTTGAAGACAGATCGTTTGTCACGCATTCAGCTGGTGTGAGGTTATCTACACAAAATCCCTGCAAAACTGCAATAAAAAGACAAACTACAATTTAGGAGAAGTTTCGATGCTGGCGTAAGACTTTTGATTTATCATTGACAGTTGCAGTTTCTTCACCAGGAGAGGGTTTGTTAAACAGGAAGTGCTGGGTGACAGGCAGCACGTAGTCAAGTGTAGCAGTTGAGCCTGTGAACAGTGTTAAGAGTCAGAGCAGGAAACATTTAGTATTACTATTTAGTTATAACACTGTGGATGTTAATTTCCCAGTGTCTCTGATTTATAGATGGTATTTCAAGCAGCTTGAAAAAGAAACTAATCTGTTGTACAAGAGGAATAAACTAGAGGCCTGGCAGGTTTCCTTCTTAGGAAATTCCCTCCCCTTTGTGTCTGTTTCTGTGGAAAAGAATGATTCTCTGGTATAAGAAACTCATTAGGAGAATGGCCATCTTTGTTTGTTTTTCTTTTCATGATAGACTAACGTAGTAATGGCTGCTTCTGATCAGTGCGATAAATAAGGCGTAACATAGATTTAGTCTCTGATGCTGCCGGTACACCAGACAGCTGTTCTACCGCATCAGCTGAGCTCGGGAAGTGGTTACTTATAACATACAGCACACACACACAAAAAACAGAGCATGGGGTCAAGCCACAGAGCACATATTAAGAGAGGCAAGGCACTCACACAAAAAGCCTTTCTGAAATAACAT
This sequence comes from Chelmon rostratus, assembly GCF_017976325.1. Classification (NCBI taxonomy): domain Eukaryota; kingdom Metazoa; phylum Chordata; class Actinopteri; order Chaetodontiformes; family Chaetodontidae; genus Chelmon; species Chelmon rostratus. Next base: position 17,148,529 of record NC_055666.1, read on the forward strand.
CATGTTACAATGCTGCTTCTGAAACGTTCCAGCCAAAGTCATGGAGGACACACAATTACATTTTGAATTTCTGACACTCACAGCCAGATCATCACACAAGTATTAAGCCTGGTGCAAGACTCTGGATGTTTTTCAGTCAGTATCTCTGCTGAAAGTTGTAGAGCTGAAATTATTCACCAATTGACAGAAAATTAATGGGCAACTTTGATGAAGATCTCCTTTTTTCTTTGTGTCACGTGATACTCACACAGAGTATCTTTTGGCTTTGGACTGTCCAATGGATAAAAGACACCATTTGAAGATCTGACTTTTTGTAGACTATTAATTGATAATGAAAACAGTCGTTAGCTGAAGCCCTAGAATATTATTTCAAATCTAGGACAAGGCTTAATTGCTGACTGAGAAACCTCCTTATTGCAGATATTCTCGGCAAAGTCACAACCTTTTGCCAGTTTTCTTCGAATCAGTAAAGCTGTAGTTAACTGGTTTGGACTGGCTCTGCCTGCCACTCCAGTGTGGTTCACATGATGTTTGTGCAAACTGCACGTTAATCTAATAGAGATGGACACTCAGATCTACTGTCACTTGAATTCCCCACTGGAGCTTCTCAGTCAGCTTTGTTTTGAAGCTTATGCGGTTGCGTTAAAGCTCAGTGTATTTTAGCCAAGACAGTCTTTGCTTAATGTAGATTAAATGTTATACATGTATTTATCAGTCACCCACTGGGACCACACAAGGCCTCAGAGAGACGTTTGATCTGATTTTATGGTAAATGTGTCTGCCTTAAGTGCATATCTAACCACAAATCCAAAAGATATTCACTCACAAATACACTAATTAGTGTCAGATTGGCCAATGATTTAAATCTAATTTTAAAGACAGAAGCAACAGAGCAATTTGCATGTATTTTGTGCATTCTTGTGTCCAGATTTGTTCTCAGTTCCACTTTCATAAATCTGAAGTTTCCATATAGCAAAGCGAAACCTTGCCTCAAAGAAATACCTTTTCAAAAAGGAAATACAAGCTAATTTGTTAAGACCGAGCAGCCGTTAATATTAGAAGTATCATTTATTTGGTGACATTGTACCTATACACGTGAACTTGTAAGCAAGTAAGTAAGTCATGATTCCTGCACTCAGGCAGAAAACATCCTGATTTGAACCAATCCAGTTCCAAGATTTCTGATAAACCAGTGTCCCTTTCATCATGATGAGAGTGGACTGAATAAGTCTGTACAAGAAGTAACTACTGGGTCAAAGCAGAGGGTCAATCAAATAAGCCTGAATGCAGTGGTCATTTGAGGACATCTCATGGCAAGAGGGACTGCAAACAATGCTTGTTGTGTGTTTAGCTTACATGAATGCGACATGCTGTCTTTGCCTTTGGGTCTTTTAAATGACTTGATGTATGGCAGCAAGACTTAATTGAGATTTTTCTGTCTTTTCCCCTGTTAAGTTTAGCATGACTTGGATGCAAAAGACACGTTTTATCAGAGTCATTTCTGCACAAGCGAGTCAAGTTTTTCCCCACCGAACTGGGAAAAAATGTCTTTATGGACGTGGCTTTGTGTACACAGAGGCATTGTCATGTTGAAACAGGAAAGGGCCTTCCCCAACCTGCTGCCATGAAGATAGAAGCACACCATTGTCTCAAATATCGCTGTATGCTGTGGCATTAAATGAGAAGTCCTCTGATTTTTACACTTGATGGTCAGTTTGCTTCTCATGAGCAGCCCATGAAGGCAGTTGTATGATGTTTTTTGTGTGTTATCAAGTCTCAGGGGAAAAACGTCTCAGAACAGAAAACCTGAGTTAAAAGGATGGGACATGGGTCTTTACTAGGGCAGGGAGGCTGTAACAAAAAGATACTATCAAGTTGCATCATGGGAAGTGTAGGATCTAGTGTTTTTGGTCTAGAACCTCTGTTATATGAATTTTTCAATGAAGTTCACATACCACATGTACCATAAGGGCAATCGGGGCCCAGGGACCCCTGAGCATGAAAGATGGGAGGCAATTTTTTTTTTAAAACTTGCCCCATGGACTTCCATGCCCAGGGGCCCCTTGGGATACTAATCCAGCCTCGGAAGGACCCCTTTAAGATTCCCCTCACCAACACCCAGACAAAAAACAAAAACAAAGAAACTCAAAAGTATTTGGGTTCTTGTGCTGTTGACCATGTAGAGTAACTGTCTGCAGAAGAAGTCACATACATCTCTGAAACTACAAACCTGCCTCTGTCCCACCAAGCAGGATTACACACTGATCTGTATTACTTTACTTTGGAATACCTGGAAACTGTCTTTTTTTAGTCCAGGGTGTGACTGGTTGTCTGATGCTCCATCTTTCCAATCCAAGTGTACAGTATATTGTAACTAAAACAGCACAGCTAGCATAAAACAGGGCGTACACGCAGACATAATGCAGATTCCTAACAAATGTCCCGTCCCAGGATTCAAGAATTGGTAAGAAGTTGGTAGTCCGACCCTGTGTCTGCCTTGGCCTGTTCCTGCCTCTCTGTACTCCTGTTGGCAGATGTTCATTAGCATTTGGATATAACCCTGCCAGCCGGCTCCGCCTCCTGTGCTTTGATTGGGCACACTGTTACTGGAGCTGTCAGCTCGACTCTGGGAAGGTTTTCTCTCTGCTCTCTCTGTCCAGTGTTCAGCTACGGACCGACTGAGTGACTGCATCCGGCGGCAGGCTCTCTGCCTTTGTTCGCTAGCTTGGAAGGCACCAAGACAAGACAGAGCCGCATCCATGCAGTAGCAGCACTTTTTCTTTTTCTTAATTTTTTTTTTTGGAAAATGATCATCTGTACGAATAAAATGGAGTACCCCCTAAGAACCCAGCGCCAGCGAGTGCATAAACAGGTAGGTTCAAGCTGACAAAAAACGAAGATGTTGAAAATAGTTAGGCTAAGTTAGTATTAACTCAATTAAAGCTAGCGGCTAACTGGTTAGCCCGAGTAACGTTCATTCATTTGCCTAAGGAACTGTTTCAGACATGAAAAGCTTTTCTCCTAAGCAGCTCTTGTTCTGGCTTTTTTAGCTTTAAATGTCCTGTTTGTGCAGCTAACAGCCAACGTGTAAGATTGAGTTTACCGTTCGCAGCCTTTTTCAGTCCCTAAACTTTTTTTTTTTTTTTTATCAAAGTGTCATTCAGTAACGCAAGTTACTGTAAGTTAGCTAGCGAGCGAAAATAGCTGTACTAAACTTCTGACCTGACGCTAGCTAGCTAACGCGGCTAACGGTTTATCGAGCAGACATCGGAGTTAAATTACAACTGAAGAGGCAATAAAATGTGTTTTCGTGATTCAGTTCACGGTTATGAGCTGCCACCTTTACTCGCCACCAAGAAACATTTTGTCGTTTCCATCCCCAGTTGTTAAAATGTCACGTAAAGCTCGCAACCGTTCGTCTTTTTCTTAATAAAAGCTAACGTTAGTAAATTTACATTAGATGTGAACAGGTTCGACAAAATTCGGCTGTTGCTGTCAGTTGTGTGTCTGTGCCGTCACTGTGATGTTAAACCCACAAACAATGTAACGTTGGAGACGATTCTGCTTTTGTTGGCTCAACAGGGATGATTTAAGTACTTCCTTTCCGTTTTATATAATTATATGTAACTTTCACGCAGATGCTGTGCTGAAATGCTAGTGTTTTAATGCAATAGCGTTGCAGTGTGAGGAGAAAGCTGTAGGTGACGATGACATCATCCAAGGATTTTGGGAGAAAAGTGTCTGTCAGTCAGCGAGGTGGCTGTGAAGTAATGCGGTGCCGTTTAGTGGCCATAAATAAGATATAAGGACGGCTCGGAAGCACACAGCAGTCTAAATGCTTTTAATCTACGGGGACAGATGAGGGTTGTTCAGCTTTTCTTGCATGCGGTCCCTCTCGATGTTGGGCGACTTTTATTGTGCTGTTTTTTGCTGGCTGAACTGGACTGCCAATCAAAGTTGTTTTTCTCCTCTGTCGCTGTTTTTCATTTGGCAACAGAAGGGGGGCGCTGTCTCAAATGCAGTCCCTAAAAGCCATGTTTGCTGCAGATTATAGTCCAGAAATGGAGCAAAACAGGGAGGAATGTGAGCAGCAAGGGATTCAAAGCCCTCTACTCTGGTTTCTAGCTCACTTTGTGCTACTTTTCGCTGCCCTTTTCACTGTTTGCTGTTCATCTTCATTGTTATTCGGCTGGCATTTTTCTTTGCATGTCATTTGACTACATAATAGTTTATAACTGTGGGCAATCAGTATTTGTTTTGTATGCCAATGCTATTGCAAAGGATAATAACCCTGTGAGTTTACAGCTTCTTAAACCACTTGCATCCCAAAACTGTCTGTTAAATAAACAAATATTTGGCAGGCATTCACCTGACTTTGATATGATAATCCACCCCTTGTCTGTGAATGAGACAAGTAATGAAGTAGCCTTACATCAGTGTAAGTCTTTTGTTACTGCACCCCCCCCTTTGCTCTACCTGCCCACCGTGTTTTCTGACATGTCTGATCACTCATCTGCTGTAAGTGGGCTCAGCTTGCTGTCTTTTTTCCCATCCTGCAGCACAGTGTTTTGTTTGTCTTGGTAGTGTTGCTGTGCTGTCCTACCCAGCAGCTCCTTTCCCTCCCCTCTCCAAACATCTTTGGGCTGCAGCTGGTTTGTTTTTGCACTACTCCCTGAGTTCAGGTTGCAGAGCCAAAATCGTCCCTGGCTGCTTGTGTTTCCGGTAATGAGGCGAAGGGGGGCGGTCAAAGAGGTAATGACCCTAGGACACCGGCGTATGATAAGGACGGACCCCCTCCAGGCTCAATCGGAATGCAGATTGAATGTCCTCCTCCTCTATCTGCAGCAAACCCCCCCCCCCCCCCCCCCCGCAGCCCACCAACACCACACAAACGTACAGACATTACATGCGCACATGCACATCTCATCTCAGGCTGACACATTTACCCTTGGAAGACTGCTGGCATCATTTTTCCACTTCTTTGTGTGTAATCTCAGTCCTGCCCGCACCTTCATATCCCTGGCTGTACAGTGCTGCTGTTTTGTTTGTCAGCCTGCTATCAAAGCCTGTCTTTGTCTCCATTTACCTTTCCTCCCCTAAGTGACGTCACCCCTGTTTTTCATTTCATCCCTGCCTCTTGCTCGAGTCTGATCAATAAACAAATGACCTCTCCTGTGGTTTTTTCCCTTTCTTTTTGAATGTCAAATTATCTGCACCTGTGAATTTTTGACCACAACAGGCCCTCTGTGAGTTGTTTTTCTCTGTCTTTTGCTGCCAGGCCACAAGTTTGAATTCATCTCGTGATTTGAATACAGCAGTGCTCTAATATCAACATCGCTGTATCGCTTTTGTTACCCTCCAGCTTGTTTTTGACTAGGAAGAAATGGCTTTGTTTCAAAATCATTTGCTGCTGGGCGTACTGTAAGCAGAATTAATAGGTTTGTTTGCACAAAGCCTTTATGTGCTTGTGCTCTATCAGACTGTTTTCCTCCATGTGAAACCAAAATATGCTTTGTAATACCACCATACACAGTCACCTAAATGATGATTTGTTCCTTTTTGCTTCATATATCCGCCCACACACGCTTGTTACCAGATTTTTTTTTTCTTTTCATGCGGGTGTTTTTTTCATGTGGGTGGACAACAAGGAGGGTATCGCCTTATCAAAAGTACTGCTGTGTGCAGCTTTTGCAGCTTGTTTTTAGGAAACAATGATGAAACAGTGTGGATGGGTGTCTGGACACAGCTTTGACAAAAGATGTCTGTCTAAAACCTCCTCCCCTGGAGTATATTAATCACAATTATTGATACATTGTGATGAAAATGTTTCTTTAAATAATGCGGAATGGATCACTTATTTGAAAAAGCATTGAAATATAAATTGTTTGACTCTGTTTGAATCTGACAACCAGGAAAAACAAAAGAGATGTAATTTAAAGATGGAGTGTAGATGCTGAGTTCATTTTAGGAGTTTCAAAATCTTCGTTGGTTGTTTTTTTTTTTTTTTTTTTCAAATTTGCAAGTAAACTTACTGTAGAGTGTCTTGAATTGTAGATTTGGCAGCGTTTTAATTTTGCTTCTGTGTTACGCCGTCAGCTAACTCAGTTAAAACTGTAGGATGTGTCATTTCCTGCTGTGCGACTGCTCATATCAACTGTAGTTCCTGTTTCAGTTTGACTTTTTCTGTTGTATTTGTCCAGACATGTTTATGAGACTTCACAAAACACCAGTTTCCTTTTTCATTGTGTGTTGTCAGTGATGGCAAATCCCTGACTCGTCGGTCTATATAAGAGTACATGGTGAGTCTCATTCTACGGTTCTTGTCACAACTGTAAATTTCACAGTGGTCGAAGACTAAATTGTGACCAGTCAGTTGGTCACTAGTTTGTAGGGATTTGATGTGTGTGTCTTTTCATATCTGCTGGTTGTACATGTGTTTTGGTAAGAGTGCAGTGGGTTTATCACCTAGCTGTGCAGCCCTGTAATGTCCAGTGTGGGCAGTAGAGTCATAGACAGTGCCTTGTGTGGGCGCAGGGTTCCCTGAACGAAACGCAAGCTTGTCATTTCATCTTTAACTGGTCCAACAACAACAACAACAGTAACCCTTGCTGAATTAATGCTCATGCAGAAATTTTGTTTCTCTTACCTTACACAACAAGGAGGCACAGCACAGCCCTACTAGAGCAAGTAGAAGTCTGTGCCTTGCTCAGGGACACTTCAGCAAGGTTCTCTGTGTCACCTGGTTGTGCATGATGTCCAACTTTGACAAGGATTTGTCATGATATCTTAGTAGTCTGGCTTTTAAGCAACTGCAATATTTCTTAAGTCTGAAGTCTGAAATGTTTTCCACCCATATTTGGGGAGTCTGGAACAGCTCTGAAGTCTGAAAGCCAAGTAAATTTATTGTTCTGGAATCATATTGTGTGCTGTGCAGTGACTCTGAAACAGTTTGATTCTATAAAGTACAAAAAAGCATGTCAGCACTGTAGCCAGACTGATGCATTCGCTGGCTGATATTATTGGCCAATATGCCGACTGATAAGAAATAAATTACTGCACCACTATGCCAAAGATTTGTTTAAGAGCAGTTTTTAAACAGTATCACATGGATCATTCCTGATCAGATGGAAGTATAATCTGTTAATGTTGCAATCCTAGCTCATTCCACAGTGGCAGAGTGAAAAAAAACTAAACTGCTCCCTACATGATAAGTGCATGACAAGTTATACTCAAAGCATGTTGTATGGTGTAGGCCTCTGAAATGCCCATTCCTTTCATTGGCCAAGCCAGTTAGTGCTTGATGGAGCAGTAACCTAGATTCTGCAGCTCAGCATACTAATCAGTGGCTCTTGTGTTTGCAGAGAGATACTTGTTTGAATGTGCTCTTGTCAATAGGTCTTTGATTGGCAGGCACCTGTGTGCTCTACGAACCCTCCAGCCCATATCCCATGTACGGTGACAGATGAGATTGCCTCTGTGTCCGAGTTTCATTTAGAGGCACTTTTCCTTGTTCACTTGCTGCTTTTTTATCCTCCTGTTCCTTTTAGATCTTTTCTCTTTGGCCTTGTATAAATATATATATGACATTAGAAAAATATAGACATCAGATTGAGAGCGATTTCTTTAATGTGTAGTATGTTAACACGTCTTCCAAGATGTGAGAGTGGACCATATATAGGTCATGAGGTGGAGCCTCTTGCAGGATCAGGAGGAAACCCTCATCCACTGCAGGGAGGAGTGAAATACCACATGGAGCTACCAGGCAGATAAACATGGTACTGAATGCCAAAGAGCTGTGCAGAAATCAAATTAAGTAACAATGCCCGCTAGTCGCCATTCACTCCCACTATCTGTGACATAAGTTGAGGTGTCTGTGATTTGACAGGGCAGTAATAATCCTAGACAGCAGGTTGTGCTGTTAAAAGGAGAAGGCTCAGACTGCAGCGAGCCATTTGGCTTTGATCAGCGCTGTGAACTCAGGTTTCACATACAGGGGAACTGAGTCCTTGCTCAGAGGCCGAGCTCCCCGACACCTTTTCCTAGAGGCCATTGTATGTTGGCAAGAGAGGTAATAAATTGCTGTGCCTACGAGGGCAGGCCAGCTCCCCTCTCCACATGGGTCTGTTTCTCTTGGCCTCTGGCTCCTCAGCTCAGTCGCTCCTGTGTTTGTGTGTTTGGTCTCATCCACTTCTTTGCTGCTGTGGAGCTTCCCTCTTCGAGGCCTCCTAAGCCCGACTTTCACATTAGTTCCTTCATCTGTGTTTCCTCCCAGCATGTAAATCCCCTTTTGAAAGGACAACTTTGGGTGTTTTTTTTCCTGGTTTCAGCTATTCGTTGTTTTGGTTCACTGCATCTACTTTCAATTTGCAGAAGTGGATACCTGTAAATATACTGTGCTTCATTTACATTTAATAAAATGTAGTGATGGAGCATCAAATCCTGCTGCAGCCAACATGAGTTGTTGTCTGTGTGCCTGTTGAGCTCCCAGCTGAGCACCGTTGTTTCCTTGTTTTATTTGCAGAAAGAATAATGTAAGAAATGCACTCACTAACCAGTGGCGCCGGTATCACAGCTTCGTGGGTGCTGTTCTTCCAAGACTGCCTCTCTTCAGTTGATTTAAGATGTGGAACATGACTCCAGTCCACAGTCTGAGCCATCACATGGTGTGGACACTGAAGACCAACCTCATCTTGAGCCAACCTGCTTTGGCTGTGAAATGAGTTCCAATAATTCCCCCGAAGGACAGTATGTGTTACTGGTGTCAATGAAGACATTTATCACTGTCACTATGGGCACTTTAAGAAGTCGATGGCTGCTGGTGCTGCAATCAGTGTTTCTTTTCTTTATTGATTAACCTGCTGATTACTTCCTCAAATAACTGGCTCATTTCTGCGCCTCTTAAATGTCACAAAAATGCCACAGCCCTTGGTGTGACATCTTCAAACTACTTTCTTTTTTAAACCTAACAATACAAAATCCAAATAAGGACTAATTTACAGGGATATAGTATAGAGAAAAATAGAAAATCCTCATATCTGTGCAGCTTGACAAATTGATTAATTGATGTTTCAGCTCCAATGGACACTGTCTAAGCATCATGCACATGAACCCAATGAAAAGCCGTCCTGGGCTTTTACCGCAATAACAAACAGCTCGATGTTTTTGCTTCTCGCCACAGAGACCAACCTCCTCCCTGTTCTCTGTCCTGGTTTCTGTAGGTGATGGTGAACGGTGAGAAGGAGCGAGTGTCGCTGCTGTTCATGAAGGCTCTGGTCAGCACGGGGAGCGTGGATGCCGTGTCCCAGCAGATGGCCTCTCACCCTCAGTACTTGGAGAGCTTCCTGCGCACGCAGCACTACATCCTGCACATGGACGGCCCCCTGCCACTACCATACCGCCATTACATCGCCATCATGGTCAGTGACCACGCTGGTCTTGTTTATGCATACCCAGGATCTCACCTGTTGTCATCCTGCATATGTCGCTAAACACATAGTAGTCTGGGGAGCTGTTTTGTTTTGGTTTTTTTTTACTCATCATAATAGTTTTATTCAAAATTGAAGAATAACAAGCTCTTATGTCTGAGTCAGTCATTTCCCCCGAATCTGTTCAGCTCAGCTACATCTTCCTCTGACTTTCAGGCTGCTGCGCGACATCACTGCAACTACCTGGTGTACCTGCACTCAGCCCAGTTTCTAAGGGTGGGTGGAGACCCTCTGTGGTTGCAGGGTTTGGAGGCGGCGCCCCCTCGCCTTCGCCTCCTTGACCACATCAACAAGGTGCTGGCCCACCAACCCTGGCTCACTGCCTGCTCACACATCCAGGTACAGCCAAGCAAAACACAGACGGACCGCACACTACGAAATGTACATAAACACAGTATTAAATGGTTACCTCTTATCACTTAGAGAAAAACAGAATTATTTATGTCTTTAGAGCATTCAGGATGCAGATAAACAAAATTGAAGAAAAGCCTTAAAATGACACATGTTCATTGACCAGTCTGACCCTGAGCTCTTGTCTGTTTTCCCTCCAGACACTGCTGAAGTCGGGCGAGCAGTGCTGGTCACTGGCTGAGCTGGTTCAGGCTGTGGTGATCCTGGCCCACTGCCACTCCCTCTGCAGCTTTGTGTTTGGATGCGACACAGACTCAGATGTTGTCCCGCTCTCCAAATCTCCTAACGGGACCCCACCGACCTTCTGCCCCTTTGATGCTGCCAACGGCAACACCAATGTGCCTCAGTCGCCTGCCACTCCCTCCGAACACATAACACGACGACGGGTAACAGTCAGAATTATATTTTGTTAAAATCAAAGTCAATCAGTTACCGAGTGAAAGGCAGGAAAAATATTGCTCTCGCCTTGCTTTTTAAACTTCTGTAATGCTAAGAAACTTTCACAGTGCATTTGTTTTGGTTTTTAGATGCTATTTTTTATACAATATGCATGTAATAGATTTAGCTATAAGCTATAACTATTTTTTTTCTTTGCTTCATTTGAGATAAACTGGTGAGACATACATGAATAGCTTTTATTATTACAAAGGTTATGCAACTTCATTTCATGATCGCTTTTTGTAGAATTATTTTTAAAATGAATCGACTGTTCTTTTAGTCTATTAAAAGAAAATAGTGAAAAATAATCCAAGACAGAGAAAAGCAGCAAATTGTCACAAGAACCAGAGAATGTGATTGATCGATTTAGGGAAAATGGTTGTTAATTTTCTGTCCATTGTTATCAGTTAATCAGCAAATCATTTCAGTAGGATTCTACAGTATTTTAGTTCTTTCGCATTTCAGCAAGATTTTAGCATTTTTAATAATGTTTGATTGAGAATAACATCTATGTAGGTACAGTGTACACCATCTGTTACATAAAAGATAAAAATAAACCTGAATTCGTAGTGTGAAATTGATAGTTCAGTCCGTTTGAGCATGTGATTCTCCACATTAAATGCTAATTAATGTTGCATCGCTTTGGTTGAAAGGAGTTCCTGGTGTAAATATGTCGGAGATGCCTTCATTTTCTGATGCTAAATGTATGATCAGATTATTTCTCGTCACAGCAGCGGTGCGTTGTGTCTGTTCTTGTGAGATACTTCATCTGTGCTCTTCCTGGCATTTCTGTTGACAGTCTCTTGACTCCAGCTGTGACATAGTGTGTCTAAAGGAGAGGATTCAGAAGTCCCAGGAGGAGCGTGAGAAGAGAGAGGAGCGTCTCCTACAGACCCAAACACTCCAGCAGACAGGTAACCTACTTGGCAGATGATACGCACAGACAAGCTGAGACTTTCTCACTCACTTCTGATGGTTATCTCGAGCGTTAAATTTAGGTCACATGGTTTGAAACTTATCGCTCATCAGCCACCCTTATTGACGCACGCTCTGTGCCTCCCGTCCATCTCCTTTGCTTTCATCGTGTCTTTTTTTAGATATGGAAGAAGAGGAGGAGATGATTTGCCTTGCAGACCCGATGCGGTTCATCACAGACCCTGACTTTTGCTATCAGGAGTTTGCTCGTAGGGAGGAGGACCACTTTCAAGTATTTAGAGTTCAGGTGAGGACGTTATGTACCAGTAGGTGGGTTTTGCTGTCGGTATACTTGTATGTGTGTTACGGCCAGAGGAAGTACTTGTTTATCATTGGCTGGCATCAACAGTAAACTGACATGTAGGATTTAGGCCTTTATTTAACACTTTTTTGAAACAAGGTTCCTTCCCTTATATATTCTCTTTTTTTTTTTTTTTTTTAAGAAATGAAAAGTTATTTTATTTGGATTTTACATGAACTTCTTTCATGTTACACAACCGAGATGCCATGCTACATTCTGGTCGATACTTTAGAGTCAATTACGTGATGCTGTACATTTCTGCTGCACAAAATTGTGTTTTTTTCCCCCAGACTTTTGCTTCTAAAAACTATTCAAATAAAACACGTATAAGACATTTGTCTAGGATCCCTCTTTGGTAGGTGATTTAGTGACAATGAACATCAAAACCTTCCAATGCTGATTTTGAAGATGTGTTGTGTTTGCTCTGCAGGACTATTCATGGGAGGACCACGGTTTCTCCTTAGTCAACAGGTTGTATTCGGACATCGGGCACCTCCTGGACGACCGGTTCAGGAGCGTGGCCACCCTCCCCTCGTTGCACAGCCCTGACCTGAAGAGGGCGATCTGGAATTACATCCATTGTGTGTTAGGAATAAGGTGAGCGACCCTCCTTTTTCACCCATACAAAAACCCCCCACTTCTCTTTGTGTTCAGTAGATAAATACATACATTTGTGGTCACAGGTATGACGATTATGATTACGGAGAAGTGAACCAGTTGCTGGAGCGGGATTTGAAGCTGTACATCAAGACTGTCTCCTGTTTTCCGGACGCCACCAAAACCCCAGTGTGTCCGCTGAGTTGGGCCCCACTTAAAACCTCAGAACGGGTGAGAAGACCTTCACTGTTATCTTCTCCACTGGTTAAACCTCAACCCCTCTTTTTGCACTCTGTTTGAATCATTTTTCTTTCCCTCAGATACACGTGAATTTACTAATCATGGAGGCCCGGCTGCAGGCTGAGCTGCTATATGCTCTGAGAGCCATCACTCAGTACATGATTGCCTAAGTGCTCGGAGAGGCACAAAGCTAAAACTTTCCGCTGGTACAGAGAGACCCAGAGACGTGAGGATAAAGAAATCTCAACAGCAGACGGTGAAGTGGGACAAGAGCAGCACTTTTAATGGACACAGAGCTCCATCGTTTCGTAGCTGTGCCTCATGATTGTGCTTTTCTTTTTCTCAGATTTAATGTATTTATACCATAGTGTGCCACAACCCCCCGTGCCCCCTGCCCCTTCTGCAGATTCTCCTGTTGTGAAGTCCTCTTATCAAACATCTCGGCTCTCAAAGTTTATGTGCAATTATTACTAGAGTTGTTTTAATTTTTACCTGTTGTTTTGTGTTCCAGCTCAGTCTGTGAGAAACTGCTTGGTGGTAGCAGTGTGTTAGAGTGGCCAAAAGTCTCCCTTTTTAGTTTGATCTCCTTTTGTATTAACTATGCTTTACCCCCTCGAAAAAAAGAATCTTTTTGAACAAGTTGAATAAATGTTGATGGGAGACCAGGGCCTTTGTTTTTTTGGGACAATCTTTGTCAGTGTTGGAGGAGGACATTAAGTGGACGGTGAAGGATGACTGTCATTCTGTCCCTAACGTTTCGTATTAATGCTGGTCAAGAACAAACAACAGTGACACTGCTGGAAGTTATCACATCACTATAGTTTCTTTTAATAAGCACTTTTTTAAACTTTATATATTTATAATGCAAGGTAGCTCATTAGTAGACATTGAGACGCACAGTGTGTGGGTCTGAAGCCTTTCCTCTCCACTGTACGACGTGTAATGAAGACTTTTAGACGTCTTCAGATTTTCAGACTTTGCTTTTGTTCCCAACCCCAGATTTCTGGGTGAAGTAACTTGATCCGAGATATTTCAGTGAATCGTTGGAAGGATTTTGAAGGTAGCCGTGTTTGCAAAACACAGTTTAAACCTGATGATAAGAAAATTTGCAACTAAAGAGGTCAGTGAGCTGTTTCCTATGGTGAAGATTAAGCTGAGCCATTCGCTAAATGATTGTTTTGTTTGGACTGATGGGCGTCAGAAATGATCAAATCGGAGACCGAATTTCAGGCCAAAGCTCAACCTGTCACAACAGTGATGAATTAGATAGATGGAAAATGCCCAGAAGTAGATCTGCACTGGTCATGAGTTTAGGTTGAGCTGTTTTGCTCAAAGCTTTGTGTTAAAGCTTTTTTTTTTTTTTTTTTGTGAACTGTATCAAAGCTGATTATCAAGTCAAAATCCATGGTACAATTTGTAAAGCAGAACAATGTGCAAACTAGTTGTTGAAACTCTTGTATCTTTTCTGTCTTTTTTTTTTTTTTTTTTTACAGTTTTTGTAAACTCTAGAGCAGTCGTGCCCAAACTTTTTCCCTATGAAGGGCCAAAACTGAAGCTTAATGGTGGGCCACAGGCTGCTCTCGAGTACTTTCTTTTGTGTGTTGTTTCTGGGTGTGACGGTAGGACCTGCTTTTTGTGCTGCAGCTTGGATAGATGTAGAGGTGTGACAGACTGTTTAGAGTTAGACTGTAGTAACGGCGGGATGTAGAAAAGAAACAGAAGTGCATATCGACAAAAGCAAAAGCGCTGTTAACACAGGTGCCTTCAGGCTAAAACTGGAGTGCTGCTGAAGTGGAAGGATGTGACTACTGGAGGCTGAATGTGGGCTTTGGTTGCAGCTGGGAAACACCCCCAACTGACAACGTAAAAACTGTGGCTTTTCCCGCATGAATGGGAACAGTTATTTCTTGGTGTTGGTCAGCACCATCTCTGACAAATATTACGGCTGTGAATGCCGTGTTTTCTATCAGGCACCTTCTACAAGCCCCAGCAACTCAGCAAGAGCCTTTGACACAGATGGATGTTAAAAAAAATGTTCAACTTGAGCAGATTAAAAAAAAAACGACAATTATTTAAAAAAAACCAAAAACTACCTAAAAAAAGAGAACAAGTGAAAAGACAAAAAATGTTTTTTTGAAAATGTGAAGAAATGTTTTCTATAAAGATGCTCTATGAAAATAACTGCTGTCTACTGTTTTACCTTCCATACCAGTGTTTTTGTAAGCTTTGTCCAAGTTTATGTTATGTTATGACATTTTCTTTTTTATCAATCTCTCAGTTTTTAGACTTCCTCTGTACCTAAAAGTGTGCTTGTGGATTTGAACGAATTACCTAATCCATCACAGAGCATCACTTCACCTTCACATGTAATTTCAATGAAAGTGATGGTGGACAAGGTCCACAGTCGTCATTCTGTGTAGTCCTAAATTTAACCAGATCGAACCTGAGACTGAGCAGTGTGACTTGGGGTACCTTTCAAAGTTAGTCCTTTTAGTTCTTATCTAATTCCCATAGACAGCTTTTCATTGCTAAGCTGCAGTGGACAGATAAAGAAAAACAATATATTGCTCCAAAAGCACTACTTCTGGAAGGCAGCCATTCTCTTCGACTGTCAAACTGTTGAAGCCTTACTGTAGGTTTGGTAGAACTTCGAAGTAGAAGGACTGAAGCTTTCATGCCCTGTCACTTACACTGAAATCACATTAGGAAGTGACCTCCTCATGACCAGTATGGAGAGAAGCAATGATTACAGTGACCAAAAAGCCTTTCAATGTAGACATGGGAGTATTATTTTAAGACAGACTTAAAAATAGTGAGGCTATCCTTTAAAACCTAAATAATGTGATTGGCAGCATCACAAAGCCAACACTATTTGATTTGAGAAAAAACCCTTTAATATTATTTTATTATTAAGTATATTGTACATTTATAATCAGCTACTTTACTGTATATTGTTACAGTATTTCTTGTTGGATTCAAATTGGTTGTATAACTGGATAACAGCGCCCCCTAGTGGCAGATTGACAGAACTGACAGTCTGACTTCAAACAAGCATTTAATAGTAAATTCAGTCACAGACAAAGTGGGTTAAACAGTTTATTGGATTTATTTCTGCTGTTCAGAACTGTTTGTCATCTCTGGCTGACTTTACAATGTGTAAAGAAGAAAAATACTGAAGGGGGAGAAGAAAGAAAAACTACCAACATTAATCAAACTCTTAAAAACATAATTGGCCTATGCACAACTTATCATAACCTGTCCACCCCACCCTCCCCTATGGGAAAATTAAAGTAAAAAAAAAAAAAAAAAAACACCCTTGCCGAATACTAAAATGTATCAAATGGGGCAATTTTAAATTTAAAAACAAACATACGGGGACTAACTGCTAGTTTAAGAAATTTAAAGAAAAAAATATGTAGATAGTTGCAATTACATAGAAGGGGAGATACAAGGGAAATAATACCACACCTGCATGTTTTTTAGGAGGCAACAGTAAACTAAAAGCTGGGTGCAGCAGATTCTCACAAACCAGCCACCACTCATTTCACATGCCGCAGTCCGTCCTAAAACTGGGTGATTTTTTGCATATACAGCTTTCTAAAATAATCACGTTATGATTTAAAATAAGAGCAAAATCATGCAGTTTTAACAAGCCGGTCTGCTGTTTCCAGATCTAATGAAGTGATCAGTTTGAAGGGGTTATCATATCTATATAAAAACAGAAAAACAAAGAGGGGGAAGGACTGTGGATTGAAAACACCAAATCAAGATTCTTGTGCTGTACACAGAAAATTCAAAAGGCCCTGATATGCACCCACTGTATCATGGCGTACTCCAGGATACGTCACAAATGACATCTAGCACCATTCAAAAAAACATTTGTGGAAAAAACAAGAGTGCTTTATACATATCAGAGGCTAACATATTCACATAGCTACAGTGAAATGATGAATATTAAGAGTTTAAACTGCAAGGATGTTACTTCTGATCACAATAAAATGTTGACGTTATGAACAAAGTAATTAAATACAAACACTGAACACAAAATTTTAAGAGGGGAAGATGACAAAATAGAGTCGATCTTGCTACAGAGTAACATGCTATAGTGTTTTTAATATTGGCAGTCAATAAAAAAAAATCCCAAGGGAAAGGCTAGTACTGATATGCATGGCTGGAGAGCTAGAATACATTTCTCTTTTAAGAAGAAACAAAAGGGAAGTCAAATTTGAGATCAACTCGACAGAAGTGTCTCCAGGAAAACAAAATAAAGACGTGGCGTGTTGGTTTCCAGTCTGTAGTAACAGAGAAAGTGTGTAGAATAAATATCTTTTTTTTTTTTTTTTTGCTATTGTCATGTGATCTGATTTCATCTGTGCACAATTGATTTTGTTGTTTTACTTCCGAGCGACCCTGAGAGGTAACGGTTGTACTTGTCTCGTTTTGAGATGAGAATTCGGTGCCATGTTGAAAAGTGGGGCGATGAAGGTTTTTCTTTTCGCCGTGCCACATTTCAGCATACGTGTTTTACTTGGATTCACGATTAATGCGGCAAACAATGAGGCAGATCATTGGGAAGTTTTAGTTCAAACGGTCAAGTATCAATGCACTTTGCCTCACTCGTCTTTCAAAATCAGATTTCATGTTGCAGGCATCTTTTGCAAAGCGTATGTACACCGAGATACTGTGTCAGGCCCAAGCGCTCCCTAAATGCCATGCAAATGCAAATATTAGTGTTCCTTTGGTTACGTAAAAAAATCTACATGCATCTCATCCTTTACAAAAATAAAAGTATAGAAAATTACCGTTAGAAATGATCTGAAAATGCTTCTTCCAATGTAAAAAAAACATCACTTGTCATTAGTAATATATTCATATGTATTAATATCTCATTTATTACCTCCATCATAATTGTATATTAAAACTATAATCAAATATATTCTTTTTTTGTACTTCTCACACAGTGAATTAATTTCTTGAACTGAATAATTGAAGTACTGAATAATTAAGTGTGAGAGGATATTCTGATACCCATGTCCCCCTCAACCCCCCTCCCAACAAGATATCAGGAAAATGTTAAATAGCAAAACCCTTCAAGAAGTGATTTATCTAATTTCCTTCAAGATTTCATCTAGTTTTTCTGATAAATCTGCATAGTGTGTCATAATGTACATGTGCAACGTGTACATTGAATGTTTTTTCTTTTCTTTTACAGGATTTAAACTCTTTAAACTTTAATGAAATGGTATAACCTAATGTTTTTATATTCTCCTAGTTTGGGGTCCCTGTGATGCAGGAAACCTAAGTGCTTTGAAAATGCACAGGCTCGATGAAAAGAATAATCAGGTAGATCATTTGACAGTGGAGGCATACTGCTGTGTGAGACAATATAATACTTGGCCAACCAATCACTTGTTGGCAAATAAATTTACCCTTGAATGCCCTGTGTATAAATTCACAAATCACATTTCTTCATTTTGTTAGTTTAACTGCACATCAGGGATCTAAAAAAACAAAACAACAAAAAAAAAACACCCTCTAACTGACATCTACCTTAACACCCAAAATGCCAAACTGCAAATACATCCCCTCCTAACCAATTTCATTATCTTTTTTTCTCTGAAGTGAGAAATCTGAATCGTACATGTGCTCATAGTCCAAGTACACAAATGGGCGAGATGCGTAGCCAATGCTGAATCAAGCATGTTATACCTCCAGTCATCCAGTCTTTATCTTCCACCTGGTCTCAACACGGTCGGCTTTCACCGACTCCTGCGATGGAAACCTTTTAATGGCGCAGTGGAGAAGGTGCACCTCATTCAGACGATCAAACAGCATTTGGTCTGGCAGTTCATGCTAGGCAGGTGTCAATGGGAAACTGGCCATTTCTCCAAAAACACACAGTCCGTTGAGTCTTCAATACCAAAGCCGTCAAGTACCGGATCCACCCTAAAGCTATTCTGGTGTAACATAACTGAAATATAAAGTCCCAGCAGAGGGGAGATTAATGATTTGTCCCTTCACTCTAAAAACATTATGTCACGTGTCTTTAAAAATCATCAGTTCGGATTAAAAGAGAAAAAAGGCTAGCAGCCAAATTGTTGCAAGTGTTATTTAAAGAAAAAAAAAATTAAAAAGGGAGAAAAATTGTGCATAGTAGCCTGAATCTCCTCCCTGTCCTCTGCATGTCTTGGCACATGACATGGGTGAGGTCTGGTTTTCAAGTCCAAGAGAACCATCGTATGTGAAAATAGTATCTCCAGCCAGCAGGGAGGAGGAATGCACCGGTCGTGTTGTCGTTTTGTGAGGTTATCTTGATTGGAGATCAGCTCCTGCAACACAACATGATAAAAAGATCAATTGTGTTGATTGGCTCATAAATCCAGATTATGTGAAGCGACGTGTGTAAAATCATCTATCGTCTCAAATCACCTCACTGAGATGAGTTCACTAACGCCTGCAAATCTACAGGTGGTGCTCTGCAAAGTTTCTATAACTGAAACAATTAAGTCTATTAATCAATTAGTCAGCAGAAAATAAATCAGCGACAAGCTTGATAATCACTTTGGGGCTCCAACTCACGATTATTTTCAGTATCAAGCGTTTGACCAATTGATTGGAATTGAAAAAATGCTCATCATTCTTTGCCAGAACCAAATGTGACAACTTCCAACTGTCTTATTTTGTCCCACAGTTCAAAACCCAAATATAATTTTTCCTTCCAGAAATGACTTGAACAATTCGATTGATCAAAATTGTGGAAATCAACTTTCAGTCTTCATCATATATGTTGTTTATTGAGCCAAAATGCTCAATAACCTTTTCTGGTTGCAGCCTCTCAAATGTGAGGATTTGCTGCTTTTCTCTGTTTTAATGTTACTTGTTTTATTTCACTGTAAATTGAACAAACTTTGGCTGAGCAGGACGTTTGAAGGCGCCATCTTTGGCTTTGGATATCATGTTTTAGAGACCAAACAATGCCTCAATCAACTGAAATATGGATGAACCAATAATGAAAGTGTAAGCTGTGTGATGAGAGTACCTGGCTAACTTTGTGTGGTCAGCTGAGGAATTAGCTGGGCACCCAGCTGTGAGCCGAGCCCTGTGTGGTGGTGGGGCCTGCGTAGCCTTGGCCTCCAGGCAGTATGGGGTCAAAGTTGAAATCAATGCCATCTCCGTCCATGAGGTCACTGTTGATGATGTAGTCCACGTCACAATCCAGGTTTTCGGTGAACATGTCTATGTCCAAGTCTGTGGGCAGTCGGTCCTGACCGGTCGGGAAGCAGGACGGAGCTCCGAACTGACTCATCCCCTGCAGACTCACGCCGGGATTGGCTGAGGCGACGGGCCCTCCGTGGTGAGAGCCCACGGCTGGCACCGTGGCATGCTGGGCTTTGAGAGCAGAGAGCTGAGATGGGTCCTGAGACATACCTGAGAGGATCATCCCCAATCCCATCTGAGAGTGATGCTGGTGTTGTTGTTGTGGCTGTTGTTGCTGCTGGTGCGGCTGCTGCTGCTGGTGGTGAAGGTGGTGCTGCTGCGGCTGCATCTGAGCCTGCAGTGCCATGGGGGCCACCGTGTTTGGCTCCAGTCCCTTACCCAACAGCAGCTGCTTGGGTTTGGACCTCACACCCACCACAGGTGTACCCAGGCCCATCAGGCCCACGCCTCCAGGACTGGGCATAATGGGATCCACCTGGGTCATCATGACATCACTGGGAGGAGGGGAGTCGGAGGTGAGTAGCGCCTCCAGGCTGGAAGGCACGTGAGTGCTGTAATGGCCGCTCCCACGAGAACCAGAGCTGGACATGGGGTTGAAGAGGGAGTTGCTGAAGGTTGACGGCTCTTTGTTGCTGGGGCCACACTGAGAGATGGAGGCCTGGGTGCCAGTGTGAGCGGAGGCCTGTGGGAGGCTGGATGGCTGCAGCTGATGGAAGGAGGAGAAGCTGGAGCCACGGGGCAGCAGGGTGGAAGCGGAGGGTAGCGGAGTGGGAGGTGCTGGTGGAGCTGTACTGGGACTAGCCCCTCCCTGCTGCCCAGTCATCAAGGTGAGGCCATCGATCAGATCCAGCTCCTCCATGAGGGTCTCGGTGAGGGTTGGGGTCAAGCTGCTGGAGGCGTATCTCCCCAGCAGCGAGTCCTCGGGCAGGTTATCATCGTCCTCCTGTCCGGGCGCGATGGGGGACAGACGACCGCTCAGGGTGCTGGCATTGGAGCTTGTGCGTGGGCGGAAGGTGGTCCACATGTCAGTGTCATCCAGGCTGCCGCGGGAAGAGGGGCTGCTGCTGTTAACCCCCCATTTGGGAAACTGCTGGGACGAGTTAGGGCTGTCGGCGCCCGCTGAACCTGCGTTACCATCACCCTGCAGAGCCCCTCCAGCGCCCCCCAGGCCAGCTGCTCCCGCCTGCTTCTTGGTCTGCTTGGCTCTCATACGGCTCTTCAGCAGTTTGCTGCTGTTGTCCATGGAGGCGGCCCGGCGGCGAGGAGCTTTCCCAGTCTTCCCTCCCTCTGGGTTGAGCATCCACCAGGAGCTCTTGCCTGTCGATTCATTGTGTACCCTCAAGAACTTGTTGTGGAGTGATAAATTGTGGCGAATTGAATTCTGAAAACAAAGAGAAAGAAAAGATTATGAAAAATGTTGGTGACTAATGGGTTTCCTGTCATTAAACATTTCATTCACAGATGAATTACTACTCATAATTAAGACACGGGTACAGCTCGAAATGAATTAATTATTTTGAGAATGAAGAAACTACACTGAGCTACTGATTCAAAAGATGGAAATCTGGACACCCCCAAGAGGCTGCAAATCTGTGGGGTCACAAAGTGAGTCACAGAATGGAAAAAAACCCACTTCTGTTACATATTAACACATATATTTATTTATGTCAGATTTTTCTGTAATCTGCACTTTTTATTGCGATGCACTGAATAATTTCACACCCTTAATTAAGTACCATATATTTTAATTTTCTCTTCTTGTTTTATTATTTTAAAAAAAAAAAGGTAAAAGCTAACAGACAAATTCGAACTGTGACAATGTTTCATGGCAAAAAGCCAAAAAATGTTGGGAACCACTGGCCTAAACCAGTACTACAAAAATATTTACTGAGTGACATTTAGTGCAGATAAGGAAGACATAAACAGAAAAAAAGAAATACATCGACACAAAAAACGCACAATAGGACAATTAAAGACATTATCAATACTGGTACAGTTTATGAATGAAAAGTAAGAAATGTCATGATCATGCAGTCAAAAATTTAAGGAGGTGATTTTTTTATACCTAGAAAAGAAAAATAACATCATATACTCTCAGATTTAAAGTTCCTCTGAAAGAATAGGATGCTCATCTGCACAGCAGTGCTCTATGCTGCAGCATGAATTGGAAAACTACTAATCCCTGACTCAGGACATTTAAAGCATTAGAGCCCACCTTGTAAAGACGGATGAACACCACCCACACTCTCACCTTCCAGCCAGCTGAGCTGTTGCTGTCTCCTTTGTCTCTGAAGTAAGGCACCGTCTTCACCATCCATTCATAGATCTGCGCCAGGGTCAGCCTTTTCTCAGGTGAATTCTCGATGGCCTGGCTAATCAGATCAGCGTAGCTCTGGTTCCCCCACGCGTTGCGCCTGGATGATCCTTTGCGGGGCGTCGCGCCGGCTCCACCCACGCCGGCCACGACCCCGCCCTCGGCCGCCGCCGTAGCCTTCTCGGGCTCGGACGTGATTTGCTGCGGCTCGGGCTTGTCCTCGTCGGCGGGCGGGGTCCCGGCGGCGGACTCGGTGCCATCCGCGCCCTCCGGTTTGACAGCCGCGATGTCGGGTCTCGGCAGGGGCCACGTGCAGGAGCGGGGTCTGCTCTGCGGCTCGAAATCTGGGTCAATTGGGGGCATCGACGACTCCTCCATGGTGGTCCTGTGATTTTCCGCTCAGCCAAAAAAAAAGATGGGACCACTTAAAACATCTACCTATAAAAATTTAAAGACAACTCTGAGCGGATGATGCGTTAAAATAAAACTTCCTGACACAAAAACAATATGCTTCACCCGCTGCGGGGGTGTAAACACAGGGGCCGAGCAAAGAGACGTAATAATCTGGACACACCAATAGCCTCGGTTAATCCTCAGATTGGAGATTAGGGAACCCAAATAATCTCCTTAATAGTAACTATCATAAACCTTCCGATTTATATAGAATGAAGGAGGGCTGGGATGAGCGTCCCTTTGTTTGAATGAAATAAAAACAAAAGTGGCAATAAGCACCAAAACATCTGGATCTACACAGGTTTGGGCTCCCCTGAAAATGAATGACACAATCTTAAAGGTAGATGGGTATAAAATGACGCCATTCCCGTCATTAAACACTCAATTTAAATATTTGTCAAAGATTAAATGTTGTACAGACACACTTTTAACTGCTTTTCAAGATGTAAAAAATGAAATATTGCAAGAATAAATCAAAATAACGGATTATTTCGTACCAAATTAGTCGAATTGTACATAATTCATTATGTAAAACATTCAACCTCGGGATATTTCGTGCTGTAAAACTATGCCGACTACAAACAAGGATTAGCCGGCTACTGTTACAAAAGGAGCTTCTCAGGAGAGCCCCTGTCCGTCTCCACTTGTAAACAACGTGATGTCTGGGCGCACCACAAGCCACAAAACCCCGACCCAAACTTTTTTAAATCAAGTCTTCAAATGATCCCCAAACAGTGACAAATCGGGCCGGTTAAGTCAAAGCAACGTGTAAAAACGTACAGCGGCTGATTGTCCAAGCAACGGGTTTGTTCGCCAAGTGCCAGAAAAGTGTAAAAAAAACCGTAGTGAGACGCTGGACGCCGTCTCGTTGGCCTGTATGTAAAAGCCGCTGGAACTAAACAACCACCGAAATCTCACACGAAGGAAGAGGAAAGAGAGAGCGGGTCTGGGTAGCGGTTAAATAGTGTTAAAGTAAGAAAAAAAGGGCGACGATGAGAGAAATGTATGTGAAAAAAGTCCGTGCTTCAGGTCTGCACGATCCGCCACATTGCGGCCAGGCGCATGTCACCATCTGCCATGTTTCTCCACACTCCTGCCGCGGCACACGATGCTCGAAGAAGCGGTTATAAAAGCCTCTCTGACGAGGCCCGGAGCTCAGCCGACCTCCGCCCCGCGGTCTCGTAAACGAACTACAAAGCGAATTCCCGGGTGTTGGGTGAAGTTGGGTCGTCTCGGAGGTCTGTCGGCTCCCACTCGCCGCACTTTGAAAACAGCACGATAGCCACCGTAACGTTAGCTGGTTAAGCTCCTGCTACTCCAGAGTTTACAATCCGTGAAAAAGTCCGTGAAATGTCTCCAAAAACTTCGTCCAAGTAGCTGTTTTAATTCAGGGATGACTTTTGTATAACTTCTTGTCGTTGTGGCTGTCCAAATATCCACTCCTTCGGGATCTTTTTGACTTGTTTTGTTTTGTTTTGTTTTGACTCGAGGCGAAGACTCCCTTCTGACGTCTGTTTACCACTGTCAGACAACGCGTCCTGCGCCTGCGCGAAGTGGATTTCTGGGAAACCGAGTCATTCATGTGACAGCACAGGCGTAAACAGCGTCTGAGGGAGGCAACATGTACCTGTAATAGTGCATTATGTAACAATCTATGAAAGTGTGCCAAGTCCAGGGTACACTTAAAGTATTTAAGGTATTGCAAGTAAATAGATTACTGATACTTGTAACAGAACACAATAACAACAAAACAACATTAATTACAATGTTAGTTTTATTTCCTCACCTCCTCTACTATATGGGTGGGTTAACAGGGGGCCCCACAGTGAAAAAAAGTCACCAGACCCCTCTAGACCCCCAAAATATCTTGTGCACTCTCTTCTGAACACTGTATATGTCCTGTGTCACATCCAGACAATAAATATGTAGTTTAATCATTCACCCAAAGGCCCAGAAACCATAAACGTCCTCCTAGGCCTGGATATGACCTGGTTTTCATTAATGGCAATGTGATTGAGCATGACTTTGTTTAGTACCATGCAACTTGTGAGCACAATATAAACTAAAACAATTTATTAGGATAATTAAAAGAATTAATAATACTATGACTACTAGGCTACTCAACATTTTGACACAGAGGCCATCATAAAGACAGAGTCACAGGATCTGTGAATAATGCAGGACCCTCCTCAATATTGTGCCTTATCCTTACAAATTCCTATGAAATAATTGCAATTATTGCTTTGATTGATAGTGTAGTTGTGTGCAACTATTTTTTTAGTGTTATTGTTTTCTACATTTTATTTGACTTTATGGTGACAGCACAAGGAACATGACATGCCACAAAGGTCTCCACCCAGACTTGAACTGGTCGGTTTCAGCCACCAGAAGACCCCTGTGGAACTCATTCATATTCAGTTGCCCTGAGGTGTGAGGGTCTGAGGCCCTGCAGCATCATCCCATTTTGTCCTGTTAGGTAATCCAACTGTACTCTACTAGACGGACACATTTTAGAATTTGGGCATGGAAGTTCATTCTTGACCTTGGGGACAACATGTCTGATGAAATAATCTCAACTCAAAGGTCCCCTTTCCAGCTTTCTTGAGAATTTCAACTGCATCTCAGTCTTAATCAGTTCAGTCACACTTGACCCACATAATGAACAATGAATCAGCTCCATTCATTGATGAAGACTGTGAGCTGTGGATGAAATCTCCAACAAAACCAAGTAAGTGAGTTAAGATTATTCTGTCATACATGTGATGATGTCACAGTTTCATTCATAAAAGAGGTGTCTTGGATTCTATTAGTGTCATAAGACATTAACTGAATTCTTTTAACTTGAAATTGTTGCTGAGGTGGGTTATATACATCACCAAAGATATATATACTTTACTTAAGATATATCATACCCCATTAGAAAGAGTCCAGCCCACAGAGGAACAAAATGTCTCAGGACATTTTGTTTTATTGTTTTTTTTTATTGTTAACTTGGTGTTCTTATTTTTTCATCATATAATTTAGACCTGAGTGTTGACTGGAGATTGGCATGTATTTAGGTTATACCACTGAGATTTACAACTTGATTAGATACTGTTGTGGAACAATAATCAAGCTTGACTCTGTTAATTATTGTCATATCATACCAGTGTTTCAGAACTGGCAGGCTTTTCACTGATTTTCTGTGTATGGTCTTTTGTTGTCTGTACATTTGGATGACAAATGTGGTTAATTAGAAAACACTTCAGTCCTCTCTCATCTTATCGTATCTTCAGCAAAGGTTTTCATTATTATTCAGTGATGGGTTTTCTAAGTAAGTGATTCTCATAGAAGTATATTGTACAGTTGATTATATGGTGTTCTGCTTACTTGTGTTGCTCTCTGCTCATCATGTGGAAAAGTAACCCAGTACAGCCTTGTACTGCACTTAAACTTAATCTCTAAAGTTTTCTTTTCAATCCTGCGCAGTTTCTCATTACCCGAGTCATGACTCAGACGAGGCGAGGCACTAACACAGGAAATCATTCCATGTAAATGCTTCTGTGGCTCCAGGTGTCTGATAGCTGCTCTACCATGACTCACCTGATGGCTCATGGGATCAGGATCAGGAATCAGAGAGCATGTACTGTCTGCAGCTTTTTCTATGCTGAGTTTTGCATCCATGTGCCCAAGGCTTTCTGATGTGTGAGCCCAGGAGATATCTGGGCCTTCATCACTGGCTGGATCTTTATCTTTGGAGACCTAGATAGATATCAATAACTTAATGCTTAAAGACAATAGGCAAACACAGAGGTTGTAATTTGTGTTAAAGTAAATACATGCTGTGTCAGTTATAATTCAGTAGTTTAATTTACTTGAGTATCCATCCCATCCTGAACTATTTCTAAACCTTCTGTTTTAATCACCTGGACCACTGCCAAAGTCAGGACTGCACAAGCTTCAAATCTGATAACCTGGTTGAGCAGGAAATGTCACAGTCTCCAAGGAGTTGTCATGGCGATGATCCTCATGACAACAGAGCAAACTTGATATGCTAATGAAGACAGCGATATGGTTCTGGTAAAGCTAGCAAGTGGACCTTAAGTTGGGACTGTTTTGTAAAACCATTATTTCCAAAGTCAAGAACGAACATCCTTGCTTCATCCAGGGACAGTTGTAGTGGTGCTGTTGATTGGACACTAAAGCAATTTAGGAACGAAAAGATTTTTTACAGGATACATTTCGTTATCAGTCTGTCCTCTTACGTGGTGATTCTTGATCCATCTGTTTTGCCAAATCATGATATAATTTGGGGGTTTATTGTGAAATGTACCATGCAAGCCTATTTGCTTCACTAAGCAAAGGAATGTATGAAATCAGTCATCACGTTTCGCAATGAAGACAGTGGCAGCACGTTTTCAATGCAGGTGAAAATGTCATAGACACCGTCTAGACACTTTCTATATTTTTTCTTAAACTGACTGTACATAGGATACCTATTTTCTTCTTTTTTAAACATTTTTGAAATTCTTTTTGTGGTTTGCACAGTTGTAATTTATTGCTCCTTTTGTTCTTATTTGCACCTTTATTGTTCTTGTTCTTCCTATTGTTCTTATTTGCACCCTTATTGTTCTTATTTGCACCTCCATTTGTTTGCACCCCCTTTGTGTGTTCTGAAGAGCTTCTATAAGAGTGAATTTCTCCATTGTGAGATTAATAAAGTCTTATCTAGAGCCACGCTTACTCGTTCTGGACTTCAACTCCCAGAAACGTTTGTGTTCGTTCCTTGTGTTTACAACCAGCTGACATCCGGCGTCTTCCCGTCCATTAGCCACCGATAACCACAGTCAACGAAATTCAACTACACTCGATATTTTCCCCAGGAGAAGCGATTAACACTGATTCGTCAATTCAACTGAATGCAAAATTCCATCATAATCATCAGATGCAGGTGAGGTAGACAGGACACAAATTGCCGTTGCACATTTAGTTAGCCAGCTAGCCCGCAGCTACCCAGCGATAGCAGGATTGTCATAAAATAACACAGCAGCTAATGCTAATTTTAGCAAAAGCCTTACTGTTCGCAGAGCCCTGTTTCGAAATCAGTCATAACGAAACTCGGTGCTAGTTGGTGTGCTCGAGCGAATTCATTATTCTAGTTGTTTTACAACATCAACCGTCTTATTACTACAAGACAGCTAGTTTGTAGTTATGGTTTAATCTAGCTAATATAAGAAACATTAGCCCGCTATCTTAACTAGCTTAACGTTAACTGCTAAAACCTGGAAAGCCTTAAGCTATTAAGATCGCCCCTGTCCTAGCTTGACAAGCTAAGTTTGTTATTTTAATTAGCTAAAAAATGGCTAAGTGAGCCTGTATGCTCACTACTTTCGTGAAATAATCTATCATGTGCATGTTTGACGTTTGAGAGATGATGTTATGCTGTTAGCTGTAACGTTAGCGACATGTTAGCTCGGTGCAAAATGGTTTATGTGCAGTGCAGTTATGGTGCCAGGCTGTGGGAAGCAGCCTCACAGTGTTTGTGTTGTTTGTGTCAGGGCTCTGGCCCCGTCTCCAGCAGCTGAAGCACACCATTCCTGTACTCTCTGCTCCACGTCCACGGCCTTCCTCCTAACTGAGCCATGACCACCCAGAGGGATCTTGATATGGTGAGTAAGTTAAGGGTATGCCTCCTTTTCTGAAGTTATTTTCCAATAGTAACTCAGCAAAGGTGGCAGCCTGGGTTTCCTCTGTGTTCTCTCTGACAAGCTAAGTCTGTCACACCAATTGCTGTTGCATGATATAGAGTCAGTTGATAACATCTGATTATTACAGTGATAACATTAAACAAAGGTTTCCCCAAATTAAAATAATTAAGGGTTTGGGGGTTGGGGTAGGATGGTGGTCATGGATTAGCCAACCTCCACAAACACTAGCTGGGACAGTGGCCGCTGTTCCTGTGAACACCATCTGTCTAATCTCAGTTAAAACGTTGCCCTACTTTCCTTTCAAGGTTTAGACGCCAATTGATTGTACCCTCTTAACAAATCCTGGCCATAGTGCCCCCCACCATAGGAATGGATGGCACTCATTTAGAGACAGATTAGGACTGATAGTAGAAGTTATACAGAGGGTAAGACTTTCTGTTAGTTATGATACCTGGGTGCTGGCTGTCTAACCTGCAAGTATTATCAGAGATAGTAAGATGGAAAATATTTTATGATGGTCAGTCAGGCAATTAGTTGTTTTAATGCAAATGTGAATAATTGGGAAGCATTTAGTGCTTCAGTCTGCAGTCAGTTAATCCAGTGACAGAAAATGAATCTGAAACAAAATAGCTTTTTAATTATTTACATATTTTTTAAAGCAAAATTTCAAATTTGCTGATTTTGACTTCCCAAATTAAAAACTCGTTTTTATAAATTGTAAATTGAGTATGTTTTAGTCTTTGGGCTGTTGGACAGAAAAAACAAGGCATTAGAAGAATTAGAAGAAGAAATTCTGATTATTTTTAGACATTTCTCAAACCAGTCAGTCGCTTCATTGTGAAAATGATCAGCAGATTATTGTCAAGGTTGAAAATTGTTTTTTTTTTTTTTTTTTTTGTTGCAGCCTTTGATACACTAGCACATTTCTATTTGTAGCCCACAATCTTATTGTCATAATAAATATATATATATATATATATATATATATATTTATTTATATTTAGTGTTGACAACTGTTTTATCTAGGACATCTAGGTACATCAGGTAAAAACCCACAGCTAAGCAGAGTGGGATTTAATAGATCATCTCTCTTGGCAGCTACCACGGGGCATTAGTTTTTAGGAAACTTCACCAAAATAAAAAATGGATAAGCTTTTGATACCTCTGTTAACGCTTCACAACAGTGTTTGAAGGATTTCCTTTGGATTGGGCATCCTCGAGGACATTTGTAATGCCGGATGTTGCCATGGGTAACCAGGCAGATTTGACTTTGTTTTTATTTTGTTGGGGATGAAAGGGATAGTGATGGGGACAATGCTTGTTAATGATGACATGGGTATGTAACCCCACATCGAGGTTATTCGGTTCAGAGGGGGGAGGGGAGGGCAGAGGACCACCGAGGGAGGATTGTATTTGTAAACAGATCAGAGAGTGGGGTCATCCCTTCCTGACGTCACACCTCGTGGTTAAATCTCTTTGTTCTCTCCTCTGTGATTTGTGAACCATAGAAAGTTCATGTGCCACCAAGGAGGGCAAATGTTGGGGAAAATGAATCCCATCTGTCAGTTCTGACTCCTCAGTAGAGATGTCCCAGTAGAAAGATTTAGCTGATTTTCTCGCATAAGTAATTGTCTGGAGGAGTGGTATGATTGATTAGAGATGATGGATTAATGGATTGATCAGGAACTGTACTTGCTACAGCATAAACTAGAATAAGGTCCAAAATGCGTCAATAATTCAGGTCAGAGTGAAAATTCTGTCCTGACCATGAGCTGACTTTACATACAGTATAAAATTAAGTGGACAAATGAATAGAAATGTAAAATCATGGCTGCAAATCCTGCTGTATTGATGACTGCTTGAAATCTATGAGGAAGTAGTTAAGTGAGAGAAGACATTAAAATAGTGTACATTATGATAAGAAATACAATATATTTAACCTGAAGAGCCTGCATCATATTTTCCTTTTAACATACACCAACAGTGTTTATGCTTAACCACTCCCTTCAGCAGAGAGCCTGTCAGCGTATTGGTGCCTATATATTGGTGTGGTATCCATTTTAGACATTTCGGCCTCAAAAGGTTGCCTATTAAAATACATCTGTGGTTTGGGGTCAGTGGGCAGGTCTGTGACTCTGTGACTCACAGTTGATTCACTTCCCTGGTGATGCTCCACTGTCCTCAGTGTAAAAGGTCTTTACTTCTTTCATGTTTCTGTGGAATTTTGTCTTCACGTGATTGATTTGGCCAGTCAAAAGTCCTAAAGTATTTTTTCCAAAATATTCCTTGGTTGCCTTGTCTTCATGTTTAGGATTATTGTATCTAAACAGTATCTCCCATACTGTTGTCATGTGATCGCCCTCACACACTGTTAAATCTGAAAATCTGCACTTCAGCATAATAGTCTGTGTTTAAAATCAACACAAAGAAGCTAAACAAATTGTTGTGTTCTCCTGCTGTCATATTATTAATCATTTATAGTTTTACATGTATGACTGTATAAAAGGGCCAATGCAGATTCCTAAATCCAGTGTGATGTCTTCTTCATATCACATTCAGAACAAGAGTTTGTGATACTTTAAAATCTCATAGTAGAATGAGTGTGGATCGTCCCACATGGATTTCCGGATGTTAGACCTTCGAGGCATGTTAAGACAAGCAACTCCCTTTTATTTTTAGTTGTTTTTTTTTTTTAAGAGATTGGATTGTGTAGTTGCCCAGAGGATAACATTTGGAGGAAACCCGACTGTTAAAGACCCCCCCTCCCACACACACACATATGCACAGTCCCCCTCGGGGCTACGCACTGGCCATGTAAATTTAATAACATGGCCCAGAGCTGTCTGGGACACCTGGGGTTATCGCATTAGGCCGACAGCCCGGAGAGGAGCTTGCAGCGCCCTGGAACTAAAGGGCCAGTGTTCCCCCCTCAGCCCCACCCATATCTGTTGTCGTCTCTGGCAACAGGGGCTCACTTCAGTGTAAGCCCTCAGTGAATGAAGTCGGCCAGTCAAAGGGTGGAGATCTGGTGTGGATAAATCTCGTTAGACTGGAATGCCCGTCTCTTCACAGCCTTCTAAAGGTCACCTCATGTCTGAAGAGGTTAGAGGAAGTGGAGGGATTCCACCACAACTAATTAAGAAGAACTGTCATGGAGTGTTGGCTGATACAACATTTCTATGGACTAAGATGAAGCTGTTTTTGTTTGTTGTTGTAGGTGCACCTCCGCCTTATCCTGGTCAGTGGGAAAACACAAGACTTCACTTTCTCCCCGAATGACTCGGCCACAGACATTGCCAAGCATGTGTTTGAGAACTGGCCTGCAGGTAAGTTTTTTTTAAATGATTTTTTTTTTGTATTAAGTTTCAGTTGATATATTTCATAGATTTTATGAAGTTATTCTAAGCTGTCCATCTGTTTCGGTCTCAGTGTTTGCTGACCCATTTATTGGCAGTTTCTGCAGATAATTCTTCATAATGCTAATATGATATTTAATATTAGTATAGTATTAATAATTCATGGGATAAATTGTCCCTTTGCCCTTGCTATGGCAGATTCATTGCTACCATTACTTAAGGTGTGCAATGCAAACCTTGTATACACTGTTTTATATTAAAAGTCAAAATGAACACTGGCTAATTTTAACACAAACTTGGTCAAAAGTGACCAAATGGGTAATAACATAATTACAGCATAGAATAGTAATGATAAACCGTACAATATACACTTACTGCAGATATATTGGTATCAGTTGATGATTTTTGTAACTGTAAAGTATTTGCTTATTCACAATTGTGAAAACAAATGAATATAGCATTCTGCAGCAGGATTTTTATTTATGTGTTCATGTAAAAAAATTACTCTCAGCTGATACACTGTTATCGTTATCTAAACTTGCATTTATCAATATCAGTATTGTCCTCAAAAATCCAGTTAGGGCTGGGATACAGTGAGTGACTTTCACTTGTTTCTGTGCTCTGTGATAGGATGGGAGGAGGAGAGGGTGAGCAGTCCCAGCATACTGCGCCTCATCTTCCAGGGACGCTTCCTTCATGGCAACGTTACCCTTGGAGGTAAGACCACCTCTGAACAAAGACACCTTCACCAAGATAATTCTGACCACAGTGAGCGGCCCCCTTATCTATCTGTCCTACAAAAAACACTCCTGCAGAAAAAGTTTTCCACAAGCGGACCCACAAATGGTTGTATTGGGTCTGTAGGTGTATTATAATTATGCTACACTGTCGAGATGAAGAGCCACAGGTACAACTGCAAGATTGTTATCAAAAATACTCAAATATATATACATATATATCAATAAGTGGCTAGCAATTAAAGGAGAAATAACAAAAAACACAATTTCAAACCTGATGAACACACTCACTTACGCCCTAATTGCACGTTCAGAGCTTAAATTCAGACACAGTAGTATGGTTTAATTCAGTGTCGCAGGAGCAGGTCAAAACTAACACCTCTGTTGTCATAGTGACAGTGGAGGCAAGTTATATCCTTTCAGTCTTCCTGTTGTTGATGCGGTGTGGTAAAAATAAAGTTGGACAGGAAAATAACTTGATTAGGGTTGTAAACTTAAAATGCCAGACCTAGCAAGCTTATACCCACAGTCCAGAGTGTTGTTAATGATACATCTTCTTATTGAACCCTGTCATTTACCTCTGTCACTGTCTTTGCACTCACCACAGCCAATCAGCATCCTTCCTTCCCAGTTTCTTGGATTTTTTCATAGTTACAAGCAAAATATAAACACATAAAAATCCTTAAATGAGGCTAGTCCTACCCCATCTGGCTAATTTGTTATTTGATGCTAGAAAAGGGTGTGTATGACGTTTTAATTGACAGCTAACCGTAACCCGTGGTTGAGGTGGGCGTGTATGTGGGCTGGACCTTGATACTGCAGGTCCACACCCCGATCACTACTCTCCAGACTCTTTCTCCAAATGATGTCGCCAGTGCACGGTGGCAGCGCCCGTATCTGGGATATTTCCGCTTCATTTTTGCACAGTGGGAGGAAGTGGAGACACATTATCCATCTTTATTTACAGTCTGGACTGCACCATAACAGCCCTCGCGGGTCAGCTCATCTGGAATTTTCCAGAACTCTTAAGACTGCCAATCTGAGTTTCGCGGAAGTCTTATCCTTTTTATAACCTCACAGTTGTTTGTCTGAAATCTTAATCACAGACACGAATCATTCATCGTATAATAATCGTTTTCATAGGATTTGCTACCATAGGATCATACTGTAAAATATAGCTGACAAATAACAAATCATTTCTCTGTTCAAAGCTCTAAAGTTGCCACCAGGCCGAACAACCGTCATGCACTTGGTTGCCAGAGAGACTCTTCCAGAGCCCAACTCTCATGGTGAGGATCTTTTTTTTTTGCCTCCAACATACAGGACCAGATATCGTGGGAACATGGTAGCTATAGGCCTGCAAACTGCAGAGACAAAGCTGAAGTAGTTAAGCTCACTTTGGACAATGTTTCATTACTGAAGCTCATTGAAAGGGCAACATTTGTAGCTATGTAACTACTTGCATATTCAATTACACAGGTCAGAAAAAATAAGTTGATTTTATCAACATCACCAAGCTGTTTTTGTTTGAGCCTTCACATACATCATCATGCAGCAGGGCTTTTGTTGCTTCTGCTGCTAACTGCAACCTCATCCCACACACAGACCGTCTGCAGAACGAGTCGTGCTTTCTTCTACTTTCAGACAGTTTTTTTAATCTCACATCGTGTCTCTGCTGTCATGTCTTTGCAGGTCAAAGGAACAGAGAAAAAACCACAGAGAGCAACTGCTGCCTCCTCTTGTAAAGCGACAGAAATGCCCCTCCTACCCTCTACCTTAACCTCACACACACACACACACACACACACACACACACACACACATATATATAAATACACCCTGTTCTCTCCTGCCTGTCATCCTGTCAGCTGTGGATTTGGAATAAATCACAGGAAGTCTGGTTGGGGCCGTCAGCCGCTTTGATTGAACACACGTCCAATCTGAGTCTTTTTTTGTGCCAATATAGCCATTTTTTGCCCCCCAAGCTTTTACTGTATCGGCATAAGTTGCTGTCGTTATTCCTCTTTTATTTTGAAGATCATTACGTTAAACAGTATCTACGCTCCCTTGCAGGCCTGTCCGCTGCTGGACAAGCCTTAAAGAGCCGTCATACGTACTCAAAAAGACCCAGGAACTCTTTGCTCTTCATGGACACAGAATTGCTCTAAAGGATGTGTGGGCTTTTACCCTTCCCTACTAGTCACATAGATGTTTCCCCAGATCTTACTGAATGGTGTTAACCCTCTCATTGCACTTAACCAGTCTGTTAATTCAGAGGTGTTTATTGTGTTTCATCGTCATCATCTTTTCCCCAATCGCTGTTTTTTTGTTTTCTTTTCTTTTGGTCAGAGGAACAGACTTAAACTCCCCACATGGTAGAAAATGTGCCATCCTCCTCATCAGACTGTTTCTGCCTCTTATTAACTGAACCGTTTGGTCTGTATCAGCACCAGTGGCGTTCGTGCCATTATCTTACACGTGTTTGTTCCTGGCAAAGGACTAACGGTGAAAAGACTTTCCAGCGAGGCTCATAAGGATGGAGTCGGAGGATTTGGCGGATGGCTCGTGTGCCATCAGGCCTCGCGCTCGCACCTCTGGCTTTGACTTAAAGGACTAGACTGTCGATGCTCCCTCATAACAGGAGCCAACACGGCGGGCCAGTTTAATGCAGACAGAAGAAGCGGTTGAAGATGAGAGGGAGAAGCGTCGTCGCTGTGAGAGCCCCCTCTACTGGACACTTGGAACGAGGCAGGGGGAGAGTTTCTCCCACTTGGATGAAGAGTTAAAAGGAAGATTTTGGTGGTGTTTCACCTCCTTTTCATTTGGATGCTGTCCTTACTTCTTGTTTGCCTTTTATCGTGGAATTCAGTAATATCATTAATATTGAAATTTAAATATATCAATTTTTATCTTGTGTATAGGTATTTGTTCAATTTTAGTGTGGGTGAGTTTGTGTGTGAGTGTGTCTGAGGGTGTGTGATGCACGTGGCATACTGTATGAGGACTAGTGAGGGCATGTGGTCTTTAAAAAAAAGAGTGCACTGGGAGTGTTGATGGGCTGCGGTTTCTCAGAAACAGTCGGAAACCTTTTGATTCCTTCCATTGAGTGTCCTTTGGTTTGTGTTTTGTCAATCAGTGTCACTGCTATGAAGTTTAGCTCAGTCTGAATAAATGTAAAAACTAAAAATGCAATGTGGTCTACATAAAAGCTTGTATTATAAATTAATAAATCTTTAAATAAGGCAACTTCTTTTGATTCCTTTTTGCTGTTTCTCAGTGAAACATAAGACAGAAATTGTGGCTAGGATTACAGCTAATGATAGCTGTATAGAAGAACTCTGATTGATGATTTAGGTCTCATGGTTTTGCTACAAAACATCTCCATTATTAAGTCTCATACTGGCTCCAAAGTAGTTATGATGTGACAAAATCCTCTCAGACATGTCTTAAACTGAGACTTGATATGAGTACAGAGAGACGCTCCAGTGTGAAACTGTACTCCTGTTTCATTCTGCACAGTGAAGCTCAAACATCCAAGTGAAGTAACGGAAGGCAAAACACATTTTTGAATGGAGCGGACTTTGGTCACTTTTAGGAACCCTAAAACCTGATCAGAATTAGCATGTAGCATGTAGCTGAGACGCAGCTGATACAAACTACATGTAGCTTGACAAAAAAAAAAAAAATCTTAGCACAAAGATCCACTCACTTTCAGCCACATTTGAAGCCTTTATCAGTGGTTGGAAGTTGCTCAGTTGTCATGGAGATAAAAAAGTATGGATTTTCAGTCACATGATGGCAGGTGATCACAACCGGTCAAGAATCAGTAGAAAACAGTACTAATTATACCTAAGCTAAGCTAAGAATTTGACATGTCATACTAATGACTAAACTACATGTAGTTTTATGTATATACCTCTAGGTGGCAGTGTTCCTCTGTAAGCCTTATTAGTGAGGGCTGATGTGGATGAAAGCATTTATCTTTATTTTGGCTGTATCCTAAAACAGAGATAGAAGTTAAAGAAGCACAGTAATTACATTATTTTTGACTACTGTTCCAAAATATACCACTTACTATTTACAAGTTGAGTGTTGTGGAGCACCTGACGGAAACGCCTTAAGAGACTGAAGCTTAAAAGAAATCGAATATATTTGTAGACAGTTTGATGATACATGCAGACAGAGGACTACAGCTGAAGTGGTCTTTCTGTTGTTAGAACTGGGTCATAGCTTTCTGTTGGGCTGACTTTCAGCAGCTTCCCGTCTGCCTCAGGAATCTGCTCCTGACGTGTAGCTGCAAGAAGTCCAGGTTTCCAGTTGACACTGGCAGTGTACCTTTGGAAAAGTGCAGTCAACCCACATCTTTCTCAATACAGGCCTCCTGTTCTTCCCAACCTGTTATTGTGTTGAAACAGCTTGTCATTCTACATCGCTTCATATTTTCCGCTTGCTCTTATCTGAACTGTTTGACAGGCTTTTTAAAGTAATGTCTAAACAGGAGCGTCCAGCTGACCTCAGAGGTGATCAGCAGTGTTTAAATAAGAGTCCAGGGAGGCACTCTGTTGAAATCTACGCTACTTAAGCCCACCGCATTCAGAGCTGCTGCAGGAGGAATTGCTTTCTGCGGTCAACATGACTCAAAGCACGCGTGCAGCCAGTTTCTCGGGGTGTGTTGCAGTGGGCTGTGGTCCAACAAGTGTTCACTACTGGTCTGTCTGTCCCTGGAGGGCAGTCTGCACTCTCAGCTGCTTTACCTCCCCTTGTCCTGATATGGGGGGGGGGCTTAACTCCCACTTTGGCTGCAGTTTAGGCTGGAAGAATCCTACTCAAGTGTAAGTACTGCTGCATGAGTTGGGATAGTCTGGGTCAAACAAACAAAAAAGATATAATAGGTTAATTGGTGAGCTTTAGAATTGCTTGTAGACTGAGTTTGTTACTCTTGAACAGTACCAGGCTAGCTGTTTCTAGTCTTTGTGCTAAGCTAAGCTAACCGGCAGCTGGCTCTAGCTTCATTTTTAGCATACACACATCAGAGTTACTTCCCTTTACAAGAAAGCAAATAATTCCTGTGATATCAAACTGTTCCTTTAAAGGCACAATATGGAATAAATTTAGTTCAAACATTCAAAAACTAAAATTATCAACAGAATGTGAAGAAATAAGAGTTTTGATGTTATGTTGAAGACATTTAAGTACTCTGAAGTTGGCATGCTAACTAGCTAGCTACGGCCCATCCTGTCTTATAATACAACTTTGTACCTCCAGTATAGTCTGATGGTCCTGGTTGAAGCCACAATAAATCACCTTGGGTTGGATTCCCTGTTGTCAAACTGGCCTCTCAGCCTCAGAAGCTGTGTTTGGTCTGGTCCTGTTCACCGATAACCTGCCGAGTTCCTTTGCCCGCTCATCCATCTTCTGGTGCACATTCCACCGCTCCCCGCCAGCGTTCCCCCCAGGTCCCTTGCGTTCCGGGCCTGGAAATCTCCTCCTCCTGGTGGTCCAAAGCTCCTGTGCTAGCTGTGTTAACAACACCAACACTCGCCTGGTGCTCCAAGCTCCCAGTCCAGGCAGACTCAGCTAACGGGACTGCTAGCTGCACGGCTAACTTTGCTAACAAGCTAATTGCAGCTACAGCAAGCAGCAGTTACTGGTGATATGCTTTTTGGAGCATGGATTCAACAGGTGGAGTCCTTAGATATTGCACCTTTAATTGCAGACTCTGTTCAGTGCAGTTTCAGGAGTCTACTGACTGATTTTCAGACTGTGCAAAAATGAATAAAATCCACTTAATGGAATGTAGAACAACGGTACAAAAAATACAATTAAAATGCTCAGAACAAACATGATTTGTGATTAAGGAGCAAAACTTTGGTAGCATCTCATAAAGATCTTATTCTGTCTGTATGTTCACTGCTCCGCTGCTCTCTGTGTAAGCAGGTTCAGGGTTTCCAGCAGATTGATTAAACTAAAGTAAGTGAATGGCTGAGTCAACAGGGAGTTGTGATATATGTGCTGTTTTCTGTTATGCCACTTAGCTCTCCAGATCCCTTTTTCCTTTCACTGCATCTGACCATTTTCTTATCTGCCAGTTGCTCTTATATTAAAACCAGCTGTGAACACACACACACACAAAGGCGAGCACAGGAGAAGGAGGCTAACTAATACCACTGGCCCTCGTCTTGTCATGTTAAATTATAGGAATCAGAAATTAAAGAAAGAAAGAAATTAAGAACTAAAAACAGAAAGTTACCAGATAGGCCGCTTCTTCATTCAGTATTCATGATGGAGTGTGAATGTGCGGTCATGACTCTGCATGTGTGTTATCATGTGTGCATTCCTTTCAGTCTATTTTTCCACACCAGAGGTCTGCCAGTGGCATGAAATGAAAGAGTTCAGTAGGCCAGTGTGAAAACATACACACTCATGCAGGGGTTGAATTAACCCAGCGGGGTGTTCGCAAATGAGCAGCTTTCACGCTGACTCCAGAAGCTGCTGCTGTCTCTCTTCATCTCCAGACCTCCTTTCTTCTCCTAATTGGGAAAACGACACTGGTTTATGTGGCTCTTTGTTTCCAGATGAAGGGATCATAACCAGGGAGGGCCGGGGACGTGGACTTTTGACCAGGTGTGTGTTTGTGTGTTTGTAGAGGAGGTGGAAGTGTTTCCATTACCAAGCTGTAACAGAGGCGCGCAGGACTGAGGGCGAGGTCAGTTAACCTCGTTTTATTTGATCGTTTATGTTACCAGATGCTCCCCAGTTCCTTGTAACGTGTCGGTCTAAAGGGTCACAGCTTTTACAACAATATCAGCTTTGTGCACGAAAGACATGGGATGAAAAGTCCAGGGCGTACTCATAAGATGAAGACCTGAATGTTTCTCAGCATTGCTGTGGGAGAGGGATGGAAGATTTATAGCTGAGTCCTCCGATGACTTCTGTGAACAGGAAAAGACCAAACCTTCATGTGTTTTTATGTTAAAATCATGAAGAATTAGATATTACTTCACCACCTCAACAATAGAATATTCTAGCTTCTTTCTGTGCTCCAGCCAACATCTCTGTAACCAGCACAGAGACTCAGGATGGTGACCTCTGACCTCTGACCTCTGTACATCCTTGGTCTTTTCTTTCGCAAACTTCTGCACTGTCCTGCACATTGCATATTTGCAAATGTCACATATGTACATTTTTACATTTGTATACATTTATACATATGATTTTTAGCTTCAATTTTTATCCTTTATGTTTTTTCTATTCCTTATTTTTCAGACTTTAAGCACAACCTTAGGGGAACACCACATTGCATTTAACGACACATATTCCTTGTGTATGTGACAAATGAGCCTTTGAATCCTTGAATCCTGTCTTTTAAACCCAAATAATTGAGCCACAAACACCATTCATTTGAGCAACATCACATATGTTGTGTTTGTGTATAATTACGCAATTTAAATGCATCTTAAAATCACCTTTAAAGATCAATTGAAGGGTGTTGGTCTTGGTTTTGTTAG
Source organism: Chelmon rostratus (assembly GCF_017976325.1). Classification (NCBI taxonomy): domain Eukaryota; kingdom Metazoa; phylum Chordata; class Actinopteri; order Chaetodontiformes; family Chaetodontidae; genus Chelmon; species Chelmon rostratus. Next base: position 17,188,249 of record NC_055666.1, read on the forward strand.
CAAGGTAAAGTATTTGTAAAGAAAGCATCAGTCATTCGTCATTGTAATCAATCCAAACACCATGTGTAACCATGTGAGAATGGTGTGTAATAGTGAAAGTGTTGCCTCTAAAGTACAATGAAAAACCTTCTCAAGTCATAAGTCTTAGTGTCTTTTTAATAATATGACAAACCGCAAAAACATCTCATCTGCTCCAGTCTCAGAAAATTCATCCTAGTTTCTTTTAATGCACATTATTATTACTCTATTTTCGCAAAGGCAGCACCTTAATGCACCGTATTAAAGAAGAAAACACTCAGCATTTATGCTTGCAGCCCCTGCAGGTAAAAACTACCTTCAGTTTTAGGAAACAAGTAAACTACAACCAAAAACTGCAGGCGTTCTTCCTGTTGCACAAACAAAAGCATCCAGTGAGGTTCACATTTGCATGTTTTATCAGCTTTTCTGTGTCTTCCTGTTGACTTTTTCTGTCTCACTTGAATGATAAGTTAATGTGGTATGATCTGGGGTTTAGTAGTTTTTTATTTTTAGTCTTTTTTTTTTGAGAATTTTTAGTTCGGAGCCAAGAATCTAAATAAAGTGGCAGCCTCTAAATTAGACACAATACCTTACACACTAATTACATAAAAAGTTACCTATAAAATACTTACTGGGTATCTACTGGTAGGTACAAGGGTATAATACAGGGAATAGGGGAAGAGCAGAACTGCAGTTTAATTACCCAGAACATATTAAATCGGCACAGTGTTCAGAAATGTCCTTACGCAATAGCTAGGTCATGAAAAATGAATGTATATTTTAATTTTGGAAGAAATCACAGCACAGCTATTTTTTATTGCATTGTTGGCACTGTTATCTAATTTTCCCAATTTTCCTGCCTTGTTATCCAGTGATAATATTGCTGCACCTACTAGTAATTAAATAGGTTCAGAGTAATCATAGAAATACCTAGATTAGAGTTGATTTAAGTAATAGTCTCTTATAACACAAAGTTGTTATATTAGTCTGTATCTACACATTAGTCCCAGTATAGGTGTCCAAGAAGTTTTTTATTAATACCATGTATGTACTAAATAATTACACTGCAACTTGCTTGCTGTAATCTATCTCTAAGTGTTACCCTAAATAATTAACCAAGTCAATGTGAGCCTAAAAGGTTAAAGGTGACAGGAGCAGCAGTACGATGTTGAGTAGTGAGTAACATCTGCTTCGGCACATAGCTCACAGATGATGCACAAACACTCACATGTCGTTTCTTTTGCAGGAACATTTTTCTGTGATTTCTTGGCTCTGCAGACCGGGTCCTCATTGTCTGAGTAGGACAAGTGGTCTCTGTAGGGTACCGGTTTCTGAGCGAACTTTCTTCCTCTAGTTTCACTTAAAATGAAAAGCACAAAATAAGCTCTGAAGGAGAACATGTTAAAGTAATTACATGCGGAACTGAGGCCAGAACGTGGTGAATGCGGTCCAGAGAAATTCAGGCTCATCATTACACACGAGCCTCCTGCAGATTACAGACCTGTTTTCTTTGTTTACCTGTGATGGTAAAACAACTTGGATCTACTTATTATTGCAGTCATTATACTTGTAGTGTGTAGTCAGTGTTTTCCTGCTAAAGGCCTTGGGTTGTTTCCCTCTTATGGTGATTAATGTAACCCTGCAGTCATTTATATTTTGGCAATCAAGAAACCTGATGATTAACTTCCTCCATTCGCTCCATGTTTAGCACACGTGATGACTTTTTCTTTTCATCCCTGTTTACGTTTGGGATGAAGGTTGTGATTTATGTTCAGGTGTCTCTGATTTCTTCATTTTCACGCTCCGACACCCGCTCTGATCGCTCTCCAGACATCATTAAAGTGAATAAATTTCTCCGGATCTAGTCGTTGAATTATTTCGCGTGTTCACATCGTGTGTGATTATTGCTCAGTGACACCAGATGCTGACCCAGGACTATGTGCTGTACTGTATGTCTGAGAACACATTTTCTCCCTTCAGAGTCCTCCGATTTTACGTGCGAGACTCAGATTTTCTCTCTTAAAATCACATTTAGGGAAACATAGCTGCTCCTTCTGCCTTTCATAACACTCTGGCATCATGCGGCATCACTCCTGACATTATTACTTTTTTATCATAAGTGTTTTTGAGTGTTAAAATCCCTCCTCTTCTCCACACTACAAGGCTTTGAGTGTTTGGAGCCCTTTTCTTCGGTATCTGCAAATACTGCTCTCAAATTTATAGGTGCCCCTTATTGGACTTGTTGCTGCATGTATGTTGTTCATTAAGACATCAAAATGCTTTACAGTTCATTGCTCTTTTACACTGCCTGCTGGAGCCAGAGCTGTAATTCCAGTTAGTGAGGGATCAGATGGAGGTCATTGCTGGCCTGTGGGGGTTGCAGCGCACCACAAGTCCACCGAGCCTCTGCGGACTACATTACAGCTTTTATCCTCACTAATGGGATCTCTTGGTGGGGAATCCCAAGGGTGATGGGGATTAAGATACCTGGCCTCGCTCCCACGCGCCGTTTACCATGTGGGGCGCAGCAAATATGTTGCACATGGCGAAACTGCTGCAGCAACCTTTACATCTCCAGATCCACGAAGGAATTGGTGTTTGAAGGTGGTTTGATACGTGCTCGCATAGATTGTCAGGGATCTGTCTTGTATTCACCCTCTCTGTTCACAGTCGCAGCTTTTCTGCCTCTCCACGCCTTGACCCAGTTGAATCTGACACCATCTGCAACTCAATGAGAGAGTATCAGATGATGGAGAGCAGGGAGCCGCTCAGGCCGCAGAGAGACAACACTGAATGTTAACTTTCTACCCTGCTTGACTTGAATGGCATTGTTGGATATGTTTTGGAGTTTCCCGGTCCTACAGTCAAAGTGGAAGAAGGAGGACGGGGTGAGGAGACCTTGACTTAGAGAATGAATAACGAAATGAGGGTGGGATAGGTCCCACGTCCCTTTGAGCGGGCCTCACAAAGAGAGGAATGAGAAAAATCTGTGAAGGAGGGAGCTGGCTGAGAAAATATTTTTAGCAAGATATTATAACACAAGACAGTGAAGCAATTTGGTCTTTAAAGCTTGCCCCTCTTCTGGATTTTAAACCATCATCAAGTGTCAGTGTGAGTCACGACGTAACTCCATCTGTGTGTCACATGGCATCTGGGCAACTCTTTAAAAGAAACAACACAGCTCAGTAACTACAGGAAATCAACTCCACCACCACCACCTCTTCTGCTGCTCGCACACGCCTTCACCTTGCTTGTGTTTATTTCCATGTTATTCATCGAGCTTTTGATCCTCCTCCTCCCTGACAAGCGGAAGTGTTTCCCTGCATCCTCTCTGTGATAATGACAGCTTCAGCAGCCAGATGTAATCAGCTGCACTCTGACACGTAGTTAGAATCGACTGCTATTTGTTTTTCTGCTTGTTTTGCGTTGAAAGAGCGGTGCTCTTTTCTGCAGCCCTGCTGGGTTTGTGCAGACTCATACCTCCCTGCGGCAGCAGCAACATCAGCAGCCGCTCTGGTGCTGAGAGCAGCAACAAGGAAAGGTCAGGTGGAGTCCATTGTTAGAGAGCTGTCAGGTCTTTGATATATGGGCAGCGGGTTCCCACCACTGTTTGTGGTTCTTTAACTCACTCACTGTTTCCATATTTTTGTTTTATATACAGGAAGAGAAAGATATCATTTAGATGGGAAAGAGCCGTCCTGCACACTCTGCACTACTTTTGCTTCTGCTGCTGGTGCAAATGTAATCTGAGGACATTGCAGCTTACAAGTAGGACTGAAACTAGCAGGTATTTTCATTAGCAGTTAATTTGCTTAAATTAAATGTCAGAAAATTGTGAAAATGTCACTACGTGTCTTGTTTTGTGAGACCAACAATCCAAAACTTAGAAATGTTCAATTTGGAGTAAAACAGAGAAAAGTAGCAAATGATCACATCAGAGAAACTGAAAAGGTTTGGCACTGACAACTGCTGATTATCAATTAGTTTGTTTAATTAATCAATTAGTTGAATCAGAATCCACTTTAGTATGAGAATCAGTTTTAGTGTCAGCCAAGTACGATGTGTACATACACAGGGAAGTTTACTCTGTTTTCTCATGGCTCTCATAGCTGTGGACATGTAAACATAACAGCTATGAACAGGGACAACAAAGTTGAACAATCACAACTATTATGTACACAAGTATGTGGATAAAATAGGTGTGTGTGTATATATAAGTGCCAATGACCAACAACATACACACAGTAAATAATCTGTCTGTACAAGTCAAGTGTTTCTGTATCAGTTAATCAAGTTATCATGTCAGCTCTACTTAGAAGGTAGAGAGCCAAGTTCATGATGTCAGAGCTGCTCCTTTGTATCCTCATCATCACTGGGACGATGTGAAATGACCTTGAGCAAGGCACCTATCCCTCAAACTGCTCTAGTGAAGTACTTTCTTACACTTGAGAGCTGCAACAGGCAGTTGTCAACTGTGAAAACTGTGGCTGTGCAACTGTGGTGAAAAAGAACACACATTCTTGGTATAAGAGGTGATTTCATGCTAAATGCAATAATTGTTATCCTTTTTTTCATACAAAGTAAAAAAAAGTCCAAATATTAGCTCAAGTGAAAACCTCTGTGGTTTTCATGAGTCCTCGGGGTGTTTGTTGTGTGTGACTATGGGGCATCTGGGACTTTGGTGGCTGAATGGAGTTCTTTTGGTTCTGCGGTGGAGTTGGTGAACCGGCGCCGTTTAAGCTGACAGTCATTCAACACTCTGCCAAGTCACAGGCTCATAATTCAACAGCACCTTCTGTCTGCGTGGCCCTGTATGAGAGGAGAGAGTGGCAGCAACACATACCGTATGCAGGAAAGAAGCCAGTGGAGACACAGAATGGTTTTAACATGATTGGCAACATGACAGAGAAATTAAAGACAGAATAGAATTAATTCAAAATAAACCTGTTTTACATTCACCCTCTCTCACTGGTATTTATTTTCTTTTAGTTCCCATGCTGTCAACATCAGTGATGTATTTTTGTCACAAGTCTTGATTCATAAGTCACCTCTAGACCAGTATCTGACCCAACAATGGCAAAAAAGGTGTTTTGTAAGTATATTTATTGGGATTTTAGCGTTTTTCATTTCTTGGAAAGTTATTTTATAACTCATCATGCACTTGGGGGCGTATTCAAATTTTCTGTCCAATTAAATGCTTTCTGAATTCACCACCACAGATGCATACAGAGAGGAATGCTTCTGTAGTGTTGCTGAGGGCCAGGTCTCACAGATTATTGTAACAAAGCACAACGTTATAACTTTATTCACTGATTTGGGTGAAACTGGATCATTTTTTATGGAGAAAATACTTCCTGTTTTTCCCTCCCATGTCCTCCAGCTGCTCTGCCTCAACTCGTGACAAATGCCTTTACTTGTTGCTAAAGTAACCGCTAATGGCTGCTAAGTGTAGCTAGTTAGCTTGGTTAGCTGTGCAGCAGGTGGTCCGATTAGTCGACTAATCCCTGGGTGCCAGGAGCCAAACCCTCCAAGAAAAACCACCTTGGCAGGCTACTGTGCTCCCTGTCGTCAAACTGGCCTCCTTCGGTCTCAGAGGCTGTGCTCAGTCCTGGTCTGGCAATGTTCGCTGGCAGTCCAGAGTCAGGACCGCGTAATGCTATTGGCTGCTGTAAACACCAACCAATATCCGTGACAAGTCCCTCCCTGGCTGCCTGTTTTTACAGGACATAATATGCACGTAAACACGTCAATATGCAGAAGAGCAGTTTGTTCGCCGTTTCATGGGAACTTTAAAGCCTCGATGACATGCTGATTTGAGTCTCCTTCCTCATTAAATGTTTGCAAAACTTTCTTTTCAATGTTTTTACACCTGCTTCGTTTGCACGAGTTTTGGGGTGCAGCTGGGACACATGGCCAATATACGTTTTATAAGTTCTTACAATATACAAAATAACACACAACAGCCAAACCGAGGTTAACAAAATGACCCAAAGTCCACTTTCTTCTTTTTTCTATTGCTTTCAGTCATATTTTATGGGAAGACCGCGACATGCATTTAAGATTATTTGACTGAACTATTGAAATAATGTACGCTTTTTTTCTTACAGTGTGCTGGGAATCATGCATTTGAACTGAGTTTCATGAAACAAAAGCACGATCTAGTCACATACGTTCATCATGATACGGATCACCTGAAGGTCAGTAACTGATGATATTGAATTTTCACCCAGCTGATAGATAAGGGAGCTCAGCCTTGTGTGAGTCTATAACCCAGTGACTTTTGTCCAAGTGTCAGTTGGAGCAGGTCTTGGCTGTGTAACGGTGTTACTAATCTGGATCTGGAAGGGGGTTGAACGTGAGGACACGCAGCTGTGGCCCAGCCTTGTCTGTACTGAGATCAGACTTTGGCCACCTCAGCCGCCTCATGTGCCTCTCTCTCTCTCTCTCGCTCTCTCTCTCTCTGTTGTCACCCATCCCACTGCCTTCACTGAGCCACCAGACGTTTGTGCTGCCTCTCATGCTTCGGGGAAAAACTGGAACAATCTGTGCGAGGTGTCAGATGCATTGGATCAGTGTGTCTAAACTGATTATAGCAGGTTGTAATTTTTAATCAGGGTTACACAATCACTATTTCCCGGACTAGTTAATGAGGGAGGTGGCAGAGGACAGCGAAAAACGTGCGTGAATGTGTTAAAAAACAGTATCTTTCTGTTTAATATTTTGGTGAGAGGAGAAAAGTAGGACAGGTGGAGACGACTGAGACATTTATGAACTGTTTTTACTGGCTTTTCCTGGTACAGGACGTCTCTTTCTAAGTCTCCTCCAACTGGATCCCTGGTGTCAGACACAGTTGATGTTTTTTCTCCAAGTTTTCCTTGGCTTTGCATGGGGTGTTTTGGATTCTGCCGCTTATTATAAACAGACATGCGTTTGCAAAGCTTTTGTGATCATCCAAGATTCTCAGGCACTCATGTCCTCGGGGCTTTTGTTCATCTGGCTGTGGGTAACCTTTAGATAAGTTTACAATTAAACAGTTGTCGCTTGGAATGTTTTGTCATAGCCCTGATGTCTTTTTGGGGCTGTAGCTCGCTGTGCCATCTCCTGTCTGTTGAATTTATAGACCCCAATCAACCGTGGATTAAATGCTGGTCAAAAACAATAACCTCCAGCTGGGCACAGAGCAGAGATGTACCATGCTGGAATCCAATTATGAGCATCGTTGCTTCATCAATCTGTCCGCAGCTGAAAAGAGGACCAGTCAAGGGGACAAAACCCCGAACCCGAGCTTGTAGCTTATCTGCATAGAGTATTATTCTCAGGAAAATGAGCTCCACGGCTCTCAGGGGTCTGTTTCGGACACTGGGAGCAGGGGCTCGCTTTGTTTCTGTGTGAGATGCGGTGTTTGAAGGATTAAACTGTGGGTGTGTGGTTAGCCCGGAGCACTTGGACAACTCTGAAGCCCAGTTCTCCAGCTCCTCTGTTCAAAGCGTGCAGGGACAACAAATGGACGGCCTTGTTATTCCCAGGCGAACAGGAAAAGGCTCCAGCAAGAAGTGCACGGCCAAACCTCAGCGAATTCCCGATGAAGGAAAGAATGCAGCAAGAAAAGCCACGTTCTCTTCCTTCTTAGACTTTTTTTTTAACCATGAAAACCTCCCACTGCAGTATTTTGGCTTGCTCAGCTCCTCATTCACTTGCACAGCTCTGGCAGAGTTTGAATCTTAAAAAAAATGCCAGTAGTAGATATCTGTGGCAAAGAGGTGAGCAGTGGAAAGTTGCTTTAATTTCAGTGAGGGAATGCAGTAACAGCTTGACACATGCACTGATAATTTAGCCCTCGTTAGGAACTTTAATTTGTTTGTTGGCAGGGTGTGTCTGGCTATAAAACACTGCCTTGTTTCTCTTTACTCACAGACATGTTGTTTAGTATATAGCCGAGGAAATGTCTGCTTTGAAAGCCTGTCAATTGTTATGGACACCGTTGTTGTGTTTTCTAATAGAACAGTGTCACCAAATTAATACTGCATGTAACAGAGAGGATTAGCAGCTGCAGATAACAGCACAGTGAAAGGATCTGGCAGCCTCACGGCTCTGTTTGTCAGTGCTGCATCTGGATTGTCTCCAGCTGCTTCATGAGGGTGAAAACCGCCGGAGCCACAAATTTTGGGGTTGATTAGAGAAATAAAATGACAGAATAAAAGAAGAATTACCCAAATAAAAACCTAAACTGGACTCTCAGTCATCTAAAAGACCATTTTGTACCCTTGTTGTTCCTCACATTGCCTGGATTCCAATCCTCAGTTAACAGACCTCACTGTGGTCGTTATCACGGCTTCTTCGTTACCTGGCAACGGCGTTGTTCCTGTGGGCGGGTCCTTTGTGAGTTCTCTGGAGCAAAGAACTGTGGTGATAGCATTCCAGAACATTCCATTCAGGACTCAGGTGCCCCCTCAGCCTTCATTCAGTGGACTGTAGAACTCTTTACTCTGGTACAAGAGGCAAGCAGTAAAAATGACTTACATTTTTGACTGGGGTATTCTCAGGTGACTTCAAGGAAATTTGAGTTATTGGAGGAGAAATCTGTACAAAAAAAAGTGATTATTGAGGCTGATTAGTGAAATGTTATAACCAAAGTTCAAAATGAAAAACTCACGACTAAGAGTTTTTAAAGCACTGATCCATATCTCAAAATTAGCAATGTAGTCAGGCAGTTGTATTCAGCAAATGCGCTCAAGAAGCAAATTGTTTGCTGCCCGCCAGGCACCAGACGGCAGACAGACACATTTAGCACAACTAGCCAGTTAACACAGAGAGCAGCTAGCAAGCTAAAGAGACATTTTTTTTTGTCTCAGGAGCTGACGGAGACCAAACTCGAGCTAAAAGAAGAGTAAATATTGGACTTGGATTCATCAGGCAGTCAGAAATGTGCTTTCAAATGGAGGCTGATGTTGCTCCGTAACTGCTGAATGTGTAAATTAGCAATTGTTTGCTAAGAAAAATCTATTTGTGCAGCTTTAAATAACATAATTTTCCTGAAGAGCATCCTCAGGTAGGCCACAACTGAAGCTCTGTGTGTTCCACTTTGAGAACCAACTTAGTAAAGGCAGAAAATGCACATTATATATGATGAATATCTAAAAAACATTAAGCCTGCTTTCCTCTAGATTGATACCGTACAGACTGGAGATAGTTATTAAAGATGAGGTGACAAATTAAGGTGTTGTGGAATAATGTATATTTTCAAAGAAATCTGTAGCCAAACCTGGTTAAAAGTAACTGACATATGATTGAAATTTGTTCTCTAAGTGGGAGAAAAGTTCAAACCAACTCCTCAGTGCAGGTAGACTGGGAGCCGCCAGAGAATCATACTCACATGCTTAAGGGTCAAACGGGGGTACGCAGGTGGGAGGTAAGAGTATCTTTTCAGATGAATGAAACTCAACTGTCTCTGCACGAAGGAGAGACTCGTACAGAAGAGTGTCAGCGGGAATGTTCACTCTGAGGCTGTAAATATTTGGGTCTGTTTACCGTGTCCTTTACAGCAGATTTGTTCCTCTACTCAAACGGCCTGAATGCTTTTTGTCTTTTCCACGGAAACAGCTCGAGGAAGTTTGATTCATCTCGTGTGGTCACATGTTTGCAGTCGCCCGTTTTGATGATTTCTCTATATTCAAACCATATTGGTGTGATAAACGATGAAGGCTTTCCTCTGAGGCGGCCTGTCAGTCTAGCTGAGCCTCACACGTTTGCATTTTCCTCAATGTGCAACAGCTGCGTGGCTGTCTGGGTCCAGAGCCTTTGATTTCAAATGCCACTGTTGATCACAGATGGAGAGACACTTCTGTATGATCTCTGGTCTCACCACACATCTCACGTCTCACCAGATTTCCAGCATTCCCCCAGTAATTTCTCCCCTCTGGTATCAGTTAAGATTACCCAAATATTAAACCCACACTTGGGCCGTTCCTGAGTTCCTATCAAATATTTTGGCGCTGGTCTTGTCATCATACTGGGAGGTTGTTTTCGTGAGGAATTGAGGACATAAAATTTATTTGCTTTTTGTTAATTTCCCAACTGGACAGCATTGTTTTCAGAGTCAGCACTTATTCAGGCTCTCGACCAACATAACAAGAATAATATTAGTGATAAAAAAAACGAACCTGAAAACAAATGTTGGAGTCAAGAGTCATCAGGTCTGGCTCTCAGTTGTATCTGGTTCAAATAATGCAATATTATACACCAGTTTATATCAATCATTGTTATTATTTTGCTTTAACAGAACTTTTCTAGGGAACAATATTCGCAAATGCAGTTATCCTATCAACATATTTTGTTGATTTTGTTTTGACAAATTTGACAACAATCTGTGAAATGACTTAATGGTGATGAGTGGATTTATTTCACCCTTTGGGGTCATTACTTTGCTTGATTAAGCCAACAGATGCCTGTCTCCTTTCCATTTATCCAGGCCAAAGAGATGTTTTGAGGTTGTTATGGGAGGCCAGAGGCTGGAGTGACAGGATACCATTTGGGATGACTTCCAGTCTCAGCAGCAGCTCCCTCCTACGCCCGCCAATGTGCCCAGACTGGTTAAAGATATGAGGAGACACACTCCACCTCCCTCCTGATGGATTTCATCGCAGTCAGTTTGCATTCCTTAGTTCTGTTTTTGCTAACTGTGTTTTTCATTTTTTTCCCTTTCCTCTTTCAGCTCACGCAGCCAAACTGAAATGACATCATGCCGAGGGGAAGTCGGGCTGAATACGTACCCACAAGGCCCTGCAGGAGAACCAGGGACCAACGGGAGGAGGGGTATCTGCTCAATGGCAGGATGAGACATTTATTGGGGAGGAAAATAAGATAATGTCTGAAAAGGTAATTCCTGGCACAGATGAAGCTCTTTGTCAAGTGCTGCAACAACACATGGACTGAAATGTGGAAAATGTCCACTGGCTCTGTTTTGACCTGATGATGAGGAGAGATAGAGGACAGACAGATGGGATGGGAGGGCTTTTGATGAAAGGGACTGGGTGAAGATGCAATAAATACATCCGGACGGAAAAAAGGGGACATAAAACACTGAAGCACAGGCCACAGAGGAGAAAGGGGACATTCTTTGTGTCCAGAGTCCCCATTTAAAAAAAAAAAAAAAAAGCTCTCTCAAAAGGCTCCAGTTTCTGCGGTTCCTAAGTGACCAGAGGGTCTGGTCAAGACCTGCAGGATTGTTATGAAAGTTTCACTCTACTATTTTAAGACTCAGATGGTCTGTTTGAATCTGAAGCCAATTATCAGATTAAAGAGTCCAGAGAAAACCCTGTGATCCAGTTAATAAATCCCCATTTGCTTACAGAACCTGTCGAGGGGCCCTCACAGCATGTCAGCTGAACGGTCACACAAGCCCTGATCCCTCGGCCCACCATGCTGGCATTAAAACGGGCAGAGGGACCACAGCTTTGCTCGCCCCCTCAATGCACAAATGTCTTTAACTCAGTCAAATTTGGACATGTTGGAAACATGTATAAGAGATGAGTGCTGGACAATATGGAACTATACAGGCTTTGACTTGTGCGCAGCACCTCAGCTACATTTCCATGGAAATTTAAGGTATGTCTGCTCACACATACCCAGCGTGAACTCACTCATCTGGAATCCCCCAGGCTGAGCGAGATGAGCCCTGACAGCTACCAGTAATGACATATATTAGGGAATCCTGCACAAACTAAACTGAATAATTATGAAGAAAGTCAAACAGTGACACGGACGGCTGGTAACCTGGTGGCTTTCATTTCATTTGTTTTCCTCTCTCTCCCGACACACAGTGACAGACTAATAACGCACTTCCCTGGAAAGTGGTCATGTGTTAATGAACACGACAGGCGTTTCTCCAGAGAGGGAGAAAAGTGGGTCTCTAAGGATTTTTATTTGTTTGTTTTCTTAAATGAATCATCTTGGAAAGTGTGAGTGTGTGCACGGGTCAGAGAGACTGACTGAAATTGCTGAGGATTTGGGGGGTCAGGGGTCGTTGACCTTCAGGACCTCGGTGTTAAAGAGACAGTCATGGAGATTAGGAAAAATACACCACTCACTCTGTAAATGCTCTGTATCAGTGTATTTACAGACTTACTTTGTGAACGGGTAATCAGTTTTTACCATCATTCTGCTTTTCCGTGATGTATTTTTGACAACCACCAGAAACAGTAGTGACCTGCAGCAGTTAGCTCCTGTCTGTTCTGGCTATTGTTTCCATGACGATAGAGAAACTGGTATTTTTGTCTCATCTAAGATGTATGTTAACATTTTGGAGCATCTGTGAAATAGACACCCTGAAGAAACACGTTATTTATGTTGCCAGGTATCCTCAAGAATAAGACAAAGGGAAAGATTTGGTCCCGCAGGGCACCAATTCTGCAGCCTGGTGGTTCTCAGACTTTTTGGCTTGTGACACCTTGAAATGAAATAATTGCTTGTGACCCCTTGTCACAGAGAACCACCTTAATGTGAATACAACTTGTGAGCAGTTCAACAAACAAGTAATTTCTCCTTCTCAGATTGTTTGAAAGGTTCCAGAGGCGACAGTATCCAGTGTTTCATAAGGAAAGATAAACAAAATTAGAGAAAAGTTGTAAAAAATAAACATAATTATGCGCAGGCAGAGTGTAGTAGCATATTAATGCTGAACTCAGAGGCTGACCAAGAGAAAAACAGAACTTCATCCAAAAAGTCTTTATTTTTAGCCACACTAGCAGCACGGCTGGTCTACCACTGTCAACAACGATCTAATAGATTGCCATGGAAGTCTGTACAGACATCCGTGGACTCCAGAGGATCAATCCTACTGACTTTGGCGATCCAGCGACTTTTCCTCTAGGCTGATATGTTTGTTTCCAGTGTCTCCACAACTGTTCGATGGATGCATAAAATTTTGTGCAGACATTCATGTTCCTCAGAGGATGAACTGTACTAACTTTCCATAGGGACAAAAGTGTTAGCATTGTCATTGCGTGCATGTTAGCATGCAGATGTTAGCATTTATCTCGAAGCATTGCTGTGCCAAAGAATAAACTCCACAGATTCATAGCCTTGTTGTTTTACAAGTGCCACATCATCTCGGCTGTCGGATTCAAAGGTTTATATTGAACATCATTCAAGGAAAGCTGTGTTTTTAACACTAGCAGGCATTCAATCACAGCGAACAGTATAAAATGATCATAAAACCTTCTTAAAGGCAATAAATCACTTGTTCAGAAATGCTCTCATGTATACATCTGGTGTGTTCACTGACAAGACGACCTTCTCGGTCAAATCCAGCGACTGACCTGACGTGACATAGCCAAAGGGTGACCAGTAAAACGACCATTCCACCTGGTGTCCATGCACGAAAGAGCACAGTCTGTGACATGGAGCTCATTGTCTGCAGTGCAGCAGGGAAAAATGACACCATCAAACAGAGGCGGCAGTATGTCAGTGTCACAAGGTCGAATCTCAATCCAGGAATTTTCTTTCATCTGGAGCTGACAAGCTCTCCCTGCTTTCAAATATGTGACCTTCCAAATGCCAAAGACATGGAAGTCAGGCGAATTTATAGTCTGATGTGTACTGTGGGTGTCTGTATTGGTCCTGTGATGGACCAGAAACCTCTCCAGAGTTTATTTACACTTTTCCACCACCCACAGCATGCTGGGAATTTGTTTTCAAGGCTCCAGGCCCCCACGGGAAAAGGCAGGTACATTGAAAAATTGAATGAACACTGTCAAACAAAGCAAATGGTTTCGGAAATGGAAGATATACTGCCGACAGCTGTTTTTAACAGTTTTAGGCAGATTTTTTCCTTTAAACTGTCAAATATACTGCCTCTTCAGAAAACCGAATCATGAATGACCCTTGAAACACGTGTTAGACAAGAGGCTGCTAATCTACCGTACAACAGACAGGACACAGGTGGGATACTGGACCTGGAAAGGGTTTTTTTTTAAATCTTAACAAGACTTCTTAGCATACACTTCAATTAACACAGTTTGACAAATTTAGAAAAATATAGAGGAAAGTTTCCATCATGTGTAAAGAGCTTTGACATAGTTTTCCAAAATGCAGGCTTTAATATAATAGACTCTATGGAAAAAATGCTTAATTGCTATCTTGGCAAGAGTTAGACTTCATATATGCTACAATATTTTATTAAAAAAAAAAACAGACGAGAACGAAGAGAAAAGCGAAAACTGCATTGCTAAAAAACTCTAGCCAGTTTTTATTGCACTAATAATATATTTAATCTGTTTCTTTTCTATTTCTGCTCTGCTGAAAAATAAGCATACATTTATTAGAATTAAAGAAACAGTTTGAGAAATACAATTATTTGCTTTCTTGCAGAACAGGGTTAGATGATTGGATTCTATCATTCTCATGTCAACATGATAAATATAAAGTTACAGCCAGCAGCTGCTTATTTTAGCTTAGCATAACGAGTGGAAATGGGGAAACATCTAGCCTCTAAAGCACAGTAATGAGCACATTAAATCTGGTTTGTTTAATTTGCATAAAAACTAAATGTAAAACCAACAGTTTGTGGATTTGCTGATGTGTGGGAATGTTTCCTGGTGTAATCACTACTAATTATTGCTGTTTGCTCTGTTTTCAGTCTTTATGCTAAGCTAAGATAATCAGCTGCTGCTTCATATTCATATCTTCATATTCATATTCTACATATAGCTTCATATTTGCAGCTTAGATGAGAGTAGTATCGATCTTCTCATGTCACGCTGGGTAAGATAGCAAATAAGCATATTTCCTGAAATGTACAGCTATTCCTTTAACAACTGTGTCTTCATAAGCAGAACTTCTTGGGAGGAAGAGTGGAAAGTAGAGGACGGAAAGAGAGGAATCCTCAGAGAAACGGAGGCCAAGTTACTCAATGCCAAACACGCACACACACGCACACACACACACACACACACACAAAGGAAATCTCTTGTGCTCGCCCTGCAAAGCAGAGAGACAGACAGTGATACCATCATGACACACAGCATGCTTACAGAGTTACACATTTACACCTCTCTGGCCTTCTGCCGGCTACCTTCCTTCTCATCCACAATGATTTCCCCTTATATTTCTGAGGGACTATACCTTACACTTAATCTGTCAACGCTCCACTATTCACAGAGCAGGAACAATACCGACTGAAGATTTCATTACAGGGATGAGGAGCAGGTTCGGTAGGTGTTTCCTCCAGGGTGACGTTTGCTCCGACGACAACAGCGGCCACATTGTGTCGGCAGCCTGACTTGTGTCCTTGTTGAGAGATTCCTCAGCATTCCTGAAAGCACTGTCGCTGTGACTGGGAGCTCTGTTTCAGCACCCCTGAAGCTTCAAAAACCCCACGGGAGCATCGGTTGCATGGCGTCCCAAATTCCACAGGTTTGCAGAGATCCTCAATGAGAGATGAAAGACCTCTTGGAGATCAAGGTCAGGCGGCAGAGGGTGGGGTGAATGCTACATGCCCCAACAGTCCTCTGCCTGCCAGCTGTGATTTCTGAGCATACAGGGGTTGGTCTTCATTTCTATCATGGCTCTTGGCAAAGATGATAATTAGGATACAGTAATGTCAGAAACAAGACTTTTCTTGTTTGAGTCTAGCTGTCGGCTAATGAATGTACCAATTGCCTGAAATAATGAAGAATATAAGCACTTATAATCTGTAACTGAGTCATTAAATCATCAGGCATGTTGACTGCATTGAATGTTAAATCCTTGTGCCATAACAGAGCTAAACTGAAAATGCCGATGTTGATCAAGGCTTAATCTGAAAATAATGACAGCATAATGTCTTAAAATGTGTATTGGCATCATACTTTTCTATAATAACAGCAGTTTTCTCGCAGCCTTGAATTTGCAACTTGGCTGAAAAGTTAGATCAAAGTTCTCCAATGTGATGAGTCAGCAGTCAGCGTCTTGTCAAGACGACTTGTGCTGAAATGGCAAATATTCTGTTTGCGAAATACCTGTGAAACTAATCCATCTAAACACGTCTTCCTCTGCTGGGTTTTGCGTTCAGTGATAATTAGCAAATGTTAGCATGCATATTAATGTGCTAAACTGAGATGGTGAACATTGTAGGCTACCTACTAAACTAATGTCAGTGTTAGCGTGTTGCTGTTAGCGTTTAGCTCAAATCAGCAGTGCTAAAGTAGCCTCAAAAGCTGCTAGCATAGCTGTAGACGATTTAGGTTAGCTTATTAGCTTATCTTATTTATGCATAAACATGATTCTCAGAAATATTTCTCTGTCTCTGCTTGTAAATACTTTGAATCTAATGTTGCCCACTTATTATTACATATAAATGCATATAAAGTGTGAGAATAAGATGTATTTGATGTGGTTTGTGGTTGATTTGGTTTACATCAACCTGGTAGCAAAGCACAAGCTAACTGTCCCCCACTCAGCGGGAGACGGGCGGAGGCGGGGCGCTAGGACCGTGAGGCTGGACGCTCCGCAGCGGGTAAACACTTCTTTTCAGACAAGAGACTTTTATTTGCGGCTCTCTGTCTGAGCTGGGCAGGTTTCAGAAGAAGCCGTGACGATCCAAACACTGAGAGAGACTTTTATTTGTACGTGCTGTAAAAGAGCGAGCGTCCTTCTTTCCATCTGGAGGACAAGCACGGAGGTAGAGAGGTGGGAGAAAGTACCTGCCGGTCACCGGAGATGATGAGGAAAACCTGGGAAGTGATCCTGAAGGACTCGTCTGATGGGGAGGAAAACTTGACTGGGATGTAAACACGGACCATCGATCTCTAATCAGGAGGTATTGTATTAGATTGAGTAGTTTGATTCAGAAATTGCATTTGAGGCATCCCACGGGGCAGGGGTGTGGGCCAGACCACCACTGTTACATTTACAGGTCGTTGCATAAATGACGGTCTGCATTTTTACATCCTTGTTTAGCCGGCTCTAAAGCGATTATTCAGGCCAAATTAAATATATGGTTAGATTAAATAAAGCATGCATGAGGTTTCAGGTGTTTCTTTCCCCTCTCAGTCTGTTTCCAAACTGTGTCTTGGCCCCAAATTTCCTGTCAACCATCCTTCCAGTTACACTTGAAGTGGATCTTGTGGTTGTAGAACAGATGTTAGAAGGAGCTGAACTTAATTTGACTGCTCTGCTTTATCAGACAACATTAGATCCCATGCAAACTGGAGTGTTTTGGATACCTGTCTGTATTGTTTGTGCACTGAAGTGCAATGCAAAGAATGGCTGAGAAAATTCATTTGCACTTCTTTTCCCTCTCTTTGTGAATGCACTATATTCTCCAAGCTCCAAGTCACCAGCCCAGAAAATCAGCGCACTCCCACTGTCTTGCCTTCAATTATATGCTGTCATTTTTGCACAAGGATGTCTCCTGGATCATTTTCTTGGGGTTTCCATCATCCATGGTTTAGAGGTTGAATTCGCCTTAAGGGTCAAATAGTGTGTTTCAAAACTGACACAGGCTGTGAAAACAGTTATTTCATAGCATTACGCAGACTACATCTGTTTTACCACAGCCTGGTTTATACCCTTCCTCACCAGCCAATTTACCACTTAGGATCCTCTGTAAGTGGTGTAATTGTCTGCCGCAGCTGTCATGTTTCTGACACGTCAGCATGGAGGGAAATATGTACTTTCCCTGCTTACTCAAGCTCCTTTTTGTGACTGTGCCTCCTTTGTAGTGTTATATGGACAGCACAGAGGTGTGTGAGCAGGCCCCACCCTGCCCTTTGTTCCGGATAATACCCTGTTTTGCCGCCATGCCTCGACTTGTTTCTTTTCACTTTTCACACACCTGCTCTCTTCGTGCCATGAGTGCCTCAAGGTCCACAGCCTTGAGAGGGGATCGAGTATCTCCTTGTCCCTGCTAATCTGCCCCTAAAGCCCCACGTACACTGTGAAGTAGTTAATGTTTGATGGAAAACAACTTCTTACCTCTGAGTGTCCACAAATATTTGATTTGGCGCTTTTTACTGTAACCTCTCCCAGCCTCTTGTCCACCTATTCAGTCTGCTTCTAATGCAGAACCTCAGTCTTGCACATCATGTCTAGGAACATGTTTTAAGTGATGTTTCATGTAATCGCACGCTGCATATCTTTTCCTTTTAGAGCGTCGACCGCTCAGCCCTTTTCTGGCTTTGCAGCTATGTCTGTGGCCGCTTTGCTTCCACTTCAATTGAACCTTTTCTTCCTTTGGAATTTGTGACTTTTGTACCAAACAGACATTAATATGCTTGTTTCTTTCCATCATGCTGAAATCCTATTTTCCTCGTAATCTATATTGTAGGAACAAGAGGTCCATTGTTGCCTCCCCACACCAGATGAAACTCAGATCTGCGTTGCAACATTAGATTTTGCAAGCTGACCCCCTTGCATAGGGGCTGTGATTTATAATCAAGAATCAGCTGTGAAAGAGTCCAGATTTATGGGGGATTAGTTTGTGTGTTTGTAAGACTGTTTGTTTGGCAATGTTTTCCGCAGTTGTTCCCTTGATAGACATGTAGGAATTCATACAATCTCTTGAGCATAACCTCTTTTTCCTCATGTATGTGATTTTTTTCCCTCCGTGTCTTTCCAGTGTTTTCCATCACCGTGATGGCGCCACGTGAGACCTCCCTCCTGACTCACCTGCTCCTGCTCCTCCAGCTCCTCCTCCCTCTCACCCTGTCCTTTCTGCCCCCTCCTCACCACCCGCCCGTTCACGTCCCCACGCTGGTCCCTCATGCGCCGACGCCTCTCAACCGCTCCCGCTTCAGTGCTCACACACAGCTGGACTTCACTACTCACTGTAACTCCAGCTGCTTCCACCGAGCAGAGCAGGAGGCCCGGAAGGAGCAGCTCACAGACAAGCTGGCCTTCGAGACGCTGTACGCCGACGGCTCCCGCACTCTCACTACCGTAGATGTTGAGGTTGATGAGGAGTTTGAAGGGGACACGGGTCACGTTGCTCACCCTCCACCGAGGTTGAAGCCCAGGCACAAACGCGTGAGGCGGCAGATCTACGGAGCAGACGGCCGTTTTAACATCCAAGGTGACAACTTCCTGTTGGATTACCCGTTCTCCACGGCTGTGCGGATCTCCACAGGCTGCACCGGCGTTCTTGTGTCTCAGCAGCACGTCCTCACAGCTGCCCACTGTGTGCATGATGGGAAAGATTATGTCAAGGGGGCGCGGAAACTCAGGGTTGGCTTTCTTATTCCTCCGTCCATCAACGGCACCAAAGCTGGCCTCACTTCTGCCAAGAAGCCTCTGGTCCGTTGGTTGAGGGTGAAACGCACCCGCGTGCCAAAGGGCTGGATCCAGGGCCCTCAGGAGGTCAGCATGGACTTTGATTACGCCCTGCTAGAGCTGCGTTGGCCTCACAGACGTCCCTTCATGCGGCTCTCCGTCGCTCCTTCCTCTGATGACCTGGCAGGGAAGCGCATCCACTTCTCTGGTTTTGACAGCGATCGATCAGGGGAGCTGGTGTACAGGTTTTGTCCTGTGGAAGAAGAGTCCAGTGACCTGATATACCAGCACTGCGATGCCCGGCCTGGAGCGAGCGGCTCTGGAGTGTATGGAAGAGTGTGGGACAACAGTTTAGAGCGCTGGGAAAGAAAGGTCATCGGCATTTTCTCTGGACACCAGTGGCTGGAGATAGACGGGGAAAACCGGGATTACAATGTGGCTGTGCGCATCACTCCTCTGAAGTTTGCTCAGATCTGTTACTGGGTACACGGTAGCCGACTAGACTGTCTCCAGGACTAAGAATTACACAAGTAGGACAAAAGGAGGTTTTGGAAGTATAGCACGAAAAACACAAGAAAGCACTAAGTGACTGAAAAAATACAGGGTGAAATGTTTTATTTCCCCTTAAGAAAGAAGAGTGAAACAGGATTAAATCCACATAAAAATAACACCCTTTCACTGATACACCAGTAGAGCAGATCTACTCACTTACTTTTGGATCAAGTTCCCTGTCACTGAGTTATTCCTCTCATGTGTTTCATTTGCTCCCTTGTAACCTCTGGGCCTATTAAACGAATCTGCCTGTGAGATCATCACCACAGCATCTTTTAATAAGTTCTTGCCCGCAGTCAGATTAATAACACACTCAGTGTTTCCACAGTATTAACATCAACCACTTTTTTACAAGAAGGAAAAAAAACACTTTTCCTCGCGTGTGCAGTGTGTCAGTAGCACCAAATCATTTTCCTACTGTGGATGACGGCACTCTATTGACATTCTGCCTTTACATCTTTCCCTCTTCTCTTGTCTGACTTTGGGGTATTTTTGTAGCTCTTCAAGGATCATTCAGTTTTTGGACACCACTGATGCTTTTCGACATGTTTCAGCAGACCGTGTGCGTTTCTCAGAGTGGACCTGAGAGACAGAGTGTTAATTTTATTTTTTGGAAAATGCTTGATATATTTTAATAAACAGAGATTTCTAACAATGTTTGTGTCAATGGTTTTTACTTGGCGTCAGGAGTGATGTTGGGGTTCCCTCCTGTGGTCACAACAGGTACTGCAGCACCAATGGACCAGTGTGGTTTAAAGTGACTTTAGAGCCATTTTAATTTATTATTTGACAGAAAATTACAGTAATTAGTTATTTCAAACAAAAATGTTTAGTTCCAGCTTCTCAGATGTAAATATTTGCCCTTTTTCCAGTTTTACACTTAGTTGGACAAAAAATTTTCATCTTAAATATTAGGGCATTGTGATAGAAAATATTTGCCAAAGATTTCATAAACTGAACTAGTTGATGGTAATTATTAGATTAGATTGGATGATTCTTTTTTGTGCAGTGAGGTCTGAGCATCGTCCATAAAATGTAACTTTACATTGTGCCATCCACCACAACCATGATGCTTTCAGAGGAGAAATCGGATATGTGGCAGTTTATCAAAATCTGAAACACCACAAACTTGAAAATGTAGGCTCAAGTGTTTTACAAGTAAAAAAAGTGGGAAAAGAGCAGAACAAGTCAGTAGTTTAGTGCTTTTTATTAGAGATAAGGAGACGATACAAAACATCCACCATTCAATATTCAGTCTTAACTCTGACCGCTGGTCTTTCATATACACATCTCTCCCCATCATAAGTTCACCTTAATAACACCAACGTTTTTAAATCAATAGGATCCCGGTTTTAACAAGTACAAGGAATGTCATCTGTTTACTACATCAAATGTCATGGTTTTCTGACCAAGAACTGGAATAAAAAGGAATCACTCAGTTTTGGAATTTGCATGTTAAAAAAAAAAAAAAAAAGAAAAAAAAAAACACACAATGGAATAACAAAACGAAAAAGTAAAATATATATATTTAACCGTGTTCCCCCAGAGAAAGTTTTGTTACATCTTGTGCAATCAAGAGTGAATTAGTTTATACTACACCTAGTCTCAACTACACACACTTACAAAACTTAACTAGAAGTTTGGCAAAAAAAAATGTAGTTGGAACAATTATTTATCAGGATTCAATGGTTGGAAAACTAATTTTCTTTTGTCTGTCCCTTTCTCTGCAATCATTCAAATGGAACCCGGAAAGAACAAAACCCTGTCCTTAAACATGAACAATATGTGTACTTCAGTTTACCATCATCCTTCCTCAGTTGTATCTTAATGTTTTTCCTTAGTGTGTGTTTTGTTCATATTCTTTATGTTGCGTGAACTGGAATGAGAGTCTGCATTTGTGGAATTTCCTTTTTTTTTTTTTTCTTTTATCTGTCACTTGACCCCAAACCCACCCCCAATATCCCACCCAGGAGTCCCGCGATTGGTGCTGGTTCTGCTTTTGCCCTTCTCCAAACCACACTGGAATGAACAGCTAAACCCAACAGATGTGTCTGAAAGGCCTCGATCGAAGCCAGAGAGAGGGGAGGGGAGCAGTATTTATATAGGGGATCCTTCCAGGCTGATTACTGACGAGCCGCCAAGCTTTTCTGCCAGGGTGTGTCGGTCTTTGAGGTCGTCCAAACCGTTCACCTGCCACTCGTGCTTAATACCTGAAATCAAACAATAGACAAAATCCTTTACCATGGTATGTGTAATTTAAATTTAAGACTATTCTCAAAAATCAAGTGGGGAAATAATTAAATCAGTGCATATATGCAGATTTTTTAAAAATCCAACTGAGTTCTTTTTTTCTTTTTTTTTTTTAAAACTTGAGTCACATTCAACATCATGAGTGCACTGGAAAAGCAGGCAACAGTAGAAAGCAGCATGAAGGCCAGTGACAATGTTATGGTGCTTTATTTTATATATTTTACTTCAGTCTGTCTTTCAAACAGCAACAGAATGAGACTCAAGCGTTTTGAGTTTACTGGCTACTCGCATGCCAATTTCTGGAACTTCAACGCGTCATAGCATCATGCAGTGAAAAAATTAGCGTGTAGACCCAAGTGTCATATTTTCATCACTGCTGATAGCACCTGGAGCTGACAAAAACTCGTGACTACTTCAGTCATTTCACCTGGGAATGAATGCTGATTGTACCCTTTCCCACTGAAGACAAAAGCCAGATGCTTGTGGGGTTTGTCCAGTGTGAAAGGGCTTAAACATCGCCCTTAGCACTAGCACTGAGACAAATAAAAAGCACAGTGCAGAGTAGTGGTTACCAATGCAAAACTGTAGAGTGTAGCAAAATGGTGCTTGAATGTGATGTGGCCACTACTAACAGGTTCAGTAGTAGTGACAGATGTCCCTGTGCACATGTTAAAATTACAGTTATGAGATTATGATATTTAAAATAAACAATTCCCCATTAATAATTTGTTCTGATCAGCTAAATCCTTACTTAAATAAAAAACAAAAAACTTTTGGTATAAAGGGAGACAAACAGGTTGTTTGTTTGGTACATGTTTATGTATCGAGTGATTTTTAAGCAGCGTTAAGTGTTTTGTCCACATGGGGGCAGTGGAACAAGCTGTTAACACCACACTTGCTTCATCATCAAACAACTTCCTATTTACACATCCAGCATGAAGCAACATTAGTGGTTTTAGGTAGTCATGTTTCTGGCCACCAAGTCCAACATTCACTCTCCTTTTAGCTCTGTTTTGTTCACCAATTGCTGCTGTAGGAACTGCCTGATTCATTGGCTCATAAATGCTCCTCTACTTTCACCAGTTATCCAGTAATGCTGTTAGTTTGCTCTTTGAGCAGCTAGTCTGCAGTGGGTTTTTCTCTTAAAACAGCTTCCTGCTTTGTCTGAAAACAACACTACGTGAGCTACAGTAAGATGCGAGACAGACAGCTAAATAATGAGCTAAAAGACACAACGATACTCTGTAGACCTGACTACAGAGTCAGGGGATAATTTTCTATGGGTTGCTCTCTCCAAGTGAATCCTTTCACATACACTCACTACTATTTACCTTCAAATTTTCTCTTGATCGCATCTTTTGAGCTGGCATAGATCATCTTGCTCTTCAAGGGGGCACTTTCTGGAGCCCTGCAAGCCAGGAGGAAAAATGATTTAAACCAAACTTCTCATTTTCATGATCATACACCCTTTCATGTCTGATAATGGCTGCCCTCACCAGAAGATAAAGACCAGGTCCTCCTTCTTTGTTTCTTTGGTCTCATAGGTGGCATCATACAGGGCATAGCGGCAGTCGTCTGGGGGCAGCATCTTCACAAAGTGCTGGTATGGATCCTGGACTGTGGTTCCCAAGTCACCCAGCAAGATCTCTTTACCATCATCCAGAACAATGTTCTTGAGGTCCTTGCTCATGCAGAACAGAATGGCCTTCTTCCTCTTCCTCTTCTCCTCCTCGTTCGCCTGAGCCTTACGCACTTTCATGTCGTTGAAGACGGCGATAACATCGTCTGTGACTTTCACACCGGAGGCCTGTGAAAAGAGAACTATCTGTTAATTTACAGTTTAATTATGTACAGTTAAACATGGCAGCTGCTATTACTGCAACTGTCCATGTTTTCCCAAGACTTATAATGTCACAGAAGATAATTTCTTAACCAGGGGTATGCTGGTTTCACAGTACACTGCCGCATGAAAATTAACAGTTATCATGTATCATGTACATCTGCTTACCTATGGTATTCAATTCTACCGTATTAGTGTTATAAAAAAAAAAAAAAACATTTGAGTTTTCATGTCTGTCACAACATATTTTGTAAAGTTATAAAAACCACCAATAACACACAGTTGCAACATGTTTAGGTTTAGTTTATTAATACAGGTTTCACAAAATAAAACATAATACATATTATATATATTTTAAAAACAGTGGATCAAGCAGAAAATCCATTGCTAGATGGTTTAATTTTTTATTATTATTTTTTAAATCACCAGGGATTGATTTGTGGAAATATCGCAACATAAATCTAAAATGTTTTAAATACAAATTGACACTAACGCTTTCAGTTCCACATCGACAATCAGTTAATTGCTCAAGTCACTTGTTCTACTGCATACATGATAAGTAACAAAGTAACTGCTTTTAAAATGCTTTTCAAATGTGAATATGTGTTGGCTTTCTTTTCTTCAACTATCCATCTTTTGGATCTGAACTGAAAAGAAGCAATATGAATATGATTACTTGGGCTCGTCTGAAACTGTGATGTATCAACCAAACAATCTAAAAAAAATAATTGACAGACTGATTATAAAAGTAATTTGTTATTTGCAGCTTTACTCCACAGTGACAGCTTTGCCTGAACAAGGCAACAGTTGCCACCGTCTTAAACAGGCCAGAAGTGATGTCTGAAGTTTACTAAATACAGACAAAATGAAGCTGAAGAAGGGCTTGAGAGGGGGGCATGTGACTATCACACACAGCAGGAATGCTCCTTATGAGGTTGACTGATAAGGATATGAAATGAAATGCAAGGTGTGGCTGTGGCAAGCTGGTACCCAGCTAAAGTTGTGTAATGCAATGTGAAAATTGCCCAATTGACAGCACAGATTGTACAAATTAAATTAGCATAGATGATTCAGTCAGTACAGCCTCTTAACTCCATTTATTATGAATAAGGTCAGACTGAAAGAATATTATAGGACAGAAATAAAATATGTGGCCAGTACAGCTTGTCCAAAGTCCACCTCGAACATGAATACCAAATAAGTTCAGCTAACAGGTGTGTCTAAGTTTCTGCGATTGCGACAGGACCAGTTGAACATAAAACATTACATAAGATCTTTCTGCAAGCAGAAGGAAAAGTCATCTATCTCTAACATAAAGATGACCATGTGGGTGAGGGTGCGGCCAGGAATTAAGAGTGTCAGTGCAGGGCTGAGTCATAGACAATGAGGCTTCTGTAGAACTACAGAATACAAGTCACTCAATCAGGTCTTCTGACTCTGTTTAAGGCACGCCATCACAGGAAAAACCAGCCTCAGGAGAAGATGAAAAAAAACTGTTATCTACCACCGATGTGTCAACGGAAAAAAAGACACAACAACAATGAAAAGGAAATAATGGGACAGGAAAGACGGAAAAGGAACCCAACTGCAAAGCAGCACAGGCAGAGTCTGCGTGTTTGCTCAGGGCCAAGAAGATTTGTATGGGATAACAGTAGGGTAATAAGTAACTAGCAAACAACTACTTACTTCCTTTATCCAATTCATCAATAAAAGAATTGTGCTCGATGTTTTTTTCCATGCTCCTTGTAGTTATAACAGAGTCTGTTTTCCAAAATATTTGCTGACGTTTACAAATTTCTGAACTCTTTGCACAGGAGACGGCACATGACACATTTGTCTCACTGCATTCTTCCTCCATGGTGATGCTGAGACATTTTTAAGACCTATGCTTTGCATGTCTCATTTTTCTGTACCCAAACATGATTTACATCTGTAAAGTCAATAAAATATCTATAGGTTTCTACTTCTGCCTTGATTTAGCCCAGTTTGCCCTGATATCTTTTATATTCTGTTAATTTGACTTTTTGGTGTAGTAGCAAGCTTGGCTTACCAAGGTGATTAGTAAGCTCTTACCCTATCTAATCTTAACTATAGATACTTTTCTTTACACAAGTCAAGGTTCAGTGACTCAACACATTCCTAGCAACAATACACGTCTTGAACTCCTTGACACAAAGTAACAGTTAAGATTACAGAAGGAATCACACTATTACAACACAGGCCAATTTCACTTGCACAAACAGACCTAATGCCGTTATATTAAAAACATTTTTAAAAAAGACAAAGAAAGTGTGGAGGAGACAGTTTAGTTGATGTCAACGGTGCCGACTCAGCAATTAAAGGCAACAGATTACGAAGCGGGAAGTTAACAAAAAAACTGAGATAATGTATTATATTACACTATGTGTATATGTACACTACCATATATAACACAATGAATTTATTTTTTAGTATTGCAGTGGTGCACAAAATAAAATGCATCCGGCATCTACCTGGTTCTTTAATGTTTGAAGACTATGCATTAATAAATAGAGGCACCGTTATTTGTTTCCTCTTGGTACTGTATAGTAGTCTAATGGCGTGACGAGCGTGCAGTGTGTATAAACCGGCCGTACAAATTACATGCGCAACCAAAAAAAAAAAAAAAAAAAAAAAAAAAAAGATGCGCAGTACCGACCATCAAGATCCAGAGACAGCGGCCCGCTAGCTTCAGCTAGCGAATCCAACACTGCCAAACTGTCCTTACATAATGGTGACAATACCGTCAAATATTTGCTGCATTCTACTTCATACATGGCAAAATCATCACACGGCAAATGGTAGTTGGGTGAATCTAACTGCAGATTCGTTATAATACAGCACTAAACAAAATGGTCTTTGCACCAAATTCAGGGTGGGGCCATGAATGCAGCAGACGCACATGTGAGCGCTAGCTTGCTATATAAGGCAAAAGCTCTGCTCAATCACACCGTTCGTTTGTCAATTCACTCATATTGTGTCACAGTGCACCTTGGCATTAAACCTACAATTATCCATGTAGTATTACGGTGGCTGAAAAGTGACCTGATTTGGAGTACGTCGTCAACCTGCGCCTTAAATCCCGTTAGCGCTTGTGCCGTACACAGACAAAGAGGAAGAAAATCACAGCTAGCGTCAGCCATAATGGGTGTCATTTTCTGCCTTTGCTAATGCAGCTACTTCAGCTAACAATACGGTTAGCTAGCTTACCCCGCGGCGCTGCTGCACCTGCCAGCGCTAGGCTGTTTTTTTCTGTGCAAGCCTGGGCGAACAGAGGTGAAATAACGGAAACATGGTGCAGTGAAGACACAGTGGAACAGCGTCATGACAACGGTGTACATGTTAACACAGACAAGATTCTTTAGGCTTTTCATCAGCAAACACGGCAAGATGAACGAAATGGCGCCAGTTGTAAATCGTTAAGTCATTTATCTGGTCTGTTATCACGATTTTATATTAAAAAAAATAGAATAAAAAAAAAACTACCGCTAGCAAATTCGGTGAACGCGATAAATGTTAAATCTATGAAAGTATTATGAGCTGTCCAGTCTTTCGGACAGCAGCTGTTCGCTTCCTAGCACTGGCGCTAGCTCCTGCGGAACAGGACCGGCTTACTACGTCTGATGCTAAAACTAATAGTGATCTGTTAAATAAACACAAATTGACCACAAAGCTCCCCATATATTGAGATTAAGTCAGTATTAATACAGTCAAACGAGCAATAATACATAATGTGATTAAAAAAACGATGTTAAGCCTACCATTGCTGTAGCTCTGAATAGGTCAACGTCTGGGTGGAAATTGAATGGACTATGATGATGAATTGTCGGTCTCGCTCACACTCTCGATACACAACGTGGACGCGCCTATAAGCGCGGCCCTGGTTGATTCAAAGTGCACGAGCGGGAGCGCGTGTCTGTAAGCCACGACTGTCCGATATCATTTACTGCTTGGTATATTGACCTACATATATATATATAATTCTTTTTTAATTATTTGTGATAGAACACAGAGTTCACCAAAAGTAATTTGATTGTTAATCAGCTTCACTGCAATATCGTATATACATACACTAAATTGGTAATACGAAAAAATAAAAACTATTCCCAGGTAGATTTTAATATATTACTGAACACTTTTATTAAGCGTGACACCGATTGCCATCCGTTTGAGGGGAACAATAATTTACCTTTTACCTCCTTGTTATTTTCTTAGATTTTAATCTTCTTTTCTCTATGATATAGGCACCTTTTATTAATAATTTAATTCCCTGTAGCGGTGGCGGACAGCAAATTTGAACAAAACAAACATACCAAGTGGGTAGCGGAGAGCATTATGGGAATATGTGTTTGTGTAGCATTTTGAATAAACCTTCCATTTCCTGGTTATATACGAAACTAAGTATTTATTAGTGCTAATTAGTACTTGACGTGCAGTTGAGCAAAGCGGTTGGCCAAGCTTCTGATGCTCTACGAATACACTTAATTTCTTTGTTTTAATTTTAACCTACATTAAAAACAACGTGTGTGTAGCCGTGACTGAGGCCAATGTCGTACATTCTTTATCGGCTCCGAAGACGTGAGTACACCAACGGCGCGATGAATGATTAATAAGAAAAGCTATTGTACTGCTGTTTTCACCGACATTCGGCAGCCAGTCGGCCGGTTTTCAGGGTAGAAGGAAATTCTCCGCCATCACCCCCCCTCCCCACTCTCTCCCCACCTCTCTCTCCTCCCCTCCGTGCGGTTTTTGTTGGACTCACTTCCAAATATGGAAGCGAACGTTGAGCGGCGGCGGCCAGTGCACGCGCCTCGCTCACAGCACGAGGAGGGCCGGGCCGCGACGCTGATCACCATATAAGGAAACAAGGGACACGAAATTCGCTGTAGCAGATTTTTATACACGGCATCTCGTGGAGGGGAGAGAGACAGCCGAACAGAGAGGATCAGTGTGAGGATGAGAGGCAGCGGCGGGCGTCCAGGCAGTGGGAAGCGAGGGGCGGAAGATGAGGGACAAGAATGACACAACAAGCGGGGAGATGAATGCACAAATTTCTCTGGAGAGTGAAATAACGGTGCTCCCGCAGTATCACAGATGAAGACAATTCACACTGTGGCAGCGACAGTTTTGTTGTGGGGCGTAAAAGCGCTGTAGATGTAAACACGAAGCCTGTAGAATATGACCTACATTCATTATGTGGTATAACAAGCAATAAAACAACACTAATTTCTATCAAAAACACACAAACTCGTATAGCCTATTGTCAATAATGTCCTCAGATCTACCGTTCATTAGATGTTCTGGTGTTTAATAGCTTGTACATGTCACATCCAGGATTTTTGTTTATACTGTGAGCACCATGTAGTAGTTTCACTCATCCTACTGTTAAAACAAGTATTACTGCTCATACTGTGCATATTACGTAACACACTGCATAATAGTTTATTGTTTATATTGTACATAATACATATAATCTAAACTTAATGCAATCTGAAACAATACATTTTGTGGCTGCACAATTACGTGATATTGTAATCTGTAAATGCCACAAGTAGCATTTTGGTAAAATGTGAATGAAATTGGAAATAATATTCAGTGGTTTTGGTCATTGCTCTGCCCTGCAGCAAGTGTTTGTACTGTAATAGTGAACCTGCTTGTGGATCTGTGCGGTAAGAGAGTTTCATCCCTGGTGCCACCTCATATAAAATCACTTGAAA
The DNA here is from genome assembly GCF_017976325.1 of Chelmon rostratus. NCBI lineage: Eukaryota > Metazoa > Chordata > Actinopteri > Chaetodontiformes > Chaetodontidae > Chelmon > Chelmon rostratus. The sequence goes on from NC_055666.1 coordinate 17,217,889, forward strand.
GAACAGATCAGAGAGGGGCATCAACCGTTTCAAGCTCTGTTTATTCCTTATAAAACAGCACTTCTTGAGTCAAGGCCACCATAGCCCTGCAGGAGATGACTACATTAGCTGTTACTACAATATTGCATGCATTTATTCACTTTTGGAATGAGCCGTGTGCAAAAAAGCACCAAAGAGGAGGGGAAGTGCAATAGGAAGTGCTTGTACAACATCTTGATGTTTCCTCCTCTTGTGTAAAGCGACACACATGGAATGTGCAAAAAGACAGTCAAAAGTCATGGATTTAGAAAGTGACTCATCCTCCATATTTCCACATCTTTTTTTTTTTTTGGCCCTGTGTTCTTATGACCTATACCTACAGTAACATGAAATCACTGTGAGAGTAAAGCACCATTAATCAGGTTTTTGTGTCTCTTCTTTGTATCTACGTATATGCATGGTTAGTTGTTAAAGTGAACAATGTAAAACCATTACAGACTACAGGAGCCTACTTTCACTCTCAGGTCAGACAATCTTGTGGCACTGAAAAGGCCTGTTTTACCAAACTAAATGCTTGCCATTCCACATCTTCAATCTAATGCTTTCCAAAAGAATCTGCATTTCATCATATTCAGAGATGTAGGGCATGGTTGCAAATAATCAGAGTCCTTTAATCCAATGCCTGACTTGGCCTTAGAAGCCCTGCTTGGCCTCACAGAGGAAAACTAAAACCTAATAAATCCACAGTGTGTAGTCCGCCTTTTTAATTCCCTGTATGACTTATTTTTGAAAAATACAGCTAATCATTTAAATGGCTGCAAGTAAGTGAGGACCTAAGAAGCAAGTCAGCCCAAAGTAATTATTTTTCCTTTGCTGTAATATGGTTTCATTACGTTATGCAACCACTACGTGGAAGTCACTGGAAGCAAAACTCTGACCCAAACACGCAATAGTTTCAAGCTGTATTAATGGCCATGTATAGTGATTATTTTGCCAAAAGGGAACAGTTTGTCATATTAATAAAGAAGTTTTACATTGACAAAGTTCTCTTATGCAGTTACACTGAAGAGCACATTAGGACCTTTATCGCGAATGAGTAAATGTGAAACAGTTGAAATGTCCCATTTAGCTGCAGCCAGATCACTGATGTCAGCTCTGTAAAGTGCAACACAGTGAGGCACCACACAGCTTTCTCACAGCCACAGCATCAGCTGCAACTGGTAACTAAAGGCATTATGTCAAGAAATCATTTCTGAGGTGCGAACATACTAACATGACTACATATTGAGGATTTTTCACAATCATTGAATTTGATCAGAATCTGGTGAAGTGATGCAATCTTCTGAAAACTGAGACAGCACAGGGGGACAGGCACCCAGGCCCATTCTCTATAGGTTTCTATTGTTTATTACTTGTATTTTGTATCTGTTTAAACATCCTGCTTGTTATTGTTCTGTGTATGTTTAACACTGTTTTCTGACTGAGTTCTTTGTAGTCACTGCCATTTTTAAAATTTCGAAGGAATAAAGCTCTCCTGTTTACACTGCAGATTATATTTCAGCTTTTATTTACTGAGGTTTAAAGTGATAAGAGTACAAGGCCAAAGTATAATGCAAATATTTAAAGTTAGCTCTTTGGCTGACTGCTCGCTCATTCTGTCATATTCAACACCAATATCCCAATAACATCTTTTCTTTGGAGTTGGAAATTTTTTGCAGCATATCAGTTCCTATATATAATTTTACTAGAAGAGTCTAGTATATAGTATCAAAATCTATAAAGTGTAACACATCCTTCTATGAATAAACAGCAAAGCACTCGAAACAAATGAGATTCAACTGAACTCCCACTACATGCAGCTTCCAAAATCTACTGTATAGAAAGTGCGTATCCTCTTCTCCTTTCAAAGTAATGACAGTTCACCCGTCTGGAATTGCTAGTTTATATCAAATATAAAGCAAAGTGACAGAGAGAATGGAATGTTTTTAAGGCCACAAAGTAAAAAAAATATAGCCACAAAGAAATATGTATAAATGTATTAGCTTTAAAGCCAGCATGTTTTAAAGGTAACTATTTAAAGATATACTGCAGAAGCTTTGTTTGAAAAGCACCCTGACTGCCTGTCTGAACAATATGCGGCCAGGTAAGATAAATTCAGCTGAAATAGAAAATTAAAGTGTTTTATAAGCTTAAAGGTAAACATTGTCTTGTCTATTAAGACCATTTGTAAACGTGTCAAATGACGGCAGTGTCAATTTAAGACATGTAGTATCAATAAGAGGGATTGGGATGGTTTGACGCCTGGACTTTCACAGGCAGGGTTATGTACATAATAAAGATGCTGGTGCATTGGCATCATATTTTTACCTTGTGCCAAAGTGGTTTAGCTGCATGTTTGTTCCAATGGGTGGCATGATAAGGCTTTAGTGCTGAATGTGTGCTTGTGTTGTGCGCTGGTTGCATTGCATCGAGATTATGAGGGGTTCAAAGGTCTCCTAACTGGATTTCTTCTGGTCCCCGGTGCTTGCGCCTCTCGACTTGTTCAACACCACTGTGGCCTGAAAGCGGAGAGAAAAAGGAAGACGGTTTATTTGATTGCACACTGAATCGTCAAGAGCTTCTTGCAACATTTGCTGACTTCCGCTTCGTTGTGGTTGATTCACTGAAACCTCTCAGCGTCATCCGTCATATTTTTAAACTTGCCAGGAAGCGTTTCGTTCGATAAATTCAAACCACTTGCGGTCTCGTGTAAGTAAGCAGAGGGAACAGAGTGAACCCTGATGGCTGTTACAAGGGCTTTTTTGTCTTTCACTGTTGTTCCTTTCCTTTAGTATTTGTGCTCCTAATTATCAATCTACAGATCAATTTTCAAACATGATTACAGGATTTCTTGACTAAATGTGATGTGAACGGGGTTGCAACAGTTAAGTCACAGCAAAAGGGATGGAGCATATTTCCGGGTTTAGAAAGACTTGAATCAAATCATGTGACTGGTTCGCTCTACGTGGACGTGGCTTAGTGACTTAACAGCAACTCCATTTGGAACCAATGAGAGATCTACGACACTGCAGAAGCCCGCCCACACACCTCCTTTCACCTGTGCCGTTAGACCAGGAGGAGGGGTTAAGGGTTAAATGAACAAATGAAAACACATGCTTTGTTTTCAAAGGTTTTCCAGCTGAAATTCAAACACACACCTCCTACTGTATTGCTCTGCTAGCTACCCACACTAGCTAGCAGTCAAGTGCAGTTTTACAAGATGGTTGGGGTTAGTTACCCTCCCGGAATAACATTTCAAGATGAGTCATCAAAAACATTTGTATGTGTTACGGGAAAAGAAAAGGAAGCCATTTTGATAGAAAAATACTTACATTTAGCATATTAATGAATTGACACAGTGACAGGATGAGAGAAAACATACTTTTGATTTCACTGTCTTTATGCACCCACAGGCAATTTTAATCCAACTCTGCAGATGTTCAGTTTGTTTTGCCTCGATTAGCTCAATGCTTCAGTTTTATGGTTCAAACATTTACTTTTCCTTATCCTACTGCACTTATCAACCAAGCTTCAAGAAGCTAGAGCCAAGCCATTCTCAGCAAACAAGCTGTAATAAAAACCACTGTGTGTAACCTATCCTGCACCAAAAAGCTAGCGAACAGCTGGTGAACACTGTCAAGCATCTAGCAGGGTGAAAGGAGGTGAGAAAAACACTGAGTGCAACGCCATGACACTTTCGGTTTGCCACGTGGCTGGCAAAAAAAAGCCTAAAAACTAGCATACTATCACCTGACAAGAGAACTCCAACAGCTCAGCACTGCACTCGTTTAACATTGTCGGACTCATGACGGAGAATTAAAAAATATTACTGATGATGATACTTTATTTCCTATACCACCAACTCTTGTTCCTTGTCAAAATGCATCACCTACACCAACTACAATACAACTCGATTGCTGACAATTTGGTCGGAGATGTGGGTGTGTTATGTTAGTAGTAGCTAAGGTAGCCACAAGACTGAGGCAGGGACTAGGAGGCACAGAGGTCTGGTAAGTTCATGTCTCTCCAACTCCACACCCCCAGACTTTTTTTTTCATATCTATATAGTCTACAGTTGTACAGTAGTTTTCTGAGTCTGTCTTCCCGTTTGTAGCTGAAACAAAACTTGTCTCCTTGTTGGAACATACAACCACATGCAGACAAGAAAGAACAGGCAGCATTCAATGACTCCATTATGTTCTTGTTGTTAAAAGAGTAGCATAGCTCAGTATGGGTGGAGCAGAGGAAAAGGGCAGCAGTAAGTTGTGAATCTGGTAGTACACGCACAGTATAAGTTAACAGTGTGTCAGTTAATAAACGCTACAGCTTCTCCAGACCAAGAAAAGTGTGAAAAATGTCTGCAGTGAAAACGCAACACAGATTGAGAGTTTAGGTACATGTAGGTATGGGATAGGTACAGGTTTCAAGGGTACTATGCCGAAAGTGTCCGGTGGAAACTGGACCGTGAACACAGTAGTTGGCTAGCAAACCACAAGGTCTCAGATTAACCTGGCTTTTTCCTGGTGACAACTAATTAAAAGTGTTCCTTAAGATGCTACATGATTAAAGGCAAAATGACCTATTGTACAAAGCAGTGAACATATTTTAAATTCAAACTGTTCTTGTTTTTGAATGTCACACAGTATACGACTCTATAAACCAGCACTAAAATGGAACATGTTTGTGTTGTTTTTGTTACAAGTTCATGTCAGTTGAGTTAAGAGCTGCATTACTCCTAATTTCTCTTCTAATATTGCTGGAGTACCTTGCGAGGCAGCTTGATTCACAAGATCGTGAGCTCACATAAAATCGCGCAAGCCAAGAATCCATCTTGCCAGGCTTCAAGTATTATGTGTTTGTGGCCAGATCACAGTCATTTTGAGAAAAATCCTGTGAAGAACTGGTAGCAGCTATGGGCATGGTTGAGGGGTGACAACAACCACTGAAGCATATTGCATTTGTTCTTTCGAACATCAACTGCTCCCTCTAGTGATGTTTGTGCATTCATGCATTTAAAAAAAAAGGCTATAATAATATAACTGAAAACCCTGAAAGCCACATGGGTAGACATCAGTTAACAATAGCTGACCACTTCCACCATCCTCATTATTCTCACCTGCTCCAGGACGACACCTGCAGCCTGGTCGATGGCTCCTCCTACAGTCCGGTACCGACCAGAGTAGCGGATGAAGGTCCATGTCAGCATGGACATCATGACCACACCCAGAGTGCAGTCACACACCAGGGCGAAGGTGGACAGGCCAACGAAGAGCAACACACCTGAGAGCACGTAGAGGAGGCACACCAGGACAAACAGCACTGCAGGCGTCCGGAAGGCGCTGAAGAGATTTTTAGACTTTTACAGCAAAGAGAAAAACAGATGTTTAAAAACTTTTTCAAATCATGTTTTTACCAAAAACAGCAATGCATGCAGGGGTAATATATGACATTTATTTAAAGTGGGTGAACAGTTGCATACTAAATATTATAAATGTGTACTAAAAGCATTGTGTCAAATGCTTATTTTAATGTTAAAAAATGTATATTTTAAACAGGTATAAAGATTGTATATCATGTTTAAGTAATAGTCTAATACCTCATTGTGCTTGCTAAATGACTGCCACATTTCCTCAAGCTCCTTCTCCAGCTGTGCTTGGTATCGGTCACAAAACTCTTGTCCGCCCATCTTCTTCGTTGAGGAGAAGGTGTGTAGAGCCTCTCGGGAGTAAAAGTGATTCTTTTCCTCCAGAGATTCAGGGGACACATAGGGCAAGTCTCCCCCACACACCTTAGGAGGGACAGCAGAGAGAAAAGAGACTTAAGAAAGGAAGTTTGCAGTCAGGATTATCCACCCTCCCTCTGTTGATAACTTTTTGATTTTTCACATGGAAGTGAACCCACCTTCTCCATGTTCTTGTAATACTGATCTTTGGCTGCTGCCACAGCTGCTAGGTTATTGGCCTCTGCTGTAGCCTGGTGAGACAAACACACATTTGTCAAATGCTAGATGAGTGAACAAGGAAGGAGCAAATAAAGAAAGAAGTATCCATGCATCTAATTAACAGGGAGAAATATGAGCTTGTTAAAACCAATCCTGCACATACCATGAGCATCGTTTTTGGCTGTGGCAAATCTTCCCCCTGGTAAATCTTGATGTAAGCCTAGTAAGACAATAATAACAATCATTAGACAAGAACTGGTTTGGCTTTGCATGAAAACTCTAATATTGAAGATGTTACCTTGAAAAACTCAAGCAGGCCCCGGCAAGTGACTTTGTTTCCATTTATTTCTTTCTCAGCCAGATAATCTGGATGCAGCAGTTTGGGAATCAGGCTCTGCAGCTGCTCTCTGAACTCTGGGGCCACGTCTGACGAAAAAGGTCAAAACTTAGACAGCATTTAGAATTTTGGGCATTCTGCTAATAACCAACTTTAAACAGCAGAATAATATTGAAAAGAGGGGCTCCTACCTCTAAGTTGTCCCTGAAAACCAGGGCTGGTGGCAACTTTTAACCCAGGATGAGGTAACAAGAAGCAGGAAATTTTGGTGAAGCACGAATGGATGTGCTCCCTCACTGTTTGCAGCTCCTCATGTTGGGCCTCCTTGACCTTTAAAAATCAATGCAATAGTAAGGTGAAATTCCAAACTTCCAAACTTCAAGTATTTAAGATAAGATAATAATAATAATAATAATAATAATAATAATAATAATAATAATAATAATAATAATAATAATACATTTTATTTGGAAGTGCCTTTCAGAACACTCAAGGACACTTTACAGAGCGGGTAAAACACAAATAGCACAAGATAAATACAAGCACAATAAAAACACAAATAACACAAGATAAATACAAGCACAATAAATAAAACCCAACATATATGATATGAGTACTTATTGTATTCTGACAGAAAATAGAATTGGTACCTGTAACCGTTTATCCAGGAATTGATTGCCTCCTTTAAACCCGTAGGTATATTCATAAGGGAAGCTCCAGTCCCTTATTAGGAACATCAAAGACTGTAGGACGAAAAGAAAGGTGTTAAATTATGGATAAAACATATTTAACACATAAAACAGAGCAACAATGAAACAATGCCTCAGATCTTGCACTTACCTGAAAGGGCTTCAGAAAGATCTCATCCATGGCAAGACGGCCATACTCTGTGAACAGCTGCGAGGAGGAGGCAGCCATGATGCAAAATTAATTCTGAGATGCAAACGTCTGAAGGGTAACTGATGCTAAGCAGTTAAATCACTAAAACACCCTTCTATCAGATGCACAAAAGCTTATTCTAAAAAAAAAAAAAAAATTATATTTCAGACCCTGTCTTAAGTATAATTATTCCCTCTTGGTTGCGTGCCTCCGCCAAATTGGGAATTTTCAAACAATTGACAGTAACCACATCAAAGCAGGTGTTTTGCACCAAAATACCCGCTGATATCATCAGCGTGACTCCCGTCCCACTAATGTAAACAGACCTGTAGCTGCTGCAGATCGTCCTCTTGTATGTTCTGCGACAGATTGTAGATCTACAAAAGAGATACTATGTGAGCACAAGTTATAAGGTGGATGACAACAAATTATTAAATCTGTGATGATAATCAGCCACCTGTATTGAGCTGGTCATTGTGCTGAGGGCAAAGATGGTGGCACAGTCCTTCACGGTTGACTGGTTATCAAAGGCTCCCTGAGTGTCCATCAGCACTACTGCCACCTGCAGGAGAACAGGACAAAACACATTACCTCAGTGAACATTTTGCGTATCCAGAGAGGTATATTATTCCTAAATTATCTTTCAACTGATTGATTGCTTTAAGTAACAACTCATATAATGACCCACGGAAAATAAAGACTTTTCATAGAAATTATGTGATATTATTATTATTTACTAAGTTCTAAATGCCAAATGCTTTTTTCTTGATTTCACTGTAGTTTTTCAGTGAAAAACCTGGCATGCACACAGTGCATAAACAAATGTGTGCAGGTACCTCTGTTCCATCGCTCTTCCGGACGGGGAAAACTTCGCTCCACAACTGGATGCCTGTTGTCTCTGGTTCTGAGCCCCCTCTCCAAGAAAATCCAGTAAGTGGCTCATCATCCTGTCCCAACCAGTTTTCATCACCCTGCAGAAATACAAACTCGAAATCAGAGGGGGGGCAGGCCAGACCTTCTCTGTGGATATCATGTCCCAACCTCCAAGCTTACTCAAGAACTGAAACATGCCGGGTCATGTACTTCTAGTTATGCTGCAGCATGTAGCAGCATTACACATTTTGATAATAGAAAACTCCAGGTGTTCTGCATAATCAGTACGGTCATAATTATCTCCACAGTTAGCTATACTTTTGACCGTACTGGGTAGATGACAAGAGGATTAAATGGTAGGTAACAGTGGTGGCAGCACAACAAATGTAATGGAGTTACCAAAATCAGTGTGATTTATCAATGAGCAAAGCAAATCTAAAGCCAAGCATTAGGTTAGGGTGCAAGATATGCACAGGAAAACTAACTGTGGGCATTCACATAGAATCCACTCCTTAATAAAGGTAATGACTACATTCTCAATTATTCCTATTCAGCAAACTTGTTAGTTCACATGCTACGGCAGGGAGGAGCATTAATGTGGGATCACTGCTTAAAGGTTTGCATTGCAGCCACAGGCCATCAGTGATTTTCCAGACTATCACACCTTCAACACAAGTGGAGGAACCAGTCAGTATCACCTGCTGTGACTTCCCTGGCACTCTTTGGTTTGCATGACAATATTTTAGCATCAAATAAGTCCCCACAGGCAAGGGATCTTGGCCTCTGAGTGCTGTAGGGGGATCTGGGGAGTAAGATGTAATTACAGTGTGACTCACCTTTCTGTACATGTAACGGAGCATGAAATCAAGCAGGAAGCTCTTGCCCTTCCTGAAGGCTCCGGCCACTGACAGCACTACCACATGTTTGTCTCGGACCTCGGGAGCCAGCAGAACTCGAGCCAACGCCTCTGTGTTCAAAGCGAAGGAGTGGTCCTCCTTACACACTGTGACGATCTGAACTGGGCCTGGTTCACTCCCCATCCTTTAGAGGTACTGGTTCCTGTGTACAGCACAGACAAAAACAACAGGCGGATATTAGTACTGGAACAATTTTAGGATGGCAACAAATTACTTTCTATGTTATTCATTTATCGGTCTAACTTTGTAGTCCATAACTCGTCACAACAACTGAAAAATGTCCAAGGTGACCACTAACACCCCACGCCCTTACACGAATATTAATTTACAATGACATATAGCACTGAAAAGTAAAAAATCTTTAACATGTTTTCTTGATAAATGACTTTAACGATCAGTTTATCAGAAAAATAGTTTTCCTCCAATTGTCTAATTCATTCAGCACCGTTCAAGGCATTTCTCTAAAAATCACTTTT